>NC_071398.1:63657549-64279216 GCF_022682495.2 Desmodus rotundus
TGACTTCCATGACTTGCTTGCTGCTGCACCAAGGACCAAAACTGATGTTTATCAGTAAGAACCCTGGAGGTGAGGATGGGTTTGTGGTCAGAATGTCAGCAAATGGCACCGTGTGGGTGATTATACTATCCTCAAGAGCTGGGCCCTATACATACTAATCAAAGTAATCTACAGATTCAATGCAATCCCTGTCAAAATCCCAATGATTTTTTTTTGTAGAAATAGATGCATCCTAAAATTTATAGAGAATTTCAGGGAACCCCAAATAGCCAAAACAATTTGGAAAAAGAACGAAGTAGAAGTATTAACACTTCCATATTTCAAAACTTAGTACAAAGCTATAGTAATTAAAACAGTGTGGTACTCACATAAAGACAGGCTTATAGACCAGTGTAAGAGAATAGGGTGCCCAGAAGTCAACCTTTACATTCATGGTCAAACTTTTGTCAATAGGGGGCCAAGATCATTCAATGGGGAAAAGACAGTCTTTGCAACAAATTAGGTAGGAAAAACTGAATATCTACATGCAAAAGGATGAAGCTGGATCTTACCTTACACCATATACAAAAATTGACTCAAAATGGATCACAGTTCTAATTATAAGAGCTAAAACTATAACACTCTTAGACGAAAACAGGGGAAAGCATCGTGGCATTGGGTTTCGCAATAATTTCTTGGATATGATACCAAAAGCATAAGTAATGAAAAAAGAGACAAATTGAACTTCATCAAAATTAAAAACTTTTGTGCATTAAAGGACGTGATCAACAAAGTAAAAAGTCAGCCCACAGACTAGGAGACGATGTTTGCACATCACAAATCTGACAAGGGCTTAACACCCAGAATATATAGAGAACTCCTAAAACTCGACATCAACAACAAAAAATTCCCAGATCAAAAACGGGCAGAGGGCTTGTATAGACATTTCCCGAAGAAGACGTACAAATGGCCGATAGCACGTGAAAAGACACTCCACGTCACTAATTGTCAGGACGATGCAAACGAAACCCACAGTGAGACACCACTGCATACCCGTTAGGACGCTTGCCGTAAAAAACAAAACAATATCAGCAAACAGAAAACGGCGAGTGTCGGTGAAGATGCGGAGAAGCTGGAACCTGTGTGCACCGCTTGTGGGGGTGCAAAATGTTGCAGCCACTGTGGTAAGTAGTATGGCAGTTCCTCAAAATGTTAAAAATGGAATTACCATGTGATCCGCAGTTTTATTCTGGTTATACACCCATGACTGAGAAAGCAGGGGCTTGAAGGGAGATTTGTGTATCCGTGTTCATAGTAGCGTTATTCACGATAGCAACCGCTCCAACTCAAACGTCCCTTGATGAATGAATGGAAAAGAAAATGTAGTATATCCGTACGATGGAATGTTCCTAAGCCTTAGACAGGAAGGAAACTCTGACACACGCTATAGTAGGGACAGGCCTTGAGGACATCATGCTACGTGAAATGCTCCAGGCACAAAAGGACAAACTGAGTGTGATTCCCCTCGGGTGTGGTACGGGGACTGGGCAAATTCGTGCAGACACGTCTGTGTCTGAGGTGGTTTCTGGGGGCTGGAGGGAGGCGGGAGCGGGGAGCCGCTGTGCAGTGCGGCCAGAGCGTCCGCTTCACCGGACGGGAAGGTCTGCGGACGGGCGGCGGTACTGGTGGCACGACAATGTGAGTGCGTTTAAAGCCGCTGACCTGTGCGCTCAAAAGTGGTTAAAATGGTAAATTTTATGATATGTATATTTTACCACAATTAAAAAAAATCCTCACCCAAGAACATACATATTGATTTTGGAGAGAAGGGAAGGGAGGGAGAACAAGGGACAGAAACATTGATCGGTGGCCTTCTGCACGCACCCTGACGCACCCCGACGCACCCTGACAGCGGACCAAACCTGCTACCTAGGCATGTGCCCTGCCTGGGAATTGAACTTGTGACCTTTGGATTTATGGGATGATGCTCCAACCAACTGAGCCACACTGGCCAGGGCTTAAACTACCTTTTTTTTTTAAAAAGGCAGGCACATAGCCGAGGAGAAAGAAAAAGAGATGGCCCCAGCAAATACGGGTGAAAATCGAGTTGGAAATCAAGTTCCATTTGAGCACTTTGGATTCGCTTGTTATGAGGAATCATTTTAGGAAGCCCTTGGTCGTGGTTCATCTGTTGTTGTTTGTCAGCATGTCCTTCGGTCAGCTTTGCTCGGGCAAGCCTTCGTTATTATTCACATGTTTACATGGCTTTCTTTGTCCTTGACCTCTAAGTGTTTATGGTTCCCAAAGAACCTCAGCTTGTTGTGTGGTGCCCGTGGGGCAGAGCCCGCCCCCAGTCTTCACATCTCGTTGCGGTGTGCAGGCTTTCTACAAATCAACCCACCACCCTGCCCCCCAACCGCTCGGCCAGGCAGCACCGGGCGCTGCAGCTGTCTGCTAGGCATCTCTCCGGTGTCTCTGACTCAGTTTGGCCCAAGTTGGACTCATCATTTCCCCTGGTTCTGCTGAGTTCCTGGTTTCTGTGGGAGGCACTATCATTTTTCTGGTGCTGCAGGTGTACAAAACATACGAGGCTTTTTTTTTTTTTTAAAGATTTTATTTATTTATTTTAGACAGATGGGAAGGGAAGAAGAGAGGGAGAGAAACATCAGTGTGTGGTTGCCTCTCGCACCCCACAACTGGGGACCTGGCCCGCAACCCAGGCATGTGCCTTGACTGGGAATCCAACCAGCGACCCTTTGGTTCCCAGGCTGGCACTCAATCCACCGAGCTACACCAGCCAGGGCTCATATAAGACTTTTGAATCCCTTTCCCCTCCCTGTCTTCCAGGTGTGCTCAGCTGTCAACCTGTCTGTGCTCACCACTTCCTGTACAGGTGCCTGTCTCCCGGGGCACTGCCCACGCCTCGCTCAGCCCTCCATCCCCCCTCGAGTCTCCAGTGTCTCCTTGGGGGCCTGCCATAGCCGTGCTGGCAGTGTGGCTGTGACCCAGCCAGGGACAGGCCAGTCCTGTTTCCTGGGCTCAGGGGGGCATCTGGAGAGTGCTCACCTCAAGGAGGAGTGGGACACAGCACAAATCATGAATTCCCAAGAGGCTTGTGGCTGAGCAACAGGCCGAGAAACTGAGGCTGGGAAAGTGGGGAGGGTGTGGAGCTCGACTGCAGTTCATAATCAGGCAGGTGTTGCCCCCACAGGTGACCCACCCATTTGGCAGCAGAAGCCAAGCCAGCAAGGAGGGAGGAGAGGCAACAGGTGCATCTCCAGTGGAGGCAGCTGGCAAGAACGAGGTGGGGCCACATCTATGGCCTGGTAGGCTGGGGTTCAGGGTAGAGGAAAGGAGAGCCCCTGGGGCCGAAGTCCAGCATTCTGTCTGGACCGACTGGTGCAAGCAAGGTGGCAGTTGTGCTCACAGCCCATCATTCCCCTGGGGTTCAGGATGCTCGGCAGCCCCAGAGATCCTCAGCTCTGGGCCCTCCCCTATGTGGACCCCTCAGTCTGGAGTGTGCACCCCCTCCCACAGCTCCGGGTCAGACGCCCCCTCTCTCTCGAAGCTGCACTTCTCCACACAGCTGGGGTGTTCTCCCTGGACTCCAGCGCCTTTTGTTTCTCCTCCCTCACTGCGCTCACCACTTCCTCCCTCTTCCTCCCTTGTGCGGCTGACACTCTGTTGCCAACTGACTAGACTGAAAAGCTTTTTGTGGGCGAGATGCAAGCCAGAGGCTTGCACAGTCGTGTAGCCCAATAGATAGTGCTCGACGTCATCAAACAATAAATAAACTACAGTTTCCCTTCATTAGTTCCTCTGAATCAGCCACTCAGTAGCTGTCACCCTCCTGGGGGTCTGCTAAGTTCACTGGTCTTCCTCCTGCTTCCTCCCTTGGGCGCTTGGACCCCTTCACGAGAGGCCACGTGAGTAAATAGTTCTGGGCAATGAACTGTCAAAGGAAAGTGACATGGGTTCCTTCCGGGCCAGAGCACCGAGGCCACTATGAGACCTTTCTGAGCCCTAGAAAGGGAAACCTTGGGTGTGGCAACCAGCAGCTGGCTGCTGTGTCATCCTAAGTCCCCCTGAATAAATCGGTGAGCAAGCCCCCCTTGCTGACCTGCGGTGGACACCTAGTGTGAATGACAAGTAAGCCTTTGCTGTTTTCACCCACTGGCCCCTGAAATCTGAAGGCTGGTATTGCTGCATGACCCAGCCCAGCCAGACGGGCACACTTACCCCGTTGGTGGGTCAGATCTACGTACCACTAGCACATGAACGGTCGTGCTAGCCACTGGGTGGCCTGCCGGGGAGGCAGAAACGAGGGGAAGTGGCGTCACTGGGCAGCACAGAGCGCTTCTCTCCGCAGTCTAGCTCCCTCGGTGGCATCTCAGTGTGGAATGCCAGTCACTTAGATGCAGAGGTGCATGAGTGGGTGGTGCCTCCCCCTCCTCTCTAGGGGCTGCCTTCTAAATTAACTAAGAGCTAGGGGTGAGCAGAGACGATAGCCTATGAAGTTAGAACGCTCTTTTTAATTTTCCAATCTGCAATCAGACCTTCTTATCACTCGGCCACATTGTGTTTTATGAGAATTATCAGTTCTCTCCCGGTGGGCAAAGCGTTGCGCTTCCCAGACATGAGTACGTGACCCACTTACTGGGGGAAGCTCTGGCATCCGGAGGGGCTGCAGATGGAGCCGAACAGCTGAGGAAACAGCCCAGCCCCGTGCACCTTGTGTCCCGTGAGCCACAAGCCTGGCAAGCACAGGAGGCTCCAGCCATGTGGGGGGTGCAGGTATTCCTTGGACAGAATGAAAAAACCAAGCAGCCCTCTTGCTGATTGAAGGAACGTGGTTGCCTATGTGGAGCAAAGATGAAAAAGGAAAGCTTTGCAGGGTCCTGTGTGTGCTGACTGATAAACCTCAAGAGCGCACAGTGACAAGAGGAATGGGCAAGAGACAGAAATTTAATTGAATAAAAACTCCGGGTTGTGACAGGGGTAGGAAGATGGGAAGCAGTAATTAACAACCTAATTTTTTAAATGACGATGCAATTAATTAACGTCCTGAGTGTGTCGCGGGTGGGGGTGAGGGGAGGCGTGTTTCAGCCTAGAAACGCCGCTAAATAAAGGCGAGGGGAACTCTGCATTTGCAAAGAAAACATCTCTGTGCAAAAGGCCCTGATTATTGCAATGTCAGCAAAGCTCACAAGAGCGACCCAAGAGGTTTCTCATGGCGGAGGAATCTAACAAATCAATCAGCCTTGTGTTTCATTTTATTCGGGAACTTGTAATTCATTTTATTCTCCTCTGTGGGGGAGAGACGTCGGGCTAGATAATGAAGTTGGCAGACATTTGTGTTTCTCTGAGGCTTCCTGTTGAGGCCCCGTCTCCCCTGAGCACCCCGAAAGCCTCCGTGGGGTGGGCTCCCAGCCTGTGGAAATTTACCAACTTACTAAAACAGCAGGTGGCTAGGGTGGTGAGGGGGCGTGCGCTGACCATAATCTGCTCCGGAAGTGATTTTCCAAAGCCATGGGTGAGAGAGCTGCTTGGGCAGAAGCAGGAATGAGTGTCTGAGAGCAGTAACTAGTCCCACTTCCACGCCAATCACACGCCCTTCTCCAAAAGGCTAGCGTGGTCACCCTCACCCACCCACGGGTTTCAGATGACAGCCGGACCTGCATGCATTGTGAGGTCACCTCTGGAAGGATCTCTTCACACTAATTTCTGGGCTCCATATGAGCCAGGAGACCCGTTGTCCCCTGCAGAGTTGCAGGACCCACAGCACCAGCTCAGTGACTGAGGTGGCTCTCATGATGGGGTCAGTCAAGAAAAATGAAGTTTATGGCTTGAGATGAATCTTGGGTTTTCCCCCTCTGAATCTCAAGAGAACATGCATCTGCAGGGCTGCCTGACGAGGGGGCCTATCCACCCCCAGGCACCTGTGGAGAAAACCTGTCTTTATACCAATGACTCAGTTGCCCATAGCCTAAGCCTCAGGGGAGTTGGGGTTTATCTACATTCACTTCTCTAAGCTTGAAACTTCTCCCGCCACAAAATCCTGTTACCTCATGCCCATCTGCTCCTGTGTACAACTAGAAGACACCACCCAAAGCAGAGAAAGCTGGTAACTCGGCTGAAAATGAAGGTTCCTTTATTGAGTGGCGGCTCCTAAAGCACATGACATAGATAAAGAGTAAGACTCAGGTGTGTGAAGAGCTTGTACGTTCTTGCCGTTCCATCCTTGAAAGAAGGGTTCTTCAGCAGACCTGCCTCTTGGAAGTCACACGCACGGCTCTGGGGGTGGGCGGTGACTGAGCTTGCGCTGCAGTGGAAACTCACCCCCACACATCCCCCAAGGCTGCGTGGCCCGATCTGGGCAAAGCAACGTGGCCGCAGGGGTCGGCAGGAATGCGACTCAACAGAAAGGTGCTATGACAACGCAGAATAGTTTAAATATCTGTTTCCTAAAATGAATGTGGCCTAAGGTAGAAATCTAAAGAAAATAGCCATTCATTACCACTGAAACAAACAAACAAACACAGAAGTACTTAGCAGTTTATGGAACCAGAGTTCAAGACGAATGCTGTCCCAGAGTCACGGGGGCGCTGAAACGGGCTGCAGCTGACTTGCTCTCAGTCGAGAAGAGACTCTTCGCAGGAAGATGGGCTCCAACTATTACTGGGATTTCAAAATGCCCCGCCCAGAAAAGGACCTTCTATCTAGGGTTTTCTTCGAGCTGCGCAGGTGTTTTAAACAGCTCGACAGTTCATGGAATTGCACGGCCATGTGTGGTGCAGAATTCATCCCACAACACACGTACCTCCTCCACGAGGACAGTTATTTTCTAGGCCAAAGCCCCTGTTTTCAAACGAGCATGGCCATTGACTGCGGGTGCAAGAAAACGCATGGCATATTTAGTTCCAGCAGAACCACTTCTAGAGAAAGTGCTTCACTTCCCATGAGGAATCGAGACATTTTCAAATCATGAATGAGTCCACGGGGAGGGGGAGCCAGGAGCCCTGCCGGCCGGCCAGAGGTTCCCAGACATCGCAGGGCGCTCGTGGTTTCCACACGGGGCCAGGGTCCGCATCGCGGCTCACGTCCCACAGCGAGCAGCTGCAAAGAGTCGTCATCACCGGTCATAAGCCCCCGCATGGGCTTGTACCTGCAGGCCCCGGAGGAAGCGGCCATAGCTCCATCCCACTTCCTTCCTCAGGGTGGTGGGGCTTGGTGGAGACACAACATTTCGGAAATTCAAACCACCTTCCCCCAAAAGACAACTATTTTACACTGTAGTTTATTGATCCGACTTCTGGGCTGTCCACTCTTCATTTTTGCATACTTTTTTTTTCTTTCCTTCCCTTCTTGACAGCAGATCCATAAAAAGTTAAAACCACAAAAAACATCACCTGGGGAGACAGAAAGACTAAGACAGATCTGACCTCGGGACAAGGATCTCGGCCTTGACCTACAGGGGAGCAGGCAGGGCAGCTGTGAGCGCCGCACGGCCCCGCCCAGTGACGGAGCAGCACTGTGTTTAGACGGTTGGACGGGCGCGAAAGAACGGTGCTGAGTCCCTTTGTGTCGCTGGGCTGTACAGCTCAGGGCGTCGGCGGTGGCTTCGGAGAGGGACACGTGCTCTCGCTGTCGAAGCTGGCGGCGCGGCCCTGCCACTGCGGGGAGAGGAGCAGCGGTTAGTGGTCGCCAAGGGCCTTGGCAGTTCAACTTCCAGAACCTGTGGGGCCCCGTGCACTGAATTCACCTTTGTAAGCCTTCTTCAGTGTTGCTGGCAGCCATGCAAAACAAACAAACAAACATATGGAGACAGCTTTAGGGCTTCTGGTGGGGAATACCTGATTTATCTGCTGCAGAGATAATGAAAGCTTTCTTCGGTGTGTGTGTGTGTGTGTGTGTGTGTGTGCACGGGCGTGTTAATGAGGTGCAGGGACTGGGCCATTTCTGAGTGCTTCGGCCATTTCTCACACTGAAAACCAGATTATGTTAGCGTCGAAAGAGGCAGTCTGCAGAGTGTAGCCTCGCTGCCAAGAACCCAATCATGAATTATTAGCAATTTGTCTGGGAGCTGTTAGTACAGCTAAAAACCTGATACGGCCTTAGCTCTGGGCGTTCTTCAGTCTTAATGCTTCTTAGGGGCATCCACGTGTGGCCTGCCAGGAGGTAGGAGGTGGGGGTGACGGCAGCCGCCTCCCCTCTCTGGCATCCCCCTCTGCCTCACGGGTGGGTGATGTAATGAGGCCCAAGGGGTGACAGGAGAGGGCTGAGGAAGGATGAACCTGAACTTGAGCCATTCGACCCTTGCTCAGATTGAAAAGCCAGCCAGTCAGAGCTAGAGCAATGCGTTCTGGGCAAGGAGCTGACCCTGTGAATGTTCTTGACCCATCCGGGGACCATACGACTTCAAAGCAAGACAGCCCAGCCTTTATGTCAGTGAGGAGACCCCGTATGCTACTAGGTGGCCGCAGGACAAGGCTCCAGAGAGAGGTCAGGGAGAGGTTGAGACAGCTTTTCCGAAACCGAACTGCAGCCCCTGTGCTCCTCGTGAGCTCCTGGGGTCTCCGCTGTGGAGTGATGGGGTGAGTGGGGGCTGCCTGGGCATTGGTGCCTGTGTGTGGGTCAGATGGGGAGGACCCAGAGCCCCCCTCAACACAGCCATCTCTAGACAAGGCCGAGCCACCTAAGCAATAGACCATTTGCCGTCCGGCGTCTCCTCCCGAGAGCGTGGGAGACCCACGACGCTCTGAGGAGGCTCCCAGGACACTCCCAGGCCTGCCGAACGCCATCATCTCCCCGCTCTAAGGAAAGCCTCTGCTGTCCGTCACCAGGCTCGGTTCTCGTGGCCCCTTAGTACTTCCTGTCCAGGCCAACCTGCAGCTAACTTTCCTACTGACCCAAGGCTGGGCAGTCAGGATCGACTACCACACCACGCTGTCACCCAGAGCTCAGCAATCTTAGCGTGCTACACCCGGAGGCCCGCCTGGGAGACACTCCAGTCTAACTGCTTGTTCTTGAAGATAAGAAAGCAAAGACACAGAGAAGGCAGACATGTCCAGCTTGGGGCCGAGCCAGGATCCGAAATCAGGTCTCCTAACTCCCAGCTCAGTGCTCCTTCCACGCCGCCCGACTGCCATCTCGGCATCTGCCACACCAGGGGAAGAAGGAGACACGAAATATATGAAATGTAGTAAGACACCTAACCTCTTGGGGTCCACACCAGGTACTTACTCCTAACTCCGGGTGGCACTCTCGCTGCTTGCAGCCTCCACGTGAAAGCAATCACAACCGAGGGGTTCCCTGGTGAAATATTTTACATAAATAAATGTCCGGTTGTCGAGCCCATTGCGGCTTCTGACTCAAATGATTCTTAACCAGAAGGTGACATCCGATGATTATTCGTTTCAGAAGGTGCACTTTTTCTCTTATAACCGTTCATGTTAGTAAAAGACACACTGTAATTACTTGCTTTGCCCTTGGATTCCCAAGCCACCTAAACAACCTGGCTGACAGGCCCGATCAGAGGAGAAAAACCAAAGTGGCTGCACAGAGTACCTGTTTTTCTCTGTATAGCAACCCAACGAGAAGGCACTTGGAGCATAATTGTTTATCGAGGACAGCTGAGGAAGGCTTGCGGGCTCCCCTGCCAACCCCTGACTCTTCCTGTGACGATCAACAAAGGGAGGAGCTGCGTTCATAGACAATGGACAGGTGGATGATTCCAGGAGGCTTATCCTGGTGGCTGTGGACCAGCAGAGACCCGCACCTGCACACAGGAAGGTGATTGTCCCAGGGTGGCTGCGTTCCAGGAAGATCTTGTGTTGTTCTGAAATGGGGCACGTTCCCACAGAGATCTCAAATCTCTGGCAGATGACCTGAACTTGGCCCTTCAAAATAAAATGCCTTGGAGAAGGTCGCTGGCCCACCTGGGCTCTGTGTGTGGCAACAGCGATGACACGCAGAAAGGGAAGGGACACTGCCACTGCCAGGGAGGGATGCCGGCTGTGGCTCAGTCAATTTGTATTCATGAAAAAAATCCCAGCAGGGAAAAAAATACCTTTCAGTTAATTTGGTCCCCTCGACCTTATTTAAAAACCCCAAACAAAGGAGCAAGTATGGTGCCCTCTGTTCTCATTAATTAAAAAAGAGCTCTGGCTGGTGTGGCTCAGTGGATTGAGTGCCGGCCTGTGAACCGAAGGGTCACCGGTTCCATTCCCACTCAGGGCACGTGCCTGCATTGTGGGCCAGGTCCCCCGTAGGGGGCACACGAGAGGCAACCACACATTGATGTTTCTCTCCCTTTCTCCCTCCCTTCCCCTCGCTCTAAAAATAAATAAATACAATCTTAAAAAAATAAATAAATAAAGGAAATGACGGCAGCAGTGGAAACCTCTCTGAGAAAGGTACAGTATAAATAGAGTGCTTTACAGATCCGGTGCCATTTATCTGCCCAGGAGCTGAAGAGTAAGATGCCTTCATGTACTATACAAATGGGAGAAACAAGTTCCAGGAGCAAGACTCTTGTTCAGCGTCCAGAACAGGACTGAGAAGGGGGCAGGAGGTAAGCTCTAAGGGTGTTCAAGTAGAACGCATCACATGACCACAAAGAATGTTTACTTAATATTAGCCCGGTGGGTTTTCCAACGCATGTTTACAAAGATCCTTAAACTGATCAAGGTGTAGATATAACAAATTTGTACCGATGGAATCCTGATGTACCAAGATGGATGTTATTTTCAACTTCATACAGAGAACTGATCAGCTGAGTGGGGGAGGGGAAGTCTGGGGAGCTTGGTGAGCAAGGGCAAGAAAAAAGTAAAACCCAAAGGATGTAAGTCAATTTATTCTCTTTTCGTTTTCCATATACTGTTACTTTCCCTTCACTGTCTCATCAAATATTCATTTTCAAGGGCTTGATTCTATTTTATCTCTCTTTTATAGTCTGAATGAGTGAGTTGGACTCACTAAAGACAGGATTTGGAATCAATTATTTGGCTTAATTAGGTTGCATTCATCTCAAAAAAAGAGAGATTCTGGGTCGTACCACCTCTGTGCTGCCCTGCACCCACCCCCAACCCCAGCCTGGCCGGTTACTTCCAGTTTGCGTGGACAGCCCAGCCCCGTGACCGTGTGGGTTACTGCAGACTTGAGGCTAGAAAGGAGCTGTGAGATGCCGGCTCCTCCACCCAGTCGTCATTAGGGTCAGAGTTGCCTGGAAAAGCAGACCTGGAGGAGCCTTGCCCGCATTTACCAGCCAGGAGACCAAAGACCAGAGTGGGAACCGTGAGCTGCCTGAGCCCCACGACCCACCAGGGGCCTCTTAGCTGCGATTCTATGTCCCACCCCTAACCCATCCTAAACATTTAACTAAATTCTAGTCTTAAATGTCACCAAAGCATTTTTAAAAGGGGAGGGGCATGGCACCAGCGAGGTGCCAGATGCTGTCTCCTGCTCAGTAGCTGCCTTCTGTGTAGGTGGAGGCTGGTCGTGGTACCTCACCCACACTCTCCAGAGAGAACCTTCTGGAAAAGAGGGGGCAGAGGCTTCCCTGGGGGCTAGGAGCCAGATAGCTGAGGGACTGGCCTCAGCTCATTAAAGCTCCACAGCTGTGGTAAAACCAAGGCCACCACAAGAAGAGGAACGTGAGGCCTCAGATGGACAGGCACTTTGAGTCTATGCCTTGTTGCCCCTTGCTGGCCTCGGAGGCTGCAGGGTGGGAGCTCTGCAAAGCACACGCCTGTCCGGGGAGGTAAATCAATCGGGCAGAGCCTGGCTCCCCAGAGGCCTCTCTCCCACAGGGCCGATTCCACCAGTCCAACCCCCTCGCTCTCTGGAGACACCCGACTGCTGTAAACAGGTGGAAAGGGGCTTGTCCACCCCGAGAAGGGTGGGGAGCTGGCAGGTCCTCTGAGTTTGCTGGTCCCACGTTTTCTGGGTCACAGAGTAGGGGGACGAGATTACTCTGCTTTCAGGTGACTGTTTTTAAGCTGAGGGACCATGTGGTGGGAGGGCTCCAGCTTTATTTTTTTTATTAGCAGATTTTCCGATTTCGCACAGCTCTCTAGACTTCCTGGGCTTGGCGCCTGTTATGATGAGTCAATGATCGCCTGGTTTTCGAGGACACAGATTGGGGTGCGAGCTAGTCAAACGGGGCTTAACGCATGCCTGGCCACCACCCCCCATCCTGCCAATAACCACGGTGATAAATCGCAGGATCTTAAATTGGTGGCTTCCGGTGGAGGAGGGGCAGGCTGCAATTGGCACGGAAAGGGACATTTTTCTCACAGTTGAGAGAGAAATGACTGACTCAGGGTTATCCATTGAGTGAGGAAGGGCCAAGATTGAAGCCCAAGTCTCAGGAGCCCCTGGCACTGCTCTGTCTGCTCCATCTCTGCTAGAACCTGGCCAGAAAGCACGACACCTTAAAGCCTAGCTCGTGAGCAGCAGCATTCACTGGGGCAGGCTCTGCTCTCCAGGCAGTGAAGCCTGGCCCAGACTGCCTGGGTAGGGCCTCAGGGAGCCTACTGCTCCAGCAGGGGTAGGATTTCTCACCAAGTTCTGATCTCACCCCCTTGGGGCTTGCTCCTCGGGGACTGACTTGGCCCAGTAAGCATTTGGGGCTGCTGAGGAGGCCTCCTCCACGTTTTTATTTTCCATGTAAAACTGTGTTGCTTTCAGTTTGCTCCACATTAGAAACTCTTTGTCAGGTGGTGTCCTGTGGTCTTCTTCCTTTTCCTCCCTGCTGGTTACACTGGGCGAGAAGCGCGTGACCCCCACACCCTCCCCCGGGAAGGGCCCACGAAGGCGAGGCCTCGAAGCAGCCCGTGGCCATTCTCCAGCGCGCACTGCCATGCAGCAAGCGTGCCAAGGGCCAAGCGCAACCTCACCCACCTCTTTGAAGGATTTCTTTACCTCCACCAAGGAGTGCCAGTGGGCGATGGGCTTCCGCGGGTATGCCAGCATCTCGTTCCAGTGGTCCCTGCCCAGGCCTTCGGCGTTGATGCCCACCCGACAGACTCCGATGATCTCGTTGTGGCCCACTCTGAGGGAGAGACAAAGAGCGTGGCCCTGGGGACTGGACATGCCCTCGGAAAGGGTGGGCCTGACTCAGCACTGTGAGCTCGGGAAAGAGATGCCTGGCAGGGCCTCAGGGTGCCAGCAGCAGCGAGGCTTTGCCCAGCCTCCCTGGGGGGACATTGCACACAGAGAGGAGCAAAAGGTGAGGACAGGTGTCTCAGTCACCATCGTAATTGTTATCTATGCTGCACAGCTCAAGAAGCGGGAGGGCGACTCACAGCTAATAACAGCTTTTGAGACGCTGATGTGCTGAGACACAGTCTTGTCCAGAAGCCAGGACTTGTGAATTGGTCAGGAGGTGGGGGCCAAGCAGCCGCACCCCAACTCCCTGATTCACGGGAGGGGAAGCTGAGATTTAGAGAGACACAGAAATGTGCCTGAGGTCTGCACCTGCGGTTTGCAGTCTCAGGAAGTGGTGGGCAGATGGCCGGACTTTGGGGAGTTGGAGAGTTTAATTCTCTTCTTGTACTTGACTTGGCTTGCACATCACACCCACGCTCGAGGCATCGGCATTTGGAGATATATCAACCGGCTCTGAGCACCCTTTCTCCGTACCCCCAGCGGCTGGGGTGTGATTTGCCCACTCAGCAAGAACATCGATCCTTACTCAGACGTGTTCACCGAGCACCTACCATGCCCAAGAACTCGTGCTAAAAATCCTGGATTGAGGCTACACTGCATGGTTTCCTTCTCCCTCAGCCGAACTGGCAACGGGAGAGAGGAGTCCTAGTAGCTAGAGTAGGGGGAGCATATTTTGAGCCAGCCTGGGTGCAAGAGCAGGATGTGGATAAGTGGGAGAGAAGCGGTATCTCCGATAAAGGAGAAACCAAGGATGGGCACGCTGGGTCCGGGTTACGGAAGACCTTGAGAGTCCAAGGGAAGGGTCCGGACAGCAGGGGCCACTGATGGTTCTTGAGAAGGGCAGGTCCAGAAAGAAGGGGGTCTCCCACCAGGAAGGCATGCCTTTAGTATGTTGGCTGGAGGGAGGCGGGGAGTGATGGAGGCGGCCCAGCCATCCCTGAGCAGGAGGGGTTGCAGCAGCAGAAATGGAGAGGACAGAGAGGCCCTTTAAAGGACAGATTGACAGGACTTGGTGGCAGCTAGAGGAGTGGGAATAGTCAGGACCCAATTCAGGGGGACGGATGGAAATGGAGCAGCTGGGAAGTGAAGCCTGAGTTTCTGCTTCAGGCTCTTTCCGTGGATTTCTGTTTTCTCTTTTGGGTGCAGCCAGATTTGAGGCCAGTGGGCATGTGAGCTGTGGACCACAGGTCCAAGGTTAAGGAGCCCTGCGCTGCATTGGGGTGGGGGCGGGGGGCAGGGAACTGTGTCCCTCTGGGCCCCGTACCCACCGATCATAATCCATAACCGAGATGAGCAGGCTGACTTGGTCCATGTTCTCTGGCGGAATGTCGAAGATAACGGCCTCGTTGTAGACGGGATTGAGTGTGTTCTTCTTTATGGTGGTTTTCTTCTTCTTCAGCCGCCGCCCGTCACAGAGCAGGGACACCTTGACGTATGGGTCTGTGCCGACAGGGGCAGTGGGAGGGAAGGGAGCATGTTAAACAGATGTCCTCCGACACCATCTGCAGCATAGGGACAGAAGCCCCCCACCTACTGCTGCTCATCAGATGCTATCAGCGGGTTGTTAAAACAATTAAACCACCTGGTAATTTATGTAGCGCACCTGTCTCTGAGGACACTGGTGCTTAACAAACCTCAGGATTCTTAGGAGAACGCTTAATGGACTTGCACTAATGGGGAGGCTGGCCCCAAATCAGACAGGACACCTGCCCGCGGGCCTGCAGTGTATGACCTAAATCTCGGCTCCATCACGGCCGCTGGCTCCAAAGGCGGGGGAAGCTGAACAAAGGCACCCGATTCCATTCAGCTCCTTGGAGTCCCTTTCTCTGGGGGGTTTGTCAGAGTTATTAACCAAAGAATAAGTGGGGCAGAAACAGAACTCAATGGCACCCAGAGAGGAGCAACGCATGAGAGTAAATGAACAGTGACAATCACAATATTGTCTGTGTCCGCCCCACCTGACGAAAGGACTATGGGTCCCACTGTCCCAAAAAGCTCACTTCCCTCTGGCACCCAGAAGGGGGGCAGTAGCTGGCTTTCTGCTTCCCCCAAAGCCATTTCCTGCTCACTCCTGGGCAGTGGAGGAGGAGGGAGCTGTGGCTGCGGGAGGTGGCCTCCTGGTGCCCATGTCTCAGTGGGATCTTGGATTCATTCTCTCCATCCGTGAGGAGATGTCCTTTTAATGAACAGTCACAAACCTCCCATCTTTGCCTCTTTAGTTTTCTGAATGGGGTTTTCATAGTCATCTTTCTACCCTGAAATTTTCTACTCATCCAAGTGAAGTGACGCCGATAGTCTCTCATAGCACAGGTGTCTCGGTCACCACCATAATTGTTATTTATGCTGCACAGCTCAAGAAGCGGGAGGGCGACTCACAGCTAATAACAGCTTTTGAGACGCTGATGTGCTGAGACACCGTCTTGTCCAGAAGCCAGGACTCATGAATCGGTCAGGAGGTGGGGGCCAAGCAGCCGCTCCCCAACTCCCCGATTCACGGGGTGGGGAAGCTGAGATTTAGAGACACAGAAATGTGCCTGAGGTCTGCACCCTAGCCTGTCTGACTCCAAAGCTCCCACTGTAAACCACTGGACTCAAAGTAGCGCTGACCTGATGTGGCAGACGCGGGGGGAGTTTACTCACTCACCGCCCCTTCTGGGCATAGTGCCTTTTATTATTTTGTAGTATTATCACGGTTCCCGTAGATAGGCTTCAGGAGTTGATTCATGACCAGTTTAGCTCAGGGAGAATAGGAAGATCCTTGGTTTTAGAAGTCAACACCATGTAAATCAGGAAGAGACAGTGAATAAGCTCTATTTGTCCCCTTGTTCAGGCCAACACCAAAGCAGTGTGGACTGAAGGTAACCTCAAACTCATCCTCAGAAACAGGAGATCTAGTCTGAGAGGCCCTTGGCATGTACGCCCCTGCTGCACCTCCACCTGGCAAGGTTCCTCAAGCTATACATTCATTTTCATTCATTCATTCATTCATTCATTCATTTATTCATTCCACGTTTATTCGATGCTCACTGTGTTCCATGCCCTGTTCCAGACACTTGATTATATCAGTGAACAAAATCGGCAGAAACCCCTGACAATAAGAAGACCCTTGCATGTTCAGAATCAAGCTCAGATTTAACACCAGATGCCAAACCCAGGTAGAAAAGAGGGGCAAATGTGAGAGGGAAGTTAGAACCGAGCATGAGAAAAATCTCCGGCCCCCAGCCTCCGAAGGGGAGCAGCCTTGACACTCACCTCAAGCTCCCTCTCTAGCACATCATTTTAATTACACCAGAGAAGATATCGGGAGGACTTGGGCAGCAAAAACCCATTTCCCTCAGCAGGCTTGAGAGTCCTCAGTGAATTTCTGTCCCCGGCACACAGTTATATTGATATTAAAATGAGATCTACCATGGCTGTATTTTTGGAGGAAGCTGACTGTGCTGGAAAAGAATCTTCAAGCTCTTCCCCACGTCCTGGTGAGCAGCAGTAGCACTGGTGTGTATGTGTGTGGGGGGGTGCTATCTGGGGGGAGCTTTCGGCCTGGAGGCCAGAGCACAGCAGGGAGAGATTCAGGGCTAGAGAAGAGGCTCTGAGTGATTCAAAGCTACAACAAAGACACAGTACGTACTCCAGCATTTCCCCGAAACCTTGTTTTTCAAGGCCTCCTGCCCCTCTTCTTCCAACTGCACCTGGGCGCAGAAGTTTTCAGTGGGACCACCCCTTCTGTTAACTGGGATAACGCTAAGGAGTTTTGCAGGAAATAGATAATTAATGGATAACAGGCACAATCTTCCATACACTCCAATCCAAGTTCAGAGGCCCCTCGGGCGAGGCTTTTCACTCCGGCGAGTCACAGGAGAGCCCTGGGGTGGGGCCCCCGGGAGACCAGCGCAGCTCTCTCCTGCACACTTGCTGGTGTGCCTGCTCTTTGGGAGGCTTCGCCCCACTTCCCTTCTAGGGCTGATTTGAGCTGAGGGCGGGGGTAAAGGCTCCTGGGACTCAGCTACTTCTCTGTGATAGCAAAACTCCAATACCTCCTCTGACAACAACCTGCAGAATCGTCACGAAGGAGCAACCTCTGCCACCACGTCCAGCCTGCAGTCTCCACAGCTGCCCCCAAACAGGCGTTTCCTTGGTGGCCAGAATAGGACTTATTTATCTATTTTCCTACAGTTCCCAGCAGCTTTCCTGGTGCTAAGGCTGAGGCTGGGAGCCCTGCAGGAAAAACTCAAACACAAGCGCAGTCCGCTCTTGGGTGGCTTTCCTCCTTTGGGTCCGCGGGCTGCCGTAGGCCGTGTGACCTACAAACACTCCCGCACTCAAACTCGGCACAACCCAGGCAAGTCCTGGGGCCTCGTGGAAACTAGAAAGATTTCCCTCAGTTGTTTCTCCTATGTATTTACCGCCTGTTCTCGCCCTCCTCTGAGAGAAGGAACAATGGTAACGGCTGATATCTGCTGAGTGCTCATTACGTGTCTGGCACAACTGTAAGCACTTACATGAGTTAACTCATTTGTGCATAAAGCAACCTTGGAAATTATGTTTTCAGATTAGGAAACCAAAGCGTTACAGTGCAAGGAAGTGGCAGGACGGGAATTGGGATCCAGGCAGTTTTCCTCCAGAATTACCACTCCTTTTCTAAGGAAACAGACAGTTCTCTCCCCTTCTCTTTCCAAGCTGTCCTGTCCGGGCTGCCGAGAGGCCGTGTGCAGGCCACGTGGGCAGGAGAGGTACCTGAGTAGCCTGTGATGTCCATCGCCTTGAGGTTCCGGCATTTGATCACCGTGAGGGTGAGCCTGCCTGCCGTGGGCAGGTAGCAGAGGGAGAACATGATCTCCCCCAGATCCACGCTCTCCTGCAAGGAAGCAGATAAGAGGTCAGGGGAGGGGTCACAGCTCCCTGGGCAGCTGCTGCGGGGCCATGCAGCCAACAGCACAAGAAGAGCGGCACAAATGCCCTGGAAGCAACGGTTACATTTTAGCCACAATAACCCCTGAAGGAGTGGTTCTCAGTATCAGGTCGGGCCCCGGGGGAAGAAGCTGGAAGCTCCCACAGCCCCTCTGAGATGGAGCGACCGAAGGCTGCTGTCTCGGTTTCCCCACCACGGCCACCCTCCAGGGGCAGCGTGGCTCTCTCACAGCCTGTCCTGTTTGGGGGAGTCCGAGCTGATTTGTTTATGTACTTGGGGGACCTGCCTGGGGGGGCGGGGGGAACCTCGGGTAAACAGAATCCCCTGGGCTCTAGGAATTGCCCTCAAGGCTGGCTCCCTCCGCGGACAGCACTGACCGGGCAGGCCCCTCTTTTCTACAGGGCGTCCTTCCTCAATGGGACTGCGAAAGGTGGGGGCATGCTGGGTGCCGAGTGCACATTTTGGTGAGGAACCCCCCTCCACCCAGTTCTCTGCACCCAACAGTGAACTCCACCCTCAGTCATGGGGCCCAGACGGGTGGGTGGGGCCCAGAGGGTGACCTGGAGGCAGAGAACAATAACAGGCCCCAAGGCCCGGCCCCAGAACCCTCTGGGGTTTGTGACTGGGCCTCACCCAGCCTGATGGCAAGTTGGCTGCTCTTGGCTCAGGGGATCAAGGGGGATATTGTCACCTAGCCTTGCAGACAGCAGAGGACTGACTGAGCTATTTGATAAAGGAAAAACACGCTGATTTTGAGTAAATGGATGGGGGCTAAGGAAACAGAGGGGTGGCCACACTCCTCTCTGGAGAGCCTGGTCCCACGGGTGGCCATGCCAGGTCCTCTCTCTGCCCTGCTCTCATTTCCCAGGAGGTTTCAGCCCCAGACCTGGGCGCCTTCCTAGCCTTTTATCCTCATTAGAGATGCTTTAGACTTTGGCTTTAATAAAACCAGAAGTGACCAGGGGCTGCAGAGTAGCCAGTGTGTTATTGCTTTCATCTCTGCCTGCTGTCAGGGGAGGCTGCCTGAGGGCCCCTGACTGGTAATGAGCTCCCACAGCCGGAGAGGTCATGCTGTCCAGAAAGCCGCAGAAACTCACATGGTCCTCTGGACTCCTGACCCAGGGGCTGCTGGGGTACCTCTGAGCCCAGCGGCGGCTGGCTGCGGGTCTTGGCTAGTGCTTGGAGGGGGTGAGCCTGCTGCTGGGGGTCGGGGAGAAGAGCCAGGGTGTTGGCTCCTAGAGAAGTCAGAGCTTAAAGTGCAACCTGCCCCCTGACATCACGGCCCATAACCACAACGCCTTCTCCTGGCTGCAGTGCCCAGGCGTCTGGGCAGTCAGATTCTTAAAGGCACAGCGTTGCTTTCCCTGGGTCCCCAGCAGCCCTTCTGCAAGAGCTCATTACAGTGCTTCTCTCCATCGTGCGCTCATATAGCCCTAGAAAAACAAATTCCTGTTGGTGGCCTGCCTAGGGATGAGCAGTGAACCTCAGAGGCTTTGGTGCCTGTGCCACTAACTAGCTTCGAGATCTTGGGCACGTCATTTCACATCTCTGGGCTTCAGTCAGGAAAATGAGCCAGTTGTCCTACATGTTCTACCCTTAAGGTCCCTGCCAAGCCACAAAACCAAAGATTCCAAGTGGAAAGCCTATCAGCAGCCACCGCCAACTGAGATGGCCCAAGGATGCCCGCCTGGCTGTGTCTCTGGCACAGCAGCAAGTTGGTTTTGAAATCCAAATGCTCTCTCTCATTGCTCCAGCCCCCCCCTGCCCCCCAGCCCCTGCATGTTTTGTTCTTCCCCAGGACCAGCTTTCTTTCTCCTAAATAGGCAACGAGTAGCGTCAGTGCCTCCGGGTCCGTCTTGGGAATCCAGGCTGAGCGCAGCAAGAAGATGCTTCCCCACCTCAGAGAACACTTCTGGTCTCTTAGTCATTAAGTGGCTTGTCTGCATCTCTCATCATCAGCAGAGAAGCATCCGCTATACTTTCAGAAAAGCCACAGGAGACCTAAGAGGATCTCTGGAGCACTGGGCAGGAAGTGCTAAGTTACCCTGGGACAGGGGGGCCTGGCAGAGAGATGGGGTGGAAGCCAATTTGGCTCCGTGGGGTAAAGCAACATCCAGGGAGCAGCCCTCCGTGTAGGCCTGGGGCTTGGAGCTGCGGGTAGAGACGTGTTAGATGTGGAGGCCGGGCGCTTGGGTCCGGACCAGCTCCCCTGGTATCTGCCCGCACGGCACCACACCCTCCCCTTCACAGCCTACAGCTCGACCATAACTTCCGTGTTGATTGCGGGGATCATATGACAGATGCGGTGTTCCCCTAGATTGTGGGCTCTCTGAGCACAGGGCCAGGGGCCGGATCTCTCTCTCAGGTCCAGCCCTCTGCCTGCTGCGTTGTAAGTGAACACCGGCTGATGGGACGATGGTGGAGCTCGTGGATTCGGGGTCAGGCAGCTCGGGGGCAAGCTCCAGCCCTGGGCCCTGCCGTTTGTGAGCAGTGGGATGTCCCCTGCCAGAGTCCTGGCCTCCAATCTGCAGCACAGGGCTCAGAACCACGCCTGCCTCTAAGGGCGGTAGCCACGGTGACATCAAGTAATTTGTGCGAAGGGCTAGCACGGTCGGCGCTCAGTGAGGATCTGCTGCTCTTACAGTTATTCCTACTACATACGGTAGTACAGAGCTCACGATCTCGGGGTGGGGGGGAGGGGCACGTGAGTAACACCGTGTGGTTGGATCAGTACTATGAGAGCGGTGTGGGCGAGACGTGGAGGAGCAGAGGGGGCCAACAGACTCTGCCAGGGGCCACAGGGAAGGCTTCCTGGGGTGGGTGACAGTCGATAGGATCTAGCAAGCTGGGCAGAAGGGGGTTGCTCGCGGAGAAAAACAAGCAAGGGCTCAGTGCGCGTGTAGACACAGAGGGAGGGGATGCGAGAGGTCTACGCCCCCACCGTGCACCCTGGCCCCCAGCAGCCCAGGTGAGCCTGGTACCGGGGAAGAGCCCAGCCTCTTCTGCCTCAAGGGCCATACTCGGGAGCGTGTCATTCATTCGTCATCCACCTACTAAATGCTCAAATATGGGGAAACAGTAGGAATAAGACAGACAGAGTCCCAGCCCTCTGGGGAGGGAGACAAAAATAAACTGAACAAGAGAGCACCTGAGGGCAGCAAGGGAACCGTGACTTGGCGGAAGACATGGTGGATCTGGTACACACCCAGGGACGTGAGGGGCAGCTGCCGAGCTGGAGCTCACCGGGGCAAGGGCGGTGGGGGGGGGGGGGCAGGGTGAGGGCTCCGGGGAGGCGGGGCCACATCTGAGGAGTTTCAGTTTTATTCCCTGTGAAAAGCAGAGCAGTTTGGAGACCTCAGCAGGCGTGTACAGAACGGATGACCAGGGGCAGAGTGGATGGAAGCCAGAAGGCTCCAGATTGCTCTCCCTCCTGTAGCCTCCACACTGTTCTGCCTCCTAAGTGCCCCAGACTCCAAGTCCCTCTCTTTCCCTCCCCTCTGCGCTACCGTCACTCTGGCCCCCACCACTGCCCGCCTGCACCTCCCAGCTTTCTAACTCCTCGGCCTCCCGCTCCTGCCTGTCCTTGCTGTAACCAGGGGGTGTTCCCCTGCTTGAAATCCTTCAGCGGCTCCATTCCACACCTGTTTTGTGCTTGGAAAACCTCTTCTTCAAATGAAATACCACCCAGAAGCCCAAGTGTATACAACCCGATGAAAAGTAGCTCAGAGACGGGGCGCTGGAGCTCCTCCCTTCCACCCCCTCCTCGGAACGGAGTGGCAGTCGGGTTTCTTCAGGACGGGCCCTTGTCTTTCCTGCCGGCCTCTCCGTTCCAGGCGCCCTACACATCAGCCGTGACAGCTGTTTGCACTTACTGAGTGTTTACCATATGCCATTCAGTCCAAAGTGCTTATATACATTCATATAATCTTCACAAAACCCAATGAGAGGGGCACTGCCCTTACCCCGTTTTCTCCACGGGACACTGAAGTACAGAGAGGCTGTGCAACTTGCCCAAGGGCACACAGCTGCTGCACCGCAGAGCTGGGGCGTGCAGCCAGGCAGCTGGGGAGGAGTGGCTGCAGAGCCCAGGGTTTGGGCCACTGCACCTCCCAGACTCTCTGCGACTCTGCCCTCCCCAAGCCCTCCAGGCTCCTGTGCATGACCACGCCTCTGCCCTGTTCTTTCTCCAGCCTGAAATAACCTCTCCCTACCTCTGAATGTCCTGGACAGCACTGTCCCTCCAGGCCTGCTGTCCTGTCCCCTTCTCTTGGGTCACCTCCCCTCACTCCCCTGGTCTGACTTGGGGAGTGCTCCCATTGTTCCCAATTACAAGTGCCCTGGAGCAAAGGCAAGGCCCCTCAGGGACAGAGTCTGTAGGACCTGGTGACCCACTGGATGGGGGACTGCAGTGGAAGAGAGAGGAAACCGTCACTCAGCCACCCCCGAGCCCCCATGCTGGCTCAGGGCTCTGCTGGGAGGGGGAGTCAGGGGGTGGGCGGTCCTCCAGGGTGCTGAGAGGACCCCTGCTGTGAGCGCTGGGGCTGCTGACGTGGGTGAGTCCCTCCCTGCTCCTCTTCAGGCCTGCGCTTCCAGGCTCCAGGGAGAAGCTGGGGGTGGCAGAGGAGCAAGGGCGGGGTGTGATGCTCAGGCTCCCTGCTGGGTTTTGTTTGTTCTGAGTTCCAAGTCTGTCTTCTCTCTCAAGTGCTTTCTGGCCCAAGGGCTTTTGCAGCGTTATGAATAAATAATGGAGCAGAATCGAGAGACGCCTTACAGAAACTCCATAAACTCCAGCTGCAGCCTGCGGTGTGGACACTGTGAACTCGGGACCCCGTGGAGAAGAGGGGGACCCTGCAGCTCATGTGGAGTTGGGAGGTGCGGGCAGAAATGGGTGAGATCCCTGGGGGCTGGGTTTGATCCCGGGGGACACTGAGAGACCAAACCATATCAGCGGGAGGCAACT
This sequence comes from Desmodus rotundus, assembly GCF_022682495.2. Lineage (NCBI taxonomy): Eukaryota > Metazoa > Chordata > Mammalia > Chiroptera > Phyllostomidae > Desmodus > Desmodus rotundus. The sequence continues at coordinate 63,680,568 of NC_071398.1, forward strand.
GCCACCATATCTGAGCATCTTCAGGGAACCAGATGGTTTTATTTAGGAAACTTCTTCCCAGCCTCTCCTTCGTGAACCTGCCCTTGAAAAGTTGTTGAGTGCTTCACACGCACCATTACTTTTGGGCGAACATCCGTGACTCAGAAGCACACTGGGAGGTGCAGATCTCTTCCTAAGGACTTTTGAAAAGATGGGTGCAGAGGGAATGGGGCTGCAAGGGGGTGGAAAGAACTAGAGGAGAGCAGCGTTTGGAAAGTTCTAGAAGAGGTGGAGGCAGTGCATGGTCAGGCTGGAAAGCCTGCACCACAGGTACCTGTCCAGGAGAAACCAAGGCCGAGGACCTCACCTCTACTCTGGTCCGTTCACTGGCATCTTCATTAATGACAGAGAGGAGTAAAAGGCACATGAATGAAGTTAATGCATGAGAATCCGTCCTCATTTCCTGGCTCAAGCGGGCCTGCTGCGTGGCTGTCAAATAGCTGTCAAGTCTCCCCAGGAAGAGGGTGGGCATCTCGGTGGTGAGCATCCCACCTCCGTGGAGCAGGGCTGTGGGGGAGAGGGGCTTTCAGCAGGAGGGAAGATGTCCTGGTCCCAGTGGGGTGTCCTCCAGGCAGCTGAATGGTTCTGCCAACAGGAGCCCTGAGGCCAAAGGGGCAGGGCTTTGGGCGCAGTCGAGGGCACACACTTGAGCTGCCGCAGACGGGTGGCTTTAGCTTCCTTCTTTCTTTGCTGACTCGGAGGTGTAGGACTTCCCCTACCTCCTGCTCCAGACTCCCCAGAATCTCTCGGTCTTGCTGGGGTGAGGCTGCTCTGTGAAGAGCCCCTTTTAGCCTTTCATGGAAATGACTGTCTGCTCTTGAAACTTCCGCTTCACTCCCTCCCTGCCTCTGGCTGTCCCTTCCCAGGCTCTGCTGGGTCTTCCTCCTGCCCCTGCCTCCAGATAGAGTTCCTCCGAGCTCAGGTCTGGGCCTTTTCTCTCCTTCTCATCCATAATGGTCATGCCTACCTCCAAGGTCATGACTCTGAGCTTGTGGCCCCTTCAGAGACCTGTCTTCCAGACTCTAGACTCACACAGCCAACACGTCTCAATGGGAATGTCTCACAGAAATCGAACACTTCTCAGAGGCTCAGAGGCAAACTTGGTCTTCTACCCCTCTTTTCCTTTTTAAAAAATTTTTTTATTTATTTTTAGACAGAGGGGACAGGTAGGAGAAAGAGAGGGTGAGAAACATCAATGTGTGGTTGCCTCTCAAGCTCCCCACATTGCCCAGGTATGTGCCTTAACTGGGAATTGAACTGGCGACACTCTGGTTTGCAGGCCAGTGCTCAGTCCACTAAGCCACAGCAGCCACGGTATGAGGTGTTCCTCAGGTGAAGATCTCCTGCATTGGACTCACTTGAGGAAGCAGGACTTGATTCCTGAACTGCATCCAAGATCTGCTGAGTCAGAATCTCTGAAGGTGGGGCCTAGATGTGTGTGGATGATTGACACAAGCTTCCCAGGTGATTCTTATGTGTCTGCAGCTTGTTAACTTAAGGAGATTCTGAGGCTGCCCTGGATCCCACCCTGTTAGCATCTCTGTGACATGAAACATGCCCCCTTGGAGCGTGACCAAAGTCGTTGAGTACCAGTGCTGCTGACCACAAGATCATAAAAGGGACTCTTCTCCCTGGTTAGGTGATGAGGGTTCCGATGGATCAAGCCATGTGGGACCCTCAAGGAACAGCTTGCTCACCATTGCCCTTCACCTTCTCCCTACACACCACAGGCATCCCGGACAGCTAAATTTTAGCAAGAAGGCATCTCACACACATATAGAGGATTTAAACAAAAACTGGGGAGTGTTTTAAAGATGTCTGGCCTCATTCTGTAACGACTCCATACGGCATTCCTCCAAGTGCGGTTCCCTGACCAGCAGCATCAGCCCCACTGGGAACTTGACAGAAATGCAAATTATCGGGCCCCACCTTCACCAGGGGGTGGGGTCCAACAATCTGTTTTAACAAGCCCTCTCAGGGGGTCTCAGGAACTGAGAACCATCTGCTGATCGAGTTAAAAGAACCAACTGAGCATGTCCACTCTGGCCAGGATTCCGAAGTTTCTTGTACTTCATTCAGCCTATTATTTTGGTGATCAAAGTCAAGGGAGAGGCGAACTAGCAGATAGAAAGTGTCTAACTAGTTTGTAGAGACCATGCTGGGCACTTAACATATATTTAATTCATTTCATTCATACAACATCCCTCTGAGGAACCCACCATTACAGCCAGATCGAGGTTCACAGAGGTTAAGCCACTTGCCTAAGGTCTCAGGGTAATTAACCGCATCTGGATGTGGACTGGTGTGGTCACCTCTGGAGGCCTTGCTCTCCTCCACCCCTCCCCTGCCCACCCTCTGCCCCTGCTTATTGAGGATCAGGTGACTAAGGGCCCATGTGGGTCTTGAAGGTGACATTTCTTGGTGTTCTGGAAGCAAGGGCACTAGAAACGAAACCTCAGGGATTTTGACTTTACCTCCCTCCACCTGCCACAGGCTGCTTCCCCTGGAAAGGGGACAGATGGGTGATTTCATAGCCTGTGCCACAGATTTCGAGGGGGAGCCATCTCCTGCTAACTTAAACCAGCCAGTGTGGCACCCTGGCCTCAGCCTGTCATTTGTCACAAAAAACACCTGTATGTCATCCTCTCGCGAGGAGCTAAGTTGCCCGTGGACACTGCCTTGTAGGAGAAGTTGGGAGAGGAGGAAGCTGGGCCAGCGGTGGGCAGAACCCCTGAGCCAGAAGCTCTTGTCCCCACATGGAAGCTCTTGTCCCCATGTGGAAGCTCAGTGGAAGGGCCCTGGGCTCTCTGCATGCACGAGGGGACCTTGCCACCTGAGCTCCCCTGGGGTGCGGCCACTAGGACTGGGAGGAGGAAACCCTTAAGGGCAGACAGTCGGGCAAGTGAAGTGTTTTCCTCTGTCTCCTGCAGGGTTGGCATTCTTTCTCTCACTTTCATTTTCTTGCTTCCTGAAGTCCTGAGGTGGGGTGAGGGGATGGCGCGCAGACCCTGTGGGCTTCCTGGGAGACCCGAAGGTGTCATGTCTCAGGATTCATTCCCTTGGTGGGATCTTTGCGGACCAGAGCGAGGCAACTCCCATCACATGTGACTAGGCAGCAAGAGACTGAGTGACTGGTCAACTCTCCCAGCCCAGCCTCCACACTACACCCAATCACCAAGGCCCCTCTTTAAAACATCACACGTGTTTCAGTGTCCCATCATCTGGAACATGGGAAGCAATCCCTGCTGTCCAACCCAGTGCCTCCCAGGACGCTATGCCCTCCCCTCCTACTCCCGTCTACTGGTTAATCATAAAACATGGACGCTGTGCCTTCACAGCCTGGAAGGCCTATATCAGATTTTACTCCATCTTCCCTTCTCCAAAGGCAAGAAGCTGTTTTCTTGACTATCTAATGCAGGGGTGTCAAACTCATTTTCACTGGGGGCCACACCAGCCTCGCAGTTGCCTTCAAAGGGCAGGATGTAATTTTAGGACTGTATAAATGGAACTACCCCTTAACAGTTAAGCAAGAGCTTGGTGCTGCCGCCAGGTAGAAACAAGATGGAGGGCCAGATCCGGCCCCCGGGCCTTGTGTTTGCCACCTGTGAAATGTTTCAAGGCATTTGGGCCTCATTTAGACCCAGAAATTTTGGCTGGGGGCTCTGGTGGGAAGCTGGGGCTTTGACTCTTCATCTAACCAGAGGGGAGGGATTACAAGTCTGAGCATCAGTACACACAGCCCCCCTGGGGTGTGCATGGGGTTTAGGGCAAAGCCTGGAGTTCAAATCCCTGCCCTGCTGCTTTCCAGCAATGTGGCTGTGAAAGGCATTGAAGTTCTCCGTCTCTGACAACTAGTATCAGCCACCCTCGAGGTGGTCCCCTACCAGGCAGCTGCTTTGAGCCCGGGGTTTGCAGGCATGTGAGGAAACCGAAGGAAGACTTTACTGTCTGCTAGTAGGAAAACCAACATCCACATGTAGCAAGCATATGATTTGTTTATAAACCTCCCAGTCTCCTGCCATGTGGGCCAGGCGGTGGACCTGCACCACTGGGTATCCTGTTGAAAGCCCACCTGGTGGGCTGAGAGCCAGGGGTAGCCTGTGGGTTTCAGAGGCCACCGGTCCTGGCTTTAGGGCCCACGGGAAGCTGCACTAGCTTGCGGGTTGCCTCTTTCCTCTGAGCCCTGACCTTCCCTACCCATCATCAGCACCTTCAGCATGTGGGGTTAGGGAAGGCATCTTGTGGGTCTTCTGAGGCTCCAGGCTCCAGCAACAGCATACACTTAGAGCTGACATTGACCTTAGAGCCAGAAGGCCTGCGTTCAAATCCCAGCTCTGCTGCTAACCAACGGACTGATGGGGGTCGAGTCACCGTGCCTCCCTGAGCTGTGGCCGCCTCAACTGTGAGGTGCAAGGGTTGCAGCAGACGACCTCACCTCCTCTCCCGCACAGCAGGGTTAACCGTGGGCGTGCTTGACTGGGTGCACTCAGAACCCTCGCCTGGTGTCTAGCGCAAGGCAGACCCTCCAGACCTTTCCTTAAACATTCAGCTCCCTTCCTGCTCTGTCCTGCTGTGGCGCTGCGTCATCGGGCGGCCAGCTGGGGTTGGCTTCAGCCATCGCCACAGTGCATAGTGACCATACACCGCTGCTGGGAGGGTAGGGCAAGGCAGGAGGGAGCCTGGCCTCACCCCCACTCTGTGCAGGGAGGCTGTTCTGAGCCAGGCCCCTGGACCTCCCTTCCCCCTCTGCTCACTCCTGAGCACCGCGATGAAACACCAGATTAGCTCCATGATTCTCCGCCTCCCAAAGTTAGAGACTGCGTTCTGCCAGTGTCAGCTAGTGTCTCCAATTGGTGAGCGGCTGACACCAAGTGCAGAGCGGCAGGAACAGACAGCGAGGCGCAGGCCGGGGGTGGGGGGGGGGGCATGTCGGGGGGGGGGGGGGAGGGGGGCATGGAGCCCAGGCTCCTGCCTGTCCTTGTACCAGCGCCACGGCCCAGGGGTGTCTGAGCTCCGAGAGAAGTTATTGTTGAATTAATGAGCAACCTGTTTGGAGGGACTGCCTTTTGCATTGAGGAGTCTCGCGTGGGGGCAAGGCCCCAGCAGCCCCTCCCACTCCTCACAGGGAACGGGGACTCACTGTGACAGTTAAGCAGAGGCCTGGTCCACGGCAGGAAGGCGGGCCTGGGGCCACCCGATCTGTGAGCCGGCTTTCACCACCCTACCTCTGAGCCTTGGCCCTGTGTGCCTGACCACTTCTGTCCTCCTGTTCTCCACAAATACCCTTCCCTTCTTAAGCTTCTGGAAATTTAATCCCAGAAACATCCAGGCCTACCCTAGCGGATGCATCAACTTTTTCTGTCTCTGGGGCATTCATAGGACTTTTCTAAGCAGCGGGAGGCCTCTGGATCTCATCAAAATGTTAATGGTGGTTACCGCAGGATAATTGGCTTACAGTCAGCAGTGTTTCATTTTTTGTGGCTTTCTGTATTTTCCAAAACATCTAAAACAAGAATATAATACTTTGCTTTGAGGCAAGGAATGGTAAAATATATTATAGTCATATAGCTTTTAAAGAAAATGATCTCGGTTTTGGTTCTCTGTTCTGTCACTTTAAAACTGTGTGACTTCGGGGAATTCCCTCAGTTTGCCTCATTGATAAAATAAAAATTCTGATTTTTGACTGTGTTGAGAGGCTGAAATGAGATAATGTATTTAGAAAGTGCTTTATAAACACACTGTATTTTATTGCTGTTAGAACAGGGTCAATAAACTGTGGCAAGAGCCTCAGAAAGCCCTTTCTCATTGATATTTTATTACATCCTCACTGTGACCTTGCGCCCTACAGGTTACTTCCCACATTTTACTAATGAGGGAACAGAGAGGGGATGCAACTTGTCTGAGGCCACGCAGCACAGGCAGGGTTCCAGCCCCGGGCTCTGGACTCCAAGGCCTGCTTGCCTGCAGGTTCTGAGAGCTGGCACGGGTCTATGCCTTGCAGAGGCCTCATGGATGCTGAAGCACAGGCCAGAGCTGACCCTGTCGCCTCGGACAGTCTTACCCCCTTACCAGTGCCTCCGCTTCCCCAGGAGTGAATCAAAGAGGTATCTCCCCTCCCTTCTCAGCACATGGGAGACACAACCTCAACTGGAAGCACTTATGGGCTTATTCTAACCTCTCGCACGGGTATCGAACAAGTTGCATAATCTTCAGGACACAAGGTCCCCCCAAATTTCTTCTTTCCCTAATGCACTTTCTTAGGACACCCGAAAAGTGTCCCACGCCGCGGGGCTGGAGTCCTCTGGGGAAGGGGAAAGTGACAAAAAGCGAATCCTTGTGTCAGGGAGCCAGCGTGTGTGGGTGGGTGTGCAGAGCCTCCGAACCTGGCCCCAGGAGGCACCCGCTGGCCCCCGAGGGCCACGTGCAGGCGGGTGGGCTGAGAGCTCCTCCCCTGCCAACCCTGGTAAGAGGAAGCAGTCGCTCAGCCAGAGTTTCTCTGGTCAAAAACATCACCCAGATAGACTTGGGGAAATAATTTTCCTTAAGGAATGCTCACTCCTCAAAGAGAGCTGGGTGCCTGCCCAGTCTTAGAGAGGATTTACTAACACCAAAAAAGCAAAAACAAGCCCTGTCAGCAAGAACTGGAATTAAAGGCACTCACTGCCTGCCTTTTCCCCAGGCCTGTCTTCCTCCCCCCTCCCAGACCTACCAAAAAGGCCCAGAAGCAAGAAGAGAGTTTGCTCCCCATGCTCCCCACTGCTCCTTAAAAGCCACCCGACAGCCTTGACCCCCCACTTCAAGATGCCTAGCTATCCAGGGTCTGCCTCCTTGGGCAGCGTGCCAGCTCCAGAATTCTCCCTAATGACAAGTCCCTCTGCCTGCGGCCCTCTTAGCCCCTTACAACCGAGCCTTTCTCTGCCCGCCTGCCCACCTCTCCACTGCGCGCCAGCTCTCAGTTAATACGATGCACTGGTTTGGGGGAGGAGGGAAAGAAGGCTCCTCCGGGTCTCACTCTAGCGGGCCCTTGGGAGTGACTCAGCTGGAGACGGTTTCTGACAACGTGGGGGAGGCATTTTCTAGCAGGTGCTTCAAGTCACAAAGCCAGCCTGTCCCCAACTTCTCAAAAAGGGACATGCTGATCACAGACACAGGACATACCACCAGAGTTGTTTTCCTCTCTGGACATTGGACCCTTCCCAGCACGTGGCCCAGTGTGTCTCACTACAGATGTGTGAGCAACCGAAGGCTCCAGGGGGACGTGGACTCATTCAGCCCCCTGGGGGAGGAGCCTCGCGGTAGTCTGCTCTGGGCCAGGGGGCAGCCGCTCCCCACCCCTCCCATTCAAGGACAGGGCTCCCGTGTGCAAAGCAGCTGCCTGCCTGGCAGCAGGGAAGGGCCTAGGGGGCCTGCGGGGTGGGGAGAGGCAGAGGCAGTAGCTCCTTCTTTCTCCCCCGAGTTCCCCTTTCCTCTTTAGGATTTTCTCTTGGGTTCTGGCTGCCCCATCTTCTCTGCACTCTCAAGTTCTGACCCAAGTGTGCACCCAGATCTGGTCTCCTGGTTCCCACGGCTGCCCTGAGGTAGCCTGGCCAGGGGGAGAGGAGCTGCTCTCCGTACTAAGGTGACGGAGGAAATAAGCAGAGACGATGCAAATGAGATACAGGTAGATGGCCTTGGGAGTCTTACTCACTGGGCCCCCGGGGGCTGGGACAAGTTCACAGGCCCCTCTCTGCTCATTTATGGGGAGTGGTATCCTCTCTCTTCTCGATGTCCACCTGTGCTGTCCCAGCAGCCTGTGTGTGTCCTTCCTGCCTGAGACCCCACCCAACCCTCCCCCAGGCCTGGGTCTCCCTCTGAGGAAAGGTTGTTGGCAGCACTGGGAGGGTGCAGATGGAACAGGCTGGCCCCTCCTATCTCAGGTGGCCACTGCACCTGTCCCCTAAGGCGGGCCTTCCTCCGCCGCAGAGCAATGGCCTGACAGGCCCCTTTCCTGGCGCACAGAATGTCAGTGGCTATAGCAATTCTCAGTTAACCAGAGAAAAGCAGCACCCTGTAAAACCACAACTGCCATCTCTGGATGGTGGAGCCCATCCGGGACCCACGGAACCCCCGCTGCTGCTGGAGGCGGCTCCGGACTGAGCCGAGCACCTTTTGGGTTCTGACTGTTGAAAGCTGGGGCTAGCGCCCAGTCTGGGCGCAGGCGCTGGAGAGAGCTCAACTGCCCAGGGCAGTTTAAAGAGCGGTCTTGTTTGTTGGTTTGTGACAGTGACGGAGCTTGGAACCTCGGGGACAATGGAGAGGGGCCAGCAAGAGATGGGACCAGCATTCCGTGGGAGGTGTGGCAGGGAAGACCCCTGAGGCAGGTGCTCACCAGCAGCCCTGTGCCAGGTGGGGCTATTCACTGGGTGATGGGAAGGTCAACACCCAATTCCCATGATGACAAATCTCCACTGAAGCTTGTGACTCACTTCCTGTTGCTTGGGGTGCGGTGGAGCTGGGCTTGGGTCCCGAGACAGAGTCAGTGAAGGAACAGCCACTGGAGGCCCAGAGGAGAACATTCCAGAAAAGACAGGAAAAAAGAGCCAGAGAGACCAGGAGAACACCTGCTTTCCCCATCCCAGGGGAGGCAGGACCTCAGGGACAGCTCCTGGGAGGGAGGCAGCAGGGAGAAGAGCTAGGAGCGCAGAGTGGGGCCGGCTCACCAGGGTTTGACTCCCGGCTCTGCCTCTCACTGGTCTGTGACCATGAGCGAGTCGTCTGAGTTTCCTCGTCTGGCAACTGGGGATAGTAATGGTTCCCACCTGCAGGGTGGTGGTGAGGATTCAGTGTACCCTACGGCACTCAGAGCCGGGCACGCAGGGGGCCGGGGAGACCCAGGGATGCCCCGCTTCTACCTGCAATCGGAATTCTGCGTGTACACAATAATCCGAGTCTTGTTCTCTCATCTGTGCCCCATCTCACCTCGACTTCCTCGCCCCCCAACATGTACTCAGACCGGTGATTTCTGATCACGGCATAAAACAGCTCCTGGGGAAACCAGTTTCATAGTCAAGGACGTTGGTGCCCTCCCTGAATTCCAAGCTGTGCCAAGGCCAGGCCATCCGCAAGGTAGAACTCCAACATCAGTCTTCTGAAACAACCACTGGAATTTCTCAGGCCACAAAGCCAAGGGCAATGCCAGAGAGGAGTACCCATGCCAACACCTTGCCCAGCCCCTCTCCCCACGATCCGTCTCCCTACTCTAATTCCCCCACCCAGGGCCACGTGGAAAGTGGACTCGATGCAAAAGCCTCCGTCCCAAGTTTTGCTGCCGCCCTAGAGAGACCCTCAAGGTCATTCTTTGTAGAGAAAGGAAGGCATTAGATATTCAGGGACAGTGAGTGGGTGTCAATTCAGACACAAGAGGAAGATGTGGCTACAGGGGACGGGTGATGAGGATGAATGAGGGCCAGATGGGTGCAGGGTTGGCAGGGGAGCGGGGTGGACAGGGCTCCCTGCTGGAGAGGCCACATCTTTCTACATTACTGCTGACACTAAAATGCCATAAAAATAGGCTAGCAACCAGACTGGGCCACCGAGACTCTGCAGCTGGCCTTGTCTCCTTCCTCCTCCAAGGTATAAATATTTATGCGTAACGGGGGACTCTGAGGTGGGGGCTTAGCTGGCTTAAGGTCGGAGGTACTTTGCCAAAGCCTCTCTTTCTTCCTCGGTTTTCTGGCTTATTTTTCTTGTTGACTTGTCTATTTCCAGTCTCAGAGGAGATGGGGAATCTCTTTCATGGAAGAGAAAATGATGTCCTCTTTGCTCTGTGCCTTTTAGGACACTTCACACCTTGAACTCCAGGTCTTCCCTTGGCCGTCTTTCTTACAAGATAGAGAGGCTTGCAGGCCCAGAATGACAGTGAGGGGGCGATGACCTTGGAGTGGAAGTGTGTGGGGGAGGGGAATAGGGCGAGAGAATTTCCTGTGAAAACCTGGAAGGCAGTGGACAGCACAGCACTGGGTCGCACGGGACCTGGGTTGGCCTTTCAGTTTGCACGGACTCACTGAACCACCCCAGACGTGTGTGACTTCTCCCGTCTTCATGTGCTCATCTGTGGCAATGGGCCACTGGGCCAAATCATCCCCAAGGCCTACCCAGCTCTGGCTGCCCAGAGTCCACGAGAACATGCACACATAACGCTATGGTCCGCAGGAAGCTAGGAACCCCTCAGAGGCTGCCCCCGTTTCCCCAAGGCCGCTGCTATTCTACTCAGAGTTTCACCGCGAGCCCCGTCTCCCTGAACCGCTGCTGATCCAGGGGGCCCGCTGCATCCCTTCCTCCTGAACAATTCCTGCAGTTCGAGCATCCTCCACCGTTCAGAGGGGATGTTTGGCAGTCGCTGCCTTTGTGACCAAACACTCTCTCTCTGGGGGATGTCGCTGTGGGTTATCAGGTGATTGAAGCAACAAGGCATGTGCGCTGAGCAGTGAGGCGGGAAACTCCTAAGTGCCCCAGGGTTGGAGGAATAGATTTCCGCCGATGTAGGAGATTGTTGACTAATGATTTCCCATTCGTTCTCATGTAAGGGAAAGATGAAATATTTATACGGAGACAAGCACACACTAGCTAACTCGGGGCACGTGGGGCCAGGCAGGGCAGGGCCGGCTGGCCCGTCAGCCGAGCTGCAGCAAGCTGCTGGCGGACAGGGAGGCAGAACAGGGCCGCCGTGCAGCTGCCCCTGGGAGCTGGGCTGTGCAGGACACCAGTGGGGTGGGCAGTGGGGCTGTCTGGATGCTAGGAATTTAGCAACAACGAGAAGGGAACTGTTGCCACTGTTCTGAGAGGCCGTTTCCTGGGAAGCTGCAGGGAAGGACCTATTGCAAAAGGCCGAATTTAGAAACGACTTCAAGGAGAACACCCGAGGCCAGTCGAGCAGTTATTGAGCAACTCAGTTTACAGCCAGGTCAGAGCCCTGTCTGGCCCAATCAGCTTTATTTTCCGGCACTGCACAGGAAACCTTTGACCCCACGTCCCCAACAGCAGCTGCCGGTCCCAGTCTGCCGGAGTGGAAGGGTTTGAGGGTCAGTGCACATCCATTGTCTCTGTTACAGGGATATGGACTTGGCGCGGCCCCTGGGCTGCAGGGGCCCTGTTGCCACTGTGGGAGTGGGTGCCCATCTCACGAACTGACGTACTGCCTGTGGGATGGGGCCTGGCCCCACACCCCACCTCTCTACTTTCAGGGTTCTCAATGGGTTTTCAGCCACCATTTTCTACAGGCCTCTTGGCCCCTTGGGGAGTCCCAGACAAGTCAAGGTCCTCTCAGCTTCAGAACCTGGCACCTGGTGAGCCACATTCTCCAGATCTGAGCTTTGTGCATGGAGGGACCCCTTGGTGCGCCCCCTCCCACTTTCCTCCCCATCTCAACAGGACATGAATTCTGAGAACAGGGCTGCAGTTCTTATTTGGAAGCAGAACAAGTTGCTCTTGGCTTCCGACCCAGCTGTCCTTTGTGTGGCCAGGGGCTGGAGGGATTCACTGGATGGGGGCCTGGACTGGACATCCCACCCACAGCCTGAGTGTGGAAATGTAGGAGGAGAGCTTGGCATTCCAGAGCATGGAGAGAATGAGGCAGGGCCTGAGGCAGTGTGGTGGTGAAGGAACGTTAGCTTCTGCTAGGCAGCCCCATGCAGCTTCTGAGTCAGGTGGCAGGCCAGGAGGGCACCGCCAGGGCTTGCCGGGGCCAAGCCGCTCACAGCATGGCCGGCCAGCTTCCTACATTATTCAGAGTGGCTCTGGATGACCAGCTTGCGGAGCAGGCTTCACAGGTCTGGGCCAGCAGCCCAGGCCCGGCCTTGCTCCCTTCACACCTCCTGGGGCTTCTGTGTGACCCTGATCTGCCCTGCATGCCTGTGCTGGAAAGCTCTGTCTGCTTCTACCCCGGCTTGGTCCTGCCTACAATGGTCCAAACACTCAGGAATTTAAGGCACAATTCTAGGGATGCTGAGGCCTGGCTGCAGGTCCCAGATGGAGTATGTGGTCCTGGCCTGAGCTGCTCTGAGCAGGTTGCAGCTTTTACCCACTCCCCCACCCCCCACCCCCAGCCTGCCTTTTCCCCAAGGTATGGCCTATAACTGGACACAGCCTGCGACACACGGCGAAGCCAGCTTTCCTTGTCCCTTAAACCTCATTTCAGGGACTATCCACGTGAGGAAGTTCCCCTAAAATGGTAAACCCAAGTCCCATTTCCACAGATGATCTCGTCCCCCCGCCAGACTCCACCAAAACGGATTTAGTCAAGGCTGATGCAGGTCGAGATGGTCAGGTTGAGACCATTATCTGCATCTTCCTGGAGCCTCCATCGCCTCTGACCCAGGGGATCCTCCCTCTCTTGCCCCAGAAACATTGTGCCCAGGACACTGCCCCTTTCTGGGCTGTCTCCTGTGTCCCCAGCTGCTGGCCATCAGTCCCCTTTGCCGATTTTTCCTCGTGGTCCTCACATCTAAACAGTAGAGTCTCCCCAAGGCTGTCTTGGGTCCTCGTCTCTTCTCGAAACGGGATTGCAGCTAGTCTCGTGGTTTTTGGCACCATTTCTGTGCTGACATCTCCTCCATTTATTTCTTTAGCCAAGGCCTCTCTTCTGGACCCTAGACTCTATATCCAAGTTCTCATTCAACATCTCCACTTGGGCGTCCCAAAGGTATTACAAATAGAAAGTGTCCAAATCTGACCCCTAATCTTCTTCCCCAAATGGGCCCTCCCTCCAGGATTCCCCGACTCGGTGAATGGAGATTCCCTCCTGAGCTGCTTGGGCTGAAAACCTGGCGTCTTCTCTTTCTCTACACCCTCGACCCTACACCCCGTCTGTCAGCAAATCCTGCGTGTTCTGCTTTCCAAATGCAGGGTGGGCTGAAAGCAGGTCTACAGTGGTTTGTATGGAAAATTATACAATAATCAATAAATAACACAAGAATAAACTCTGTGTTTTGCATACTCACAACTGTAAACCTACTTTTCCCCCACCTGTATACCCAGTCAAGCCACATCTCACCTCTCCACCTCTACCTTTGTTCCAGACGCCATTGTCTGGTTTCCGTGGCAAGAGCCTTCCACCTGGTTTCCATGACTCTGCCTGGCTGTGGTCTGTTCCCAACCTGTCAGCTACAGCGATCCTTTTAAACTCGCGGTGGTGGAGCCCCTGAACCTCTCCTGCCCCTTAGCCTCCCCCATTTCATCTTGTACTCTCTCCCTGCCCCAACCCCATTTTTGCTTCAGCCACACGGGCGCCCTCCACGTTCTTCAGACAAGCCAGGCATCCCACTACCTCAGGGCCTTTACAGATGCCTTTCTCTCTGCCTGGCCGTCCCTTCTTCCACATGTCTGCACAGCTCACTCCCTCTCCCCTTTCAGGTCTACTCAAACGGCCCCCTTTGGGGAGGCCTCCCCCATGCACCCAGTTTTTCCCTGCAACCCTCTCTTCCAGCCACCCTCCCCAGCCCCACGGCCCCCAGCACGTCCCCACTTTATGTTCTCTGTGACACTGTGTGTCTGACTCATCCATTTGTCTTCTCCCAGGCAGCATCAGCCCGAGAGCAGGGGCCGCATTCACACCTGCCTCCCCATGCCCGGGGCTGCGCGTGGAACCTCCCAGTGCTCACATACGTCGCTATGGAATGCACAGTTCCCAAGCTGTCCCTCCTGTCATCCTCAGCTCTCTTCTCTTGGATTGCCTCCTTCTCGGTGCCCTTTGCTGGCCCCTCTTGACTGTGGGGGTCCCCCAAAGCTCAGTTCCTTCTCCCGAATTCTCTTTCTACCTTCGCTTACTCTCCCAGCTTCAATAACCACCTCTATCTCCCCCTCTTTCCTTTTAATGCCACTTAACTGTGCTCTGCTGCTGGCATTTTTCATTCCTCTGAGACCTCCGTTCCACTGTAAGCCCTTCGAGAGCAAGAACCGTATTTGTCCCTCCAATAGCCAGTTGTGCTAGGACCCAAGTAAGTTCTCCGAGGGATCTCTGACAATGTGTTGAGTGAACGAAGATCCATTATGTCTCTCTCTGGCTCTGCCTGCCTCCTGGCCAGGCCAGAGCTGGGAGGCTGACATCCAGGTCGGGTACTTGGAAGGTGCGCACCAAACATCTGATCAACGAGCCCTAGGGAGGCTTCCTCCCAGGGTGATCTCGTGAGCAACAGCAGGTCACGTCAGCCAAGTCTTTGGCCTACTTGGAAAGGCCCTCTGCGGCTACCCTTGGACCTCATGCGACTGGTGTGTGTGGACACAAGAAAAAGATACAACAAAGCTCTTTGGCAATGAATGCAACATCATTTGAGGAGGCCAGCCTTCCCTCAGCACAGGGGGCCTGTGAGGACCCGCATGTGCCCTTGACAGCAGAGTGCCCCCTGCCTCCCCCTTAGACTGTGAGGGCAGGAGGGCAGGACTGGAGTTGAAGTCCTTGTACTCCCCACTCCAGCCGATGGCTGGTGCTTAGTAGTCACACCACAAATAGTTACTGCATTAAGAAAAGGAACCCTGTCGCCATGGCTGGTGTGGTGCAGTGGATTGAGCACCGACTTGCAAATCAAAGGGTCGCAGGTTTGATCCCCAGTCAGGGCACATGCCTGGGTTGCAGGCCAGGTCCATAGCAGGGGGTGTGTGAGAGGCAACCACACATTGATGTTTCTCTCCCTCTCTTTCTCCTTCCCTTCCCCTCTCTAAAAACACATTAAAAAATATTAAAAAAAGAAAAGAAAAGGAACCCTGTCTTATGTAAGAGAAGTTCTTCCTAGAGCCTTGCCCCAATCCAAAGAAAACAGGGAAACACAGTCTCTCTCCTCCGAACCCCCTCTTTTAATGCTCTCCCCGCTTACTTCCATCAAACTAGGCCTAGGACTTCCCTTTTCTAGAAACCATCTCAGACAAACCTCCTCTGACCTTGGTTTCTTTTCTCCATCTCGCCTCCACACCCTGCACATGGTTTGCAGCGCAGCCGCTGGCACAGTTTTGTCGTAAGCCTCCTGAACTGGTCCGTCCCCACCTGTGCACCCTGTGTGTAAGGCGGCCACGGGCTCGGGGGGCCACTGGGCGTGCTCTGCAGTTCCCATCAGCCTGCGCACTTGGAGCTTGGGGGTTCACTCTTGGCCACCCTCTCCACAGCCCAGCTCCCAGCCTGTCCCCAACAAGTGCTCAGGGCTGCGACGGAGCAGCACAGGGCTGACACTCAGCACACGTTTGTTGAATGAAAGAGGGGTGAAAGTCAAGGTCAATGCCCACAGGCAGAACACTGGGAAATGGCAGTGGAATCCAAGGGTGGGCACCAGAGCTGCCCCTACCGCGAGAAGAATGAGAGAGGCTAACCAGCCACACGGGAAAACACAAACCAAACAGCCTTCCGGACCCTTGACCTGCTGCACGTTTTCAGGAGCAAAGTCATCGCACCCCTCCAGCCGAGCGAGGGCCACGGGCTCTGCTGGCGACCTGGTTCCGAATCTTGTCGCTCAAGCCCTTTCTCCTGGGTGACTCTGGGTGAGTCACCGTAACCTGGAACCTTCGCTTCTCTACTTCCATACGGGGGATGATAATAAGGATGGTGGTGAAGATGAATTCTGATAAAGCTGGTTGTGCTCTTGGCTCCTAGTAGGAGCTCAAGTAATAATCCGTATGTCACCAGGAAGTGGGGGACCTTGGAGGCCACAGGTGGGGAGGGAACTCAGCCCCGGCACAGGAATATGCCGGGTGGGAAAAGGGGGAAGATAGCTTGTTGGTGCAGCCTTCCCTGTGGCAGAAACCTCTCAGAGGACATTTCCTGGGAGCTGAAAGAAAGGACTGATTCCTACTGCCATTTAAGGGAGGTGGGTGTGTCTGAAATTCTGCCCGGTGGCTTATGATCTGTGGGGTGAGGCCTTTACTATGGAGACCGCACTGCAGGGGCTGGGCACCTCTGCCCTGGGAAAGCGAGAGAGCTGAGTCCTTCTCTACAGGAGAGACCAAGAACCTCAGAATCGCAGGACTCGGCAGCGGGTTTCACACTGAGAAACTGCAGCCCAGAGAGGGAAGTCACTTTTCCAAGGTCACGCAGGAACACATGGCCTAGCTAGGACAAGAAATAAAATAGGAATGACAATAACCAATAACCAGTCAGGTCAAGTGGCGGGACTGAAGTGGGGGTCAGGCCTGGGAGTGGTGCAGGGACCCACAGGCGGAGCTGGAAGGAAAGGCACGTGCGAATGTGGCTCGGGATGCTGCTCTGTGACAGAGCTGTCCTAGGCATCCTGTCTGTGTCTTTTATTTAACTTGCTACGTATGACACCACCATGATCTGCATGCCATGATTATCACCCCCATCTTGCTGATGTGGAAACTGAGGCACGGTTTAGATAATGTGGCTGAGGTCTGAAAGCTAGAACATGAGGAAGCTAGAACACAACACAGGTTTGTTTGGCACCCAAGCCTAAGCTCTCTGCACACAGCTCTGCTCACTCCCCGGCGGAGTTGCTCCAGGGAGACACTCAAGCCGCTGGCGTCACTTGCTCCCTGCCGACTCGGAGTCCAGGCTCCCCGGAAGTACACGGAGCACTCCATCAGCCCCCAAACAACACACACATGCACACGTGCAACACACGTGTATACACACGTGCACACACACTCTGACCTGCCGGGGACCTGGCAAGGCAGAAAGACAGCTGAGTCCATTAACACCAAGCACAACAGATATTTATGGCCCCAATTATAGCCTTCGCCTCCCGCCGCCGCGAAGGAGCTGGAATGGCGACAGGAATAGTACGAGCACCGAGGTCTGAGGCCTCTGTGGCAATAACTGTAAGATTAGAGAGATGTTAGCAAACCTCAGTGACAGCGGCTCTATTAGAATGATAAATTTACAGCTTTATGTGGAAATAATGAGACTGGGGGCAGAAGAGTAGGGGAGGGAAGAATAGGGTGACTTCAGCCAATCAAAGCTCTGGGTGGGGAGAAAGTGACAAGCCACTGGGAAAGCCCAGCAGCCCATCAGGGGACCTTAGCGAAGCTGGGCAGGACAGTGGAGGGGGTGCATCAGGGCAGCCCTGCCTGGGGATGGCGTGGATTTAATGAACTCTCGTGATTCCTTCCCACGAGTGGGCTTCTCAATGGGATGGAGCAGCGGAGGCTGCCGACTGCCCTCGCATGTCTGCTTTGCCTACTTCTCACAGCCCTGTGGCCTGGAAGGGGGTGCAGTAGCTCACCGGTTGCCTAGGCTCCGCCGGAACCACCTGGAGGTGGGGAGGCAATTGTCCCTGTGGCTTCAGGTTTGCAATGAACAAAGAGCTGGACTCCTCGGATGCACATTCCTCCTCACTAGTCTCGAAGCTTGTGTTCAGTGGTTGTGAGAAGCAACACAAACACTCCAGGTTTCGCTACTTCAAACCACCTGGAACAAAGCCCAAGACAAGGGACACGCCTGGTTCCACCTGTCAGGGCTGCATCTGAGTCTTTGATTCAAGCATAAGAAGCAACAAGGGGGCAGCATTCATGGACTCATGTGACCTAGGAGAGCCCTCCTGGGCCCCTTCTCCTTCTAGCCAGACTGTGGGTGACTGACCCTTCACTTCAATCCCGACTGGTTAATCTCTTTGCCACTTCAGACCTCTGAAGGGACACACAGGCTGGGTCTCTCCCCACCAACCCTGGCTCTACCCCTTTTCCAAATGGCTACCTCCTCCAGGAAGGCTTCCCAGGTTGACCGAACCCAACTCCTCTGCTTCTTTAATGACCCTGCCCTTGTGCGCCAACACAGATGGTCCCTGACTTACAATGGTTCGACTTAAGATTTTTTTACTTTAAGTGGTGTAAAAGCTACATGTGTTCAGTAGAAACCGTACTTCAACGTTGAATTTAGATCTTTCCCTGGGCTAGCGATACATGGTGTGCTACTCTCTCGTGGTGCTAGGAGGTGGAAGGCAGCCCCAGCTCCCAGTCGGCCACTCGATCTCGAGGGCAAACCACTGACACAGCACGGTGTGTTCGTGGTGTTAGGGGATTGTGCCCAGCTGTGGGCTAATGCAAGCTCTGGGTGTGTGTAAGGCGGGCTCGTCTAGGACGGGATGTTTGGTAGGTTAGGTGTATTGTACGCATGTTGACTTGCGATATTTTCAACTTATGAAGGATTTATTGGGACAGAAGCCCAGGATCAGTCGAGGAGCATCTGTATGTGGTTGTAATTGGATTAACAAAGCCATTGGTCTTTCCACAAGAATGTGCGGAGTTCTTACATGTGCATAAAATGACATGCTCGGCCCTGAGGGGACAGTACAAGAGAAAGCTAAATGTGGGACAGAAGTCATTCCCAAGCCACTGGGAGCAATTGGCAAGACAGAATATGATTCGGGATATAACTGAGGGACAAGGAACACAGAGTAAATCTGGAGGAGCGATGGCTGACTTCAGGGACGCTATAGGAGGTGGGTGGGTTTGGGCCGGGGGGCGGGGCATGGGGTGTGCGGGGAGAGGCCTGCCTTCCAGGGGGTACCTTGTGTGCAAAGGCAAGATGCAGGAGGCAGGAATGCCGGGCGTGTTCAGGGAGCAGCCTGCGAGGCTGAGGAGCTGCGGGGGTTCTGAGCTTGGGGCCCAAGTGCAGCTCTTGGGAAGAAATTGGCAGAGGGCTGTGCTTGTCTGTAGCACCCCTGCCGCGCTGGCTGCAGGATTTCACATACACCAAGCACTCCATCATTCCTGCTGTCTGTGACTTGGGCCTCTCTGGCCTCAAAATAATTACAAGCTTAGAGTCAGCACCAAAAAAAAAAAGGATAAAAGCATCAGCCTTCTTTATTTCCCTTCCCCTTCTTTTGCCTAATGCTTTGCCTGCTGGAGAGGTCCCCGGGGGGGCCTCACTTAGGTGTGACATCCAGTGCAGACAGACTATAAACAAGACAGGGAGAATGAGCCTGGTCACTGGCTCCCAGCATCGGACACTCCCAGGCCTGGACACCCTCCGTTTTCCTGGACTCGCTCTGCTTCTGGCTAGAATGCTTCCCCTTCCTCTTTGCTGATAAGTTCCTCCCCGCCTAGCTTGATGGCCCTCCTCTGGGAAGCCTTTCCTGCTGCCCTAACTCTCAGGTCTCCCAACCTCACACAGTGCATAGTATTTGCTACTATGCTTTGCTCGTCTCTGCAAGGACGATTCCCAACTCTGTAATGAGATGACACATTCCTGTGCGTGAAGAAGCTGCTGTCTTCCTCACCACCCCCCGCCCCACCCCCCAGCCCAGTGCCCAGCACAGGGTTCTACTCAGAGGAGACGGAGGAAGACTGTAATGATGAGGAGGAGGAGAGTAGCAACGGTGATGATTTGTCCAGCACCTTTGGATGATTTGCCTTTTTTCTGGAGCTGGGCTGTGGAAGGGGAATGGGACAGGAGCAGGGAGAGCCACGGAGTTCTAGGATCTCGGACCCTCGCATCCAGGTGAGGGGTGTGCTTGGGCAGACCACTGCCTCTCAGGCCCGGAGCCGACGTCCCAGGAAAGGGAGCACTCTGGTGAGAGGGGGGCAGCCCTTGGCCCTCGTGCCTGCCTGTCTCTGAGCCCCTGGGTCTCAGCCACAGTGTGGTGGTGTGGGGAGGACTGAGCTGCTTTTCTCTCCCTGCACGGTCACTGTAATGAAGGTGTTGCCTTAAAAGACCACCAGGGAAGAGCTGCTCCAGGCGTAAACTCCAGAGTGACTTACAGAGCAGGGCTGCGGTGGCATACCGCCCCGTCTGCCCGACACATCTGGTCCCGTCCATCGTCCCTGCCGTTGGTGCTATTCTGGGGATGACATTTCAGGGAGGTAAGGGTGGAGGAGGTACTGGGACATCGGACTGGACTTGTCAAAGCTGGCACCAGCTATGAGAATGGGGTGTCCCAGAGACCCTCCCTGGGGCAGAAACAGGGCCCACCAAGTTTCTTTCTCTCTGAACGTAACGAGATTCTTACCCTTTTTTTTTACCAGAGCAGGGCTGATTTTCCCCGCCTCTCTCCTCAAAAATTCAACTTAGAGATAATGGGTGCTGACCACCAAAGGGAGGGTGTGCCGGCTGAGCGGGGTCACCCGTGCCCCAGAGAAATATCAAGGGAGACAGTCAGGCAGTTAGCACTCAAGACGCCAGGTGCAAGGCCATTGGTGCCTTGTGGAAATGCCCCTGCTGGCCTCTCAGCTGCCTGGGTGGACTTGGAGAGAGACACCCTGCCCACACCTGCAGGGTGCAACCACATACCTCCTCACCCAGTGCCACCCAGTGCCCTGGTGCATGCCGCCTACACAGGACCGAAGAGCCCGGAGCTGGCCTCTCCTATTCTCTGTGCCAGAACCATCCTCCCTCCTCTCCTCAGCTCCTCAAAACCTGCTGGGTAAAGTCCAGTTGCGTGTGGACAGCCCAGCCCCTCTCTCCCGCGTGGGGCCGAGCCAGGTGTCCTCTCGGGCTGGCTCCCCCACCTCCCAGGCTGGCCTGGGCAGGCAGTGCCTGCGAGAGGGAGCTCTGCTGTGGGGTGGTCACCCGCATTGGTCATTAAGTGCGCCCAGTGCCCCCCGGGCACACGCCAGGATTGCCTTGCCCTGCTCCCTTCATATTAGGAGCTGTCACGTCTTGCTTTGGCTAATGCATGTGAGTGGAAGTGACACGTGCCACTTCTACGCGGAGGCTTTAAGAGACAGTGCAGTTTGCCACATCCCCTACCTCCTGACGTGGTAATGGGAGCGCATGCCGAGATGGAGCCTCTGTCGGCCTGGAGCCCTGGCCAGCAAGGTGGAGAGAGCCCCGGCCAGGCTGCAAACCCGTGCGGTGTGAAGAGAACTGAAGCGTGGTGGCTTTAAGCTAGCGCTTTTCAGCCTGTTTCATCTCGCGGCGCACGTACACTAATTACTAAAATTCCGTGGCACGCCGAAAATCATACTCTATCTTTTGTCGATGTGACCAAAAATAGGTATAATTTTGGTTCATTCACACTGGAAGGCTATTGTTGTGTTGGCTGTTGTCACTTTTTGATTTGACAGTCTAAGGGGAACGAGGTCAGTGCCCCTGACTAAATAGTCAGGTGTTGCGCGTTTTAAAAATTCTCACAGCTCACCGGTTGAAATCGCTGCTCCAAGCCACCAGATCCCAAGCCTGCTGCTGCCGCATAATCTGGCTCATCCTAATTAACGCAGCCTGTTCTTGATTGCCTTTTCCAGGATGCCGCTGTCTGACTCAGTCCAGGGGCCTGGCCCAATCCTTACCCACGATCAAAGACACATGTACCATCACTCTGTAGATGGTAACCTGAGGCCTAGCAGGCAGAGCAGAAGCAATAAACATTCCCTTCCCTTCTCACCTCCTGGGGGCTCTGCTGCCTCCACCCCCACCTGGGGCAGAGCGCAAGGACTTCCCTTGGGTGGATTGGGCCAGGGGTCAGTTTCTGCTCCCCCTTCATATCCTGAAGGATGAAGGCCCATCTGCCTCCAGGGGTGAGGGAGCTGAGGCACATCCTGCTCAACCCAGAACCAGGAATCTTCCAGAAGCCCAGAGGGCAGGCTGTACTCACACTTGTGGCGTACTGGATGTCCTTCCAGATGGAGGTCTCCCGGGACAGGTCAGAGGCCTCAAAGAGGTTGTCCAGGATGACCTCCCCGATCATGTCGTGGCGGGAGAAGCGGTCGAAGTCGAAGACGCTGAGGTGCAGCTTGCGGTCGGCCAGCTCCTCGTAGGGCACCGGGAAGTGGAAGTTCTCGTCGAAGGTGGGGTTCAGGGTCTTGCGGTGCACCCGCGTCTGCTGCTTGCATTTGCGGTCGGGCAGGAGGTAGATCTTGACGTAAGGGTCAGAGCTTCCGCAAAAGTCCTTGGCGGGGAGGTCGAAGGCCTTCAGGATGCGCACGATCAGGGTCTCGGTCTCGTAGTCGTAGCGCAGGCTGAAGTTGATCTTCCCGCAGCTCTTGGCGGCCTCAGATTTGGCATCGTCCCCGTCCACCGACTTCTGCTTGTACAGCTCGGGCTTGATGCGGCCAATGCTGGTCGGCTGCTCCGCCGCAGGCGGCAGCTCGTTGCCGTAGTCCACGCTGGAGACGTGCATCTGCCGGGGCAGGTGGCGCTTGAAGGACGTGTGCCTGGCGGAGGGCGGGCGGGAGGGCGCAGAGGGCGTGGTCAGCGCCCAGCGGGACTGGAGGCACGCAGACCCAGACCGGGGCCTGGCTCACCCATTCCCTGGGGACCCCCTTTCCCTCTGCACGCACGTTGTGCACATGTCGTTGCATGTGGTACACCCCTTAGTGTATGTAAAGTGGTTGGTTGCAATGGGGCCGGGTATATAGTAAGCTCACTCAATGGTAGCCATTATCATTTTCCCTGCCTTTCTGCTAACTACCTGCTTTCTAGGTTTCTTTCCCACTAGACGTGACTCTGGTTCCCACATTAAACCATGAGATCTCTTAAGAGGAGGACCATCCTTTCTTCCCCTGGATGTGGCTGGCCACTGCCCCCCCCCCCCGGAGTTCACATTACTGGGCTTTGCTGCCAGACTGTAGAGGGTAATTCTGGCTCTGCCACTGTCTAGCCATGTGACCTTGGGCAAGTTACTTAACTTCTCTTCGATATAAAATGAGGCTAACAATTGCACAGGATGGCTGTGATGGTGAAATGAGCTCCCACATATAAAGCACTTGCTAGAACAGGGCCGATGTGTAATGAGTGACATCCTTAGCTCTCACCATCAGACAGATTCCTTCACGGGCTACTCACAGCAGCCCTAGGAGTCGTTAGCTCAAGGTTACGGTTTGGGAAAGTGAGGCTGGGGAGACACGAGCAACGTGCTCATGGTCATGCGGTGAACTCTGTAGGTGGGGCCCTGCACTCTGATTCCTGGCCTCCTTTCTCTGGGCTGGTCCGCTGAGAGCTGGGGGTGGGGCAGGACACCGCAGGGACCCAGGAACCCACAGGAACCCTCAGTTGTGAATAAGCACAAGGCCTCGTGCCTGCACGCATCGCTTCTTTCAGAAGTGTTTCTGGATTGAGAGTAGGTTCTTGTCGTTCTGTGGCAGTTGTTGGTTTTGAATTTTCAGTTGCAGAATGCCATGCATCCAACCGCTGCCATGCAGGGAGCTCTGCCAAAGGTTATGAGGGAACCCTCTTCCCAAACCGTAAGACGCTCTTGCCCTGACCCCCGCGCCCTGCAGACTGCATCTCCGAAGCGTTGTTGACATACTGCTAGATGCCCCCTGAACTTTTGTGCCTCTGGGCCTTTGCACATTCTCTTCCCTCTGCCGGATATCTTTCTCTCCCTCCAAACACCCAACACTGCCCACCCACCCACACAGCACCCCACCCAAAAGGTCCCCCTTTCCTGAGGTCTTTGCTGGCCCACCTCCTAGCTGATCACCGGCACGGACCGAATCATCTGAAACGCTCTCCACTCAGAGCTCACTTGTTGTTATTTCTGGCCTCTGGCCCTCGCAGGCTGGGATCTCTACTGAATGCGGGAATGGGCAGGTGCGGGGTTAGGGAGGGGGGCTGCAGCCCTCACCTGGTGGATGACGCGGGCTCTGTGGTCTGTCTCTGCAGCCGCGTGTGACGCGCGATGTGCTCTCTGACCGACATCTGCACCTCGGCGGGGATGTCTGGGGACGTGTGGCTGATCTTCACGGCCGCCTCCAGGAAGCCCAGGGAGTGGGGGTCCTTCAGCTTGTCCGCCATCTTGCCTCTGCAGCGGGGGCTCCGGAGGGTTCCCGGGGGCGCGTCAGCAGAAGAGGGGCTGGAGGCCTCCTTCTTCCTCCAGGGCGTCCAGCGCAGCTTCCAAAAAAGAAAGAGAAAAACTGCCACCAGGGCCACGCCACACACAATCACCACCACTGCGAGGAGGCTGACAGAGGTGCCTGCCCTCGGGGAGCCAGGCGGGGAGGGGCAGCGACACGCGGGGTGGGGGGTGGGGAGCAGGGAAGGGGGTTCGGAGAGGGAGCACACACAAGGGACAAAGACGGAAGAAGAGAAAAGAACGGTCGTGAGAACTGCTGCCTGGGCGAAGGGGTGATGGCTGTAGGGCTGACACTCCACAGGCCACTCGCCTTCACGGCTCTGACTGTACAGCCCCGCCCCCCCACCCCGGCCTGGGGCGCACCCTACGGCTTTCTGGGCTGTATGCGGGAAGGGAAAGTAATTTGTGTAACAGCCTCAGCAAATGTGCACATTCGCGAGGCATTCACATTTGGATGCTGTTTGAATTTCTATTAGAGCAGTCACGCCGGCCAGACTTCGAGCAGAGTCACTTTTGCGCGCAGCTCTCTTCCTCAACAGGCTGAGGGGCCTCAGCGACCAGAAGCTCCAGGAACTCATCCATCCCCTCCCCTGCCCCCGCCGAGCGCAGAGCAGGAGCTCAATAAATGGTCCCGGGGTCGACTTGGAGTGAGAGAGATCGCGCATGATCGCTCTGAGGCTCCGGTTAGGTCACGTGCATCTTCTACACTCAGAACTCTGCGCACAGTAGGCTCCACAAATACTTGTATTACGTTGGAACCCAATCCACATAGTCTATTTCGAAGCTAAGTACAAATGACCCCTGCAGCTGTCTTTTTTCCCATTGCTGTGGCTATTTGAGAGTTTCATAGTAAAACTGGCATTTTTGAACGTTGTTATTGGTTCAAGGGGGGTGCTCTCTGCCCCACCCCCAGGCCATCCCCAGGCCACCCCTGCCTGCAGGAGGGTGTCCGTATCCCCAGGGAGCTGTGAGGATGCCTCCCTTCAGGAGGAGTGACTGAGCAGACCTCCCGTGCACTTTTCAGAAGGACCTCTGAGTGGAGGGCTGGAAGGCTGCAAAGCAAGGGGCCCCTGGCAGGTGCACGCAAAGGTCGCTGTGGACAAGCCAGCAGAGAAGTCTGGTGCAGCAGCTTGCATGGTGATTGGGAAATTGAGAAATTCCACCACTATGACCATCACACCAGATTTTTTGCTACTTTGGCAAAGGACAGATGCCTTGGTACCTGTCCTTGAGCTCACGCATGGTGGGCACGGGTGACTCCCTTTGGAAGGACGTGTCCTCACCAATTCTCCCTCTTCCCTACCTGGCCCCTGCAGGCCTGTGAGTTTGCAGCCTCGGGATTATCCTGTCCCAGGGCCTTAAGAATCTTTTTAAGGTGAGAAGTGACCCTGCAAGTACTGAGGCAACGCTGTACTTCTGCAGATAAGAGGAGTGGTCCAGAGAAGGGACTCGCCTGGGGTCAAGGTCAGACACAGAGCCTGGATGGGGGGCCTGAGGTCCACCGCCCAGCCTGGGGCTCTTGCCACTGTCCCAGCCTGTTTATCACTGATTAAGCTGCAGGCGACTGGAACCCTGAGATTTTTATAGCCGTCTGACTCAGGGCCTAGCATAGAAACTGGCCCATGAGAATAAATGAGTAAATGAATGAATGGCACATAAAGAAGCTGTAATTATCTCTCAACCAACATTTACCGAGCACTTGCCTTGTGCCAGGTGCTAAGCTCTGCTTGGAGTACCGAGATGCTAAGTCCCTCTTGGGGGGACCCAGAGCGCTCTCATAGCACACAGGCCTGGGGAGAGCGTCCCCATCCAGGGGATCTGACAAGGAGGTGAGAGCATCCGCTACCCTCTCTGGGGAGCCAGCACTGCCTTCTGACCCTCTGGCTGTGAAGTAATGGCCTCCATCAGCTACCACCTTCGCGACTAGGGATTAACGGCAGAGAACCCTCAAGTCCTTAGCCACCGGCACCAACCCCCAGCCCCCTGCACAGAGACACCGGGGCCTTTCCTTGGCCAAAGGAGCTGGGGTTAGTCCTTCCCCCAGAGACTGCCAGGGACGGGGAAGGCTGGTTCTAAGTCATCTTGTAGACTCAAAGCCTCTGACGTGGTGTGCACCCACCTCTGGGACACAAGAGAGAAACATAGAAGGTTTTTAAAATATTTATTATCTTAAAATAAGACATCAAGCCCTGCCTGGGTGGCTCAGTTGGTTGGAGCATTGTCCCGTACACCAAAATGTTGCGGGTTCCATTCCAGGTCAGGGCGCATGCTCAGGCTGTGGGTTTGATCCCTGGTTGGGACAAGAGGCAACTAATCGATCTTTCTTTCTTACATCGATGTTTCTCTCTCCCTCTCTCTCTCTCTCCCCCCTCCTCTCTCTCAAATCAATAAAAAACATTTCCTTGGGTGAGGATAAAAAAAGATATCAAAATTTTAACATACATACGGGTTGATAGTAATAGTATTGGATCTAGTCAAGTTATCGAGTGTTACTACCTCCCAGGCACAAAGCGCTTTTTGTGTACCCGCTGATGTCACACTCTCCATGGGAAGAGGAATGGTTATTGTCCTCATTTGCAGATGAGGATGCTGAGGTTCCGAGGACTAAACTGATTGCCCAGGGTCACACAGCTCCTAAGCGGTGGGCCTGGGGTTCGACCCAGGCCGTCCAGCTCTGCAGTACCCAATGCAAGGACGCGTGCTATGTACATCATGGGGGCAAATAACATACACTGGAGGTCTTAGAACACTTTTGGCTGTTATGGGTTGGTGATCTGAATGTTTTGGAGACTGTTTCTTCAGGCCCGTAGGCCCCTGGGGTTCGCAAGGGCCACCACAGACAGACGTGTCCTTGCTCTGAGTATCTGGCCCCCTCTAGACCCCTCTCTGCTCTCTGTCGCAGCTGCTCTGGGTGCCTTCTCCACAGTGAGTCATCTTAAGACAAAAGGTATTTCTAGGGCTTTGGCTTTCTTTTGATCATACATCTTACTTGCTCTGGTAATAATTAGAATTTTAATAAGGAAGGGGAAGAAACGGGGGAATCCAGAGAGCACAAAGTGCATTTAAATGCTCAGCCTGACAAAAAACTGAATTCATAAATGAAAAGAGGGGTGGGGGAAGGGGGTGGACCGAGGGAATCAATTTTTCCTTGGCGCGGTTGCCATTTTGAAAGCTTCTCCACGTGACCTGGCTGCTGTTCCCTCGAAGCTGTAAGGGAGGCAAGGGTATGGATGGTTGGGAGTCAGCACCCCGCGCTCAGTACTGGTTCTGTAAGCCCATGCGGCCGCCTCTGCCCACAGGATCTCCTGCCAGGACCCACGACAGGCAGGCAGTGGGGAGAGAACCAGGTTCTGGGCTTCACCCGCACAGGGGACACAAGGAGGTGGCACGGCTGGTAGGAGCAGAATTAGGCCGGGGCAGGGGATCATCGCACAGGACTCGGCCCCCTTCAAATCAGTATATGTGGCCTTGAACGCAGCCAGCCTGATTACAGGCACGCTGAGGCTGGGAAGGGTAGGTTTTGGAGGCCTAAGAACTGTGTGCAAAGGCCCACACCCCCTAAGACACGTACCTTCCTACCCTGGGCCCACTGGGGCCGCCCACCAGGGCGCGTTGCCCTCTAGTAAGCCCCAGGCGCGTGAGTAGCCTTCAAAGCCTTTCCCCCACTTATGTCTTGTTTGACCCACAGCCCTGGGAGGCAGGTAAAATTTTGATGGGACAGCTCAGCCACCATGTGAGTCTCGATCCAGTGCATTTCGTATATATTCCAGGCACCAGCTTCATGACAGAAGAAAGGTGTGCCTCTATTGAGGGGGAAAGCCCACGAGGCGGGAGAAAGTACTTCCTAAGTATTGGTCTTCTTCCCCCATCTTCTTCCTTCTTTATTTTCCGTTCAGCCTCGAGAGAAAGATGTACGGCCCAGAGTCAGACTGGGCTCATTCCATGCCTGTTCTCACTGGCTTTAAACTCTCTGACTTTGGCAGGCTACTTACTCTCCCTTGGCCTCAGTGTCCTCATCTGTAAAATGGGTATAATGACAGTGTCTACCTCGGGGGGCATCGTGAGGTTTCACTGGGATCAGAAGTGGATCAAAAGCACTGAGGAGCTGCCCTGGAAGGTGGGCAGCAACATCCTAAGTATTAGCTATTTCTATTAGAAGTAACTATGTCCGCCAAGTCTAGTTTTAAATATCCCCTAATTTTGAAATTTGTTTTGTTGGCAGCACACCTACAAGCCGTGAACCCTCAGGCACAGAGATAGCTTTAATTGTGTCATTACAAACCAGGAACAAACTCACTGGCAGAAATAGTGTAGTTGATATACAGCTAGGTCTCTCGATAGCGCAATACATAATGCATACATTATGAAGACTCTCACATCTCCAAGTCTCTCTGTCAATACTCATTTGCTCGATACTTGTCCAGTTGTTTTGTTGTTGCTGTCGCTGGTTTTGTTGCTACTGGTGAACAGGAGTGAGCTCCAAAAGGAAATCAGGGACAAAAAGTCCACAACTGGCAAGGTGCTGTGTGTTTGCAAGGTTTTCTTGGAAACTGGGGGAAAGAAGTCCGGGACTCAATACTAGGTGTGACACACTTTCGTTCAGGTATCAGAGGAGTCCAGTCTTCCCGGGGCACCTGGTGTGGGAAACCACACTGAGCAATTACCCAGCAGCCTCTGGGAGAGCAAAGAGCTATGGAACTGGGCTTAGGAAACACCTGGTGACCTGGCCTGAGGAGGGGCGCATGGCTCCTGGGCGGGCTGGGGGAGTGGATTTCACTGGGGTCAGAGCCGGGGCGGACAAGCCCGGGGAGCACCAGAGCCAGCATCACCGCAGGGCACGTCCGCCCACGTTTCTAATTGCGTGACCTTGGGCAAGTTACTGAACTTCTCCAGACCTTGGCTTCTTCTTTCATTTACTGGGGGTTCTAAGGGTCCCTCCTTCGCAGAATCACTGTGAATATTAACTAAACTAAGATGAGCACAGTTCCCAGGACGTGGTATTTCTTGTAATACCACGTAGCTTTTTGGTAAAAGCTCCCAAAACATACACTGCTATTGTTCTTCACGCTTTGTTTTGGTGGAGGGTAATCATTTACTGGGTACAGAGTGGACCCAAGACGGGACCCTCTGGGGCAGGGGAAGGGGACACCAGACCAGAGGCAAAGCATCAGAGAGACCTCAGGCCCCTTGTCCCTTCTGGGAAGTTAAGGTCTCCCCGAAGACCTTCAGGGCAGGAACTGCTTGTCACCTTAAGTGGGACAGTCTGGCAGGGGTGATGGCTGCGTCCCTGGGAAGTGCTAGGTTATTAATCCAGGGCTTTCTCATCTCCTCCCACCCCCTACCCAGACTGACACTTCTTTCTCCGAAGACAGAGCCCCGGGCCCCGCCCCTTCTCTCCACCCACAGCGTTAGGATTCATGGGCAGTTCTTATCGCTTGCTATTGTCCTCATTTTTCTAATGGGCTTCCAAGTCAGGAAAATCCATTTCGTAACAGTAACAGGCATTTTTGTTAACAGATTGTAATTGAAAAGATAAACTGGGACGAGGAAGCAAGAAGAAAGGACTGCTTTCCCTGCTCCCCTCAAAGCCAGAGGAGGCTGTCTGCGGGGCCGGGGCTGGCGGACCCTCAGAGGTGCGGGTGCTGGGCCAGGCACAGTGGGAGCTGGGGGGCCCAGAGCTGTGGGTCAGACGCAGGCAAAAACAGACAAGCACGACCCAGAGACCAAAAGCAAAGACAGAGGGGCTCACACAGTGGAAGGGGGCCTGGTCTGGGAATGGAGAAGACTGGGCATTATTACTACACTACGAACACTAGTAATATTATTCGTTACTTCTACATGGTCTGCATTGCACCTGCTTATATTATCTCACTTAATCTTTTAAGCCTCCCTAAAAAATTATTATTCACCTCTCAAAGATAAGTTAACTCAGTGTAGAGATATTAACTAAGAAACTTGTTCAAGAGAACATCACATTAAGTGGAAGAGCTGGAATTTGAATCTGGGACTTTCTGATGCCAAAGTCCAGGCTCTTGAGCCAGGCCTCTGAGGGGACTGGAGGCTGAGCTGAAGAACGGCCAAGTTGAAGGCTGGGCAGAGTAAGCGAGGAGGCATTTCTTTGTTATAATCAGGGAAGGGTGGGGGGCAGCCTCTGCTCTTTGCCCTGATGCTGCAAACCTGGGCAGAGCCCTGCAGACCAGGATGATGGCCAACTTCCTCGTCCCCATCCTTTCTTCTTCCCTGGAAAGTGGAGACGCTGCTCGTTACCCATCAGCCTCCAGACCAACAACCGATGGGCCCTGGAAAGTCTCGCGCGGAGATGCACCTGAGAGATAGCTCTCTGTGTGTGTGTGTGTGTGTGTGTGTGTGTGTGTGTGTCGTGGAGACGGGGGCCCTGCTGCTCTGAGGCTCACAGATGTGGGCCATTAATAATGAGCTCCGCTGTGGCTTGTAAATTTATTAGGAGAACCTGGTGTAATTAAAATTCCGGGTTAGCAGGAGGGGGAGCAGAGAGACTTTGCTTTCTTTCCTTCTTTCAGAGATCCAGGCCAAAGTACCGATGGGGATAATTAGCAGAGTCCAAACAGAAAAGGAATTAATGCTCCTGAAAAAGCTGTGATGGGGAGAGACAATGCTGGGCTAATTACGGCCGCACCAAGCTTCATGACAGGGTGCGCTTCCACCTTCATTAAGGGATTCAGAGATAACACGGAGACGAACGTGGAGTGGCACAGCTAGCAGAGCACTGGCATTCGCTTAGCAATTATTAGTATTATTTTGACAGATGGTGACTGGTCAGGGCGTGTGGTCCCTCTGAATGTGGAGATCATGGCCGGGGTGATGGTGGGGGGGCAGACAGAGAGCCAGAAAGATCCTTTACCCTCTGCCCCTCTCTTCCTGTTTATACCTGCAACTAGTCAGAGGAAAGGTCTCCTTGGGTCCATGGGGAGCCAGAAAAACAGACCAGCCATAGACAGGAGGGAGGGATGAGGCGGTGTCATACACCGGAAGCGTACAGAGCTGGCTGCCCAGCTCGCCTGGACTTTCCCAGGCCCCTCTGATTTCACTTCCGGACTGTGGCCCACTCAGTCTGTCCGTCCTCAGGGGCCACTTTTTCTAAGTGGGACCAGCAGGGAGGACACCAAGCTCTGGCAGGTCTCTCCCCCACTCCAGACAGCCGGACACAGACCCTGGAGAAACCTGGCCTGACCCAGAGGCCTCAGTCTCAGGCATCTGTGGTCATGTGTTATATCCCCAACTCTGTGGACAGGGAGGACAGGGTAACGTTAGAACAGTTGGAAAAGAACACATCTTTTGTACACAGCTTGGAGGGATGGGGCATTCTGAATCTACCTCCCCCACTCTTGAAGCTCCCGCAATTAGAGGAGAACTTCTAGAACATAAATCCAAGCACCCCACATACTGGACCCTGGTTCTAGAACCCTGAAGCTCAAGACACACCATAGTGTCAGAACAGCACCGTGCAAGATTCTCCTGCCAGAATCCTCAAAGGAAGGCAAAGTCTACGGAATGCCTTCCTCCCAGCGAGAAGAGAGGGGGTGGCTGATTACGCGGCTATAGAAACAGGACTTTTGTGTTTTGGTTCGCAGGCCGGCACTCAATCCACTGAGCCACACCTGCCAGGGCAGGACTTTTGTGTTTTGATGAAATGCTGTGCATTTACAGTTCCTTCACAGGCAGGAGAAATATTATCTGTGTGCAAACGACCGACTTCAAAGCCAGGTAGCCGGATCGTGGAACACCTCCGGAGTCATTACAGAAGTGAGCAAACATCACATACATCTCACCAGGGTTCGCCAGCAAGAGAAAACCGTCGCTGGCTGCTGGCCTGGGAGGGGCAGGGCAGCTCAGCATCTCCCACCAGGTTCCTGCATTTTCCGGAAAACCTCTGAACCTCCCTCTGCTTACTACACCTCAGATCCAGAGCTCACACTACCCACACCCAACACTCTGCAACTTGTCCTACAGAAAAAGTTGAAAAAACCAGTGGAGAGCCGCCTGCCAATGTCCTCTCGTGGGGTCAGGGGAGGGTATTAAGGAAGAAAGCACACCTTTGTCTTTAGAGCTTTTAAAGAAAAAAGGAGCTTGCCTATTGCTGGGACAGTTTGGGCCGAGGTGTTTCCAAGCCGGGGTCTGACTGACTGAGATTCCCTGGCAGCTCCTAGCACAGACCCTGCCTGGCACAGAGGGCGTCCTAGGGAGCGAGAGTAGACTCCGCATCTCAAGTGTCGAATCTCAGGGTGTTTCTAGGAATCCCGGGAACGAGAGACGTAGAGCGGGAGGAAAACGGGAAACGTGCAACGGTGAAGGGGACTGAGCGTGCACGAGCCACTTGCATTTTTCGTGCAACTGCAAATAATTAAAAAAACCAACCAACCAACCAGCAGACTCCCACTGGAGAATCTGCACCCAGGCAGTGGCTCTGGGATTCTGGGAGTAGGCTGAGAGGCCGGATACCTGGGGCCCAGTCCCGAGTGCCACAGCCTCCCCCAGACCCTGAGCTCACCGGAACCCCAAGACCCCGCAGCAGTTCTCAACCCCTTTCTTCCTTCTGCTCTGATTGAGGACCTCCTTCTGCACCCCCAGCCCCTCTTCTTGACCCTCAGTCTTCCTGAGGCTTGTGACTCAGCAGCAAAAGTTGAAAGTTCCTCGGGGCTGCCACTCAAACTGGAGCAGCCTTCCGGGGAGGTATACTGATTCACCTGAACCGTGGGCTCTCACTCCTCAACCTTCTCTCACCCTCGGCCTGGTGTCCAGGTAGGTACCTGTCACTCCTGAGGACGAGGAGGTGTCCCTCTGGAGTCGGAAGGCCAGCGCCTCCAGCTGTCAGGATGTGCTACACACATGTCCCCCACCCCCAACTACCCGCACCCAGCATTTCTGCCCCGGACAGACAGGAGGGGTAGCTGCCACCCCAGGTGGAGCTGGACAGGTGTGTCCTCACCTTGCATCCCCTTTGGGGTTTGAGGGCTCAGGACCAGCATTAAGGGCCATACCGGGGAAGCATCATTGGAGGAAGGATGGAATGGCCAGGAGGCAGCAGGAAGTGACGCCCTGCCTGGGGGAGACGAGTCCTGTAGGTATGGGGAGTTGGTGCAGGAGGTGAGGGCCCCGGAAGCCAGTGTGATAGTACTTACTGGGTCTAATCTAGTCTTGAGATTTTTCAGGAGGAAGAATCAAACCCTACAACCTCCATCAGTGTACCACCCTCTAAAAGTTCTGTCCCCTCCGCTGTAGGAATCAGCCCATTGATGAAACACTCCCAGGCCAGAGAGAGAGAGAGAGATAGAGAGAGATAGAGAGAGAGAGAGAGAGAGAGAGAGTGCAGCGCCCCAACAACAGCGCGCAAGGCTGAGGGGGTCCCGCCTCAGGCTGCACAGACCCCTCACGCGCAAGGCTCCCCTAGGCCCGCTGCTGCTGCCGCCCGCGTCTCCTCTATCCCCAGAGGCCCTTTCCTAACCCAGGACCTCCCTGTACCTCTGACCTTTAACCTCACGTGAAAACAGGGCCCTGGAACCTGCAGCCTGCGGGAAGCTTTCCCCAGTTGGACCCGCTCCCCGCACCGCCGCTCCAGTCTCGGGGTTCTGGTCCCGGTAGAAGCGCGTGGAGACGAAACTCCCGCCTCTCGCAGCCCCTTCCCCCCGTTCCCGCGCCGGCGGTGCTCAGCCGTGGGCCACCTCCCCAGACCACTCGGCCCCGCGCCACCGGGGTCGGGGTCGGGGACCGGGAGGGCTGGAGTCTGTGGAGCGCCAGGCGCCCCGGAGCCTCGGTCCCTGCAGGACCTCCCCGCCCCCACTCCGCATTCTCTCGAGGCCTCGCGCTGCACCCCACGCCCCGCCCCGGAGGAAACGCGACCCGGCACTCCCTCCCGCCCGGGACCCTCCAGGCGTCGGGATCCGGACAAAGAAGCGCGGCTGCGGCGGGCCAGCGTGGCCGCACGGCTCTGCCGTGGCAGGTGAACACCCGGGGCCCGCCGGCCGCTCGCTGCCCACCCTCCCGCGGCTCCCGCCGCCAGGGCGCGACGCGCCATTCCCGCTGTCGCGACTCCGAGGAGGCGCCGCAGCTGCGCGCCGGGCCCCGGCCCCCGCGGGGCTCGGGCCCCGGACTCACCGGCTCCGGCGAGCTCGACTCGGTTCGGGCTCCCGCCTGGGCTCGGCGGCTGCCCGGGGCTGCGTCGGGCGCAGGGTCCGCGCCGCTCGGGCAGGAGGCGCCCGCTAGGCGAAGTCGGCGAGAGGCACCGACTCAGCCGCGCACCGGCCGCGAGTCCGAGTGAGTCAGAGAGACGGAGGGAGCGAGTTCGAGGGGCGGGGGCGGGGGGCGGGGGCTGCGACACCTTCCCCGCGCCCGCCCCCCCCCCCCGCCCCGGCGGAGGCGCAGGAGCGACACCCGGACACAAAGCCCTCGTGCCAGCCGCAGCCCCAAGTTTCTCCCCGAGGGACCCGGGGAGCTCGGGCCACGTTCCCCGAGAGAACAAACGGACGGACAGACGGACAGACGGGCCCCGGGACCTCGACCCCCGCGAGGAGACATGTGACTTCCTCGGCCGGGGTGCCCCTGGTCTCCGGCTCGCTGCACGGCCCCCTTCCCTGGCAGATGGCCCGCAGGGCGAGGGGAGACCGAGGGAAACTGAACCCCGAGGGCCGCCGCACCCCGGGAGCCCAGCTTTCCGCGGGGCCCCCTGCAGGGGGCAGGGGCATCCTCTCCTCCGGGTCCCCTTCGGTCTCTCCCTTCGCCCTGCGAGCCACGGGCCAGGGCCCTGGCCGCGGCTGGCTGCGAATCCAGAATCCGGAGCCGGAGTTCTCTCTCCAGGTTCCCGGGCTCCCGGGGCCAGAGTTGCGGGGGTCGGGGGGCAGCCAGGGCGACCCTCCGGGAAGGGAGCGGGCCTCGGGGTTCGCGTTACCTGCGTCGGCCGCGCTCGGACTGCGCTCCGGGGGCTGTAGCTCGAAGCTCTGACAAGTCTCCACGTCCAGCCCGAGAGGGGGCGGCCGGGCCCGGCACAGCGAGGCCAGGACAGCGAGCGCCGCCTGGCACCGAGGCCCCCCGGCCCCCCGCACCCCGCTCATGCCCCAGACACTCCGGCCCTGCGAGCCGCCGCCGAACTCGCGCCGCTGCCGGACTGGGGCGGGGCAGGGCGGCCCCGAGAAGACCCTCCCCGCGGCTGGCCCCTGCGCCTCCGCTCGGCTTTTAATCACTTCCCCACGGGGTCCCCGCCCCTCACGTGGCATCCCGCGGCAGCTGGCGAGTCTGGCGCCTCGCGGCCGCCCCCTCTGCACGCAGCGACCGGTCTGCGTCCAGGCGGGCTGGAGGCACGGACCCCGGCCGCCCCGCTGCCGGAGGGTGCGGGGCCCTGGAAAGGGCTGGGGACCCGGCTCCGCATTCGCGGGCTGTGCGACCTTGGGGCCTCTCTGGGCCCCGATCCCCCCTCTGTAAGGGAGTGCAGTGGTTACGAGAGCTTCACGTGCTGCCTGGGGATATAAAGATAGTGTTTGTGACAACGCTGGGTACGCTGCCACCTGCCACACAAGTGGCAACGAAACCGATAGACGCCTTCCAGAGAGAAGGACGACCGGCGGGGGGCGGGAGGACCGTGGCCGAGGCTCCTGGAGGGAGAAGTTAGTCCATTTGCCCCAAGTCCCAGTTTCGGAGGCAGAAGACCCTCCGGCTGTGCGGCATTGCGAACTGCAAAAAGTCTTTCCGAGCCCCGCAATCCTGCGGTCCGCGGTACCCGCGCGTTGCCATGGCGACGGGAGGCAGCGGCCGTCTCTCTCCATGGCAACTGGAGGGGAAAGTTTCTGGTGAATAGGAACAGGGGGCACTTCCAGAGGGCGCTCGGTTCCCACCAGACCCACCTCCCTGTATCCGTACAGCACCGGGGAGATAATATACGTCGCAATTAAGCAAAGCGAAGGCCAGGAAAACCAGAACTAAGCGGGAGGATGGAGGCTGGAGGTAACGCAGGACTGCACTCCGGCAACTGTGGCCTGAGGTTCGCAGCAGGTTGGCTGAGGAGCTCCGAGGAGCTTCACCCGGCTCTGCAGACGGACAAGCCGCCCCCAGGCGCGGCCCTGCAGGGAGGCGGGTGCCGCGCGTCCTCCTCTTGCGGGCGAATGGGCCCCTTCCTATGCGGGGCTCGCCCGAAGCTCCAGGCTCGCGGCCCTTCGCCTTCCCGGAGCAGCTGGGAAGGAAACTTTAGCTGGAGCCTGTGGAAGCCGTGGGACTGGTGTGTACCCGGGTGGCGGGTGGGGGAGGAAGGACTTTCCTCCTAATTAACACGGTAATTTCTGAGTGGCTGGGGCGGTGACTCATGTTTCGGCGGGAGGAGGTTCGGAGCCCCAGCTCCTGCCGGCCCGCACCATGCACCATCTGCACCAGCCGCGCTAGCCCGCCCTGGTTTGAGCACAGCGGACAGCTGGTGACCCGAGGCCAGAGGGCCAGGCGAGGCCTGAGAGGAGGACCCCGACCTAACCAGGCGGGTGGTCCTGACAGGACGCGGCCCCTGGCTCTGTCCACGGTGCTGAAGGACCCGTCGGTACAACGGTCGCAGGGGAACAGGGTTAAGGAAGGGGTGGTGCGGGCAATTCCGGCGAGTTCTCAGCTTCTGCCCTGACTCCTGCAGTAGGAGAGGGCTGGAGACGCAGGTGGGAGGAACTGAGCGAGCCTGATCCGGGCGACACTGTGCAATCCAGACCGCCTTCCTGCAGGAGGTGTTTAGTTACTATTCCAAGAACAGGTGAGTCTGTGGAGTCCCCATTCACCTCCCGGTGTTTCTAGAACCCACCTGAGGAGCCCAGGGTCCCGTCACACTCCCCTCCACCAACAAATGCAAAGCTCAGCACCTGTGCGACGGGAGCTCAGAGGCCCCTCGTTACAGGCTCATTAGCAGTTTCTGAGGAGGCAGGTTTGTGTTTATACAAAATACAAATGTGGAAGAACACTCTCTGCCCATGTTTATGGCACCTCTGCCACTCCTCCCCCTCTCGAGTTCCCAGGGAAATTCGCAGAACAAAGCGCCTTGCCTTGTCTTTGCAGAGAATGAAGAAAAAAAAAAAACGAAAAAGAAAAAAAAACCCACCACCACTAGGATTCCAGGGGCCCAGACCTGTGATGCAGAGAAATCAATATTTTGCTTAACAACCGGGGGGGGGGGGTGTGTTGAAATTTACATCTAAACTAAAGGCAAAAAAGCCTGTTTGGAGCAGAGCAGGTGGCAGGAGATGAGAATTAACAGATAATTTCTCATTGTTCCTGGACTCAGCCTCCATGCTCGGCAGGCAGTTCTGCAGCGTGTCTGGTGCCCGGCAGCAGCTCTGGACCTGGCCTTTCTCAGCGGAGCAGGGAGAAGGAGGTTCTGCTCTGACAGGGCTGCAGGAAGGGGCTGGGGCTCTCGGCCCGTCAGTAACGACTGGAGGTAGAGTGCGCGTGAGTGAGCGTGTGGGGGAGAGACACAGAGAAAGACACCGAGACAAAGGCAGAGACCAGAGAAAGAGAGACAGCGAGGCAGCCATAAGACAGACACTGAGAGAGAGATCAGAGAAAGAGGGACAGAGGGACCGGCACGCACAGCAAGCGACATGTAAAGGGACACTCATTGAGAGAGGTATAAGAGAAACTTCTTTTCTTACAGGAAGAGAAAGCCTCACCCTAGTGTGTCTTCCATGCCCACTCCCCCAGGTCAGTTGCTGATATCTGTAGTCACACTACAGCCACACAGCAGGAAAAAAAAATCCTTATGTAAAGCTGGGGGGTTTTCTCTCTAGAACCCCCTTCTTCCACAAGTCCACTCTTAAATCACACCTGTACTTCTTCCTGTATAAGGAAACCTAATTCAGACTTGCAGGGTCCTACCCAGACCCAGGGAGGGAAGGCGAGGACAGAAGTGAATTGTTGCCCCTCAATGCTGTGTCTCAGGGAAGGACCATTCTGAGCTTTGGCTTAGGGGTGAGGAGAGAGAAGGAGAAGCAGAGACAGCATGGCATCGTGGCAAACGGGCGCTGGGCAGGGCGCCAGCAGGCTGGGTCCTGGGACTGGTGCACCAGACCAGCCATGGGGCAGCCACATCCCCTGTCAGGGCATCACTTTTCTTGTCTGCGAGATGATGTGTTGGAATGAGGAGCTCTTCAGGGCTCCTTCCAGCAGCAGAACTCTACAGTTTTACATGGGGGGCGGGGAGGAAGGAGGTGGACAACTGTGGAGCCGTTTTTCCTGGCGCTGAAGAAGAGGGTGCTGTTACAGAGGCCCCCGCTAGCTTTGCGCTTCCCCTCTTCCACGGCCCTTATCTCATCTGTAGCCATGGCTGGAGCCTCCAGAGTCTGGGACCTGCCACCACCACCCCCCTCCACCAGCCAGACTGCTCCGAAGCAGAGAGGAGATTTGGAGGTGGCGGGCACTGCGGTATGAAAGGGGGTTTGAAGCAGAAACCAGCGACCACCCACTCCTTTGCCCTCTTCTCAGAAAAGCCAAAATGCACACCCTCTGCCCCCACCCCCACCGCATCCAGGCCTCTTAGGCCTGATCGCCTTTGGACAGGTTCCCACCCCGCTCTGAGCAGCCATGTCCTGATGAGTTATGTTACAAACAAAACAACCAAAAACAAAATAATTTCTTTAAATAACGTCTACCTCAGTAGGAAACTGCTCAGGCTGTAGGCGGAGAGAATGAGCTCCTTTGACATGAGCCGACGTGTCATACTGTCTTCACACGTCAATGCGATTTCTAAATAAGGAGCCCTTTCCCCCTCCCCTCCCCCGGAGATGTAAGGGGAGCGAGCTGAGGTGCACAGCGGGGTGGTCTGCCCTGCAGGGGCAGGCGGAGAGGCAGGCACAAGTGGGCTCCTCGCGAGGCCACACCAGGGGGCTCTAACCCAACCTGAAGGGCTTCCTCTCTCCCCCCACCCTCCGCACCCATCTCCTGACTACTGAGGCCCGTGGCCACATTCTGCAAAGGTTTTTTTTCTAAGAAAACAGACATCAGTTGAACCTGCCCTACTGTCGGGGGAGAATTAAGATGTTGTCCTACATTGGACAACATTATTTTATGTAAACTTTATAGTAACTTTATGCCATTATTTCAAATAAACTCTGCTATGGAATCTCTATGGGGTTTCAGCCAGAAGAGCTTTAACAGTATTTCCAGTGGAGGCCACCCTCTGCCCCCATCCCCCACCCCAACATGGCAAATCTAGCCAAAGCCGGGTGACTAATGCAAACTCTATCATTCCGAGGCATCATCAGTGTTTTCTGGAATTCCTCCCTGCCTGAAAAGATGCAGAAGCCCAGAGTCAATGACCAGTCTGGCTTTCATTCCAGGAAAGATGCTCAGCAATTCTCAACACCTGAGCCAGGGGTATAGTTACCTATCTCTCATTCCGTCCCCCACTCAGAGGTTTCGCTTCTGTTCTGTGCTCTCTGCTCAAGCATACAGTGTTCCAGGGCAGACCTGGGAGGGCCGAACAGGGTGTGAGCTCCCAGCAGGCTGGGGAAGCAGATGCAGGTTCAAAGGCAGAAGGCGCCATCATCCTGGAAACAGCTTTAGAGCTGGACCTGACCCTGGTGGGTCCAGGGTTCTCTCTATTATTTAAGAAGTAAGAAAGATATTGGAGGGAAAGGGCTGGGAAGGAGGCCAAGTGCACGCCTCTTCACACTGGCCTTGTGTAGAAGAAAAAGCTCCGGTGACCTGTGTTCAAGTCCCGGCTCTATCACTTACCAACTGTATCACTTTAGCTTTCCGAACCTCAGCTTCCCTGTCTGTAAAATGGGACAAATAAGGCCTGATTTATATTATACAAGGATTGTGTGACCTCAGATTAGGTTAACATCCTAATATACTGTGACTGATTCATGGCAGGTGTTAAAACAAATGACAGTTCCCATCATCCCCTTTCCATCGCTCAGATCACAGGGGGACACCCAGCAGGCACACTG
Organism: Desmodus rotundus; assembly: GCF_022682495.2. Taxonomy (NCBI): domain Eukaryota; kingdom Metazoa; phylum Chordata; class Mammalia; order Chiroptera; family Phyllostomidae; genus Desmodus; species Desmodus rotundus. The sequence continues at coordinate 63,720,253 of NC_071398.1, forward strand.
CCCCGAGGTCAACCCTTACTCTTCCATCGGGCAAGTCCCTAAAGATTGCCAGGGGGGGAGTTTATCTCATGTAACCCTATAACAAACCCAAGAGGAAGAATGGAGGATGTTACAGTCCATTTGGCAAGTGAGGAAATTAAGTGACTGGCCCCAGGTGACACAAGCTTGGAGGTGGCAGAGAATTGGAATCCAGGGCTTCCGACTCCTGGTTACTGCCCTTTCCTTATACTGAGGAGGATGCTGAGGGTGTGAATAATTTTACTTCTTTTACCAAAAAGGTTATAATGCTTTAAAACTGACGTTTTAGCTTAAAACACATTTGGAAATGCATTGCAAAGCAGTGGAAGATTGATTCCTGGGTCTCTTTGCAAAGCCTGTGGCCATCTGGCCTGAGCCATTTCAACAGCCTCTTGGACCCAGATGCTGGTCTAGAGAAAAGATAGTGTCGTCGATGAAACACAGGCCTGGGGAGGACAGCTTTGTGGCTCGGAACATGTTCGGCTGCTTCACTCTACACAGAGACAGGACTCCTGAGAGGCCAGCTCGGGGACTCTCTGGATTGCGTGTCCCGAGGTCACAGCCCCGCTTCCAGGAAAGGGCCAAGCCCAGATTCCTGTAACACCAGAACCCCAGGGACTGGAATCTTCCCCAAGGAGCCTGGAGAGGGTTAGCCATCTCAGGACTCTGGCTGTTCCACTAATGAAAAGAAACCAGATAAAATGCCAAAACTAATTAAACTGACAAATCTGAAAAGGCCCTGTCAAACCTAGAAGTCTTTGTCCTTGATTTCAGCAGAGCCCAAGCAGGAAAAATCAACAGAGCCTGTTTGGGGTCAGGGGCCATCAGCCCCCCCCGTGGAATTGGGGGGGCGCTGTACCTCCTGAAGACAACAAATCTGTTCCCCCAGTTTCGGCCTCCATCCATTCAGTGGAATAAAAATCCTTTTCCACCCCAGCGCCCAGCCTCTGCTACGTTCCTGCTGTTTGTTGGAGGCACAGTAATGGTTTTAAAGAGCCAGTCCCTGAGCTTTATCAATACTCCTGTACGTTTGTGAAACGTGGTACGGTGTGCACAACAGTCTTCCTTGTGAAGCATGGTACGGTGTACACAACAGTCTTCCATGTGCTGTCCCATTGCATAATCACAACAACCCTGAGAAGTGGATTTTATTATCTTCATTTCCCTGGGGAGGCCCCAGAGAGGCTAAAAATAGCTGACTGGGGACTGCAGCTAGCAAGTGGCAGAGCCAGAACCTGAGCTGACTTTTCAAGGCGTTCATTCATTCATGCATTCATTCATTCACTCATTCAGCATTTATTGAAGCCCTACTAAGACCCAGTTCCACACATGAGGCGCGGTCCTGTGTTGTTTCCCACGCACGCCAGCCTTCCATCACACGCATGTGCGGAGCCCTAAGCACGTGGGCCCTGTCTGGCGGAGAGCACGAATCGGTTGTGGAGAGAGGCCTCGTGTGGAACTGGTTTAAGATGAGTTCTCTTACCTCGTCGCTGCAGAGCTGCCCTCGCCCACCTCAACTGTGCAATTCTCTCCTCTGACACGATTCTCTCTGCATTTCCCTCCCTCCCTGCCTCTCTCACCCCGTCCGGGGCTCGTCCCTTCTGCCTCCTGTTTCTCTGAGTGACCTCATCCACTCCAGGGGCTTCAAACACTGAATAACACTAATGCCACTGTGTTAACATGTCCCGAGCCTGCACTCTGGGCCAGCCTCTCTCAGTGCAGCCCAGGTCACCTGCTTCTCACGGGGACCCCACTCCTGCCTGTAGCTTGCAGGTTCCCAGAGGCAGGATTTGACCCAGGCAGCCTCATTCCAAGGACCCCTGATTCTGTCTCCCTGACTCCCCTGTCCCTCCCTGGGATCCACGTGTGCGTGTCCATGTTCCTGTTCTGAGCGACTGTACCCCAGCCCTCTGAATCCAGTATGGCCACCACAGAATTCATCTTTTCCCCGCACAGCCTGCTCCACCTCCCTAGGGAAGGACGTGAAACCCAACATCTCAGAACCTCCTTCATTCCTCCCACTCCCTTCTCCACCCACATTCCGTCTGCCGCTGAGTCCTTTTGTTTTATATCTCCAAAATATTTGACCCCCTACCCCACCTCCCATCCTCCTCAGCACTGTGGCTGCCGGAGCTCAGGCACTTAGCACCCTCTTCTGGGTTCATGACAGTCACCTGTGGGGTCAGATGACGACGTCAGGGACTTCCCAGGGCCTTTGGGTGGTGGCTAACACTCTCTGGTGGGTGCAGCACACAGCCCCTGCCCCCGTCCACCCTCTGGCCTTCTCTCCAGGCATTCCCTGTGTCCCTGTAGGCCACCTGTGCTGTGGTCACAGAGTGGTCCTTCCTGTCTCATCCCCACACTCCACCCAGCCCTCTGTGCCTTTGCTCTTTGTTCCTCTCCTCCCCCCTGCGCCCTCTCTCAATTCTGGAACTTTTGCAATTGCGTGTTTCTCTGCCCTGAACAACTTTCCTCTTTTGCTCCTCACCCAGCTGGTTCCTACAGGATGTAGTGAGGCATGGAGGTTAAGAGTGTGGGCTTTGGGTCCAGACTGCCTGGTTCAAATTAGATCCATCATGTGGTAGCTGTGTGACCTCGGCAAGTTACTAAACCTCTCTGTGCCTGTTTTCTTTCTTTCTTTCTTTCTTTCTTTCTTTCTTTCTTTCTTTCTTTCTTTCTTTCTTTCTTTCTTCTTTCTTTCTTCCTTTCTTGTTTTAAAAAAGACTTTATTTTTAGAGACACAGGAAGGGAGGGAGAGAAACATCCATGTGCGAGAGAAACATCGATTGGTTGCCTCTTGCACATCCCTTACTGGGGACCTGGCCCGCAACTCAGGCACGTGTTGACCGGGAATTGAACTGGCAACCTTTCAGTTTGCAGGCCGGTGCTCAGTCCACCGAGACACACCAGCCAGGGCTCTTGCCTGTTCTCTTGTTCATACAATGGAGATGATAATAGTATACCTCTGCCATCAGTTACTGAGAGCTTTAAATGAGTTGATACACACAAAGCACCCAGAACAGCCCCTTCCCTGACTTCCAAAGCTGTCTCAGATATCCCCTTGCCGTCTACCCGTTACACCCAATGCTTAACTTTGTCAAAAAGTTTAGCCACAGCAAGAGCCCCTCGACCTGGGGTCTGTATCTTCCTCATCTTTATATCCTCAGTGCCTCACACTTAATCCGCATTCAGTGTGTGTCAGTTGCTTTGAAGAGGGGTGGATGTGTGACCATGATACGGTGCAAAGTGAGTGTGTGAGTAGTGTTAAATGGACCAAATGAGGGAAGGCTTCCTGGAGGAGTAGAGTTTTTTAAGCAGGTGAGATGGAAGGAATGGCAAACCTATTCACGCTGGGCTGCAGGCACAGATAAGCACTTTATGTGAAGGGGGAGTGAGCAGAGTTTCCTGGCTCAAGCCCCGAGGATGGACAAGGTGAGAGAGGGGCCATCAGCCCCCACTTCCCCCCACATGCACTGCCCCATGCCCAGTCTCACTCAGTTGGGTTTTCATGGAGAGCCCCAACTGAGTCAGAAGACATGTGGAAGGAGCCCAGTCCCTGCGCACAAGGAGATTATGACGGAGGCACAGGACACCCGGAGGAACCTCCAGAGCCTGGGTCACGAAAAGTTTCCTCAGGAGAAGAAATGGCTCATCTTTCTCAAGTGCCAAGCCGTCGCTGTGAAGAGAGTGTGCGTCTGCTGGGACAGCTGACTGTTTTCCAGGATAAATTTCTGCTAATGACACAGAGTCATTACTGTGCAATTAGCGCTGCTGATGGAGAATGTTCAGTCCCCTTCCCGGCCCCTCCCCTCCCTTTTCACCTCTCTCTGCTCCTCCTCATCCCTGCACCCCTGTTCTCCTCTGCCCTCTCTCTCCAGGAGGCAGAGCTGGCTGTGGAGAAAAGAGGGCCCAGACTGGGCTGTCTGAGTTTGCATGTTGACTCTCAGGCTTCCCGCATTAACCAGAGCCCCTCGGAGGGGGAAACAATGGGTGGACAAAGGGCAGGGGGAGGCTGACCCTCTGCACATTGGAAAGGGAGGCTCCCAGGAGCCTGTGAGAGCAACTTGCCCTTCAGGGTGTGCAGTGCGGTCTGCCACCCTAGGGATTCAGTCTGATGCCCAGGAAACGGGGGATTTGCCCCAATCGTGGGGAACTAACACCCTGCTGAGGCCAGGTTACGGGCTGTGCGTGGGTGACACTGTGCTTGTTGAGGCTGCTGGGAGGAACAGCAGCTAAGCTTGATGGGAGCATATTTTGCTTCATTCTGAGTAATTATTTCCCTTGTGCGCCTACCACACACACACACACGCCCTCAGCCACACACACATACACACATAGGCCACGTCCAGACACACGTCTGGAAGGGGGACTTCCAGCCATGCTCCTGAAAGCCCCTGACAGGTTTTCTGACATGCTCTCCCTCTGCGAGGCTATTGAGTTTTTCGGAAATCGCAGCAATCTTTGTAGTTTGGAGAGGGGCAAATTCAGAAACTGCCCAGAACATCATGCAGGGATGGCCTGGAGACCACTGAGGCCTCTATTCCTGAAGGGGCTTCCTCACGGTGGGTGGAGAGTCGCCTACTACCCTGGCCAGCAGAAATCATCCTGATGGAGCCCAAGCCCACAGCCCAAGGGGAGGGCTGGGCAAAGGGCAAAAGGAGAAAAACAAGGGCGGAGGAGGGAGATGGTGAAGCCCGTTTCTGAAGGAGGAGGAATTGGGGCAGGAGATTGAGGGAATGAAGCCTGGATGCAGTGGAAACTTCCAGACGGAGCAGGCGTGGGGGTGGCAGCCTGGCCACAGCTCCGCAGCAGCTCAGGGAAACCACAGAGAGCCAGCAGGAGGCGGCTCGGATAGCCTGGCTTGTCTCTATCTGATTCTTTATGAATCTCACCCATGAAAATTGCCCCAAACCTCATAGCTGTGCTCACCTGGGGGAGGAGTAGGTGGGGAGGGTGGCGGGGGCTTTTCATTATTCATTGGATTAAATTGTTTAGAGCCAAACAGCCCAACAAAGGGAAGTCAGTTGCTTTCTCTGAAAGTGTCCTGAGTGTCAGACGAGCTGGTGAGTGACACGTCGTCGTGGAGGCTCCCAGAACTCAGGATTGTGAGCAGAACCTAGATGATGGCTGCTCCCGGCCCCTCTGCCTACCCCAGAGCCTGCTCAGACAGTCCCTTGGCCAAGAGGGCATCTCCCGGGCGCCGCTCGTTACTGTGACCGCCCTCTCATTCCCCCCGCAAGGCCCAGAGACGCAAACACTGGGCCTTTCCTCGCTCTTCGCACCTTCTCTGGGAGAAGAGTCCCGTCTTCCCCACCCGGGCAGAGCCGAAGCCCTCTGGTTCCGCTGCCGGTGCCGTAGCTGCCCTCAGACTCCACAGTAATTGCTTATTTAATGGTCTGTCTCCGGGAGGGTCGGCTCTAGACTGCGGGCAGTGCGAGCTGTGCATCTGTGTTGCTCACTTGGCCGACACCCCCAGCCCTTGGTTACTGTCTGTACCTCGTAGGTGCTCAATCGGTTTTAATCGAATGAATTAACCCAGGCGTTTCAAAATTGGTGGTGGTGGGAAAGTTGTTTATAATTTGATCAATTTCCCCTTGCCAGGGAGAGAAGGAATAATTAGGAAATGTCTACAGGTGCAGAGAAGAGGTGCAGACTGCAGAAAGGGAGAGAACAAACCCTCAAGTTGGAATTCCTAAAATCGGCCACATAGGAGCACAGCTGTTTGGCACGCCTACCAGGTAAAGCTTGGGGATTTTTTCCAGAGGCTCAGTTGCCTAGACCAGGGCCACGGGGTGGGTGACCCACCAGGGAGGCCTTGGTTTCCCTGCTCTGACCTCCCTGGCGCTGACACTAGGGGCCTCCCGAGGAGAAGCGTGGGGCCAGGGCTGCCTGATTGGCTCCACACCTTGGAATCTTCTTCCTGGAACCAGGCATCACCTGTCTTTCCCTCCATTTCACCTGGAAGCTGTTGCTGATTCCAGCCGCCACCTCCTTGTTCTTCCAAGGGAAGACTTGGTTCTCCTGGGTGAGCAAGGGCCGGCTGGTGGTTTGAAAAAGAACCTCCAGAACTACTAAGGAAGGACTTATAGATCCTAGAAGGAGATTCCCAGCCAGAAAGAACCTGTGCATGTCACAGGCGCCTCACTGAGGTCCAAGGACCGTGAGGTTGAGCCAGTGGCGTGGGGCTGGAGCTGGGTTCTCAGGGGTCACTGAGTACATGGCCGGAATGAGGGGTCCTGACATTCACCGTCAGCTGCAGCCAAGTGGTCACTTGAGCAACACCAGAGAGACCAAAGTGAAGGGCCACCAGGCCTGCAAGTGGGAGCTGAGGTCCCAGCAGCAGACCCAGGAGGTCAGCGGGCAGCCAGGATGGGGTCAGCACACAGCAGGCCAGGTCCCAGAGCAAGTGCCACCAACACTTGAGGTTGCTGGTGGTGTGTACGTGGCTGACTGGCTCGAGCAAGATGAATAACCTGGGCAGAGCAGACAGCACCCCTCCCTCCCAGCCTCTGCTAGTCTCCGGGAGCACCACAGAGGCCACGCCGCGCCGACTTCTCTGATGGAAGCATGAAGCCAGACCGCAGTACACTGTCCCCCAGAGGGCTGGGTGACCCTCATTTCTTGGGTTAGACAGTGTTGGGTATGAATCCTGGGGATCTGGTGAATTTGATGCATTTCGCCTCCCATCTCCATTTCTTCTCCTATAAAAGGCAGAGCATGTGAGTCCATGCCTGGGCTGTCGGGAGGACTAAATAGGGCAGTACCTGAAAAAGGCCTAGCACGCAGTAAGTGCTTACTAAATGATAGCTCCGTGATTCTTACGTGGACTTGGGAACTGATTGCTGGGTGACCTCACACACAAGGTTAAGGTCACCAGTGGAACTCCTTAACCACATGAGAGCCATCGTTCCCCCACCACAGATTGTCCCCAGCTCCAGCAGGAGTGATCAGTCCCCAGGTAAGGCAGGCAGGTGTCTTTGCTGGCCCGGAAATAGTCAGAGGGCCCCTTCCCCTCAGTGTTGAGGTGGGCACAAGTGGAGGAAGGGGCTGCTGGTTACATCGAGCCATTTGGACATGAATTATGAATCGGTGACCTTTTCTTGCCTAATTACTCCCACTGCTGGGTGGCCTGGGCTCCAGTGCGAGGCCCCGGGGGGCGAATTCTGCTCACAGCCAGCACATTGCAGGGCCTGGGGCTCCTGCTTTCATCCCCCCTGGTTTGTGTGGCTATTTCTGTGGCAGGAAGATGCTCTCCCTGTGATGAAGGGCATACCCTGGACCCGGCTGGCCCCCTTTGGACTCGCCTAATCCCTGCGACCTTTGCAGAATCACCTTATCCTTCTTTTAAGGCTCAGTATCATTGCCAGCTCTTTTTTTTAAAGTTGAACCTGAGGGTCATTAATAAAACTGACATACTAACAGATCTGTGGGTTCTTGAATGGATACATAGAAATAAACACACTCAGACAAAACGGCGCGCAGGGTCCCCCATGAAGGCGTGACCCTCTGGAATCTGAGGGAGAGACTTTCAGTTTGCAGCCTCCAGAGGGGAGGAAACAAGAGGCTGACTGTTTTATTAAAAAAAATTTTAATGCATATAAGAGAGAGGAAAATGAAATCCCATTTACCTGTCGCCTAGCTTCGAAATCATCAATATCCTCCTGATGCGGTTCGGGCTCCTCCCCCGTGCCTTTATTGTTCGGAAGTAGTTCAGAGTAAATCCCAGGTACTCTATCACTTCACCGGTCAACTCTTCTGCGTGCACTTTTAACTGGTAAAAACTTAAAAGATGTATGTGACCTTACATAAGTATTTATCACCCCCTAACAAAAGTGACAAAATAGTAATTCTCTAAAATTACCCAGTTCACATTCCAAACCCAGCTGCCTGAAACATTTCTTTTTAATTGGCTTGTTTCCATTTAGCATACAAATCGGTTGGCTTTTAATAGCAGCTTCTAGCTCTCTCCACCCAAAGTTGGTGACTCAGTGGAATGTCCTCGAGGGCGGCCAGGCATGGGCAGTCGTTAGTGTAGGGTGGGGATGGGGACATGGGAAAACATACACTCTTCCCAAGACAAGGCTCGAGACCCAGAAAATCACTTTAAGCTTGGGCTTTTGGGGAATGTGCTTGGAGCCCTGGGAATGGAGATACCCCTTTCTCATGTTCTACTAGCTCCTCTGGGGTAAGTCTCGCGTGATCACGACGGAGCCGGGCTTGGGGCTTTGCCAGAGCCTTTGCACTGCCCCCGTCTCAGGTGGTGGGCTTAGGTCTCTGGTCAAGTGTGTGCAAAGAGCAGCAGAAGCCAGAGGAGGGCGCCACTGACTCCCCTGGGAGTCAGTGAAGGCCTCCAGAAGAGGCCCCAGTTCCAGCTGATTCTGGGGATGAGAGGGCCAGTGAAACCAACCTACAGATTTGGAACCAGAAACACACCCAGAAATGAGAGAGAGAGAGAGAGAGAGAGAGAGAGAGAGAGAGAGAGAAAGAGAGAGAGAGAAAGAGAGAGAGAGAGAGAGAGAGAGAGAGATCCAGCACGTACTTTGTGATAGGGGAAGCTGAACTGGAGAAAGCCACTTGGACCCAAGGCTGGAAGGGCCTCCCTGCTCTTCATCCTGAGTGGTTTTCAATGAAATGCAATGGGGAAGCACAGAGGATGCAGACAACGAAACGCAACAATCAGAACACCAGACCGCTTGTAAAACGTGACCCTGACTGGGTCAGAGCTTCTTTAGGGCGGACCCTGGAAGGTGGAAATAGAAGTCTGCTGTAGCCGGGCCCCTGGCCAAATCCTCTCAGCCTGCTGCGTCCCTCGCACGCTCTTCTTCTGGAAATCTCCGCCATCACCTGCTGCTCTCCACATCAGTCTCGGGAGAACGGCCCACCCACACCGCGGTCAAAGACTGCCGTGAGGCCCCCGCAGCCACACGGCCCTGCCCCACTTCCCAAGTGCTTGTGCCAAGACGAAAGCGTCGCCTGCGGACTTCTGGGGGTAGACCTTCCCTGCCCTGGGCTTCCTTTGCGTCCCCACAACACTCAGCATAGGTGCTTACCCTTGGCCAGAGTCTCTTTCATTAATTAATCAATTCAAATAATGATCAAACCAGCAACTAAGTACGGGAGATTCAATAGTGAGCCAAAACAAACCCTCCACCAGGTGAAGCTTACAAACCTCACGGAGGAGCTGGATAAAGAACAAATAAACAAGTATATAGCGGCGTGTCGGGCAGCAAGGGGTGAGCGGAAGGGACACTCGGTGACGGAGAGAAGGGGGAGAGGAAGAGGTGAGGCTTGTCAATAGGGTGTTCAGAAAAACTTTTCTCAGGAGGTGATTTTTGACCAGGAGAAAGTGAGGAAGTAAGACTTTTGAATATCCAGGGGAAGTACGTTCCAGAGAGGGAGAGAACAGCAAGTGCAAAGGCCATGAGGTAAGAATGTGCTTAAGAGTCCAGGGAGCATCAGGAAGGCCCATGTAGCTGGAGCCAAGCGACAGGAGGGAGGAGAGTGGGAGGTAAAGTCGGAGAGGTTGTGTAGACTGCGCTGACCAATAGGGTAGGCACTCGCCAGGTGTGGCTGTTTAAGTTCAATGAATGAAAGCGAAATAAACTTTAAAATGCAGTTTCTCAGTTGCTGCAGCCACACTTGTAGTGCCCGGTAGCCGCATGTGGCTTGCGGCTGCCCGGTGGGACCGCACTCCTAGTGGACCGCACGCACATCGGACCGCACGTTTCCATCTTCGGGCAGAGTGCATGGGGAACCTTGCAGATCTCAGCAAGGACTTAGAGCTTTAGTCTGGGAGTGATGGGAAGCTCTGCGGGGTGGGGACAGGAGCAGTCCTGGTCTCATTTACATTTCAGAGGACCCTTCTGGCGGTGTGGAGACCTCGATGAAGGAGGGCAAAAGTGGAGGTCGAGGGACCCATGGGGAGACTGTGGCAATAATCCCAGAGGCGCTGATGGCGGTAGGGACCAGGAGGGTGGTGGGGGTGGTGATGAGACTTAGTAGGATTTTGGGTACATTTTAATGATAGAATCAAAAGAACTTGCTGCTTGATTAGCTGCGTAGTGAGAGAGAGGAGTCCACAAGAACACCTGAGGCCATTGCCGGAGAAGACTGTGGGGTCAAAGGATACTTTTAATTTTAGGATGAAAATACCACAGAATGTTTGCCAATAAGGATGATCCAGTAGGGAGGGAAAGTGATAACACAGAAGAAAGAGGAGCTAGTGCAGGACAATGACCTTGAACCGGGAGGGAGAGGAGAGCCAGTGCTGAGGTAGAGGGTTTGGCCTTTGATGGCGGGTGGACACTGCGTTCCTTATAACAGGAGGGAGGCCACCTCTGTGCGTTCGGTGCGTAGGCAGGTCGATGGCAGTGGGCGTTTCTATTTCTCATGGAGTAACATGCCAGGCCGTCCGCTGAAGGTGAGGAGGGGATCCCGTGTGCAGAGGGGCTGGAAGAGCGAGGAGAACGTGCGCCACAGTCCTGCTGGCGAGCAGGAGAGTGAATCAACCAGGTGAACCCGGGAGCCTGCCCAGCGGCCCTGAGGGCTCACTGAGGTCTGTGGTCATGAATCGACAATGAGACAAGTCAGTTTGTATTTTTCTTCCAGCCATGATTGCCCGTGAGGAGCAGTTGGGTTTAATCAGGATTGAAATTTTGCCAGACTAAGGCCAAGAATGAGACAAGAGCCAGACAGTTTATTATGCCGATGCAAGGCCAGCGATTCTGTGGGTAAACGTGGGATCTGAACCGAGTAAGGAGGGAGGCGGGGCGAGCATGGGAGTGGAGAGCGAGGGGGGATCGGTCAACGGTTTGGGGGCCCTGACAGGTGCAGAAGGACATCCTAGGCAGAGACGGACGGATGGGCAGGTGGCTAAGGAGCAGGACAGGACTGGGGCAGTAAACAAGTCAAGAAACTGAAACCCGGGGATGTTTATGTGGCCGTGGAGGGCGCGAAGAATCACGCCAGGTAGAGAAAAGCAAACCAGGTGATGAAGCAGTCGGTGAATGTGGGTCTTTAGGAATAAGGGAGATGAGGGTACACACACACACACACACACAGGAGGACCCTGGGTGGTCTCATCTGACAGCTGTGCTGCAGCGCAGCTGAGGAATTTAGGCAGGAAGGAGAGGAAAGCATTTCAACATGACCAATAGTGAGGATGCCAATCCTAAGCCCAGGTCCAGGGAGAGGACGTGTGGTGGGGCTCCTGGTGCTGAGGTGAGCTGTGAACCAGACACACAAGGACACTGATTTTATGGAGAGTGTATTTCATTTGAGGATGGCAGGTGATATACGGGCAAGTAAGTAAACATACAAGGTAACATCAGGTCATGAGAAGTGTTATGGCGAGCATGAACGTGCCTGGGGTGATGTTATTGATGGTCTGGCCGTGAGGGCAGGGGTGGAGCTGTTCTCGTTCAGGTGGTCTCAAGAGTCCACCAGGGGGATCAGACGTCCCAGGCAGAGGAGTAAGCCAGTGCAAAGACAAGTTCAAATGCATGGGATGCTTCAAGCAAGATCAGGAAAGATCAGGGTCCCTCTAGACTTACGGGACTGGGCTTCAGGCTGGAGGGAGGAACGGGGCTGAACAAAGCCCCGAGAAACAAGGCTCTGAACTGAAGCTGCTCACACACAGCGCCCAAGGCTATATTAGAACCAAAAGCAACACTCTAGATGAATCTCTTTGTGGCTCACAAAAGTTACAGCATTCCCAGTGCTTGGTTTTCATACAGTTCCACAGGGTTTGGGGGGTGGGGGGGGGGAGGGGGGAGGTTGCCCTTAACCAAATTCTTCTCCTTTGTCTAAAATCGAAGAACATTTTTTATTCTGTTTGCATTGTTGGCTGAACATTGTGTCATTGGTTTTCTCTCTCACTTGTTCTCCGTTTTTTATTTTATTGTTATGCAGTGCAAAACAAAAAGCTGTACTCAGAAAAAAAGACAACAGGAGATAGCTGGAGGAAACTTGTGGAAATAACCTCCTGGTTAGCAGTTTTGCTTCTGCTCATCCCTGAGACTTTCATATGCATTAAAAAACGTGGAAATTTATCACGCGTGTCAGAAAATTGCGTTTCGTTAATTTCAGAATCTTTGGCTATCACAGCTCAGTCTTCAAGAGCAGTTGCTTCTAGGACGTTCAGGGAAACAGAGCACATCGGAATAAAAGCTGTTTTGCTTATCTGTTTCATATTTTAGGAGAACATATTTCAGTACATTATCCAGAGTGGTTTTGCTCAGAATCTCATCGGTTTGTTTAGAGTCAGCTTGCCCTTGACTTTAACTTGAAGACGAAAGCTCGGAAACTGTGGGTGGGGTTGGTGAAAGAGAGGCTCTTACAGGAACCAAACTAAGAACAGTGAAATCTCTTTCAAAATGAATGAAATCACTTGATAAGCAGACTGACACGAAAACTCAGAACCCTGGAATTATCAGCCCCCCGTGTCCCTGATATTTGTTTATTCAGCCTTTGCTTGAATTTCTCCAGTGACAAGGAACTCACTGCCTCCGAGCACAGACTGTTCCGTTTCTAAGCAGTTTGGACTGGGAGAAGGCTCTCTCTGAGAGCAGAAGGGAGCCGACTGAACCAGTCACCTGCTGGTCCCAGCTCCCCCCGAGCCTCTGCGTTCAGACGCTCAGACGCAGAGGGCCTTCCTGCATCCCCAGGCCAGCTTCTGTCTCCTTGGAGTCAACAGCCACCTCTGATCCCTTCTCTGTGGGTTACTGCTTCCTGGTGTCTCTTCTGCTGCCTTGGGCTTCTAAAAACGGTAAGACTCCAAGACAGCAGCCCAGATGCAGACACGCACTTATCTCAGTGTTTGGAAGACACTGGGCAGAGCAATACACTGTTGGCAGAGGCTAAGGGCTGCCACATGTCTGTCTACCTCCCAGTATCTCCAGCAGATGGCTGGTGCTGCCCCATGAAACCACCCCTTCTCCCCCATTAGGGCTAAGGCCAAGCATTCCACGAGCACGTGGGTTTCTTAGGCTTTCAGGGAAGTCGTGAATCATTTTGAAAAGCTGACAAGGAGCTCTGGTCGCCCCCTCCGGAGGAATGAACGTGCAAGCAAACTATTGCATTTGGTTTCATCCGACTTACCCCTCGCCCCCTGAATCCCATGCGTGAACCGCACTCCTCCCATGGGGTGCATAGACGCAAAGGTAAGGGCATGGACTCAGCTGTAAACAAAGCCCACGCAGCCCAGCACTGGGCGCTCCGCGGATTTCGGGAGGGTTTGCAATGGAGGGCTGGGAATGAATCACCCCATCCACCCATCCTCTCAGTCAAATAGACCAAGTACGTGTCGCCCGTCCCACCCCAGGGATGGCACCGAAGAAGACGCAGCCCCCGTTCTCAGGGAGCCACGGCCAGCGGGCGGAGAGCGCGGAGGCAACCGCACCTACACAGTTATGCTCTTGTAATGACAGCCGTAATGGGGACGGGGACGGGGACATGGTGCACAGCCTGACCCAGCCTGAGGGTTCCAGGAAGAATTTTCAGAAGAGATGGCTGAGTCCTGAAGATGTTTTATATTTAGATATATATATATATATTTTTTTTACATCTCAGCTGTGGTACTAAGTCACTAAGCCAAACTGTCCACACTCAGCACAGCAAAAACTTGCTTCTCTGTCTGCTCCAAGGCTGCCACCCCCTCCCTAACCAGTAAATACTCCAAGAACCACTTCTGCTTGCCTGCGCTGCCATCTCCTCCCGGGGACACCTGACGGGGACTGCCACCAGCTGCTGTTCTTTCCAAACCTCACTGGCCCTTAAGGCCCAAGTCCAGCTGCCAGCGAGGGCAGAGGTCCCTGTGATGGAAGCTGGACCCGGTGCTGGGAGCCCACGCCTGCTCAGACCCCTCCTTGTGCCCCCCACGCGTTTATTCAGCATGAAATGTGAATGAAGTTTGCTTCATGAGCAACTCAGCTCTGACACATTCCGATGGAGTCACCAAGAAGCTATTTCTCCCCTGGTGCTCTTTCTAAAATCATGATGTATATATAACCTTTGCAGGCGGAAAACTTCCCCATAAGTGACAGTTGATGTGCACTGGGAGTTTTTTCTGAACCAGCCTTGCTCCCGGGTTCTCCTTGGCTCCCCTCCACTGACTAAATCCATCCTTCAGCGCGATAATGAGCACGGCCATTTACACTTCATGCCCCTGGCAGCCGGGGTTGGGGGGGCAGGAAGGGCGAGAAAAGACCTCCTTAGCTCCGTCCTTGGATAAAGAGCTTAGAGGGGGCACAGTCACTTCCCACCCTGGCTAGGACTGACCTGGGAGAGTTAAGCATGATTTCAGCACATTTTCAAGGCCTAGTAGGTGATTTCTTTATGTTTGGACTTTATCAATGGTTCAGAAGCGTTGCAGTTTCTCTGGATTATTAGACATCCTCATCTGCAAAAGCATTTCAAAGCTCAGACCGGATTTTTCTAACCTAAACAGGCGAATGTGGGCAGCTTCCTCGGGCAGAGAACATCAAGAGCTGTCTGTGTTTTGCAAGGCTCACGACCCCAGATGGGCCGGAGGCCGCACGGCTGGGGCACAGGGAGGAAGTGGGAGTCGAGGTCGTTAGTTCTGTTTGTCACGTGCCGCTTCCGGGTCTCCTTGCGTTTGGGCCCATAGGATCAGCTTGGGCCCAGGACTTGTGAACAAAAGAACCCCGTGGCACTTCCAGAATGGAGAATTTAATTGCCGGTGTGAGAGCCTACAGAGGGTTTGAGATGATGGAAGCTCCGTCACCAAGGGTCCCTGGCACCTGCAACGAGCAGACCGTCCCTGCTTCCTGAGTGATGTGCCACCGTTAACTCACACCTCAGGGTCCCCAGGGAGACCTGCTTGCCTAACGAAATGAATGTAAACCCACATTTCAGAAAGAGTTTCTGATCACTCCTTTTCTTTCTTTCTGCCATCGTCTTGTCAGATCGGACTAGATCACCATTGTTTTACTTACAACAGTGATCTAGTCTGGTGTTATTTACACCGCTAAATAGCGTGGCAGATGCCGAACTCTGCCAGCATTGCTCACTCAGGCTCGCGTCACTGGATTCCTTTTAGACCTTTAGTCTAGTTTATGAGGGCTCTTTCGGTTCAAACCAGGTAACATACTCAATAAAAACTAAAGTTTCCGAGGAAACAAAAGAAAGTGTGTTGACAAGTGAGGACACCAGACTAGCCCCTCCGGGGCAAGACACCCCCCACCCCCATTTCACCTCTGGGTCTCTCTGGACCGTACAGAGTTCAGAACCATCCAACAGGGGGCCAAGGAAGGGCTCCAGTCTCTGTAAAATATTAAACAATGCTAAGTGTAATTTCTTTCTTATTTTTTTAAATGATGGAATCCGAAGGCTGCGCTTTATTGATTCAAAGGCATGCGTTTGGTCACATTTTAGTATCACTGAAATTAGAATGCATCTTACACTCAGTGGCATGTCATAGTTTAAGTGGTGGCTTTTTGAAATTTTTCTAATGCATGTAAGTAATGGTGGTCAGTGGCATCTTCGGCAAATACAATATGGTAAATAGAAATTCTGGAATCATCCTGCCTAGACCCAAGTGGATTGCTTCGTGATCGCTCTTAAAGACCACTGCTCTGGAGTCTTCCTACTCAAAGTGTGTTTTTTTGGATCAACATCGTGGACATTGTCTCCTCCTCCTAAGTCAGATCTTCATTTTAACAAGATCCCAAGGTAATTTGTGTGTGTGTTAAGGTTTGAGAATCCCTGCTCTAGGAGCTTTGGAATTTGGAAATTCTCTCGTGGGAGCCTACACTGCATTTGATGAGAGCAGACTCAGACGGGAAAACTCAGAGTTGATAAGAAGGGCCAGGAGCCAAGGAAAGCAGCGGCCTCTAGAAGCTGGAAAAGACCAGGAAACAGGTTCTCTATTAGAGTCTCCAGAGGGAACGTAGCCCTGCAACACCTTGCTTTTCATGAGATGGATTTAGAGAGACCCATTTTGAACTTCTGACCCGCAGAAGTGTGAGATGACCTATTGGTGTTGTTTTAAATGACTAAGTTTGTGGGAATCTGTTGCAGCGGCCATAGAAAACTCATAGAGTCTGTCTCCCTGTAGGCTGGGGGTTCTCGATCTTGGCCATGCACTGGAATCACTAAGAATGTTTAAAAGTTACAGATGCTGGTTCCTTCATGGCCCACAGAGTCGGGTTTTTAAAAGCATCCCAGAGGGCAGGAGGAAGGACTGGGCTCCTGGTTCCGTGGTTGACAACCCGTTAGAACTGCAGACTCGCAGGCCCGAACTCGGATCCACAGAACCGAATTCTGCGCTTTAACAAGATCCCCAGATGGCCCGGTGAGCGTGAAATCTGAGGGGCGCTACTCCAGCTCGCACGCATGGGAAGGACCGAAGCCGTGCTTCCTGGCCTGGCGGTGCTCAAGCCCCCAGCCACGGCCTGGCGCAGAGCAGACGCTAAGTAAACACTAAGGGAATGGGTTGCTGCCTTCTGAACCAACAGGAACCTGAAACGCTAGAGCCACACAGAAACGCACTGATGGGTTCAGAAGGATCTAAAGTGGTGGTTTTCAAACTCTTTTTTTTTTTTTTTAAGTAGAGGAACTTTTTTCTTTTAATTGAAGTCTATGTATAACTTGAGTATATAAGACAGATAAAAGTGGCACCGATAGATTTGCGTGCTCAGCCTCTCTCTTGGCCTCCTCCACAGGTGGCACCCTGGAGCTCAGAGACACAGCAGGTCACTGGAGAGAGGCCTAAACAGGATGCCGGAGACAGAAGTTCCCCAGCAAGAGTGGACGACGTGGCCCTGTGAGCCACAGCAGCAGTCACTTCCGAGGGGTAGTTGTACAGACAAAGGGCAGTTCAGGTTCACTGGAGCCCAAGGTGCCAGGCCTAACAGGCCCAATACAGGCCCAATACAAAGTAAGGTCCAGGTGCAGAGGGGACGACTGGGCAGAAGGGGAGAGAGGCAGACATGGAGGTCAAGACAAAGCAAGGAGGAACGGGCTGCCTGCGTGCCTCCATCCACTGGTGTTTCCCCTCAGGGACCACTGTTCTCCAAATTCAGAGTCCAGGAAAAGAGTCTGACGGGCCCACCGTGGGGTCTGTGCCCTCCTTGGCTGGGTGTGGACAGGTCACCGCCACTTACAACCTTGTCGAAATCATACCCAGCAGGTGGCTCCCCCAGAGGAAATCAGAGAGCCGACGGGAATGGGCAGTCAACACCAGGACATGTCCCCTGTGGTCAGGGAGTGTTGCCTCCATGCTTCACGTGAGAAATTGAAGTTCGGGTTGGTTGGAAAATTCTCTCCAAGTCTGCATAGGCTGCAAGGGCCTGCCCAGGGTGGTCTTGGGCAGGAGGAGCTACTCTCTGCAGGACAGCGTGTGGTCTGGCAAGAGTCTGGTGTCTGGAACTGAGGCACGGGGACAAGGCAAGACCAGAAGCAGGGCCGGTGCTGGGGTGACTCTGGAGTCCCTGTGTTCCCTCTGGTGCTGGGGGGTCCAGGCTGAGGCTGGGAGTGGGGCGGGGGAGAGGGGAAGCAGCAGGGAGGGGCCAGCAAGTTGGAGGACAGTCCTCACTGCCAGGCACCCCTGCTGGCCCTGGGGGCTGCTGCCCCCTGCCCCTGTGTTAAGCACCCACATTCCTTTTCCAGGGCTCCATAACAAAGTACCACAGACTGGGTGGCTTAAACAGCAGAAACGTATTGTCCCGTGGTTTTGGAGGCTGGAGTCCAAAATCAGGGAGTCGGTAGGGTTGGTTCCTTCAATGGGCTGTGAGGAAAGGGTCGTCCTGGGCCTCCTCTCGGTTTGTACACGGCTGGCTTCTCCCTGAGTCTCTTCACATTGTCTTCCCTTTATGAGTGTCTCTGTCCAAATGTTCTTTTTTATAAGGACATTGGTCATATTGGATTAGGGCCCACCCTAATGACCTCGTTTTAACTTAATGACCTCTGTAAAGACCCTGTTTTCAAATCAGATCACATTCTGAGGCACTGGGGGGTTAGGATCTCAACGTATGAATTTGCGGGGGACACAATGTAACCCATCACAGCCCCCTTTCTTGATGCCAGAAGAAACTACTGGCGGCCGTATGCTCTCCCTTGACCTGGGAGCAGAGGGCACACAGGGCGTGTTCTTCCCAGGAGCTTTCGGAACATCAGCCGTGAGCCGGCAGGGCATTCCAGCCCTCACAGGCTGGTGAGCGAGAAAGACTTGTGAACGGACCATTCATTCTACAAGGCAGTTGGTGGCGTGGCCAGCGCGGTTTAACAGAGGGGTTCAGAGCTGAGAATCTGCTACTAGACTGCATCTGAGTTCTGCCCCCACCACTTGCAAGCTGTGTGATCTTGAGCAAGTTGCCCAGCCTTTCCGCGCCTTCGTTTTTCTCATCTATAAAACAGGCGTACTATTAGTAACTACCTTATTGGTTGTTATGAGGATTCTACGAATAAATATTCCTAAAAGTGCTGGGAAACACTATATAAGTGTTTGTTAAATAAAACCATTAAAAGTGAACCTGGCCCTGGCCTGGTGGCTCAGCTGGTGGGAGCATCGTCTCGTGCACCAAAAGGCTGGCGGTTTCACCCCGGTCAGGGCACATACCTAGGTTGCTCCTGGGTCGGGGCGCATACGGGAGACAACCAATCAATGTTTCTCTCTCACACTGATCTCTCTCTCTCTCTCTCAAATCAATACACACACCCTATATCCTTGGGTGAGGATTTTTTTAAAAAGGAAACCCAGAGTGCTAAGGAAGCACAGAAGAGAGACACCTAAGTGGGATTTAGAAGTGTAAGGGACAGCCAGGAATGCTCCCTGCAGTCTCTGGCTGTAACCTGATGGAGGCTGCTGAGGGGTGTCCAAAGGCCAGGGGGCTTTTGTGGCATGTCATTAGAGGGTTGGGTGATGGGCTGGTGGCTTGGCTGCTGCCGAATGTGCCCCCACTCTTCCTGCAGGCGCAGCGGGACAGCTGGCCCACGCACAGCCCAGTCTGAGTGCTTCCTGTGCAGCTTGCTTCTGCCTGAAGGTAGGATGGGCTGACCCTTGTTACTGCAAGGTCAGGTGCAGACTGTCCTCCAAGTGCAGCCATCTGTGGTGGCCCAGTGCATATCGGAGTTGCTCTATCTCTGAGTCTGTGCGCACCCAAGGGATGAAAAATTAATAAGCTCCAACTGATTAGAAATCCAACAGCTCTTCACCGCACCCCACCCCCCACTGCTGCCTCCCAAAATTGTTTGCCATTGCCGCTCAGGCCTCCTCCAGTCACCCAGTCATTTCTAGATAAACTGCAGTTTAGAAAATTGTCCATGCCCCAAGAACTGCCCCCCACCCCCGCCGAGGTCATGGATTATTAAAAGCAGCCTGGTTCCTACAAAACACAACCAGAGCCTCCTTTGATGTGAGTCTCGCAGGCTTTAATGAGCGCCTTTGCTGACAGGTGGACAGAGGGCTGCAGACACAGGCACCACAGGTCCTGTTTGCAAAGGGCGGGGGGGGGGGGGCAGGGGACAGATGCTCTTTAAAAGGCTTCCCTCCAGGGTCTGCCATTAGAAACCAAAGCCAGGGGCTCACATATGACCAAGCACCTCCCGAATCCCGGGGTGCATGCAGAGCTCTTGTTGCCTCTCTTCCCAAGTGCTCTGAGGAGCATCGATCTGTTCCTGAGCTCTTGTATCATCTCCATTTCTCGGCTTGTTTGGAATTTGTGTCTCGGTTGTGCGGCCAGGGAATTGGGGAAGTGGGTCAGCAGGGAGAATGTCTGCCACTGGGCATCCACCCATCATTTCCCGGGAGGCGATACATGGAGAAACGCCTCCCAGCCCAGAGGTGCCTGGTTTCCTCTTGAGATGTCACCTGTATTACAGGCCTTAATGAGGCTGACGTGCCGTGATTAAGAAAATCAGTTTCTCGCCACGTGTCGTTATTGACAAACGCTTGCCTATTGATAGCCTGACACAGAGCAGCCCATTCAGGGGCTTAGAGCAGGAATAACCACACTCTGGAGGGGGATGTGGGGGCGAGCCAGGAGTCTGTGTGGGAATCAAAGTCGCCAGCCCTCTGGACTCCCCAAATGTGTGGCTCCTCGACATCCCCGCCATCTGCCCCAGAGGGGAGTGGGCAGCATTCCAGAGAGCGGGGTGGAATTGCATGAAAGTGATGGTGCAAAAAGTGATTGGGCTTAGCCTTCTTTCTCTCCTTGCTGGAAGCTTCTCCAGAGCCAGGTGTGTGTCTTTTACTTATCCCGAAGCTGGTCTTCTACCTCCGCTCCCACTGCAGTGGATTCGGGGCTGAGGCAGAAACTTCTGTGATGGAAAAGGGAGAGAGGGGAGAGGGTCCCAGCCTCCGCCAAGGTCCCCAAAGGCTGAGAGGTGGTACAGTGTTGGGGATAATGCTGTCACTTCTGCTCACTGAGCCCTGACGGGGGTTGGGGGTAGGCACTGTGTGAAGCACAGCCCCCTGGGAATGCAGTTCTTCCAGAACCCTGCCCATGAAGGTGCTTTCTCATCAGAGTGGGGAAGGGGACAAGCCAGGCAGGGATGCGTCCTGCTGCAGGCTGCAGGGAGCTGCGGACCCCTCCCCACTCATTTTGGTCTGATATGCATACATTAGGACATTTAATTTAACCTTCCCAGCAACTCTGAGGGGTAGGAACTATTATTCCCAATTTACACATGAGAAACGGAAACGGTCAGAGTCAGAGTAGAAGGTAGAGCTCTGCCTGTCCCCAAAGCTGTGCCCTCAAGTCTCTCCTCCTGGAGACTCACGGAGGAGGTGCCCAACACAGGTGGAGGGCTGGTCAACGGGGCGCGCGTGGAGGAAGTTAATTGTTATGCGTCATTGTGTCCGTTCTATGCGAAAAGCACATGGTTCCCCAAACCGGGTGCTTTAATTATTATTAGCAACCAATTATTTACAGCACCCTTCACGACTCATCCAGCCAATGCCTCGGTGGTTCTCACCGGAAGTGGTGCATCAGAGCAGATCTCTGCCCCCTCCCCACCTCAGATTCTGTTCTAGTCGGTCCGGGTGGCCTCAGACACCTGCATGGGAAAGAAATCTCCCAGATGATTCTGCAGCCAATTGGTCCATGCACCCCACTCTGAAACACCCTGCCTGGAGAATGCTGGGTCCAGAGTCCTGAGTTCTAACCTCAGTCAGCTATGCCCCAGCTATGTGGCCTTAGGGTGGTCTCTCTGGCTTCAGTTTCCTCCTGGGCACTGCACACTGGACAGGATGATCCCTGAGGCTCTCAGAGCAGAGGCTTCTGGGCAGGACCACAGTCCAACCCATCAGGAGAGGAGCTGTGACTTTCTTAAAAGCAGAGAGCAGGGGAGGGGGCTGGAGAGGCCGCTGAGGAGGGAGGAGGTCAATGCACAGACGTGGTCCTGCCACCCAGCGAGCAAGGCCCCAGGCACAGGGCAGCCCCAGATGCCACAGAGCCACTGAGTCATCGGGACCTGGACTCCTGGAGCTGGGTGCAGCCCAGCCTGAGGAGAAGCTGACTCACTGGGGCCCCACCACTTCTGCAGGCCAAGTTCAGGTCAAAGACTCTAGACCGTTCAGGTCCTCAGAAGGGATTCTATGCAGAGGAAGCTCTTGGAGGCAGGTGGGTGGACAGACGCCCTGGCTCCTCCTTGCTCCACTAACGCTGTGTCCTTCCTGACTTCAATCACGTCTTTGGGCTTCAGAGCCAGCCACCCCCTGAAACAAGGCTCTGGATTAGACTGACACACCCGGCCCCTCCCGGTCTGCGATCTGAGCATCTGAGGCAGCAGCGTCCCCACGCTGCAGAAGCCTGTGTCTGGCAGATCCCATCACGGGTGCCAAGCCGTCGGCGCCAGCCCGTATGCTCTGTGACTCAAAGGTGAATGAAGGCTGAGGGGTTGGGGGGAAATTGTCAGTCTCAGTTCTCTACAAACAAAATGTCTAAGCTCGGAATTGCCACTTGTACCTTTGCACATGCTCAAAATTAATGTGCCGTTGCTACTCGACAGCCTGCTCTGCCACCGAAATCGCTTTATTCCCAAAGCCACATTAGGAGGAGGAACACAGCCAGCTGTGCCTGTGCAAATGGCTTCATGTTGGAAGGGCCATTAATCGGGGCTACAGAAGGGACAGAAATATGAGTGGAGAGGAGGGCAGGTGGAAGGGGGCAGGAGCAGCCCTCTCCCCTTGGTTCCAAGGTCTTGCCCCTTCCTGGGCCACTTGGCCAGATGTGGAGAGGGTGGAGGGGATAATGGGGGCGGTGTTGGGTCGAGTGACTATGTTCTGTTTTGTCCTGTCTGGTCTGAGCCCTGCCTGTCAGCCCTGCCGCTCTGGGGACAAGAGCCAGGAGGAAGCAGGGGCTATTTCTGCCCATCCGCATGCACTTACTGGGGGTGCTGGAGAGGACGGGCCCTGTGCTAAGTGTCGGGCACACGGATGTGTTAAACCAGGTCCCACTGGGGCTGCCAGGACCTGACAGGGGCCTGTGGGGAGGCTGGCTCTGGGCACAGAGGCTGCGGCCTCCGCTGAGCTCCCTGTGCTGGAGCCCCGCACAGAACCACAGCCTGACACGGGCCACAGGGCCACACCACCAGCCCTTTGTTGGTAGTGCTCCATCCCGACCCCCCGAGGGCAGGGTGCTGGCTATCAGAATCCTAAGGGCGGAGAGCCTGGCCCACTGGCCAGACTACTCAGTGATGAGAGGGTGACTCTCCCATCAGCCTGCTGGGCTGGAGGCTCAGTTCACAGGCAATTTGATTTTAAGAAAATAAAGTAACTCCACAGTCCATTAAACTCAATAACTCTGGATTTGTCCACAGAAATCTTTTTCAACCCACAAAATCTATATTAACAACTATGGTCACTGGGTTACATTGTGAGAAACTCTGACTTCAGAGTATCAGCCTCCACATCTAGAACTTAACCTCCCAAAACAATGGGCCAACTAGACCAGGTAAGAAGGACAAGAGGGGTAGAGAGGAGGAGGAGAGAGGGAGAGAGTGAGGGAGCTGTTAAGTCAAAGAGCTGCACTTATCACTGGTGCTTTTCCCACCAGGACAAGGGTTTCTGGGGTCCCCTGCACATTGACGGAGCAAGGGGAGAGGCGACAGGAGTCTGGGGTCTGCACACCCCAACCCCCACATGCACAGGAGGAGGAGGAGGAGGAAGAGTCTCTGCTTCTACTGGCTCTGGGACTGAAGACTGAGCCCAGCCTGCCCTACCTTGTCCTAGGAGAGGAAGAGGAGGCACCGTGACCCAGCCTTAAATCCCTTCCGGGCATTTTTCCCACCACCGCCCTGAGGTGGTGTACTAGTCCAGACTTCTGGCTGCGAATGTCAGAAACCCAGTTCAGACTGGTTTAAATAAAAAAGGGAGTTTGTTGGGGAATCCAAGGCTGGATCTGCTGTCAGACAGAGCCGGAACCAGGAACCAAGAGACGGCAGGACTTTCTGTTTCTACTTGGCTCCATTCATCTATCATGTTGGCGTACCCCACATGATAGTTAGATGGCTATTGCAGCCCCCCACTCCTATCCTCCCAGTACACAGGTCCAGCAGAAAAAAAGTCTTCCTCAACAGCCCCACCGGAAAGATCTGATTGGCCAGTTGAATCATATGCTCCTCCCTGAATGCAACTCTCTGGCCAGGAGATGAAGTTCTCTGAGGGACAGACCTGGGTCACATGCCTTCCCTGTGACTGTGAGGATGAAGTGGGGGTAAGGCCCCTTGAACCCCATGGAATGAGTTACCTACAGGAAAGAAAGGGGTGAAGAAGGGATTCTAGATAGAGAAAAAATCAGATGTTTTTCACATTCAAATAGATTGTTTTCAAGCCCATTTTACAGGTGAGAAAATTGAGGACCAGATTGGTTAAATGACTCATCCACGTTCACTAAACTAGGAAGCTACAGACCTTGGACTTGAAGCCACATTTGTCTGCCTCTGAAGTTCATGTTTTAACCATTAAACTGTACTAACTGAGCCAGCATCAGCCAGTGCTCCATTACCCCAGCTCCAAAGACCTGGGGCTTCTCCTTCAGGGCTCCCCAAATAACTGAGGTTGCAGGGAGCCTGGTGATAAGTTCAAGATCCCCCAGGCCCTCGGGGAACTTGCTGCTCAGTCCTGTTCCTCTTCCTCTGCCTTTCCCACGTGGGAAGGAAGGACCTGGGAACCCCAAACACGGCTCTCACTGCCCCTCACAGGGCTGAATACACCATACGGAGAACAGCTGGAGTGTCACCAGTTCAGGCCACAGCTCTCAGCCACGGTGCGTTCACACTGGTGTGGGGACTCATTTGTAAGGGGTCTTGCAAGCAATCTGTGTCGTTAATAGTTAAAACACTGGAGTGTGCAAATGATTTGCCTTTGTAAAAAAATAAACCAGAGAAAAGTCAAGGTTATCCTACATTGTAACAATACCTACTGCACTGGCTTGTGTTTCATGCAATCTGGAGTGAGAGAGGGCCCAGGGAAAGCAGCAGGCGCAAAGGCATGGCTTTGGCATGACCCTGGCACGACCCTGGCGTGACCCATGGGAGGTCGTCTTGCCCGTGTGCCCCACTAGCGAAGGGTTGGGGATTATTTTAAGGAGGACTTCTGCCCACACATACCTTCTTAAAACCGACTTTTAATTTCACCAAATAAAAATATGTTAGTTTTAAAAGCTACAGCTGGGTAGGGAGAGCGTTCAACACTCACTTGGCTAGTATTGTGAATTATGGGATAGCCTTGTTCGAGAATAAAGTATCCTAGAGATTCCAGATGAATGGAGACATTTCTGAGTACTTTCAGATAATAAAAACTTCTGAAGGGCTGAAAAAATGTCAAACTTGAAATCAGGGCTTTAAATAGAGTTGAAAGCTTTGAGTGGATAGATAATTTTATGCAAAATAACTTTCACACTAGCGAGCAGCTTCCGGAGTGGCAAGGTAGGCAGCAGACCTGTTTGTCATTGTGGCAAAATGGAACACCTTCCTTTCAGCTCTTCGTGCCTTCTGGATGTTTTTAATGTACTTACAGTATCAGAGAGGGCCAGTCTGCACACCCACGTTCACTGCGGCACTGTTCACAATAGGCAAGAGGTGGAAGCAACCCAAGTGTCCGTCCATGGGTGGATCGGTAAAGGAATTGTCGTATGTACATGCAGTGGAGTATTATTCAGCCTTATAAAGGAAGGAAATCTGGCCACCTGCTCCAACATAGTGAACTCTGAGGGCATTGCACTAAGTTTAATAAGCCAGTCACGGAAAGACAAATCCTGTATGGCGCCACCTCTATGAAGCGCCTAGGCAGTCGCTGTCTTAGAGACGGGAAGCAGAACGGCGCTTGCAGGGAGGGAGCGGGCAGTTGGGGGCGTTGTTTAGTGACTGCAGAATTTCAGTGTTGAAAGATGGAGAATTTCTAGAGATCTGTTGCACAACAATGTAAATATAGTCAACACTACTAAACCATAAATTTTAAAACAGTAAGATGGTTGAGTTTATATTATGCATTTTCTACATAAATTCTTGAGTGTTAAAAAAAGAAAGAGCCAGAAAACTAGGGCTGAGCTATTCAGTCATTTGGAACAAGAAAAGAAGGGAGGGGGAGGAAATAATTGGTTCCTGAACTTGATGCTAGTAACCTTTGGAAGTCAAAAGTGACAGTGATCCCCTCTCTGGTAGAATAAATGTCAAAAGAAAAATCTACATGGAGTAATTTATTTCAAAAAGGGAATGCTCAGAAGTAGGAAGAGGGGAGAGGAAAGGGAGAAGCAGGACCGCGTGAAGTTGTAGTCTGAAATTTCAGTAACACGCTCACACACGCATGCAGCGATGCCCCCGCAGCCAGCAGGGCACAGGGTGTCACAGTGTTGCCACAGCGGTCACAGAGCCCTTCATGCCTCTGGCCGAGCCGGCAGGGAGGGTTTATGATGCATTAAAATGAAACCTGCCCAGTCGCAAGGGTGAGGGCTTGGGAGTTTATAAACAGGACAAGGCCAGGGGTTGTGGATGGTCAAGGGTGGTCTGGGGAGATGACTGTGAAAGGGAGCATCACGGGTGACTGGAGGGAGTAGGGGCAAGCCAAACAAAGGGAGGCGAGAAGACAGCCACAGACAAACTGTATCAGTAGGAGAAAAATAATTTGCTGGAAGTTGTTCCTGCCTTCTCCCTGCCGGGGTGGGGGGGGGCGGGGGGGGGGGCTGACTCAGGAGCAGCCCTGAGACCGCAGGGCGCGCCCGAAGCCAGCCGCAGGGCACAGGCATAGCGGGCTGGCTTCCCCATGCCAGGAAGCAATGTGCCCAAAGGCAGCTGGGTGCAAGTTCTGTAGCACAGATGGCCACAAGAAAACCAGCTTGGCCAGCAGCCACCCCGTATCATTTTCACGTGCAGAACCTTCGGGCCGGGTGAAGGCTGCCTATTCCCCCGAGTGAGGCCGCGTTCCCTGCCCTGCCCACCCTGGACCCCTGGACCCTGTCAGCAGCGCTTCCATGGGGCTCCGCTCCCAGCCAGACTCCCTGTGTGGAGACACTTGCAAGTGTTCCGTCGTTCAGACTTCAGTGAAGCTGAGGCCAAGGTTCACTGAGAGCGGCCGAGCCTCCTGCTCTGTGACGAGCACTCCCTAAAACGTACTGCACCTCGTGGAAGGAACCCGCGGCCGGGCTCTGGCGTTGGCCTCCACGGCGTCCCAGCTAAGGCTCACCATCTGCGTTTTATTTTCCATAAGTCACAGATGCACATGATAAAAATCAAGCCATCCTGTCTCACCGGCCCCCTTCTCAGAAACAGCTGCAGTGACTGATTTAAGGTGTATTCTACAAAATGTGTGGGCTTCTTGTTGGCTTTCTGTATGCCATTGATTTTTCTACATTAAATTCATTGTGGCTCCGGGCCACATCTTGAACGACCCCATGCAACATTCCCCTTGGGCTTCAGATGGTTTGGGGTTTGACTCTGGAGGTATATCGTGTTTGTAGATGAAACAGGGAAAGAACTTGGAGTCTGGGCCACGGTGCACGGACGTGAGTGTATTCACTGTGCAGAGGCGCCGAGCCAAGGCGGCAAGTGGGGCTGAAGGAAAGGGTGTTTTTGTTTTGGGTTGGTTTGCTTTGGTTTTTGCACAAAAGCAGCAGCTTCCAGCCCAGCTATGTGCTGGTGGAGCGTGTCCATACAGAAGTGCTACCTTTTTAGAATTTACTCACTGCAGGCCGAAGCAGACACAGTGGGGTGGGGAAACTGGAGCCTAAGGAAGAGTTTGCTGGGATTATGAACAGAGGAAAAGTCAGCATGATTATCCCCCAAGTGGAAGCCGACAGTGTTCAGTCAAAAGACCACAGATTAAGAGCCTACAGCCCAGCTCCCTAGCGGACTCTCTGTTGGCTTATGCTTCCCTTCCCCAGTTTAGCTCTGTTGCCTTGCCCCTACATTATTTTGAACAAGTAAGAGCTGATTTCTCTATGTGAAGTTGGGAGGTTGAGGCCTTAGTTAACATAAGAAATACCACAGAGCATGGTAGCAGCTCAAAGATGTGTTAGCTGCCACAGCCCCACATACACGCCCACTCAGTGGGCGGAGTGGACACTCAGGCCTGACCCCTTTCAGCCATGTTGCAGGCGGCCAGGGGCCCGTGCACCAGGCCACATGCAGCAAAAGAGAGTGTTGTTCAGGGTGGTTGAGGTCCTCGGATCTTGCTTCTCCAGGCTCCCCTGCAGTCCCTCGTCTCTGCACATCCTCTGGTGCTGCTCGTTTCCCAGGCTCCGGAGCCCTCACTGCCGGTGACACTGTGGTTCCCTTTGATGGACACTCTTCGTTCTTTGTGCCAGTGGAGTGCTGCGGAAGAGGATAATACAGTCTACTCTAGCCACTCCTCTTGTTCCTACCCGTCCTGCTCAGGCACAGAGTAAACGTGGGCACGCTGTTTCTGAGCTCCCACTGCGTTCCAGGTGGGCCACAGGATCCCGGGCACTGGAAATACAGTGATCAGAACACCAAATGTCCCTGCTCACGTGGAACCCACGCTCTAGAGGGGCTGGGCATGGGAGAGAAGGGCGATACACAAAATAAGTAAGCAAAGCGTCTGGTGTGTCAGAGCATGAGAAGTGTTCAAGAGAAACCAGTGTGGAGGAGAGAGGGGTGCCATTTTCTAAAGGGCGACCAAGAAGGCCCTCAGTGCGAAGATGACATTGAACTACAGATCTGAAGGCGTTGAGTGAGTCGTGACACATCTGAGAGAAGAACTCACAGCGATTCTTTGGTAATTCTCACAAAATTCCAATTGGCTGTGCCGCGTTTATACTTCATTAACTCCTACCACGTGTATTAGTTATCGGTTGCTATGTAACAAATTACCGCCAAACTTAGTGACTCTAAACAACAATTTTTTATTATCTCCCAGTTACTGTGAGTCAGGAATGCCTGTGTGGTATGGCTGGGTCCCTGTGGCTCCGGGTCCCTCGCGAGGCTGCGTGGGAGGTGTTGGCCAGGGCTGCAGTCAGCCCAAGGCTCGGGTGGAAGAAGACCCACTTCCTTCCAATATCACTCAGGCAGCTGTTGGCAGGTGTCAGGTCCTCGCTGTGTGTTAGCGGGAGACACCAGATCCTTCCACCGGGAGCTCACACCAGAGCAAGCCAGCAAGCATGTAAGTGAGACAGATGTCGGTCTGTTTGTAACCTAATCTTAGAAGTGAGATCTCATCATTTTTTTCATATCATATTGGCTGGAAGCAAGTCCTTAGGGCGAGCCCACACTCAAGGGGAGTGAGTACCAGGAGGTGAGGGTCACTGAGAGCATCCCAGGGGTCGCCCACCAGCCCAGGAATAGAACAAAGGCGAGCACATCCTTTCATAGTTGCCCGGACCACACCTCCCGTCAGTTTTCCCTGGAACAAGCAGCGTGGTCCATATAAAATGTAGGTGAGAGCATATTATTCCCCTCTGCAAACCCTCCGTCACTTCCTGTCCCGCCTCTGCCTCGCTCTCCCTCCCTCATCTCACCACCCACGGGACTTGCGGCTCCCAGCACACAGGAGCCTTCTGGCCCTTGCTCAGACGTGCCGACCCATCCTGCCCTTTGCGCTGCTGAGGGCTGAGGATATCGTGCTAAGGCAGAATTTGAAATTAGGATGTTTCTTGGTTGCAAGTAACAACAGTAAAATCCCCCACACTGGTTTAAATACAAAGGGAATTTATTGGCCCATGCAGCTGACACATCTAGGGGCAGCCCAAGCTTCAGGCAATGCTTGATCCAGGCGCTCAGATAATGCAAAGATACAGGACTCTGTATCTTTCTCTCCCTTTCTTAGCTCAGCTCAGCCCCATAGCTGGCCAGACTCTCACACCAAAAGCCTCACCCCCATTGGTCCTGATGGCTTCCAGTATCTGAAGAGGCTAACACATCCAGCAGGGAAGAAGGCCAGGGTGCAGAGCCCTGAGGTTCAGTCTGATTGGACTAGCCTAAGTCACATGTCAACTCTGAGCCCATCACAGTGACAGGGAGAATGGAGGTAGGGGATGCCAGCTAATCTAAGCTCTGCAGCTGGAGCTGGGCATTGGTGCCCATCCCACGCCGTAGTTGCCAGTCCCCAAACTTCTTACCCCAAACAAAGAAACTTCTCCATTCTCAAACTCAGTTCTCTCTATTCTGGTCCCTGGAAAGGCTGGTTCTACTCTGTCTTCCTTCTTCCCCCTCAAGGGCTGGTGCGACCTCTCCCCCAACAATCCTAGGCCCTGCAGACGCAGGAGCTCCTCTGTCTGGCTGAGACACAAGCCCCAACTCCTGTTCCCACTGGCGGAACCATTTATGACTAGCCCCCAACCTGCCTGAGAAGGTCTAGTAACTCAGAGCTGGTGAGGGACCATGGAGCCACTCAAAACACAGATTTAGGACGTTGTCCACTTGCCTTTAAAAAACAACCCAGGATGTAGTTTGTTCCTCTGCTCACACCCTGAATAAATTCTGCACCCTGTCTTGTGCCCGTTTCTGTGTCTATTCCTGTTGTTGGAGTCCCAGAGGTTGAGGAGGAAACTTGAGGTTGTCTGGTTCATCCCACCCCCGGGGCAGGCGCTACCCTGCTGCCTCTGGCTGGGGTCTAGCCTGCCCTGGCTTGGACAAGACCCGGGACTGGCCACGCCATCCTTTGAGAAGCCGGCATATTGTCAGACAGCTCAGATTGTTAGAAAGTTCTTCCCAAAGCTGAGCTGGAGCTGCTTCCTCGTCATTCCACCTAGTCCCGGGCCTGCCATCTGGAGTCCCTGGCATGAGCCTGATCCCTCCCCCACGCGGCAGCCACTGGGATATATGAGGACAGCTCACACTTCCCTAAAGTCTGCCTGACTCCAGGCAGAGCCTACTGCACCCTCGCCCTGTCCTCAGATGACTTAGCCTCCTGATGCTGCGTCCACACCAGCCTCGGGGCGGGCTCCAGGGCCCAGGGTCCCCCTGCAAACGCGTTCTCGAAGAGTCTGGCACCACGTACGATTGGGCCCTTTCGGACTTGGTTCTGGACTCGCCACCCTTGCTGATGACAGCATGTAAGTCTCCAGTGCCATTGTCACAGCCTCATGGTACTATGGGCTCAATGTAACGTAATCAAGAAAAATCCAATGTGACGTAGTCAAGAAGCATCTGATGTGTGGAACACCACATTGATCTCCCCTAAATCTCATCTTGTCAGTTTTACGGACTGGGCAGAATCGCTTAGGTGACCATATTATTTACCATCCAAATCAGGACACTTTTCAGAGCAAAAGGAGTGCTATTATTGCTATTAATAATCACATTGTGGCAACAGGCATAATCAGGACTGTCCCAGACACCTGGACTCAAGGCCAACCTCAGCACAGTGGTTAGACCAGAGTCCAAGTTCACATCTCAGTGCGTCACTTACCAGCTCTGTCCTTACTTTCTCAAAGTTTCTGCTTTCCCATCTCGGAAGGGGAGACCATGTTCCTACATCATAGGATTATCAGAAGGGTCCAGTGAGATCACGTGTGGAAAGCACTTAACCCAGGGCCTGGCTCATAGTAAGTGCTCGGGAAATACTACCTGGTACTTTTAGCTCCTTGAGACCTTGTCGAATTTGACCGACTACCTCACTCAGTACGGTGTCGTCTTTAAGTCTGGTGAGGACGGTTCCATGGCTTCATCTTGAAATGACCTGCGTCAGCGTCCAAGGCAGGGCCTTGCGGTTCCCAGGCGCCCTTCCAGGTCAGTGTTGGTGCTCCGGTCACGGATCTCTGGAAGTGGCTGTCACACCAGCTACCCCGGTGCGTTAGAGGAAAGGGAGCTCAGTGTCGAGACCCCACAAAAACGCAGAGGCTCACCACGCACAGCGCAGCCAACGGTAAGTTGCCAATTGTCAGTGCACAGAATGCAGCTTACTCTTGCATTATTACTTATTAATCATTGTATTGCATGTTGATTTTACAACTGGAACCCTCCCTTTCACCCGCCCCCGTATGCGTGTTTACTCCTCTGCAGGTAATAGTCTAGAGAGGCTCCACTTCTGCAGGAAGCAGGACACTCTCCCACCATCAGTCAGGGGCCCAGGCTAAGGGCTGCTCTTTTGGCTTCAGCCCGTGGCTCATGTTGCTCTCCTGGCCACCTCTCCAGCCAGCAGGGAGAGCAGGAGCTTGGAGGAGCCCGTGGGAGAGGCTGGGGGGCCTGGACATGGCAGGCATCACCTCCGCTCGCCTGCCGGGCCAGAGACTTGAGACGTAGGTGCAGCTCACCGTGCAGAGGCAGTGCAGCTGGGGGCAGCTTTGCTCCTGTCCCTGCGAAGGAGGAGTCTGGTGGGCTGCTAGCCATTGCCCCCCACCACATTCTGAATGCATTATCATTCAGCCCACGTTTTTTATCTCGTCCTCCAGGAGATAAAAAGAGACTCTACCAAATGCCTCCTGAAATCAAAGGCGTCCAGCACCCTGCTTATAAAAAAATGACACACCGTGGCCCACACTGTCTCTGAAGAATGATTTCACATTTCGGGCAGTGAAATTCATTTAATCCTTCCATTAATCTGTGTGGGGGAGAAACAAAAAGGAGGCAGGAGAACAGTGGAATTTAAAATGAAATTAAATGAGATTCCAAGACCGGGAGCTGTAGGGAAGGGCCAAGCAAAAAATAAAGGACTTGTCCATAAAAATGAAAGTAATCGGATGGGTTAACATTCCTCTTTGAGCAGTTCTGAGCCCCTTGAACTCGGGGGCAGGACCCGGACTCTGAGGTGAGTAACATAAGCATTACGTTCAGCCCTGAAACTCCAGCCTGGAGTTATTAAAATCAAGCCTGTGGCTTCGATTGCTCTCTGGTCACCCCTTCCAGCCAGCAGGAAGGACGGGAATGGGAGGGGATGAGGGAAGCTTATGGGACAGGTCTGGAGGTGACAGGCATCACTTCTGTGCCCCCTGAAAATGGGGAGATTAAAAAACTCAGCATTTGGCTCTCGTAGGAAGGGGAGAGCAGAGAGCAGCATTTCTCCAAGTCTGGGGCACATGAGCATCACCGAGGGAGCTTGTGAAAGTGCAAGCGACTGTGAGCCACCATGAGACCTCCCGTGTCAGCATGGGGGAGGGGCTCCCCGACACCTGTCTGTGAACACACTGCGGGGGAATTCTGATGCGGGGAGGGGTGAGGTCCTCTCGAGAGAGACTCTGGTTCAGACAGTGGAAGGGAATAGGAAGAAGGAGCAGGGCGAGGGGTGGTGGCAGATGGGGAGGTCAGGGGAAGAGCATGGAGGAAACCATAACCCAGACCACAAACACCGCTGAGGCATGGAGGCTGAGGGAGGGAAAGCGGGGAGGAAGGTAGGAAATGTTCATAACTAGACATCCAGACCCAGCATGCTCTGCAGAACGCTGTGTACCAGAGGGCTTCTAATAAGATTTGATGGGGATGCTGGGGATGCTGGGGATGGGGATGGTGGGTGTCATGGGGATAGTGGTAATGCTGGGGAAGATGGGGGTGGGGATGGTGGAGATGATGGGGATGATGGGGATGGGGATGGTGGGGATGATGGGGATGGTGGGGATGATGGGGATGGTGGGGATGGTGGGGATGGTGGGGATGATGGGGATGGTGGGGATGGTGGGGATGGTGGGGATGGGGATGGTGGGGATGGTGGGGATGGTGGGGATGGTGGAAGGCAGCAGCCTTTGTGAACTAGTCTTACATGACTGGTAGGAAGCAGAGCCATCTGGTGCATATTCTACACATTACAGAATCTATTTTGCTTTCGCTAATGCTGCTCAGCCAAATTTATATCTGTTTCTGGCTGCAAAACTTGCCTGGTATTGGACTAAGCCCTGCGCTCTGAGCAGGAAGAATCCCATGCCAAGGACGTGATCAGTTTCTTCCGAGCCCAGGGCAAGTCTGCATCTCTGAGCCTTCCCAGAATTTGAGCCCTTGCTCCAGAAGGTGGGAACCCAGGAATGTCTCGCATCACCAAACCTTCTGTCTCCTCCCACAGGAGAGGGCAGCTTTGGCCCCAACCTCACTGTGTTTTCACATCCTCGACCCTGTGGGTCTATAGCTTCTGGGGGGATTTGTCCATCTTTTCAGATGATGCAGGCAGCATCAATGATGGCAGCGCACAGGGCCTGGGAGGTACCATCAGGGCTGGCCTGGGTGAGACAGGACAGAAGAGGAGTGATTGACCAGTGGCAGAGTGTGGCTAAAGATTAGGGGCCCATATACCCGAAAAATTACCCTTCTTGAGGAGGAAAATGAATCTGTTTAAGTTTCACAGTGAATTAATAATAACACATTTTTTAAAAACTGACTAATATGTCTCCCTGCCACAGCCACTCCCCAAACAAAACAGAAGAAAACAAGACAATTTGCAGGAGGGCAGGGAGGGGGTAGGTACAGACTGGTGTAGAGGCTCTTAGGACCAACAGAGCATTTGTCTCTTCTTAGCCTTTCCACTTACTTGTCTCCGACTGTTCCAAGGCACGTGGGCAGAATTTCTCTTCCCCAAGCTGGAACACAGCACATCACTGAACCTCTCCAGGGTCCTGGAGTGATGCTTCAAGTTTCACGCACCTGACTTCCCCCCTTTCAGGTTCCTCCTCAGAAAGCCTTCCTTCCACCTGACCTCTCAGACACCGCTCTCATCCCTTCCGCCCGCCAGCCTTGCTTCCCGACAGCTCAGCTCAGGTAGATGAAGCGCTGGATAAACCTCCCCGCACGTGGGGCAGCGACCTTGTCTCCGTGTCTGAGAAAATGCCGTGTACACCTGCAGTGCCTGGTAAACAATAAACGGCCGTAATAAAGAAGCTGCCTCTCTGGGGTCAGGGGCACATGTTTGTGGGGGAAAAACCAAAAGAAAACAGCCCCCCCTCCCACCAGGTTGGCTCTGCCTGGCGTGCCTGTCACCAGAGACTGAAGACTCACAAAGACTTCAAAAAGGACACGTGACCTGAGAATTTAGGATTCCAAACAGAACAAACAGCATGATGTGAGGATTTCCTGGCCCAGGGAGGTCAGAGAGCAGCTGTGTACTTGCAAAATAAATGCTCATGGAAGCATCAGGTGTCGTTATTATCGCTTCCGGTCTCGTTGTTGTGCTTCATCCGGCACTTACAGGTTATGGCAGCACGGGCCTTCTTAGCCAAGCGCATAGCAACAGTTTACCGGTGAAAGACAGATCGCTGGTTATCGTGGGCATTATTACTACAATAACGACTTGCCAATTTAGTGTAAAGGAGAAGGGAGACCTTCTCTGGTGGGGGAACGAGCTGCACTAGACAAAGAGGATCTCCTTAGGGGAGCTCTGGGAAGGGCGGGGACGTGGTCACTGGCCCTCAAGGTGACGGCCTCATGCCACTGACATCTGGGAACGGGTGGAGTTAAATTCTGGTGCCTCCTGCTGGTCTGTCACTGCAGCTGACACATGACGGTTCCCCTTCTTGAAACTAGGCAGCTAGACGCTCCTCTCCTTATCTCCCCTTGTGGCCCAAGAGGAGCTCCATTGGGATGTGCCCACCTGCTGGACAGTACACCTGCAGAAGCTCGAGCTCATTCCCAGCAGCAGCAGCTGCCGTGTGCTGCAGCCTCACAGGCATCCTCCACCCACCATGCGGCCTCTGCCGTTAGGATCCATCGGGCTCAGGCTCTAGGAGACAGAACAAGTGCTCAGCGTCTCGGGCCAGTGCAGTGAGGACTCAAACAGTGTCATATTTGAGCCCAGAGCCCAAGAGCTCAGCGGCTGCCATCTAATGCCTCTACCACCGTTCAGAAAACTCTCCACGGCTGAAGGAACTTGCTCGGCATCAGTCACTCAGCCTTGACAGCTCCAGGCAAGAGGAAACCGTTTTCAGTCACCCAAACTGACGGGAAGACCCACGGAGGCACAGATGATCCCACAGCTCAGACCCGTGGCCATTCGTGTGGATTTGGCTCGGGGCGGCCTTGCTGGGGGAGCTCGTAGCAGATTTGCTTTCTAAATGATGTCTTTCCAAGGCAGGTATTAAAAATAGCCCTGGTCTCCGAGAACACTATGGGTAAGGAGGAGAGGGAGTGACGGGTGCAGCATGAAAATTTCACCACAGAAAACCCATACAGCTGATTACCGCTGTTGATTAAATTTGCTCTTTCCAATTAGCAGAGCTATGTGGCTGTAGCTCCTTTATACCTCTGAGGCTTTACCGTTCACGTTTTTCTTCATCTTTAAATGAGGAAAGTGGAAGAGAATTAGAAGGGTGGATGCTTCCAGGTTCTTGTTGTCTCGGCCTGACCATCTGCCAGGGACTAGCCTTATTTCCGATGGCAAGGCCCCTGGGCCACGTTCACGAGCATGCGGGTAGAAGGCCACGTCCCAGGCCTGTTCTGGACTATAGTTATTGCCCCACACACGACTCGCTAATTTCTAATTATTCCTCTGATTCATCCCAGAGCCCCGGCTTGGGCACATTCTTCCCCTTCCCCACCCTCCCCACAAGGCGGGGGCAGCTTTGGGGCCTGTTGTGATGGGAAGTGCAGGCAGGACAGGCCCCTCGTCCTCACGGAAGTCACACGACCACGCGTGGTTTGGGGGGTGGGGGCTGGAATGAGGGGTGTGGAGGGGGGTGTGTATGTTAGGGGCTGGGGGTGTGGTGGCCATGATGGGCTGTGTGGTTGTTCGTGAGCGTAGTATGATGTCGTGTGTTGTGTAGGTTTTGTGTAGGTGTGTGTGTGTAAAAAGAGACCAAGTGAGTGTGGAGCCGTCTCTAACAAAACAAGCCGTTTAAAAAAGGAGTTTTTCTATTTCCCAGACATTTGCTGGAGTAGCTTCCCTTTCGAGTGAAGCTTCTGTTTGCAGGATCTCTGATGCTCTGAATGAAGAAGGACAAGATGGGTCTCAACCGAACAAAATGGGTGTGAAAGATATTTTGGGGGGAAGCATTAAAACAAAAACAGTGTTAACACTGCAGTGGCTTCAGCTTCCTTCCCTCGGGAGAGGAGGAACATTTCGCCTCAAGCACGTCAGGTCCCGGACGCCACACGGGGTGGGAGGGGGAACGGGGCTCAGCGCCCTGTCTGCAGTCTCAGCTCAGCTCCTGCGTGGCTCCTGCTTGCCAGGTCACGGATGGGATGAAACTCTCTCTTTGTGGAATATTAAAAAGGACTTTGGGTCTCCTGGGATTTGGGATGAATCCTGCAGAAACCACTCGAGTCACCCTGATAGGGACGTGTCATCGAGGAGCAGGAAGGGGTTGAAAGATGGTGTCACCCACACAGTGGCCTCTGGAGTGCCGGGGTCTTCATCTGGGGAGTGTCACAGAAAATCAGCAGCCACCTGCAGCCGCTGCAGGGAGGGGCCGAGGGAGTCAAAGACAGGACAGATGTTGTATTACAAAGCTATACACCTGAAACGTACATACCATTGACCAACGTTACCCCGATACATTAAAAAAATAAGATAAAAGATTTCCTCTGACAGGCTTTTCCTCCAACCAAACTCCTCTGCCCAGAGGCATTCCAGGGAAATGCAAATGATGTGAACATATGATAAGAAGCTGAACTTCACAGGCCACCAGGGGAATGCAAATTAAAGTAATCAGTCCATGGAGTTTTGGCAAAGGTTTTAAAAATGGCCACGCCAGGGCGCTCTCCGGTGCTGCTGGCAGAGATGTAAGTCAGCGCGACCTTTCTGGAAGGCCGTTGGGCAGTACGGACCAAGAGCCTAACAAATGGCCGTCTCCTCGGACCCCTTGCTAGAACTTCTCCTAGAGAACGCATCAGAGTACAAAGACTTCTCTGCCAAAGATGCCCCTTGCAGTGTTAGCTGTACATGAGAAAAATTGGTATTAACACCAATGCCCCAAACAGGGAGCATTTTAAGATAAATGATGGAACAGCCATGGGATGGAATGCTGTAGGACTATTAAAAATCACACTTTTGGACACTAACAAATGACGTGGAAAAATAGTGAAATACAATGTGAAGTGAAAAAGGCTTCAGGCAAAAAAAGTATATATATCCCCCTAGAAAAAGTATATATATTCTCCTAGGAAAAGGGGCTGGAAGGATGTGCGTCAGTCTTTGGGGAGAGAGTGCAAGTGATTTTTTTTATACTTTCTGCATGTTCTGTAATGTTTAATATTGAACATAAAGTATAATAATAATGTGTAATTTAAAAATCAAGTTGTTATATTAACGACAATCACACAGACAGTAGAGGAATTCCTTTCAGTTCAAGGGAAAGGTGCTAGTATTTACGATTCCCTCCTACCTGCCAGGCCCTGGGCTTGTGGCACCTCAGCTAATCCTCAGGGGAGACCGGGGAGGGATGTGTCCTCTCATACCCCCATCACCTCTCCCCTCCCCCCACTTTAGCCCAGGACCGCACGTCCTGTTTCCCTGGGAAGGGTGAAGCACTAAGAAGGAAATGTCCACCATCTCCCACCAGCGCATCCCCTCCTGCCTGCACCTGCTCTCCTTGTTGCAAAGGACTCCCCTGTGGTCGGCATCATAGCTCCGTCCACCTGCGCGAGGACTTTTCTCCAGCAGTTCTTCCCTACCTCTCATCACCCATTTCTCCTCTGTGTTGGACCATGCTGTCTGCATACAAACAGCCACCTCCAGCTACACTCTCCCCCTTGGACACTCCCTTTGGAATCCATCTCCTGCAAAGAGTTGTCTGTATTCGCTGAATACATTTCTTCCTTTCTTCTCTTAAACCTCGGAAGCCACGCTGTCAGTCACTCCACCCCAAGCCTTTGGAGTTGTTTGTATCAAGCTCTAGGTTGACTCTGTGTTACTAAATAACAGTCAATTCTCAGTCCTCATCTTGCTCAGTCTCTCACAGCCGTTGAGGCAGTTGAAACAGTTGAGGCTTCTTGAGACTCCCCTGGTTCCCGCCCACTTCACAGGCTGCTCATTCCCGGTGGCGCACTCTGCTCTCTCCACCACGGTGTCCTGGCTGCTCCCAGAACATGCCTGCCTGACGTGCTTCCTCTTATCCTCAGACTTCGGCTCAAGTTTCACCTTCCCAGTGAGGCTTTCTGTCCTGATCATCCTGTTTAAAACTGCAATTTCCCTCCATGTCCCCTTTCCCTGCCTCCTTGTCTCCACCTGGTGTACAGGGCCTGGCAGAAGTCACGCCTACTTGAGTGCGGTTGGGAGGGTGCGTGAACGTCTCACACGAGATGGACAGTAATTTGAACATTTCATCTAAAGTACCATGTGGTGTGCTGAGTGTGATGTTGTTACGTCGCAGAATAGAATCATATAATTTTGCAATAAAAGGTTTTGTAATAAAGGGGGGCGTTATTTGGGCCGAGCCTGTACTATGTGGTTTATTTTGAACGTCCTTGTTGTCTGAGATGTGAGCTGCAGGAGCGCTGAGTCTCTTTTCTGCTCTGTTCACTGTTAATCCCAACACCTGGATCGGCGCCTGGCCTATGGGACACGGTGAGCGTTTGTTGAATGAATGAATAAATGAAGGAAGGAAGGAAAGAAGGAATGATCAAACTCATAGTGACTGAAAATAACTTACCACCCTACTGGCCACTTTAAAAACGCATTACTAATGACAAGAAGAGAAAGGAAATTGGCCATGCGTATTTCCCTTCTGTTCCCATTAGAACCTCTAATGAGACAGCACAGTCGTGTTATTTCAAACCCAACAGCTTCATGGTGTTTACCGAAGTGCTAAATGCTTCCGCTGTTTGTTTCCGTTCCTTTTCCCTAACAGGTGAGCAGGCTGCTTGCTGATCTCCCGCCCTGAACACCTCCAGGAGGCTGGTTTAAACCCCTTTGCTGTTTGACTTCTCCTCTTCTGGGATTCGGCCGGTCACTTGGTCAAGTGATACAACTTTCTGAGCACCTACTACATGGTGGGTTCTCTAGTTTCCTGTCTGAATTATAAGTCCATTATGCACCACAGAACACACACCAAACATTGTGCCAGAACCCTAGTTATCCCCACTCCTAGGAGTGGCCGTGCTCAGCGTCTCCTGTCTCAGGATGTGCTGAGGATGTCCCCTGTCTGCCAGAAGGTCGTGACACAGCGTGGGGTCATGTCGTGGTTCCCAGGCTCTGCCCTAGAATTCTACGTCAGTGTCGGAAACTTCTGGGTGCTGTTCCCATGGTGCTGGTGACAATCTATGGATGGAACCACGAACAGTGCTCACCGCTCATTTGCATCCGTGAACCCCTTACGATAACTGAAGCCACCAGGCTCTGCACACTGGAACGCTGCTGTCCCTGGAAGGAGCACTGTTCTTCAAGCCAGAAGACCGGGTCTCACTGTGGCTCTGCACCTACCGTCTGTGCCGTCCTGAGCAAGTTACTCCACCTTCCTAAGTCAGTGCCCTGGCGTGTAACACGGGAACAGGGAACCTGCCTGGCTCCCTGTGCTGAGGAGCAGAGAGGGTCAACGACAGTCCCTTTGTGAAGGGACACAGGATGAGGACTAGTAAATCCCGTGTCTGCCTTCTCCCCCAACACTGTCCTACACAGGTGCCTGCCACCTAATCTCCCCTTGGGCCTGACTCTCTAGAACTGTCAGCTGAGGTTATTTAGAGGTGGGTTTTTCTGTCTGCTCTTTACCTTCTGAGTTCATTAGTGAAACTCATATTAAGAATATTACTACTAAGAATAAATTTACTATTCAGCTGGGAATTTCTTTAGGGCAGGTAGTGACAGGGTCTCCCTAGTCCCCGACCCCAACCAGGACCTGCAGTACGCACAGGTTCCAATCACACCTGCTTCAGAGGAGCCCTGAGGGCCTGGGGTCAGAGGGAGCCCCCACCTGACGGAGTGACACTTCCCAAAAGGGACCTGAGAACCAGGCTTCTTTTCCAGTCACAGTCCACGGGGAGCTTTTCCTTTGGCTTCTCCAGGCAGGCTGACTTCCTCACTGAACATCTTTGCCAGCTGCTTTCAATCCCAATGTTTCGGCAGCCTAGCCGCACGCTGTTCTAGGAAAGAGCTGGGAAACCGCTCACGGTCCGACATTAGCATCCTCTCAGCTCTCCGCGTTCCTGCTCAGAGCCCAAGGTTGACGGGGGCTCACACCCTCTGCCCCATGCCTCGTGCTCCAGAGCCCCACCCCCAAGCCCCCAGAAACTGTATTTACGAAGGAAAATACGGCCACCTCTGTAACTTGGGATCTGCTGCTCAACTCTGGGACAGCACGACCCATAACCTTGCACACCCTCCCTTGAAGGACGGTGTGCTCCAGGCTCCAGGACCATTCAGGCTCCAGGACTATGCTGCTCTTGTCTCTTGTCCTTGAACAAAACAAAACATGGCTGTGTGTGAACGTCAAGATCTGTGGCTCGTGTAGCTTCTGACGTTAGAGACGGACATTATTTCAGGATGTGTCTTAACTGGGGAAGGCGGGGGATTGATTGGCAGAAGCGCTCAAGTAAAAGACTAATTAAAATGTCAAACCTTCCTCTTGCACGACAAGGATTCGGTAGATGCTTGCATAAAGCACTGTGACACGTGCCCGTTTCCCTGCTTCCCCTCGTGCTCCAGTTGGTAACTGTGGAGTTACCTACCATTAGTGTGGTATTCACAACCGTCGCACGTCGCAGCAGGCAAGGAGCACCCTGCAATATGAAGCAGCGCGTGCTATGCTTGTGTGGATGCTTGTGGATGTGGGTGTAGCCAGGGCTTCTCGGCTGTGGCACTGTTGACAACTTAAACTGGCTAACTCTTTGTTGTGGGGACTGTCCTCTGCATTGTAGGGTGGCGAGCTGCATCCCTGGCCTCTACCCATGAGACGCCAGCAGCAAGTTGCACCAACCAAGATGTCTCCAGATATTGTCACGTGCTCCTGGGGGACAAAGTCACCCCTGGTGGAGAACCAGTGGTCTAGACATAATGTCCATAAAGAGCGATACTGTTTTCTTAAAAGGTTTAAGGACGGGAGAGAAAGATCGATGTGAGAGAGAAACACCAATCAGCCGTCTCCTGCACCCACCCCAACCGGGGATTGATCCCGAAAGCCAGGCATGTGCCCTCACTGGGAATGAAGCCAACGACCCCCTGGTTATGGGATGATGTTCCAACCAACAGAGCCACACCAGCCAGGGCAAGAGTGATACTATTTTTTCCACATCGGCAACTATACGGATATTGCCTTGTAGAATTGTGGGAATAGTTTTATTTTGCTTGATTTAAATAATTGTGATTGAACATTTTTATAATCGTTAAATATAATTTGTATTTTCCCCTTAATTTACTATATTAAAAGAAATACTTCTTTTTGGAAAAATTTGTGTTTAGAAAGTCTACATTTCGTTTGCTCTATGCTCTGTGATGGAAAATACGCTGAGATTTTGGTCGCTTTGAATACACTCACATTTCGTGTTTAAGCCAGGCCATTATCAGGAGAACACCTACGACGGGAATGTCTCGGTTGTGTAACAGCGTCATTAGGGATTTTGTTGAAATAAAAAGAGAAAATAAAATTGATGGAATAAATATGTAATAACTGGAAGAGAACCAAGATGGCGGCGTAGGTAGACACACTGCGCCTCCTCGCACAACCAGAACTGACAGAGAATCGAACAGCAAGGGGGACCAACACCAAGAAAATAGAAAATAACCATTCATCCAGACTGGTAGGAGGGGCGGAGACGGGCACCTGGGTGGAGAGGACTCGCGTGGCTGTGGCGGGACTGAGACTGGCGGAGTGAGGGACAAATGGAGCAGGCAGTCCGAGCACTAGCAGACCCTGTGGCCCCACATTTGCACAGATAAACCCAGAGGGCCAGACTCATTGTGGCGGAGAGCGGGGCAGGCAGAGCAGTGGGTAGCACCCCGCGGCACCACATTCGCCCACAGATAAACCGACAAACGGCAGGGAGCGAAGCAGACTGCGTAACCCAGGGCTCCAGCTCAGGGAAATAAAGCCTCAAACCTCTGATTGAAAACGCCCATGGGGGTTGGGACAGCAGCGGGAGAGACTCCCAGCCTCACAGGAGAGATCGTTGGAGAGACCCACAGGGGCCTAGAGTGTGCACAGGCCCACTTACTCGGGAACCAGCACCAGAGGGGCCCAGTTTGATTGTGGGTATCGGAGTGAAAGACTGAAATCCGGAGGACAGTAAGGCAGGCGCCATTGCTCCCACTCGGCCCCTCCCCCACATACAGCGTCACAGTGCAGCCACCAGCATTACCCCGCCCCGGTGAACACCTAAGGCTCCGCCCCTTAAAGTAACAGACGCACCAAGACAAAAAAAAAAAAAAAAAAAAAAAGGCCCAAATGACAGAACACTTCAAAGCTCCAGAAAAAATACAACTAAGCGAGGAAGAGATAGCCAACCTATCGGATGCACAGTTCAAAGCACTGGTTATCAAGATGCTCACAGACTTGGTTGAATCTATTCGAAAAACAGATGAAAAAATGAAGCCTATGCTAAGAGAAACAAAGGAAAATGTACAGGGAACCAATAGTGATGAGAAGGAAACTGGGACTCAAATCAATGGTGTGGACCAGAAGGAAGAAACAAACATCCAACCAGAAAAGAATGAAGAAACAAGAACTTGGAAAAATGAGGAGAGGCTTAGGAACCTCCCGGACGCCTTGAAACGTTCCAACATCCGAATTATAGGGGTGCCAGAAGGAGAAGAGGAAGAACAAAAAATTGAAAACTTATTTGAACAAATAATGAAGGAGAACTTCCCTAATCTGGCAAAGGAAATAGACTTCCGGGAAGTCCAGGAAGCTCAGAGAGTCCCAAAGAAGGTGGACCCAAGGAGGAACACGCCAAGGCACATCATAATTACATTACCCAAGATTAAATGCAAGGACCTACATCCAAGATTACTGTATCCAGCAAAGCTATCACTTAGAATGGAAGGGAAGATAAAGTGCTTCTCAGATAAGGTCAAGTTAAAGAAGCTCATCATCACTAAGCCCTTATTATATGAAATGTTAAAGGGAGTTACCTAAGAAAAAGAAGATCAAAAATTGGAACAGTAAAAATGACAGCAAACTCACAGTTATTAACGGCCACACATAAAACAAAAACGAGAGCAAACTAGGCAAACAACTAGAACATGAGGGTCGTCATTAAGGGAGTGGGAGGGGGAGAGAGGGGGAAAAGTACAGAGAATAAGTAGCATAGATGATAGGTGGAAAATAGACAGGGGGAGGGTAAAAATAGTGTGGGAAATGTAGAAGCCAAAGAACTTATAAGTATGACCTATGGACATGAACTATAGGGGGGGAATGTGGGAGGGAGGGGGGTGGGCAGTATGGAGTGGAGTGGGGGGGGAATGGGACAACTGTAATAGCATAATCAATAAATATATTAAA
This sequence comes from Desmodus rotundus, assembly GCF_022682495.2. Taxonomy (NCBI): domain Eukaryota; kingdom Metazoa; phylum Chordata; class Mammalia; order Chiroptera; family Phyllostomidae; genus Desmodus; species Desmodus rotundus. The sequence continues at coordinate 63,763,965 of NC_071398.1, forward strand.
AAATATGTAATAACTAATTGCGGGTGCTTTTTTACTGCTCACCCCAACACCACTGGCCCATCAACCAAGGTTGGCATAATAATAACTTGTCAGTCAGCTTTGATGTTTGGCTAAGTGTCAGTCATATCAAAACTGTAGCTTTATATATATATTTATTTTGTTGTTTTTAAGATGTTTGTCAGAGTAGGACGAGAGAATGTATTTTATTGAACACTTTATTCACTTGGTTTAGAGCTTTAAACTATTTAGATGCGTGGTCCTTGGGTCTCCACTTATCCGTTTGCCAGGGCGTCCGGCACACATGAGGGACAGGTCTGATCTCATCCCCGTGACCTGCGGCCTCGGCTGGGAGCCTTAAAGGGGGCTGTGCGGATGCAGGTGCGGGAGCTGCGGGCGTGGGGAGTGGAGGGTGAGCAGGGGGGCGCCGGGTGACAGCAGGGGGTGGAAGAGGTTAAGGGGTGGCTGGTCGATCAGTCACAGGGGTCTGAGGCACAGCTGCGCCCCCAGAAAAGTGGGCAAAGTTGAGTATTCCTCCATGGGGGGTGTCCCTCTCCTACCTGAGCCTCCAGGTTTCACCCACCCACCCCAGTACGTGCTCAGATTCCACCCGAAACACAACTTGACCCACCTCACATTTACTCCTCACCAAGTATTTATGGACCACCTACTATGTGCCAGGCACCAGGCTGGCCCAGGAGATTTCAAACAGCTCTTGCTCTTATGTTCACCTAGAGAGCGGGAAAGGGCTTATCCTTCTCCACTGTCTCCCTCCCTCTTTCCTGTTCTTTCCCCTCCCTGAGCCACAATATAATTAATACATATTTGAGCCATTGCATTCATTAAGTGCCATGTTCACTTCTCAGGGTCTTCCTCTCTGCTCCTCTAAACAAGGATTCCTTTAATTTAACTCAACAGGGACTTATTATTACCTGACAGGTGTGGACTTGTCCTCAGAGGATGCAATGATCCAGAAAAAATTAGGTTCCTGGTGTTAAGGACATGCCACACCAGTAAAGAGGCAGGCAGGTGAGAAATGAGCTCCCAGGTGCTGGGCGAAGGCCGTGCAGAGGATCTGCACAGGTATCATGGCAAGAGGCGTTATTTGAACGTGGCCTTGCAGGATACGCAGAACCTCCAGGCAGGCCCAGGAGGATGGGCAGAGCACAACAGAAAGGGACCAGCAGCTGAGGCAGGGACCCCTCAGCATGTGGCATGGCCGCATCCAGCAGTGTGACAATCGGTCCGTACACCATAGAGCTTACATTATTCCCAGGGGCAAAGGACCCTAGCTCCCAAAAGTAATTGCTTCTAGGGTTTGCTGGCCCTAGATGCTGGATCTGCACCTTTCCACAACCTTCAGTGTACAGAGGCAGCTGCCGCCTCTGCTGGCAAGGGTGAGAGGCCAGGCTGAAGACGCCCTAGCTAGTTAGTTCATTAGTGACACTGATTGACTGCCTACCCTTTCAGGGTGGCTGTGGAGATGGGAAGAGAGAAGGGGGTGTGTGTGTGTGTGTGTGTGTGTGTGTGTGTGTGTGTGTGTGTGAGTGAGAGAGAGAGAGAGAGAGAGAGAGAAAGAGAGACAGATGGGTGAGTCCTATTGTTCCCACAGTTGTCAAAGAATTAGAAGACATTGCTCTTGTCAAGGAACAAATATCTTTGTTTAGGAGAACGTACCTGTGAAACACATCGGGAGTGCCTTGAAATTTGGAAAGTTTGCAAACGAAGCTTCGTGAGGTAAATCACATGGAGGGAGTCCCCAAGGCCTAGAGGGTGACAGAAGGGAGAGAGTGACACGGTGGAAGGGTTAACCAAATGTCCACCTAAACAAGACACATGTGGACTGGCCAGGAAGGGGACAGAGTGTTCTAGGCAGGTGACGCTCCCGGGCAGGTGAGCCAGCGAGAGCATAAGAGCAGGCAGAGGCCGCCAGGCCAGCAGAGAGGGCCGCTGTGCTGAGGGCAAAGGCCGAGGCTGAGGTCAGCCACGGGGACAAGGGCAGTGAGGGGAGGACCTGGGCAGGAAAGAGGCTGAATGGCTAGCTGAAGGAGACTTTCTTAGAAAGGCCACACACATGTCACCCGCACGGAGGCCACGGCGTGAGCAGACGAGTATCCGTGTCACATGCCAAGTGCTCAGAGGAGACAGGCCCAGGCTACAAAGAGCACTTTTCTGAAACGGTGCAATGAACAAAAAGCCCAGCGATTCGAGAGCTCAGCGAGCTCGTGACTCGGGGGTGGCAGAGGAGCCTGTCCCCACCACGCACCGCACGCTACTTCCTTCTTCCCACGGAGGCCTACAGCTGCCACGTTCCTGCAGCTTCTCCGTGGGACCAGCTGGAGGGACCAGCCTCCCCAGCCTCCCTCTAGGGCCCCTTTATTGGCCCACCTGTTAGGGTCACTTCTCAGGGACAGAGTTGCAGCCTGTGCCCCTGAGGAAAGCCTGGCATCTCTCCCAGGTCCTACAGCCTCCTGTCCCCTTGGAGTCCTGGTCACAAACTTCAGGACAGCTTTCCTGTGGAGCAAACTCACACCCCTACCAGGAGCTACACCAGGCTCAGGCCTAATCAACTGTCACCTGAAACAATGCTTTCTTGGATGGGAGCCGGGCCAGGATTAATTCTCCCCACTCAGCTCCAAACCAAGACCTTCTGTAAAGGATTCTGGAGGCTTCTTTGAATCATCAGTGTCCCAGAGCTCTGCAGTTATGTGCTACCATTCATCAGAGCGTCTCCAAGTCGGCCCCACCAGCGGTCACTGCAGTTAGCTCATTCCAATTCTGCGTCTCCAAAGCTGCGACAGGATTCAGGGACCCTCGGCAGGAATCCCAATAGTCCTCCTCCCCAGCGTTCGAAGCCATTCCTCACCCCCACCGTGGGCAGCCAAGGAGGGTGATATTAAACATATAAACACTTTACAACATTACAGTTGTATAACAAGATGTGTACAGAAATGCGAACTTCATAACGGCACAGCTCGGTAAATTAGCTCAATATGACTATCCACATAACCCTCCCCGAGCCAAGAAACAGAGCATCGCCAGCCTTCCGGAAGCCTCTCTCACGCCCTTCTCTATTGCCAGCCCCACTATTCCCCTCAAAGGGAATGTTTATGCTTCAGTGCTTCTCAGGTTCTTGAGCCGGGGAAGCACCGAAGTTTTAGAGCAGGGAGCAAATACAGTCATCTTTGTCCTTTGGAAAGTGCTCCCTGGCTTGGACCAGGGCAAGACAGTAGGCAGGGCAGTAAGTTGGGAGTCTGTGGCGGAGACAGTGACGGCTAGGACCAGGAAAGGGACAGTGAGGCAGGATGGAGGGAGGGAGGGAGGAAGGGATAAGAGCAGGGGGTCATGAGACTTGATTCTTCCCAACTTGTTCATTTTGCTGTTTTCTGTGACCTGCAGATTGATGAAATGACCTTAAAAAGCCTCCTGCCTCCAACCCCAAAAGTCTTTTATTCAAACCAGTCACCTGGAAAGCTCACCTCCCACTGGTGCTTAATTCACTCAAGGAAAGATTAGAAGAACCTGGTTACCAAGCTTTGAAAAGTTGCTCATAAAATTCAGCAGGAGCCTGTAGTCCTCAGAGACTTCTATTTTTACCAAAACACACAGAGAGAAGTGGAGAATTTTCAAATGAATTAGACATGAGATTGATCTTTTTATACAAAAGAAGAGAGAAAAGCAACGGTGATACTGAGTTTGAACTCACCCCCCCACCCCCCGCACTGTCCACTTTCCCTGAGCTCCCTAAATGGCTTAGTCAGACCTGAGCTCTGGCCTTGACCCAGAGCAGACCACGGCAGGGGCTGGTGGCCAGACACACCCTGTGGTTTCACCAAAACATTGAACGTGGCACACAACCTCCCAGCTGGGGAAGAGCTGGCCGGAATGATCCCTCCGGCCCTAGCTGAATCGCAAGAGCGGCTTCCGCTGTGAGTGATGGCTGGTGTTGAGGAGACTTCATGTAGGACATGCTTGGGCAAGACTGGGGTGATCACCCCGGGCACCCAGTTGGTGAGGCAGAGTCCCAAAGTCAAGGATTGGTTCCAACCTTTGCTCCGTATTCATCCCAGGTACCAGAGCCTGAAGACCGGGGAGGGTCCCGTCGCTGGCAGGACTCGGAGGTGTGGAGCTGCCAGCGGCCCGCCTGGCTCTGCGCAGGCCTGGCGGGCCGGGGCAAGAGCAACGTCCACACCAGGCAGGAGGGACCACGGCGCTTGCCTGTTTTCAGGGCCAGGTTGTTGTCCAGCCCAAGAGAGGAAGAAAGAATTCCAGAAAATTAAGCACAGGGAACCTCCTTGAGCCGGTAACTTCATTTAGAAAGTAATGTCATTCCTTTCCAACCAAAACTTTAGAACCGTGGTTCTTAAAGTGCAGCTTATAGACCCCTGAAGGTCCCTGAGACCCTTTGAGGAAGCCCCTGAGGTCAAAACTCTTTACCTATATACTAAGATGTCCTTTACCCGAGTCACCGACCTGTTTCGCTGATGATGAAAAGCCATGCACCCTGAAACGGGTCCCTTAACGATTCAAGTTCAAGGTCCCCACCGTGCCAGCCGTCTGCAGTCTGCCTGCCCCACACATGGGGAAACAAGGGTCAGTCTCACTTAAGAATGTTCTCCATGCAGCAGTAAAAATTCTTAATTTTACAAATCTTGACAATTGAGCACACATGTTTTAGTATTCTACGTGGCCAGCTGGGAAGCAGGTAAAAGCACCGCTGCGTGCTAAGGTGTGACGAAGAAAGGCGTGCTGTGAGCCAAACGAGGCTTTTATTAAAAAAAAAAAAAAAAACACCATTTTTACTTAAAAGAATCATCAACAGACAAAATGTGGTTATTCCGACTTGGGTACTTGGCACAAATTTTCTGAAATGAACAAAGCGAGCCTGTCATGTCAGAGAAATCAACCGACAGGTTGTGTTGCCAATGATAGAATTTGAGCTTCAAAAAAAATTTTTTTTTTTATTTTTGGAAAGCTGCATCCACCACTGTAAGCTTGACAGCTTCCAGTATTTTAAGGCTCTTCTGACGGGGCTGGTGGTAAAGTTAATGAGTGGATTTTTTTATCATACGAGGAAACGTGTCCGCATGTAGATCTGCGTAGCTCACTGAATCAATATTTTCCGAATGACCCACGCACGCCATCCCAGAATCACATGCGGGTAGAAGACCCAAAGTACAAGACAGAGCCGTGGCTTTTACCGTAACAGAGAATGACAAGTTCATTGACATGATTGCAGATTCCACACTGCAACTTCTCTTTAACTGCTGCTTCTGGAATGGGTGTGGTATCAATGAACATCCACAAATATCTAAAACAGCTATTAAAATACATTTTCTCTTTTCCAGCTGCCCATGGGAGGAGGCCAGATTTTCTTCATATACTTCAACCAAAACAACACATCCCAACGGATTGAATGGAATAAGCCCGATACTGAAGAGAGTTGCAAAAATATAAAATAATGCCACTCCTCTTGCCTGATATATTTTTGTTTTGGAAGACATAACTGCTTAAAAAATAAAAATGTAAATTTATATTAACACTTAAAGGACTTATTAATTTCTTATAATAAGTTACTAAGTACATTTTTTTAATCCTTTAACTTTGAACATATTGAGGAACCAAGACCCATAGACATGAACTCAGTGGAGTCTTTGATTAAGTCTGAAGTTAGAAGAGGGTCGTGTGACTGTGAATGTGGAGAACCTCCTTGACCAGGAACAAGCCATGGCTGCCTCACTCTGCTTCTCCAGGGAGCCTGCAGAGGTCACAGCCACTGAGAGCCACTAACCTCTACTTTAAGGGGGCTACAGTAGAGGCTCTGGTTTGCAATTTAAAATTTGTTTCCATGTACAGGACATCATTTTATTCTCAGCCCCTGTCTGGAAGGGCAGCCGGCTCTGCCTCTTGCAGATGAGGAACTGAGACTGAGAAGTGAGTACCCAGACCCAGCTACCAGGGAAACCAGGCAGGATTTGAACCTGGGTCCTCAGGCTCTGGGTCCTCGGGGTCCAAGCCCAGAGCTCTTTCTGCTCCCGTACACTTTATCTCTGTGCCCAAACAAGCCTTGGCCTTGTCTCTCTTTCTGACCTTTCCCCTGGTTTGGTCTTATGGGCCAAGTGAGACCAAAGAGAAGGTCTCACTTCTCTTTGGAGGTTTCTTAAAAGAGAAACTGAAGTTCTTTTCCCACTTCAAACATTCTGTAGCTGGCCACAGCAGCTCCTCCCACAGCCGGCGGCCCTATGTCTGTCCCCCATGATGACTGACCCCCATAATGACTGCCTGTGAGTGAGGGAACAGGGCTGGTCCTGGCCTACAGGCAGAGACTGCCCACAGATGTCCTAGGCCCCTTGGCTGCTGTCCTCGAGGAACTGGGTCTGAGAGACCCAGAGGACGTTGCTGGTTTGGTGGCGTGTCCTGGAGCTGAAGGCTCAGACTGACTTAGGGGTTGAGGTGGCTAGTTTCCAGCCAAATAAAAGATAACGGAAAACTGAGGGTGGGTGGGAAGAGAAAGACAGAAAGAGGAGGCCACTGGGAGACAGAGAAGGGGGCTTAGGGTCCTGACTCTCCAATTCCCACGAGAGCTGACCCCCCCTTCCTGTCCTCCAACATCCCTGACTCGGCCTAGACACTAGGCCCAGGCTCCCACCCAACTATCTTCTAGTGAATTTTAACATTTTATTTCGTTTTAATTAACTGAAACAGTCACAGTTGGTTAGTAGCTCCTGCAGTGCAGGTACAAACAATGTGTTCTTGAATTTTAGATGTGTAGCAATTCCCCGGGTACTTGTCACAAAAACAGACTCCCGGGCTCTCCCCAAGGGCATCTGAGTCTGTGGGTTGGGTGGGGCCGAGGAAGCCTCATTTTTAGCCAGCACCTGGGCTCTTTTCGTACAGGTCGGCGTGGGCCCCCACTCAGAGAGTTACTGATACTGTCTAGACGGGCGTTAGGGCAGCTTGGAGCTGTCGATCTTAGGCCATTCCCGACTGAGTGTATTTTGGTCCCTAAGCTAGAAGTTGCCGTGTTAGATCTCACACTATTGAATTGCTGGGATAAAAGAGGCACTTTCTGGAGGTAGGTTTTCTGGCTTGGCTGATTCCTCCTTGGCAGCTCAGAGATCTGTCCCTGTCAGTTTGCTCTGCTATTAAGAAAATGAAATTCTGTCGGTGGCAACGGTTGCTCCTCAAAGTAACCACCTGAGACCATTCTTCTTCCCTCTTCCTTTCCTTCTGCCCCAGACTGACCTCACCCCCAGTACCAACCTCTCTGTCCCTACCCCCTCCCCACACCTGAGCCTTCCCATGGAGGCCTCAGGGCTCTGGGTCTACTTCTTGGTTAAGAAGTCCTCCTTTGCCCTGGCTGGTGTGGCTCAGTTGGTTGGAGCATCGTTCTGTAACCCAAAGGTTGTAGGTTCAGTTGCTGGTCAGGGCACATACCTGGGTTGCAGGTTCGATCCCTGGTCCAGGACATACCATCCCCTGCCCAGACATGTACAGAAGGCAGCCAATTGATGTTTCTCTCTCACATCGATATTTCTCTCTCTCCCTTCCTCTCCCTCTCTCTAAAAGCAATGAAAAAAATGTCCTCAGGTAAGGATAAAGATATTTTTTCAAAAAATACTCCTTTGAGTGATTTCAGAAAATGCCCCCAACCCTTCCAGATAGGTCATGGACAGTCATTGCCAAGTTCAGTTGGAGCCAGAGAGGTGGCAAGAAAGGGACATTAACACTGTGCCTACATTAATTCTCCCAAGTGACCCATGGCCTCCTGGTTTTGGAATATGAAACAGGGTCACATTCACGCTGATGCCCCAGATGCGATGATCTGGAGCAAGCGCTTCTCTCGCCCAAGCAGAAGCTAGCGCATTTCACGGGACCCTTGGTAAATTCTAGAAACCACCAGGGAGAGCCTCATGTTGGGCCACAGGCCTGGCTTCCAGCTGCAGCGACCACTCAGGCTGCCCTGAGCCCAGCTTCCATGCACCCACCGAGCTGCTTGAAGAAGCCTGCCGAGGCCGCCAGTCACAGCACAGCCCTGAGTTCTGTGCAGGGGGAGGGGAATGGCCGCTTCCCACCCCTGGGCCACACTTTATCACCGGGATCCTACGAATCCCAGCTCGTACCCAGAATCTCACAAATAATTCCATCAGTTTGGTTCCTGGAGACCAAACCCAGGGGACAGGGGCAGGTGGAAGACAGAGCCATAAACCCCTGTGTTCTTACTCCTCCAGCCACAAAATCTAAGCCCCACGCATACAGATGGGTACACACTTACAGAGGGGGCATAATAACATTTGCAGTAAGTGGGCTCTAGCTCGGCCAGCACTGCCCCTTGATACAAATGCTGGCCAACAATCCAGTTAGATGAACCGAGGGTGCCTGCCTTCTCCACGTTCTTCTGAATTGAGGGCATGTAGATGCCCAGAACAGAGTCAGCAGAGCTGGAGTCGGACGGCAGGGAGGGCAGGCACAGTGGTGAGAAGTCAGAAAGCTTTCTTCTTATAAACGCAAATATTTCACCTCTCCTGGAGGGCGGGCACCACCCCTGTGTTCTGTTCTTTTCTTTCCTTTTACTCGCTTGAAGCACAGTTCATTGATTCCGGCTTTCCACTGAGTCAGCCCACTTTCAAAAGACTCCGAGGAAGAGTAGTTAACTCGGGCTTTGAGACCCTCAGGGCAGCTGGGCCGAGGGGAATCTCTCAGAGGCCGCTCCAGCCCCGGGAAGAGTCTATTTCCAGCTCACAGTTCCTCTCCCATGGCACTCGGTTGAAAGATCGCACCAGCAGGGTCTGCCAGTACCTGGAGTCAGGACTTGGCACCCACGCGGGCCAGCTACATTCCATCAGATGGAAAGTTCCTTTCAATAATGAGCTATCTGGGAAGGCTTAGGAAACTAATTTTCCTGTCCTCAGACAATCTGGTCCTGCTCACCCCGGGAGTCGCCTGCCAGCCAGCTGCCATCACCAAACACAGAGCTGGAGCACTCCGGGCCCTCAGCTCTAGTCCCCCCCAGCCGAGCCGCTGAGCTGCCATCCATGGCTTGGTGAGCGACCTCTGGCTGCGGTTCAGGGGAAGACAGATGGCTGAGAAACAATTTTCTAGAGTTTCCTGACCAGATCTCTCTCCTGTGTCTCTTGAAGCAAATTGTGACTTTAAGATTCACCCCTGGAGGGGCGGGCAGTCACAGTCTGACTCGGCCCTGCTTGCAGGGGACCCGTCTGGGCGCTGCAGGATTAAGGTCAGGGCTTGCATAGTAAGCAGCCCATTTTCATTGTCTGGGACATAGGGAGGGAGGGAGGGAGGGAGGGAGGGAGGGAAGGAGGGCCGCTGGATTTCCACAGCTGCTCTTAAATGCAAGAGAGAAGCAGCGAAGGAGAATGAGATCCCGTACGTCTCAACATGGAACTGGGGGGGGGACAAGGCTGTCCCCCCACACCACAGGGAGACCAAGAGAAGGGCCCTGCTATAGACAGTCCCCCTATCTTTTCTTTATCCTCACCCAAGGATATGTTTATTGGTTTGAGAGAGAGAAGGAGGGAGGGGCAGAGGGAGGGAGAGAGAGAGAAACATCCATGTGAGAGAGAAACATTGACCGCGGATCAAACCCACAACCTTTTGCTTTGCAGGATGATGCTCCCACCAACTGAGCCACCCGGCTAGGGCTGCCCCCCTATCTTGTACCCGGCGCCCTCCGAGGCATTTTACATATGAGAGCTGGCTTATTTCTTGCATCTTTGACCTTAGCCTTGTCATCGATAAGGACATTTTTCTCTTCACTGAACACTAGTCTTGGCGGCCATTTCTGCTCACGTGGCTCGAATGACCCTCTATGTGTTGGTGACTCAGAGTCGAGCTTCGTCATCCTCTGAGTCCCCTATGCCTCAGAACACAATTGCCCACGGAAGCTTTCCAGCCTCAAACTCAGCACAAAGTCCCTATCTTCTCCTACATCGCCCCCTGTGACTGTCACTCTCTCGGTGAATGGCACCACCATCCACCAGAGGCCAAGGCAGGAGCCAGGGAGTCACATCCACAATCACCACACCCAGCGGTTTCCCTGTGAAATACCCATCAGGGCACGCTGTGATTACCCCACCGCCGCCCTGCCTCCTAACAGATCGCCCCGCCCGCCACCCACACTGCAGCCGGAGATTGGCCTCAACCGTCTAGACCTTGCTGTCTACCCTGAAACTCCACAAGTGTCCTGAATTGTCCTGCATCTGCCTTGGATGTCCCTTCAAGATCTGGCTCCTGCTACCTCTTCTGTGCCACCTGCCTCTCTAGTCCTGGCACACCATACTCCAGCTACACCTGACGGTTTTAACTCCCAGGGTGTGTTCTTACTTCTTTCTCCAAACCTTTGGGAGCTGTTCCCTCTTTTCACAAATGGTGGGCCCCTGCTCACACAAGGCTGGCTGACTCTCACGGGTTCTCTGCTTCCAGCCGAGATGCCACTTCCTCTAGGAAGACCTCTGGCCTATTTCCTATGCTCTCCCTTGTCACTCTGTTCTCACCCTTATCCCTGGCATTGTCTCCCACTGGACTGTGAACTCCTTAAGGACAGAAACAATGTCTCGGCTCACTATGGAGTTCTGAGTGCCAGACACAACATCTGGGCACACAGCAGGTACCCCCAAATTTTTGTCCAGTTGGTGAGTGAATGAAGAAATGAGTGAGTAACTTGCCCAGTGTTGCTCAGCCATCAGATAGGATGGAATTGGGTTGGAATTGGGATTCAAACCCAGTCCTGTTTGCCTCAGAGCCTGTGGCCTTTCCTATGAGCTCTGATGACACGTGTCATCACGCAGATTATTTAAAGCAAGGCTGCATGACCTCTGGGGCTAATTCAGTATCTTGGGGCAAAGTGCAGTGAACTCTTGAGGGTGCTTTGAATCTGACATTTGGAAATCACTTTGAGTAGCCACCATCCACCCACTTACCATTCTGGTCTAGCAGACAGGTCTTGTCTTGCTCTTTATCTGAAAACTGGCTTACTTCTTCAAGTCACCTCTTCTTCCCCCTCACAGCAACGCATCAGCAAGCGTGCAGTTTGCTGCCAAGTCTGTATGCACTATTCCCCCAGAGCTGGGGAGAGAACAGGCCATGACTGTACTTTCTTATTATAGGAAACTGCCTGTCTTTCTGTCCCCAGATTGCGCCGACCTGTTGTTGATGCAAAGCGACCGACTGGTATTACAAAATTCAATCAGCCTGGAGAATTTCAACAGAGGCCAAAGAGGAGCCTCCTCCTCAGCAGCGATCACTGTAAACACACATCACAATGCCTGCACTCCTGTGAGCCACGGTGAATTACATTAGCTACCTCCGCTTTATTCAGATGAAGAGTGACATGCAGCTGGGAGATGCAGAGAGGCCGCAGGCACCCTGGGAAGCCTCCGAAGTGGGCTGGCTGGGTCCTTTCCTGCAGGGTCACTGGCTCCCCCCGGGCGTGAAATAAGCGCCAAGCATGCGGGCTTCCCACAGCCCCGGGCTGTAACCACAAGTGATTCCTGCCAGGATGCCCCCTGAAAGGGGAGACTGGCTTGTCTTCTGAGCCCTCAGCTGCTCAAGTGAAAGCACACCGAAAATACCTCCTTTGGATCCGATTCAGAATAATCTCCCCAAATCGGGGAGCTGTAGATGAAGCAGTTTGGCCATAAATTGATCACACTTGAATCTCTGTGCTCGGTATATGGGGGATCCATTGTAATAGTGTCTGTTCTCTCGTATGTTTTTGAAGTTTTTCCATAATAAAGTCATTTTGTAAATGCTGCATGTGAGGATAATCTGGTAAAAGTTTTCTGAGGAATAATTTGGTGTGCTACATTCAAAATCCTTTAAAATGTGTAAATCTTGTGACTCAGAAATTCTCCTTCCAGGAATTTATCTTTAGGGAATAATCATGAATGTGTGAAAAGATTTATCTACCAGCATGTTCACCACAGTCTTGTTTATAACAGGAGAAAAAGGAAACCACCTGAGTTGTTGTGCTAGACTATTATGCAGTCATTAAGATAATGTAGGGTCTCCCTGGCCAGGTAGCTCAGTTGGTTAGAACATCATCCCAGGATGCCAGGGTTATGGGTTCAATCCCCAGTCAGGGCATATACAAGAATCAACCAAAGAATGCATAAATAAGTAGAACAACAAATTGATGTCTGTCTGTCTGTCTGTCTCTCTTTCTCCCTTCCTCTCGCTCTCTGAAATCAATAAATAAAAATTTAAAATAATAGTAATAATATCGGATCTGGTGGTGGTGAGGAAAAACAATCATTTCATACATTGTTGGTAGAAACAAATTAACTTTGGAAGGCAAATGCTTATTACCCAACCTCATTTAAAATATGCATATACTTTGATTCAGCAATTAAAAATTTAAGAATTCTTTTCCATTAATAGCATTTTTTACAGTAGAAAACAATTAAAACGATACAAAAGTTCATCGAACGGAGACTCAGAGAAAGAAGGGCGCACCACCACACGATGGAACGCTCCACAGGCACTGTTTGGTGGAGCTGTAACTGTAGCTCACGTTTTTGAAAGCTGAGTGTGGGCCAGGCCCAGTCCTAAGTGCTTTGCACGTGCCAGCTTACTTAATGTACAGACCTGAAAACATGTCTGTATCTGTTAGCTCTTGCTGCACAACAAACGGCTCCAAAACCCAGTGACCTAAAGCAACAGCATTTTTTCAGCCGACTGACCTTTGGTGGACTCAGTTGCCAGGCTTCCCGGGCAACACGGAGCCCTTGATGGCCTCAGTGGCCTCGTGGCTAAGGACGGGCTGAGTCACGGGAGAAGCTCTTGCCCTGCAGAGCAGACCCCAAACGGACCAAGTGTGAGAATCTCGGCTGATGAGAGCAATGCACACATTCTTTCCACAGCAAATGTCTCCTTGAGTCAGCTTTCCTTCCGCGGTACTACGCGGGAGGATTGGAAACATTCTGTCCTCACCAGTCTGGCGTCCTGATCAGGCTTGGTGATAACCCTCTTTACTGTGGACTTGCCTGTCCCAGACGGTTGATGTTCTTAACACCCGTTTATCCCAATTAAAATGCACGTCTGTTTGGAAGTCTTGTCATCAGAGGGCCAGTCTGTTTATAGGATGTGCCGAGTCTTCTCATTCTCGCCACGTGGCGCTGACATAATCTGAAGACAGCCGTGTGCCAACATGTTTCTTCCGTCCCACAATAAGCCTGGGATGCCACGCACCCGAGTGCGGGGCTCGCCCTCTGCCCAGGCTGTTCGGGATGGCCCAGCCTCGGCTTGCAGCAACTTCTGGGAGAACACCATCCTAGCCTCCTCAAACTAACCAAAGATTCAAACAACGCTTTTTCCTTTTCTTTCTTTCTTTCTTTCTTTTTTTTTTTTTTTTTTTGGTATATATTGCAATATATACCTTCCTGTTTTCAACTAACAGAAAGAACAAGTGACAACTTCCAGAGGAAAAGTTGTCAAATTCCACACAATGTGTTCAATCGTTTGGACAACTGAAGTGGCAAATCTCCCCCTCGGACAGGGACTGGGGCGGCCAGTGTCCGGGATTAAACTGTTCTCTGTGAGACACTTTTCTCCCTGGAGAATGTTAAACTCAATTGGCCGTGAGGTCCTTAAAGCTTTGCTTGAAATTTTAAAGAAAGTTCTTTTTTGCTACACATATACGCTTTTAATTCTCTAGAACGAAACTTCCAATTTTTGAAAATTCCGGCTACCAAACCATGCCCTCCTTCTTACCACCACAGAACTCTCTTTGAAGCGCTCTGTGGTTTTCAAAACAGATTTTGAACAATGTTCCAAAAGGCCACTCCTGACTTAGTAAGTGGACTAACTAAATTTAACACTTATTCAAACTCTTTCTACCACTGAAGCTCATCTTGGCTGGATCCTGGCCATATCTATATCTTCCCGTTATGACGTCATTTGCTGGCAAATGTCCCCTTCCCACCCACCTGGACACAAGGAAATGGGCAATAATAAATAAGGGTCCATGGTGGTAAAATAGCCTTGTCTCTGAGCTCCACCAACCAAGCCCCAGGAGCTCCCCTCCCCCAGGCCACACACGCCACACAAGGTCCCTCCACATTCTGCCTGGTGCAGGGCCCATCCTGGTGGAGGCAGACTGGTCCCCCTGGCAGGCATCAGGGTTCTTCTGGGCTCACGGTCACCACAAGGAGGTGGCAGAGGTTTCCTTCCTTTACCCCGGGGCATGATTCCTTTTAAGACCCCATCTTGGGAGATTTCACGCTCTGATTTTCTCACAACACCCACTATGTTCAGCCTTTTTATGTGACTTGCGCTCCCAGGGTAATAATACTGGAAACATTGATAAGCATCGTTACCACGTAATAAGCCCCTTTTAGATGTCCACACACCGCGGTAAAGCCCTTTTTGTGGGTTTTCTCCATGGAGCATAGACAACGGGCTGCGACATGCTTGCTTGATAAGGTGGTGGCTTGGAGCAGGCACTTTGGAATCAGGCTGTCTGGGTTCCAAGTGCAGCCCTGAGATCTTAGGCAAGTGACAAAGCCTCTCTGAGCCTTTCTTTCCTTAACCACAGAGTGGGGATAAGAATAGCCTCTACCTCAGGGGGCTGAGAGTAAATAAAATGGTGCATGTGAAGCACCTAGCAGAGTGCCCAGCACACAGTAGGTGTTCAGTAATGGTAACTGACCCCTGGGAGCATCCCCAGGCTCAGCAATGGCCTGGTCCAGGGACCACGGCAGCCCTCAGTCTCTCCCTGGACTCCAGCCCTCCTCCAACTCCCAGGACTGAGCTGTAACTCTTGGAGTCTCTCCCACCTCAGTATGAATTTCCTTCCTGCCTGTGAAGATAGAAGGGCAGCTCCCGCCCCTCTGCTCTGCTTCAGTCAAAACTCGCCTGCTGTTAGCGCCCCTGGTGACGGCCCTCCACGCTCCAAGCCCAGGCTGAAAAAATAGGATCTTTTTCTGTGGTCTGAAATTACTCGCCATCGTTATGGAATTCCTTTGAAGTTAGGGTACTCAATTTCACTTAGTACCTTCTTCCTTCTTAAGAGAATGGAATCGTTTCTTTTTATTCTCAGTTTGGAAGGAGCCAGCTCCCTGTTTCCAACCTGAGAGCGGCCAACTCTGCGAGGCCTCAGGGTTATGGTTCACGCGAGCCCCGGGCTGCCTAGAGACGGAAACCATAGGTCGACCACGCAAGGTCGAACATGCGTGGGTGCTCTTGTCGTCACTGCAGCGCCAGATGACCTGTAAGCTTCACTGAGCCCACGCATGGTGCTTTTCATCATCACTGCAGATCATGTTTTGTGATCAGTAAATACTAAAAGCACAGCTTTGATCCGATGAGAAAATTCAACATATTTGACATTTAGAGGGAGATCATTTCGCTTTAAAAAGCTGGAAACCCCCGCAGTCATGAGAAGATCACTGGAAGGGAAGGCAGGCACGGTGTCTGGGGTGCAACCCTGCATCAGTACGTCCCCTCCCTGGACCTGACTACCCTCATCCCTACGGGGAAGGGAGAGGAGGCCTCGGAGCCCCACAGTAAAACTGTTTGAGTCTAAAACCACTCCCTGCCGGCGACAGGAAGATGAAGGCTCACAGGAGCGGCTCGCAGTTTGTAAGGGAAACTGGATAAATGTGCTCCCTAACGCCGGAAAACAAACGGCAGGCCCGGATCTGGTTGTTTTGCCATCATACTTTCCCTGCCCTGACACCCTCACTGTTCCCACAGTCGCCGGCTGTCCCCTCCTTCGCCTTCAGCCTCCCGTGTCTGTCCTTCAAGAGTTGGTAGTGTTGCCACCTTCCCAGCCATGAGAAGGCGGCTGCTACTGCTCTCTCCATTATTCATCCGCGTCACTCGCTGGGTTTTGTTTTCATTTTCCATGCCCTCCAAGACCAGGTCCTCGCCTTGAACATCCTGCTTTCTGTCACCACAGTCTTAGCTCTGTTCCGAGCCAGTGTCCCCTTCACCCTCTCATCATCTTAAATTCATCAGCGAGACTTGTCATTGCAAACACTCCAACTGTTGCTGAAATATTTGCCCCTTTTCTTCAACAGTTTATTTCAAAGGAATGAAATTCTTGCAGTTGAGTAACGTGTTTATGAGCTCATTTCGGTTGCTCCTTCGAGTTCGGCTCTCCCCGCCTTTCCAGCCCCTTTCCATTGCCACATTCCCACCTCTGCAGCAACCAATCAGAATGCTTCTTTGTGTCTGGACAACCAATCAGAAAACACCCTGGGTCCGAGCCTTTATTAAGCATCTATGAGGGGGGATAGCTTCTCTCATAAAAGAGAACATGGAAGCTTCCAGCTTTCAGCCCAAGGAAAGAGGATCTCCAGGTGGGGGGGACCACATACTGTAAAATTCAACTTCCCTTTGGGGAAGGCAAAGAGGGAGGTCTCAGCCCTCCAAAGCGACAAAGCACTTACAATTCTTCTCTATTCGGAAAAGATTCTTGCTTCCACAACAAGAGGGACCTGGCTACCCCTTTAATACTGCGGCTCCATCATGGCTCAATCACCCAAACTCATGGATGATTTTAAAACGGCTAACACAGGCTGGAATTTTCCATTAGACTTTGTTTAATACTAAGGGATAATAAAAAGGAAATGCACAAAGAAAATATCAGAAACCTTTTTCAAATCGAGTGCAAAGTAGAATGCATTGCTATTGCTGTTTATAGAGCCTTGACCACTCCCTATTCTCTCTGAAGTGGTTACTCTCTAACCCCCAGAGAAGTCTAACTTTAAATGTCCCTCGTATGGATTTCTGGCTTCCAGCTGACCTCTCTTCTAGACAAGGCAGCCTCGAGAAGCTAACAGAGCCTTACCCTTACGACCATCATCCATTCAGCAAGCGCTTCCGGCCCCTCCTTTCTGGCTAAGTGCAGAGGTGTGAGTACAGTGCGATACCCTCCAGGTCTGTATTCACTGGGGTGGGAGGTAGCCCAACACACACCCAACCCCCCGCTGCAGGACTGTGGGCTGCGGTGAGGACAGACACAGAACGTGCTTTGTAAGTCAGACTGAGAGGTCCAGGAAGAATCTCTAGCATCTGTCATGCTTGAGATGAGATGTAAAAGATGAGTGTGATTTGCTGGATTTTTAAGAAGAGAAAGGAGGAGGAGGAAGGTCATTGCAGGCAGGGAACAGGGAAGGGGGTGGGAAAGAGTCTTACTCTTTGGGGAGCCAAGGGCACTGTTTGGTTGGAACAGAGTGTGAGGAAGCATCTCAGGGGAGGCCAGAAAGGGGTCAGAGGGCCGGATCAGGAGAGGATTTGTGTGAAGAGTGAAAGAGTCTCAGCTTTGTCCTGAGAGTTCTGGGAAGCCACCGAGGAATTATAAGCAGGAGAGTGAAAGGATCAGATGGGTGATTCTGAAATTCTAGCAGCAACATACAGAAAAAGAGAAAAGAAGGAGGGAAAAAGGATAGCATTCAACCTGGATCCAGGTGGGAAGTGGTGAGGGGTTCAGCTAAGGTAGATATTACAGAATTTTGTGAGTATTTACATATGGGAATGGGAGGAAGAAAAAGAAAGAAAAGTCTAGAATACCTCCCAGTTTTGTGATTGAAAGAATCAGCCACATAGGAACAGCTAACTTGAGTATAAGCAGTGTTAGCTGGGGACGTGTTAGATGTTTTGCATACTTTCATTCTACCATTTTATCAAGAGCCTACTATGTTCCAGGCACAGTTTTAGACAATGGGGATACAGCGGTAGAGCGGGGGAAAGACAAAAATTCCTGCCTGTGTATAGTATGTAGGAGAGTGATAAGTACTAGGGGAGATGCACGAAGCAGGGGAAGACTAGAAAGTTTAAATGGAGTGGCCGGGGAAGACCTCACTGGAAAGTGACTAAGCTGCACTGAGGCCCAAGGCCTGGTGGGGGCAGGCATTCGCAGCAGAGGCCCTCAGGTAGAGTGAACCCAGCAAGTTCAAGGGCCCTGGAAACAGCCCACATGGCTGGGTGGAGTGAGGAGGGGATGAGTAGTAAGAGACGAGGCGGGAGAAGCAGAGGAGGGTGCGGATCGCCAGGGTCATGCAGGCCATTGCCCCAACTCTCAAGAAGTGATACAACCTGACTTCATTTGAACCGGATCATGGTGGCACCTGTGCTGGACAGAGACTGAAGGGCAGTGACCCTAGAAGCCACGGAGCAGCCAGGAGGCCACGCCGCCCACACAGGTGAGAGGTAATAAAGTCTGAGACCTGGAGGGTGGCAGAGGCGACAGTGAGAAGTTGTGAATTCTGGATGTGTTTTTGAAGGATTGGCTAACGCTTTTAGATGCAGTTCTCGGAGATAAAGAAGAATTACAAAGAGGACTTCCACGACACCAAGTTCAGCCACTGGGGAGCAACGTCTTGTTTGTGACAAGTTAATTTTGAGACCCTCATTAGGCATTCAAGCAGAGATTTAAAGTGAGCAATCGAATGTATGGGTCTGGAGCTCAGGAGAGAGGTCTGAACTGAAGCTGTAAATCTGAGTCATCAGCATAGAGATGGCGCTTAAAGCCCTGAGCTTGGATGAGCTTATCGGTGACTGCAGAGGGGACAGGGAAGGGGTCTAAGGTAGGGTGTAGGTCCTGGGGGAAATTAACAAGTCACCCACTTTAGGAGAGGTCATTATGGGTTCTGAGACAAGGGCAGACCAACCTCGGACAGGGGAGGAAGGAGAGCTTCTACTGGCAAAGGAGACTGGGCAGCAGTTCCAGTTTGACGTCCTCAACGTCATTGGAACGGCCCACCTGTCCCCATTCCTCTTCTTCCCAGTCAGTGCCCTGACTTGAACAGAAAACCCTACATGGTTGTGAATGTCTTTTTGGTAATAGCTTTTAAAGATATAATGTACATGCTGTACAATTCATCCACTTAAAGTGTGTGATTCGATGGTCTTCCGTTCATTCACTGATGTAAATTCGTTTGCATTGCCAGTCAGCCATCTTCAAGACCAGACCTTGGGTCCGGATTTCAGAACTCTCGGCCCCGCCCCTACAGAAGACGAGGGTTTCCTTCAGGCCGGTCAGAGAAGCTTTCGGGCCTCTCTCGTGGACCTGGATCTGGGCAGTGGGGCATGGAGCCCGTCATTTTCCTTACCCAAGCTCTCCGGTGTACTTAGAAGCCACCCAATTCTTCATCATTTTTTTTTGGCACTAAAATCTTATGAGGTAACAGCCACGTGGTACTCAACGCCTTGTTTTCTCTAAGCGTTTGATTGCAGGTGACCACAGGCGGTCACTTAAGTCAAGTTTGCCTCGTAAGTGTCACGAACTACCAGTGTCCGATTTACCGTTAGCAACAGTCTTTATTTTTTATTTCTTGGTGAACAAAATTTTATTCTAACAATAGATCTTAGTAAAGCAACAGAATCTCAAATGCCTTCAGATCGAGTCAGATCAGTGAACCGATTTTATATTCCCATCCTGAATGTTCTGCTCCTCTAGAACCGCTTTTGGTGCCAATAACTGTATCAGTGAGAGTTCCCTCGAGGACACAGAGTTACTGTGGGTGTCATGGGTTGAGGGACTTATTAGAGGAATCAGACCGTTCACCACTGTGGAAGGGGCTGGGGAAGTTAAGGTCTGAAAATGGCATGAATGATCTGGGAAGGAGTCGCTCAGTCAGTCTCAGAAGCCAGACATGCCCAGCCCACCTGTGAAGGAGACCAGTGGCTTGGACTATGGGAAGCTTTGGCCTTGGCGTAGCTAGTGCTTCCGTGAATCCTGTCCATTGTCTGTTGGTGAGCCTGAGGCCTGGGACCACTATTGGTCAGTAGGGTCAGCAGCTGGAGAGAAGAGCTGGATATGGGAAGGAGGAGAGTAAGGACATTCTAGAAACTTCTGAGCACCTGTGCACCTGTCCTGACTGACTACTAACTACAGTGACCTCTAGAGTAGTAGCTGCTCATTCGCTTCTGCCTTGATAAGCAATTGGTTTAATGTTTGGTCTATTATGAATAATGCTGATATGAACAATCACAGATATATCTTTGTGTGGATATATGTTTTTATTTCTCCAGGGTAGAATCTCAGGAGCATCATTCCTGAGTTCCATGATAAGTTTAGGTTTAACTTTTTAAGAACCTGTCCAACTATTTTCCAAAGTGGCTGTGCCGTTTTATGTTCTGATAAGCATCAAACTTGGTATTGTCTATTGTTTTGAGAATAGCTGTTGTAGAGGGTGTGTGGCAGTATCTCAATGTGGTTTAATGTGCATTTCCTGATGACTAATGATGTTGAGTATGTTTTCCTGCACTTTTTAAATACCTTTCTTAATGAAAGGTATATTCAAATTGTCCATTTTAAAATTGGATTGTTTGTCTTCTTATTGAGTGTTAAGAGTTCTTTATTTTGGTTACAAGTCCCTTACTAGATGCATTATTTGCAAATATTTCCCCCTAGTCAGTGGCTTGTCTTTTCATTTTCTTAACCATGTCTTTTGAAGTCTAAAAATTTTTCATGGCAATCAGGTCCAATTTGTCTATTGTTTTCATTTATGGATCATGCTGTGTGTGCGGGGGGGAGGGGGGCGTGTGGTACCTAAGAACCCCCTTTCCCAAACCAAGGTCATAAGTTTTTCTCCTATAGTCTTAGGTTTTCACATTTATGCCTGTGATTCACTTTAATTTTTCTATGCTTCTCAAAATTTAATGTACAAACCACCTAGGAATCTTGTTAAATCCATATCTGGAAAAAAATACATATCTGGTTCAGTAAGTCTACTGTGGTACCTGAGAGTGTACATTTTTTAAAAACTCCACACACACACACCCCCACTTCTACCTCCCTGCTCATCTTTGAGAAGGCACAGCTCCTTATTATGCAGGTCCACTCGCTACTCTGACTTCTATTTTCCTCCGGCCCCATCGCCCAGATTCCACGCAGCATGGAAGACAGGAAAAAGCCTTCCCCTCTCAAAGGAGGGAAGAGGAAAGGCTAAGCTGACAAGGTCAGAATTCTCATTTGAGGGTGGATTACGGAAGAGTTGATGGATATTCACTTGAGAATATTTTTTGCTCCTGTCCCATAATACAGTAACTAGAAACAAGGATAGGCAATGTGAAAGGAATTTTTTTGAGGAGAAAAATTTGAGCACATTTACATACTGAGGGTCAGGGCCAATGGACTAGAACAGTGTGGAATTTAATACAGAAATCTAGGATGGATGAAGGCATGAGGGCTTTGAGGTGATGGGTGGCGGTGGGGGGTAAAGTCTGTGACAGAGGTGGGGGTGGGTCCATCTAATTTGCTTCGCCCAGCACAGTCCTCCCTGCCCCCTCTCTGCTCCCAATTTCTTGGAAAACATCCTCTAAGCTTCTCCCCCAGTGCAGCC
The DNA here is from genome assembly GCF_022682495.2 of Desmodus rotundus. Lineage (NCBI taxonomy): Eukaryota > Metazoa > Chordata > Mammalia > Chiroptera > Phyllostomidae > Desmodus > Desmodus rotundus. The sequence continues at coordinate 63,785,273 of NC_071398.1, forward strand.
CTCGCTGTTCTTCTTGTACCCTGGGAGGAGCCCAGGCAGGAAAGGGAGAGTTTGGAAACGCGTTAATAGTGCATTGGTAGTTGACATCTTGTCACCAAAAGTATGTTCCTTGTTTTCTAGACGAAGAAACTGAGGCATGCCACAGTTAACCTGCCCATGATCACGCAGCTGGCTTAGGAAAGTCATCACTGAACTCCTCCTTAACCTTCTAGAGCACTACCTTGAACTTCTGAAACTGACACCAGATAATTTTCTGTTTCGTTCAGCCTGCCTTGTGCTATTCTTGTTTTGTTCTTGGCTGATTTGTGTTCATTCGGAGTAGCTTTCCTTAGCCTTGGGTTTCTGGAATAATTATTCTGCCACCGTCTCCCTCATTATGTGGCTGTTGTCCTTCAAGTCTAATTTCTGTGTATGTGCATCGTGTATTCTGAGCTTCTTCCAGTGTGCTTGGGGCGGGGGGGGCGGGGAATGGAATCTCAAAGTGTAAGTAAGTATCATGTGCATTCAGGTTATATCCCCAGCTGCACCGTGAGCACCTTGAAAACAGGAACTGTGTCTCAGACTTCATTCAGTCTCGGTCCCAACACCTGGAAAGATACCTGGTAGGTGTTCCACAAATCCTTATTTCACAGACACTTTGAACTGATTAAGGGAGGCTAACATTGATGGCTCTTTCCTCCCTGTCAGATACTATACAAACGATATTCTCATCCGCATGAGAAATGAGCCGTTATTATTCCTGTTTTAGTGAGGTGACCAACTCGTCCTGGTTTGCTTGGGGTGCTGAAAGTCCTGCTTCCTTTTTCAGATGAGGATGCCGAATCTCAGAGATTAGTTACCTTCTCCGGCTCATCTAACAAATTCAAATCCAAGTGCGGCTAGAGTATGAAACGCATGTATTAACAGGACGGACTGGAGCTTTGGCAAAAAAGAAAGTGGGCTTGTCCGGGGCACACTGGTGGAGGCTGGGGCACAGCCCAGCAAGCAGCCCCTGCGTCCCGTGGCCAGTGTGATGAGAAGTAGCCATCAAGTCCTACAGAGGAGGCTGGGGTGGCTTGAAGAGCTGCAGGCGGCAGGAGCTGGTGTGAGCATTAACCACAGGGGGCTGGTACTGAAGGGCAAGAGCGCAGCCTGGGGTGCATTCTGCTCCCCCCAAACAGGCTGCCTTGAACCTTTTGTCGGGGTCACTGAGGGTTTGCCCCCTGCTGATTGTATCAGGCTTGATTTTAGCTGGCTGTATCAGCTGACGCTAAATTTGCCACTGACAGAGGAACAAATGAGTAATTCTGCCCCAATCATTATTCCCGGCTTACTCCTCACGTGCCAAATATTTATAGCAGCGAATACAGCGTTTTGTTACGGCCGATAATAGGGAGCACATTAGCTCCCCCTAGTCGCCCTTCCTCTGTCTGGCAGGCGGGGAATTGCTCAACCTTGAAGAACAGCTGAACACTTCCAGCTGTAGGATAACAATCCCATTTCTTTTCTGCAATAAAGGCTCTCTAGGAATCTTTCCTCTGTCCCACTTTTTTCCCTATATTCAGTGTCCCTCCTGCCAAATCTCTGCCTCACCTCAAGTCACAAAAAATCAGGCCCATGTGATACTGAAGATCTGAACCCCGTAAATACCACAGCTCTCCCCAGCACAGTTGCTGCTCTTCCCCAGACAGTGGGGTAACCCAATGTAGGGCTTTGCTCGAGCTGAGGGATGGCTAAGGGCCAAACATGTCGGGTCCCATAATTCACGTGAACTGGTGTTTATGGGGCCCTCTGGGCCACGCACTGGGTCCAGAGCTGGGACACAGCAGGTTGGCACGGTCCCTCCTCCAGGAGCTCACGGGCTGTGGGGATGTTCACAGGCTTAGGCATTTGTGAGGAAAAAATATATATGTCATTATGGTTTATGTTACTGATGTGATTAAAAAGCAATTTAGGTCCTTTGAAGGGCCCAGGATGATAATAAAGTGGAGTGACCCGGGACACAGTAACAAGCTATCAATTCAGGAAAATATTTTCAGAACATCCAATTGAAAGAAAACAGATTTATTACAGTTTTGTGGGGATGGCACCAGTGAATTCAGCTTCTTACTCTTGGTTGAGATCCAGTACTTTTCCACATTTAAAAAAAATTTTATATATAACTGTATCCAAACACAACAAATTTTAAATTATACGTCTTCTGCACTCCAGGGCTTATTAGCTAAATAATCTTATTCTCTGTCTCCAGCTGTATCTGCCACCGAGTCGCAGAGACTGCGATTTCTTTGACAGATGTTCATAGATCAGGTTCGCATCATTCAGAATACATCTGAACTCTCCCTGTAAATGAGATTTATGAAGTGAAAGCTTTCCATTTTTAAAGCACTGGTCTCATCTGATTTAGGGGAAAATGAACTCTCACCTCAAAGTGCTTTCATTTGCAACTCTTTCAGCAATCAGAACTCTAAAAATCAATGTATGGATCTGGATTTGAGAGTTTGCTCCTTTTAATTAGGCATATAAATCCCCCTTCTTCATTTTCCATTACCGCTACATGTGTGTCCGACCTTGATCTGGTGAGGAACAGCATCCATTGAGGATTCGACTCATACTCACCCCCCGAGACTTATCAGATGGCTGTGATCTAGTAGGCTGGTCAGAGATCGATATCTCAAATACTCCTTAATGTGGATAAAAGAAACTTGGCTAATAATTTCTCATGTTGGGTTAGATTAACTTTAGGAAACATGGCGTTCTAATGGGCTTCCAAAAAGATTCTTTAAAATTTTAAATGCCCTGGGGAGAAAGAAAAATATATCTAAGAAAAGGTACTAAGGGCAGTAGTGGAGGAGGTAAGGAGTAGATAACGTTATTCCTTCCCTAGAACCCAGCTCTGCGTTCTACCCAGCCTCTCTAAATATACTTGTCGTATGTCTTCGGTTCACTTCAATAAGGCCAGGAAATTATTTTTCGAAGCGGCAGTCTCTGAGGACAATGTCTTTAAGAAGTTGTGGGTCACTAGGACCTCCTGGACTTCTCACAGAATAAGCCACTGAGCTGCTATACGAACTTCTGTGGGAGCACCCGGCTGTCCAGCCAGATTTCCGGCAGACCCCTGCTGGAAGGTAACGTTCATAAGAGACAAGATTTCTTCTGATCAAATGGATGGGTTTTGGGCTCACAGAGAAGAAAAAATAATTTTCACAATAAGAACTTGACTCTGCCAAATAATCTTATATTTAGTAGTGTAGTTCCCTGGGGCTCTGTGAGGAGGAGGAGGGGTGGCCCGTCATAGGAAGACAGCTTGCCCATTTCACCTTCCCATCACATCACTTTTGCATCTCTCCCAAGGGGCTAAATCTCCCTCAACATCATGAGAAGTGGTTCCCAAACCAAGAAGCAATTCTTGAGAACGGAGCTCCAGCAGCTCTGAGATTTAAAGGGCCAGTTAATAGTGATGTAAACTACGAAGGTGCCGCTGAATGACCCCAGGTGTCCACCCAAGTATCAAAGAGAACATTTCACACGGCCTACCACCCTGGCTGGCATGGAACCCCAACGTCTAAATTACTGACCCTTCACATCAAATCCTATTGGTTTGAGCTTAGAGACAGTCTGGTGTAAATGATGCCAAGATTCTGGGTCCACAGAGAAGAACTCAGACCAATGGCTGTCACGTGCGCTGTCACGTGCGTGCTGGGTCTCAGGTGAGTTGAGTGGCTCGACACAACCATTGACATGAATGGCAACCTAGTTTTGAGGGGACAGGAAGAAAGTAGCAATTGCTGTTACCGAAGACCGACCATATTCCAGGCACTATGCTGGACACAGAACACCTGTGACCCCTTTTAATCCCAGCACAGGTATGATTGGCTCCAAGCCATACGGAGAAAGGAAAAATGACCTGCCCAGGCCAGCAGAGGCTTCAGACATTTTATGTATAAACCTCAGTGCGTGAGTCTCAACCTGCGTGTCTTGCTCATGGCTGGGGCCCCGAGGCCTAGCACAGGGCTCACCTGTAGTAGGTGCTCACTCAGGATTTGCGAGTGAATGCACATTTTAATCCCATTCCCCTTCAGAAAAACACATTCCTTCACTTTGTGATCCAATCTCAAAACAATTTAATATCTTAACAAAAAATGAATATAATGAAAATTTTGAATAAGGCTTTTTGAGTCACAAATATCCCACGCTTTGACATCCCCCTCTGAGGAGCCATGCCCCGCTGGTTAAAAATCACTGCCTTAGGAGCCAAGTCTGGAGTGTGAAAATGGGAGGAAGATTGTAGAAAACAAGCATAGACGTGATGCGTGCAGAGAAGTCCATCGTGGGGCCTGGGATTGCTGTAGTCAAAAAGCAGAAATAATGACCGCAGACATCCACAATAACCTATGAACAGTCATGCAGTAGAATATTCTCCACCCACTAACGCCGAGATGTCAAGGCTATTCCATGACACGGGGAAGTGCTCCGTGATTAAGGGGAAAGGGCAGGAGGCAACACCGCGTATGTGTTTGCCCCGTTGTAACGCCGATACGTGCACGTGCGTGGGAACCCCCCAGGGTTAGCTGCGGCTATTTCTGGGTGATGGGCTCATTAGCGGGATTTAATTCTCCCTCACATTTGGCCTTATTTCCTATTATTTCTATAATACACTTGTATTATTTACATAACTTGGGGGGTTGTTTTTAAGAAAGAGGGATTTGATCATAGAACCACAGAGATAAAAATGTGGAGTTGGTTTCTCCCCGGGGGGGTCAACTCTGCTCTAGGGAAATGGCAGAAGATTTCATACCAAAAAGAATAGTTTTTTTGTTTTGTTTTTGTTTTGCTAATTTCTTAAAGGCACTGTCCCCTTAATGAGGCCTATGGTCAGCATAGTCAGCCACTTTGCAGTTTGACTCAATAATTTTGTCTTTGGTTTTCCAGGCTTCTCCAAAACCTGTCTTTGCGTTCTTCGGGAAAGGCTTCCACTGTTAGAAACAGCGCTTCTGTAAAGAGTGTCAATTACTCAGAATCATTGTTCACCTACTGGGCCCCAGGTGCTGTGGCGGGCACTTGGAAAAGGCCCATTTCATTCTGAGGTCTTTACGTCCCTCTGCAGATGGGGACCCGAACGCCTGGCTATTTGTTTCTTTCCGCCCAGGGGCTCCCGCAGCCTGGGCTGTGCCAAACCAACTGCAATCTGAAAGGAAGTCCTGCCATTTGTGACCATAGGGAGGGACCTCGAGAGCATTGTGTTAAGTGAAATAAGTCAGAGAAAGATAAATACTGCCTGATCTCTTTCCTATTTAAATTTTTAAAAGCCAGGCTCTTACAAACAGAGAGGAAAATCGCACTTGCTGTGATGGGAGGCTCGGGGAAACGGGAGAGGTTACAAACTTCCAGTTACAAGGTGAGTAAGTTTGGAGAGCCCATGCTTGGCAGAGTGATTATAGTCAACACCACTATTGCGTGTGCGTGCAAGTTGCTAAGGGAGTAGATTTTAAATGTTCCTACCGCACACACATGCACACACACAGATGTACTGATGTGAAATGTGGAGGTGCTAACTAACTTTATTGGGGTAATCATTTCAAAATATATACCTGTGTCAAATCATCAGGTGGTATGTCTTAAACATACACCGTATGTCAATTATCTCTCAATAAAGCTGGACAAAAATTTTTAAAAGAAGGCTGAACTCAGATAAGAATTGAGTCCAAAGCTCCACCTGGTCCTGTGGGCAGCTTGGGTTGGCAGGTGGGAGCTTTCTGCACGCCAGGCCTTGCTCAGCTCAAAGGGCCCTGGGGCAGAAAATACCAGAAAAAGCCCACAGGTCCTCACTGAAACCTTCCAAGCCTGGATGCTGAGTCCTTGTTGAGAGGGGTCATGAGCATGCGGGGGTCAGGGGGAGAACTGAGGGTCAAATTTGAAGAGACGTATTTTTAAATTCAACTACTTCTGCTAGAATGACATCAACTGCGACAATAATATGGTAGTGCTAAAGGTAAGTGCAGAGACAGATACATAGAGGCAGCTACAGAGAAGAGCGTGCAGACTGGCCTCCACCATTCACACCCTGATCTCAGCCTCGGAGCCGTGGTCTGCAAGATGGGGATACTACTGCTCATCTTGCAAGCTTGTTTTGAGAATTAGGAATGATATATGGAGCGTGCAGGATACAGTCCCTGATAAACGTGAGTCATTTGACCACGATAGATGTAAAGCTGCTTCATTCTTTTGGAGTTACCTACATTTGTATAGCTAGGATGTTTTGTGTGTGTGTTTTTTTAATGGGAGAAGAAACAGCAAGCGGATAGCCAAGAAGCTGGAAAGATGCACAGAAAAGGGGTGTGTGGGAAGATTGATGTCCTTGAACCACAATGAGTGTTTGAGCTCCCCCTTCAGGTAGAGTTTGGTGTGTATTGGTAAAATTTGGGGGCAGCTTAGATAAACCAGAATCAGATGAAAACTCGGTATGCTTTTCTGGCTTGGTGTTTTCTATGAAAGAAAAATAGAATTACTTATTCAGTCAGCTTTTCACAACGATGTTAGAATTATACATGAATACTAATACACCTATTTAATTATATTTCACTGGATGACACATGATTTAGAGCCAGTCATTTTTAAATGTCAACACCGTGATCTAAATAAGTAGCTTTCTCATGAAACTTGGGTGTTAATCGGGGCTTTTTCCACCCAAAACTTGAGCAGAACTAACTCCCCAGGAAGCTTTTTGGGTTATCAATACCCAGTTTGTCATCTCTCAAAACTGCCAATGTTGTTTCTACAACAAGCATTTATTGACTGCTAACTCTTTAAAAAAAAATCACCCTAATGCTCAGGAGGACACAAGAGAAGTATAAATCATCGAAGACTTTCTAATCAAGCTGTGAGGACAAAGCGCAGAGACTTGAGATCGAGTCACGAGCCAGAAAACAAGTGTGAGAGCATCACACTAGTGCTCCTGCCTCAGTTGCCCCCACCGCCCCACTCTGATACCTAGTTTATGGCACGACCCAGGGGCTCAACAGGTGGCAGTAAATTCAGCCAGATAACGCAATCATCGCGAGAATAGATGCTGAGTGACTACGGAAGAAAACCCCCTTGCCCTGCCTTTTTTTTCTCTTTATCACTTACTACCTTTTAATGCGTATTATTTACTTTGTTCATCAATTATGTTCCCCCACTAAAGGTGAGCTTTCTGAGGGCAGAGATTCGGTCTTATTCTTTGCATATCCCCAGGGAATGGGCTTGTGTCTGGGGCATCACGGTCACCCAATAAACATTTGTAAAATGAGTAAATGAATGAGTATTTCAGCCATAATGTATCAGCGGGAGGCACAGAGGTGAGACTGTGCCTCCTGGAGTCTTGTGGACTTTCAGGTTCAGGGTTAACGACCACAGGATGAGATACTTAACCAGAAAGCACCAGGGTGTTACTGCAGCTTTGTTTATAATCATGGCAAACTGGAAACCAATGAAAAGAGAAGAGCTAAGCAAATTTCGGGACATCTCTGTAGTGGATATCATAAATGCATTAAAACAGCACCAGAGATCTACATTCTTTTGGGGAGATGTCTACGCTGTATGAGAAGTGATCGAATAAAATCACAAAATATGGTTCTGTTTTTAAAACAATTCTGGAGGCATATGAACAGAAAAATGTCTGAGTGTTATTACCAGGTGCAGCATTAATGGTGGGCTTTTCCTTTCTTCTTTAAACCTTTTCATATTGTCTGATTTTAAGACCATAATAAGGATAATATGCATGCATTATTTTAAAGTTGGAAGAGAAAAGGTACATTTTTTAAAAGAAGCCTCCTGCAGCCATCCCCAGAGTGTGGAAATGCTCTACCTAGGTCTGGGCGTGGTCCAGCGCTCATCCACTCCCAGCGCGCTAGTCTGTGGCTCCCCGGGTGACACATATTACCTGGAACTGACCCAGGTCAGGTGACTGGAACTGACCCGGGGGGCCTGGGATTAACTAGCGGGGGTATTGATTTCAGGTGGTGGTCAAATTTAACAGCCAGTGGTCATTACAAAGGTTTCTCTCTCCTCTTTCTGGACGGAGATGGCCCTAGATTGCCAGCTGAATTTTCATCAATGAAATCCTCAGGAACTGCTGCTTCAGGTCCCGACAGCGAGACTCTGTGCCCTAGCAGAACTGGCCCCAGATTCCACCCCTAATGGACAACAAGGCGGGGCCATGACTGGGCTGGTAACATAAGAGCTACATAGAACCTTTGGCTGAGTGACTGTGCCTTGTATATCACAGTCATTGTGGGGTGGGGGAGCCTAAAACATATTCCTTTTACCCACGGCCCCCAGGACTCTGCTGGTGACACTAAGTGTCTCCTAGGCATGGTGTAAGTGTTCCCAACACCTGCTGTGTTCTGCTGGTTCTGGTTTAATTACTAACACCTATAACTGGGGGTGGAGGGAACTTGGGAATTTTCCTTTAGAGATAAAGTGTCTTCTGGTGCAGAGATCTGGGTGATGGGAAGCAGGTAGGAGCAGCATGGACTTTTGTGGTCAGATTGACCTGGAGCGAGTTCTTAAATTCTCTGAACTTCAGTTCAATTAACATAAAGCTGTGTTATTAATATCAGGTCGCATGGTTTTAAAGCATCCACGAGATTACAAAGCGCACATAGTAGTGCATGGCGCACAGTAGGGGATCAGTAGATGTCTAGTCTTCTCTCAGCGACTCCAGGTGTCTCCGTCTGGTGGAGGATCCCCCCCAGGTAAACGAAGGCTGTTCCTCTGCTCACGCCAGCTGGCCGGCAAACGTGAGGGTTTGCACACTGAGCAGTTCTCTGGGTCTCAGCAGATACCGACTGGGTGCCCTGTCATTCAATCCCACTCGGACACCGACTGCCCAGAGTTCGCACAGACCCCGCAGGTCAAGGGCTCGGTCCCACCAGACTGTCCCCACTTCAGATGCCAATTGCGAGTAGTGGGTCCCCAGGGTACCCACCCTTCTTCCCAGCATGGTTACCAATCAGGGGTTCCCACGCCCCCTTCTTCAGTTCAATAATTCGCTATAATGGCTCACAGAACTCAGGGGAACACTTTACCAGGGATGAAAACCAAATACATATTTCTTTCTATTGTATCACAGTGGGCCTCAAGACCATGGACAATAACGTCATCCTAACGTCTCATGGCCTAAATATTTATTACTTGATTTATTTAGTGGCTACACAGAAAGCAGGAGAGACACTACATTGGGATCCCGGTGCCCGGCACTCCTCTCGATGTCAGGTTTATACCAAGTTCCCACAATTCAATGTCACTATGACAAATCCCCACTGTACAGATGGGCCCCAGAGGCTGGGTGACTCACCCAAGAGCATGTAAGTGACAGAGCTGGGGTTTGAATCCAAGTCGATGGCTCTCAGAAAGCATTACTGTAAACTACATTCAGGTTGTTTTAAATAGGAGAAATAGTGTGAGATCCTGCTACCCTGTTATTTTGGGGGTGGGGAGAGTCATCCCCCTAAATGGGTGTATTTATAGTCAGATTTTACTTCAATCATGAAGCTCCCAATTATTCATCTAGGGATTGAGACTGGATATATAATACACAACAGTAGCTCACATTTTTTTTTTTGACAACTTACTGTGTATCAAGCTAAGTGCATTATATGGAGTAAAAGGATTCTCATTTCATCTTTCACAGCAAGTGTATGGAGTAGGCATTCTCACGCCCATTTTACAGACAAGAAAACTGACATACAATGGGGCTAAGTAATGTTGTACAAACAGCCTAGGCTAACTTCAGTGACTCACCACTGAACTACCCACCCCCATGGAAGGCTACGTGTTGAGCAGGTTGGTAGCAAAGCACCACACCGTGGTCAGGAGCCCAGAGGCAAGGAGACCTGCCAGCCCACAGCTTGGAGAGCTGAGCCACACAGCCCTCTTCACAGGGTCCAGGGAAGGCTCCAAGGGTGACCTCTTGCCCAGTCCTCAGAGGCCTGTTCTCAGTTCTCACCCTCTAGGGCCCGGAGGCAGCTGGGAGGTCCTCCAGCTCATGAGGAGTAGCCCGGGCCCTTGGCCTTGGCCTTGGCCTTGGCCTTAAAAGAAGAGCAGGGCCAGGCCACTGGGAGCCTCTGAGCTTGGGGGGTCAAAGAGGGTCGCAGCAAAGAGAATTTGGCTGAGGCAGAGACTTAGTCACATGCTCTTAAAGGAAGTTTGTGTGAGCGTGACTCACCAAGCAACACTGTTTGACGTGTGGGGCGGTTATGCAAATTTTCCTCCACAAAAAGAAAAATCATTATCAGACTAAGAAAAGACACAAATAAAAATAATACATAGAGGAGATGGGAGGCTTAAAAATATAAATTAAGTTTTACAAGATGGAGAAGAGATTATATAAAACTACACTTCAGTAGTTCTTATTACTGTACAGTATAAAATAGTTATCTGGTATAAAATATGCAATTAGTTTCCAAAGGCTCACAGCCACGGGAAGATTCTTCAGGGACCACCAGCATGCAAACAGAATCATTTTCAGAAATGAGCCTTGTAAAACGAATATGCACCAAACCCTTGATCTCAGGGCTACAATGCCAATGGAGATACAGGCACTGACTCCTTGATAATTTCTAAATGTGTTTTGCCAACTTCTTTTCTGATCTGATGTTTCTAACCTCATAACACTGTGTCCGGCAGTGAGCCTTCCTCAGGCAGGGACAGTGCCATTTCTGGTTGTTCACCTGGATTCGCGTTGCTGGCGTCATCTTCAACGCACTTTCTCCTTTGCAGGGCTCCTCCTAAGCGGTCCTGCCCTCGTGTGAGGGTTTAGGCAACACGAAACAATACAATCTGTACGTCTCCCAAGTAGCACAGATGAGCTACAATACTCTGAGAGAGCAGATGAGCGAAGGACAGCACAACCATCGGGCTGTGGGTGTGTGCGTTTCTGTGTACATGTGTGCCTGTGTGTGTGCATGTGAGCGTGTGTACACTCAGTGTGCCTCAGGACACCTTTGAGGTCTGTATGTGGTAAGGGACCGACAGACGTACAGACCGAGCAGGCCTGCCTCCTCCAATCTGTATGGGAAACTGAAGTGAAGCTTGAGCTCTCTCTAATTTTTAGATGTTAGCAGCCATTTCAGTATTTTCTTCCTGGACCCCAATATGTCATCTTGCACTTCCTGACCTGCCCTCGCTCCTCTCTGGGGTGACAGGGGTGTGTCCTCAGACTCAGGTGTTCTTGGGGTTCACATCCATGGGCAGATTGGTGGGGCTTGAATCCCCCTCTGAGTCAGGCCCCCAACAAAGAGACCTCAAACCTGGCTGCGTGGTAACAGAGGTCCCTTTGGAAAGAGTCTAGAAGGGAAAGGGGGTCATGTTCAAGGTTTTCTATCATCCCTCCCATGAATCACCCCCAGGACTGCCTCTAACCCCATTTCCAGTCATCGTAAATAAAAATCGTGCTTGTAGACTAAGTGACATCCAGGAAAAGCCCCATTCATCAGGCAAAGGAGGAAGCGAACCAAGGGCCATACGTGATTGAGGACGGTGACAATGGGATTTTCTAAAACAGCCGTTCGTTTTCTCTCCGGGTCTGGCGATGCGCTTATGCCTTATCCTACTCCACGACCCACGTCACCATGACCTGCAACAGTGACGTTTCAGTGTCTGTCCCCTTCACTAGACTGGAGGGCCCACACGGCCCTGCGGCCTCGGCGCCCAGCACGGTGTCTGGAAGAGTAGGTGCTCAGTAAATGCTGTTAAATGAACACACCCCTGGGGGTGGCCATAATCACTTCTGAGGGCCGAAGCGGATACTATAAGTAAAGCACTTAGCGCAGGGTAATTGCTCGATAAATATACATTTTATTACATAAGATAATTGCTCAGTCAGTGAGAGCAATTTTATTATATTTTCCAACAGCGCTTTGTAAACTGCAAAACGGTACATTGATTTGTGGTTTTGAACTCCACGTTTCCATTGCAGACACTAATCTCCGGAGGAAATCAGAAGGCTTTGGGCCCGAGGCTTGCTCTGTACCTCAGAAGCCATTTTTAATTAGAAGGCATGTTACCCAGGTCAGGGCAAGACATGTGAGTTTATTCCCTCCACCGTTGCACCCGTTTCTGGGACCAACTTTACAGCACCCTTCCTAGTTCATTCAAGGCTACTACACCTGATATTATTAATAGAAATAGTCTAAGCAGTAGCCCATTATTCACCGAGATCCCTTCCAGATGTCTCCACACCCCTTCAGCAGTCCTTTCTAGAACATCCGCTAAAGTCTGGCTCCTCTCTCAGAGCCCCTGTCCCTCACACAGCAGCGATAAAAGTCCCTTCCATCCACCCATCCATCCATCCAACCAATAAATAATGTGTTTCCTCTTACTCCCACTAGGTACCTGGCATTAGTGTATGTGCTGGGTAAACAGCAGTAAAGAAACAGACGTAAATTCCTGACCGCACGGAGCTTACCTTCTAAATAAAATAAGTACACTGGATAGTGTCAGAGGGTGATAAGTCCTGAATAAAAAGTAAAGCAGACAAGGAGGACGGAGCGTTTGGCGGGGTGGGGGGTTTGCACTTGTTAAAAGGATGGTCAGGTGCGGTTTCCCTGAGAAGACAGCACGTGCATAAACCCCTGGGGGAGACGATGCAGCCAGAGCATACTGGGGAACGAGCTTGTGGACTGAGGTGACAACACGCACAGAGACCCCAGACAGGAAGCTGCCTGGGATGGGGAGGAGTGAGCAGGGGGCAGAAAGGCATGATGGGACATCACGGATCCAGCAGGAGCTCTAGGCTCTGTACTTACTTGGCTGGTAGTCTGAGTGAGCAGGAAGCCTGTGGAAGTAGAGTGACATGACCTCATATATGTTGTCACCAAATCATGCTGGCTGCCTTGTCAATCACAGACTCCACGGGGGAGGGAGGGACTATGGGAAGCAAGGAGCCAGGTAGAGGGATGTTGCGGTAACCCAGGCAAGAGATAATGAGGCTTGGACCACATGGCGAAGTGGAGATGGGGGAAGTAAGCAGATTCTGAATACCTTCTTAAGGGGGAAAATGCAGGGCTTGCCGATGGATTAAATGTGAGGGTGGGAGAAAGAAGCACCAGAAAACAGAGGCTCGGATGAGACGCTGCTCTGATCCTCTTGTACGGGAGTCGTGAGAGATGCGTTCCTTGCAGCGTTTGCCCTAAATCAAAGCCAATTTTCTAAATTTAGCCTTTCTTTTTTAACCATTGCTCAAGGCATGCAGTTCTGGAAAAGTAAGTGTATTTGAAGTCTCCAAATGGTCTAGCAGTACATAAAATATGTGATGTGTTCTCATTCCCCACAATGAATATCAATCTTGAAAACGCCTTGCTTCCAGAAATTCTATCAGTAAAGTTAGAATTGTAATTTTATTTTTCCTCGGTTGTCTGATTAAGGTTTCATTTAAGCCTTGGGCTTATTTTTGAAAGCCCTATAAACATTTTACACGCCTACTCATCTATTACCAAAGTCATTCTGAATTCGGCCTACGGTAAAATTAATTACCATGTCATGAGTCTGTCACATTTCAAGAGAAATCATAAACATTTACTCCGACCTGGTTCAAAGTCACTTTGTAATGAAACAATATTGGCAGCCAGTTTCTTTGTATTACAGCACATTCTTTAGTTGGAAGATTTCCATGTAAATATATCATAAAGTTTCTAGAAGACCATTTTTAACACAGAGAGGAGGTAATAAATCAACTATATCTCTTCAAAAGTCCATAGGCTCATAAAATCCACATTCTGTTCCGGTTCCTCCTGGGACGGGATCATGAGGTTGGCAGCAGGGGAGACAGAGGCCCAGCCTGGGAGTGAGAGAGTGTGCCGAGAGTTTGGGAGACGGGGGAGGAGAGATGCCCTGGTAGCAGGAAGCGGAGTCCTGGCAGATGAAGGCAGGACGGCATGAAGGGCTGGAGCTGCGCGGGCCAGGATCTGGTGCAGGCTGGACCCTCCCTCCACGTGGCTGGCCTGGAGGCAGGCAGAGTGTTGTCATGAAAAGCACACTGGACAGCATGGGTTCAAATCCCAGCTCTGCCACCTGAGTGCTGTGTGACGGCAGGCACAGGAATCTCTCTGTGCCTCACTTTCCTCATCTGTTAAAAAGCTTCATGGGACTGTGGTGAGGAAGTAGTTAAGGGGTTTAAAACAAGGCCTGCTACACAACCGGGACTTGGTAGTGAATATATGTGTACAGATGGGTGATAGGTAGATAAATAGGTAGATGTGGATACAAAATGGAGCAAGGAGGTTTACGGTTGTTCATATGAAAAATAATACAATAATTAATAAATAATAATACAAGAATAAACTCTATTACATACTCACAACTTCTTCCCCATCCTGTTTCAACAGATCTCCGCGCACACACACATACATATATGTATACACACATATAACATATTTACCATGTATACACTATATGTGCCATATTCCCAGTATAGTATAGGGTAATACTGCATACACACGTAGAGTACAGAATAGCACAGTTTATGTAATCAGCTTAAGTCTAAGGACTGACTGGGAGTCCCCGGCTCTGTCCTCGATTATCTTTCCTCTTTCACTCACTTCCCTGGGGATAGTAGTGATGATCTTGCCTGGAGCTTGTTGGGGTTAAGCAAGATAAGGGGACAAGCTCCCGCAGGGTAACAAAGTACAGACTGGAGTGAGCCGCTATCACTAGGGTGTTTTCTGTCCCCCTCGTCCTTCATTGCTCTCCTCCTCTCCCTCCTGGTGGGTCTGACTCTCTGTGGTCTGGAATTCATGGACCTGCGGGCGGCCAATCATAGCAGCGACTGGCCGGGGCCTCGTATCCTCCTTCAGAGCTGGCCCTCCAGGACTGTCTCACAAGGAACACAGGGTCTTCCCGAGACAGGGGCTGAAATGAGTAGGTTGCACTTTCTCGCACTGGCGATGGAGGTCTTCGTGCTCTGTGCTTGGAGGACCAACCTCACAGCTACAAGAGGAGCTGCAGAGGCTGCGTGTGGGGGAGGCAGCTCCGGGGGCAAATGTGTTCCTCTGGCCCCGCTGTTCCCATTTCACTGCCTTTAGTGGGAAGATTCTGGGCCATTTCCTCCTCTCCAAGGGCAGGAAGACAGTAGTCAAACAAACAGGAAAAAGGTGTTAAGCCTAATGCACACTCGGGATCCACGGAGAGCTGTGCATCCCGCACTGTTTTTCCCATCCATTTCCTGAGTTGGAAAAGGAGTTTTTATGTCATTTTTTGTCTGCTCCCCGTTTTTTCCCCACACTTAGCAGCTTCAACAAGATATCACTTCTGTATCGTACAAGCTCCCCACTGTAAGTGTACGGTTTAATGATTCTCAGTTAATCTATACAGCTGCGTGACCGCCAGCACAACAGCTTTTAGATGATTCCATCACTCCAAACCGCCACGCTGTGTCTGTGTGCAGTCAACGCCCACTCCGCCCCAGCCCCAGATCTGTCTTTTTTTTGTAGAAAGTTCGTGTGCATGGAATCGCACACGGTGTAGTCGTCTGTGTCTGGCCCCTTTCACTCAGCAGATGTTTCTGAGATCTCTCCACGTCGTTACATGTATCAGCGGTAGCCCTTTCGTGTTGCTAATTCACAATCTGTCGTACAGGTATAACACATTGCGTCTACCCGTTTACCAGCTGATGAGCACTGGGATTGCTTTGTGTCTTCTTTTAAAAATGTTCTAAGTGAAAGAGGTTGATCCCCTCTCTTTCAAGACATTCTCTGTTCATCTTTTAGCAGGAATATTCCTTTGCAATAGGCCTGGGCCTTTTGAAACACATTCTGCAAGGCCCCTGTGAAAATACAGCCTCTTCCAACATAACAGCAAAGAGCTCGTTCTGATCCTGCACACAAGCACACCTCACTAGAGACAAACCCAAATGTTACAGCAGGGAAATTATTCCTTTACCGGTGGCTGACGCCTTGCAGCAAAGGGATTGTCCGACTGGGGTAGATTACGGGCTGAAAACCCCTCAGAGCAGAGGATGTCTGCAAGTCACAGCCTGTCACTGCTGGCCACACGGGGACCAGAGCGAGGAGAGCCGGGGCACCAGGGCCCACCCCATCACACCAGCAGCAGGGCACTGGCCACATTCCAAAGGAGGAGAACCCAGAGAGAAAGCCAAGAGTGTGGACTCCTGTTTCCATCCTTCCTCCAGAAGTGCACCCCAATGCCGAAGCTAATTGTGTCTTGCTATTCTGTTTCATTCTGACTCACACCCAAGCCCTTCTCCTGAGGGTGGGGTGGGGCGTGTGGTGAGGGAAGGGGCCTTGGCAGACAGAGCCTCAAGCTGACTTTGGCAGTTACAGTGTGGAGCTTAAAGGTAGATCAATAGAAACCTGTCACTGTCGCTGGCAAAAGGACAACACACTCTGCTGATGCGGGAACCTTCATGGTCACTCAACAAATATAAACTGCCGGCACCGTGTACAAGTCAGATACCCTGATAGGCGCTGGGGCAGAGGGAGACAGAGCGCCTGGCTTTAATGAGCCTTAATGAGCTCTCACTGTCCAACAGGAGAGAGCAACTGCTCGGCAAGTGAGTGCAATCATCTAGCAAGGGTTATCCCACCCTGACTGGTGTGGCTCAGTGGGTTGGGCATTATCCTGCAAAGCGAAAGGTCACTGGTTCGATTCCTAGTCAGGGCACATGCCTGGGTTACTGGTTCGGCTCCCAGTTTGGGGTATAAACAAGAGGTATCCAACCGATGTTTTTCTCCCTTCTCTATCTCCTTCTCTTCCCCTTTCTCTAAAATAATCTTTTTAAATATTTAAAAATTAAAAAAATAGAATCATCCCCACACTCCATAAAAAGCTCCCTGAGAACGTGCCGATGAGGGCTTGAGGAGGTGCTGCAAAGAGATTGGCATTTCATCTGAGCCCTTAAAGGGGGCAGCTGTTCAAACAACCAGGGGAGAAGAGGGGAGCAGTTAGACAGCCGTTCGAGATGTCTTGTCACCATGAGAGGTAAAGCCGTACTCAGCCAAATTAAGGCCTGGATAGCCCCTGCAACCAGAGCAACAGAGCAGTCCTGGAGAGCTGACCGTTGGCCACTCACAGTGGGCTGGCCACTTCGGCTGTTCAATCACGTATTCGGTAAGCCAAGCCAACTGGCAACAGAATGATGGGAAAAGAGATTTACTTTACAGCCAACTTGACCAAGAGACTCCTATTCCACTAAGGATGCCCTGCCTGGTGCTTCAGATCAGACTTCTCTAACCTCTCCAGGGAGAGAGCCACAAAGAACACTGCTGAAAGAGCAGCTCATAGCGCCCGCCTCATGTGCGCTGTGAGGCAGAGCGGAGCTGGCTGGCCTGAGCATCAGACGGGCTCGGGTTCCGCAACCAGCAGCTCTTCGCCCCACCGGCCTCTTTGAAACCCAGGAGTTCTGCTCTGGGGACAGGTAGAACGCATGCTTTTGTCTCTGTTTCCTGCCAAAAGTCCACTAAGCTGACAGCATTCTAAAAGGTTTTCTATACCTGCAAAAACTGAGAGAATAGGGAAGGAAATTCAGCAGATAACAAATGTCTACAAAATTTGAGAAGCTAAGAAGCAGGTGGACCAGAAGGAACTGGAACAAAGGAGAGAGGAACAAAGCAGAGAAGCTGGAAGTCAGGGAAAGGCAGGCCTACCTGGACTGCAGACTCTAGAAAGGCTCAGGAGTTGGAGGCACCAGGTGTCAGGGCTGGAAAAGGACAAGTGATAAAAAGACTAGGAGAAGTAATTAGACTCACCCATCCTTGCTCCTACCTGGCCCACCCATATACGTGTATAACGCGCACCCACATTTTTATGTGCATTACACACAGGATTATTAAACCTGTGGCATATAATCGTTATACCTATGTATAATGTACATCCTTATTTTTCCCTAAAAAATGTAGGCAAAAAAAGCGTGCCTTATACACAGCAAAATATGGTAATTACCTCTTACCCACCCCAGCAGGAGGATGGGGATTCACCTCTGGAGAGGTGAACCAATCAGGCTCCAAACCTGAAGATACCAGTCAAACTCAGGGTGGCTATTAGCCTCTCTACTGAAAATGAGGATTGTGTAAAAGCCAGCAAACTGTAAGCCCCAGGCCCCTTCCCCAGCTCTGCTCCAGGATGCCAGAAGCCAGGCGTATCTTATATCCCTTAGGTAAGGCTTCCTGTCTGGAGAAACAGCTCAGAGAATATGCCTACGGATGGTGACTTTGGGAGACCTCCACCGAAGCAGCCTGGTCCCCTTGGATCCCCAGGGCACGGTAAAGCCCACTGGATAATAAGCCCCTAGTGTGTACATGCTGATATCTAGACAGATAGACAGACAGATAGACAGACAGATAATCAGCGTTTTAGAGCCGTAAGATGCTGATAAGGCCTTAGTGTCTTGATGTCTTAGCATCTGAAAAACGGGTAATCAAGAAATATCAAACATTTGAAGAATTCCTATAATGTGAACAAGATCAAAAACCAGGAGATAAAAGGAACTTAGAGGAAGAAGAGACGGTGAAGAGGAAACATTCGAAAATGTGTAAATATCCTCAGCACAAGGTAAGACCACTTGGATTTGAGAATAAGAAACTTAAAAAAATAAGTATTCAGCAAATAATAATGCAGTTAAAGATATGATTAAGCCCTGGCCAGGTAGCTCAATTGGTCATCCCGATACGCCAAGACTGTGGGTTCAATCCCTGGTCAGGGCACATACAAGAATCAACCAGTCAGTGAATGAGTGAGTGAAGCAACAAATCAATGTACCCCTCTCCCCACCCACAATAAATACAATTTTTAAAAATGATTAATTTTTTAAATTCAATAGGAAGATGAGAAGATAAAAATGAGGAAATTTCCCATAAAGTAGATTCAAAAGAATAATAATAAATGTAAAAGGAAAGATAAAAAATTGAGAGAATCCATCAAAGAGGAAAAGCATTTGAATAATAGACATTCCAGAAAGAGAAAGCAAAGAAGATAAAGGGGGAAATTACTAAAGAAACAATACAAGGAAATTTCACAAAACAGAAAGACAGAAGCCTCCAGTCTGAAAGGGCCCATCGAGTGTCTAAGGAATGAATTTAAAAAGCCCACAGCAAGGTCCAGAATCACAAAATGTCAGTACGCCAAAGATAAAGAAAAACCCTAAAAGCTTCCAGAAAGGGGAACCTCAAGGAGCTCATATATCAATGTCCGAAGCTGATCAGGAGGCAGAAGGGCTACAGTCTCCTACGCTGGGACACAGATTTTGAAATTCTGAAGGAAAATTATTTTCAATATTGAAGTCTGTGTCTATCCAAGTTATCGGTAAAGTGTGAGGGTAGAAGACATATTCAGACATGTGAAGCCTCAAAAAAAAGTACTTCCATGCCCCTTTTCTCAAGAAGCTACTGGAAAATATGCTCCACCAAAATAAAGAGGAAAACATGGGCTCTGGCAGGGTGGCTCAGTTGTTTGGAGTGTTGTCCTCCAACATAAAAGGTTGCTGGTTCAATTCCCGGTCAGGGCACACGCCTGGGTTGCAGGTTCGGTCCCCAGTCAGAGAGCGTACAGGAGGCATAGGGTCAATTTCTCTCTCACATAGATGTCTCTCTTTCTCTCTCTCTCCCCTTCTCTGTCTCTCTTTCTCTTCCTTCCCCTCTCTAAAGTCAATAAAAACACAGGATCCAGAAAGCAGGGGATCAACACACAGAAAGGAGGCCAAGGGAGTTCCCCGGAAGTGGTGCTGGGGACTCTCAGGCCACAGCTGCGCAGACCTAGAAAGAATCCGATGCAGAGATGAGCGGCACAGGGGCTCAGGGGGAAGGCAGGAAAGTGGGCGTGAGGGAGAGGAGTGGACAGAACCCTCACTACCCCATTGGTCAGTGAGCTGAGAGATCCCTCTGTGCTGACTAAGTATGGGGTTAATCAGTGACAGGTACGAAGCCGTAAACGAAGCATACTAAGCAGGAAGCGATTTTTAACTCCAGAAAAGAACAAAAAGATGAACAAGAAAGGAAATGTAATTGGAACACACCCTGTGATTCAGCTGTGACTCACAGACATCATAATGTAAACGCTGAATATTGACTTAAACGGTGAGCGCTGTTGAGGAGGGGGCACAGGGCCGGGTTTTCGGGGAGGAATGTCAGAGAGCGGAGTCTGCAGGCGCCATCGTGAAGAGTCAACAGGCAATAGTTAAAGAAAGAAAAGAAAAAGAAATAAGTAAAACAAGAAATAACAATAAAGACATGTTTTTAAGAAATATGAAAGTACCAGATCAACTACCTGATAGAGCTGAAAGTTGAAAGGTAGTTAAAAGAAAGTTGAAAATTAAAAGGGAAAACGAATAGGTTCATTTGAAAGATGGTGTTGGAGGAGCGCTCTGCGGACACCCGGGCCACCAGAAAGTGGAACCAGTGGGTCCTAGGGCAAATGAAGGCTGACGCATCACAGGGGGCAAAAACGACAAACTAAAACTTACTTGGGGCACACCATGAAAGGGCAGGTTCTTTGGAAAAGACAGTGATGCTGGGAAAAATGGAAGGCAGCAGGAAAAGAGGAAGACCGAACAGAGATGGACGGACTCTGTCAAAGAAGCCATGGACCTGAGTCTACAGGAGCTGAGCCGGGCTGCTGAGGACAGGACGCTGTGAACGTCACACATTCATGGCGTGGCCAGGAGTCAGAAGTGACTCAACAACTCGTAACAACAGAGTTGAAAGTAGGTGCAATAGTTTTATGTCAGCTTGACTCGCTCACGATGCCCAGATACTGAGACAGAGAGTATTTCTGGGAGAGTGTGTTTTGGATGAGATTAACATTCAAACCACTGGGCTTAGAGTAAAGCAGATCACTTTCGGTAAAGTGGGGGCCCTCATCCAATCAGTTGAAGGGTTTAATAAAACAAAGACTGACCCACCCCCACCCCAAGCAAGGCATTCTGCCAGCAGGCAGCCTTCAAACTTGAACTACATCATTTGCTCTTCACCTGGGTCTCCAGCCCACCAGCTCACCCTGCGAATTTTGTACTTGCCAGCCTCCATAATCCCATGAGCCAATTCTTTAAAATCTCCCTCTCTCCCTCTTTCTCTCCCCCTCTCTCTCTCTCCATACATTTGTCCTGTCTTTCTGGAGAACCTGACGACTAATACAGTGATGTCACCTAGAGCAGGAATGGAGGTGGGGCACTCAGCAGAAGAGATCTGGGTTTTGTCGTGAACCTGGTTGATATTTTTTATCTTTTAGACTATGTATATTTGTCACCTAGGTGTGAAAGGATTAAATTTAAAAAGAGTTAAAAAGAACAAGATATGTTTTTTAATCCACAGCCCCAGTTTAAATTTCTCTCTGCCACTGGCTGTGTGGCCTGGGACACAGCTCTCTGAGCGTCGGTCTCCCCGTGGGTAAGAGGGGTCTCCAAGGTGATCAGGAGGGTTTGCAGAAACCGGTTAATGGAGAGTGCAGCCGGCCTGGGACCAGGGCTGAATCAAGGGTGTTTGCTGCTGAGACAAAGATGCCTTTTCTTGCATCGACTGCCCTGGCAAGAGCTCGGGCGTGTTACTCTGATTTTGTCAGGGTTATTGTTTCAATAAAATACACTGGCGACAAAACTCATTCTCTTGGAAAAGAGTATTTGCCCTTTTAATATTTTATCCCCGATGTGCTTTATAAGACAAATACACTTCAGTGTTATAATTAAAACCCCTTCCAGTGCAGTGTCTGGGTGCGTGCAGGCAGGCCGGTCCCTCCCGCTCTGCTCGATCGATCCACCGGGCGTGGACGCACTTGCAGGGCTGGCTCAGCGATTGCCTGTCCGTCACTTGCTGTGCACAAATGAAGCCACTTCCAACGACCTGATGTGCACTTCTGCCACTCGGAGAACTGAATGAAGGGGTGGAGCAGCAGCTGCCTGCGAGGCCCAGGAGAACCAGTGCTCTTCCGCAGCTGCATTTCCTGGGGGACCGAGCCCAGGAACATACGAGATTGGAAGGGTCGGGTCGTGGCCACCTGGGAAGGTGTGGCAGACAGGAAGCGCTCCTGCGCTCCCTGGGGGACAATCCTTTGCTTGCTTGTGAAGTTAGAGGCTACCTCAGACTGGCGTCTTATTCTGGGGGCCAGAATGGGCTTCAGTCTGCAAACAAGCGTTGGTGTGAGTGTACAGGAGCCTTGGGAGTGGCAGGGGCCTCCGCAGAGGTACAGATGAGCCTTTTCTCTCTAAACGTGGCATTGCCTTGAAGGGTGGGCAGTCTCTCCTCTGAGTTACCGGGATTGTCACCAGAGTGAATGAGCAGAGCAGCTCTGAGACATCGGTGCTGGGGCGGGGTGGGGCGGGGGCATGGGCCATGGTCAGAAGGTGGAAAGAGTCAGCCCAGCCTCCTTTCTGTCCCCCCCAGACTCCCCACTTTGGGCCCAGCCCAGACCCTTCCTGACAGTGGAGGAAGCCTGCCCCAGCCCAGCCCTTCACCAGGGCAGCCCCCACCTCCGTGGGGAAAGGGAGGTCACACTTTGGGGGTAGGCACAATGCCAATCACTTCACAGCATCCCTTCACTTCTTACAGCACATTTACTTCTTGTCACAGCACTGTGACCTAGACATTAGTGTCCCCGTTTTCTAAAGGCTGAAACCCAGGCTCAGAGAAATCCACTTGCCCCATGTCTCTCAGCTGTTGGGTCAGGTGTGAACTCAGTGCTGTCCAGGAGCGGTGGCTTTTCCTGCCCCCTGACATGCAAGATCTCCTGCTGGCTGTTCAGAAGCACCGCACTGTACCAGCAATTCCCCACAGCAGTGGTTCCCCCACCCACCCACCCATTTCCATTGTCTGGAGTCCCTCCCAGGCGTCGTTGACTTGAGAGAAACCTAAGGGGCCCTCAACACTCTGTCCCAGCTTCCTCTGCGGTGCCCCACCAGGCCCTCCCCCAGGCGCCCCCACCCCACTGATTTAGCTCAGTCCTTCCTCCTTCTCAGCACCCCAGCACCCCAAACACACTTTTATTAAGGAACACAGCATACTGGTGGTTTCGTGCTCTGTCCTTTTCATTAAAGTGGCAGCTCCATGAGGAATAATGTCTGTCTTTTTCATCTTCGAAAACAGTGAAAAACTCCCAAGCAGCCCTTGTCCTAGCCATTTGGAGCGACTTCCAATTCCCCAGATGCAAGAAGCTCCCCACACCGCCCGGCTCTTTTCTGGGGTGCAGCTCCTAGTACAAAGCCCAGTGAATGAAACACGCACAATTAAAGTGTCTGGAATGTTGGGTGTTCAAAGGATGGGTCCCCAAATGTCCAAAACCCTTCCTCGTCGCCTTTCCTTGTCACGCTTTTCAAAAATGTTCTGAATGAGGCGTGATGTTTCAAAACACAGCGAATTAACTCCTGAAGTAAGAATTTCTGTCACGCATTGAAGGAGAGGATAGAGGTGAATGGATTGCCTCTCCAATCCATTAGCACCGGGCCAGAGCCCTGCATCCCTTTCGTGGCAGCCGAAGGAAGCAGGACTGAAAACAGGAGAATTGGCCTCACCAGGGAAATGTCCTCAAAAAGAAATGGCAACCAAGTCGGACAAAACGGATTCCTGGGTGTTTTCATCTCCTGAAGTGATTGGAGAAACAGCAGGCTCTCATCGCCACCACCCTCCCTGCACCGGGCCCTTATTTACTGCCTGCTTCGAGGCCGTGTGCCTCTCTCCTCCAAATGAGATTTGCTGGAGGCTAGCCCCTTTCCCATGAAGGTCACCAGAGAGCTGCTGAATGCTAGGAAGTAGTAACTTCAGCAAAATGTCCGGGAAGATTTAGTTGAAAGGAACTCAGCGCCAGGCGCTGGGTAAGGAGCAGAGCTAGCTGAGACTACACACGCAGAGCCCAGAGCTGCCTGGGTGGCAAAGTCAAGGGCAGGCGAGCCCAGGCCTTGGAGGCCAAGTCCCCTCAGTCAAGGAGCAGCCTCCCAGGAACTCCAGCAGGGAGAGAGGCTTGTGAGACTTAAAATTCATTCTGCTGTCGCCCCTGGATCACCCCTGCCACGCGCAAGCAGGCTACAGCAGGGGCCCTGGCTGTTCTGTTTGCTCTTCAGCCACAGCAATTACCAGGAAAACCCAAGGCCCGATTTGTTCAGTGACAAGAGGAGCAGCAGCCGTTTGCACTATGAAGCCTGACCCAGCCCAAATTAAGCAGCACCCCTGAGGAATACTTTGCCTTTGTCTGGGTGGACAGCAGGGCCCAGCCAGACCTCCCGCTCTGTGCCTTCCATCTTCAAAGGGACTTTGAAGTTCTTCCCCCTGGGAAGGTCCTGTGTGTGACAGACGTCTTCGGTCTACAGGTAGACCCTCTCAGTGGAGAGGTCATGCATTTTGGGGACATCCAGAAAAGGACTTCAGATTGAAAGGGTCAGGAGAAACCCTTGGAAGCTTTCCCTGAGGAACCCAGAAATCAAGCCGGCAACCGGGTTCTTTCTCTGTTCTTGTCTCACACTCAACATGTTTATGGATCCAACATCCAAACGCATAGATTCACATTAGAGAAAACCCAAGCCAACTCGCTCCCTCGCATTTCGGAAAAGGAAGTGGCGCACAACTCCACGACAGCCCGCCAGCCTGGCACACACCGCCCTGCGTGCTGGATGTGTGAGCCTGCGCCAGGCGCCCTCTGGACCTAATCTTCCGCTTCTACACAGCTCACTGACATAGTAACTGTTGCTTCTCTGACTAGCAGTAAATGCATTTTCCGACAACTTGCTTTTTTTCTAGGTTGTATTAAAATGACTTTACTGGTTCTATATAAAAATCTCTATATCTTCCTCTCAACTTTGCTTGTGAGCCTACCTAAAACTTCTCTTTAAAAAATAGTCTTAAATGATACATATGAGAAATTCAAATAAAATACAATAATCACAAAAGAAATTTTCTTAAAAAATTCTAAATACCTTGTCTAGATACAAGCATCACTAATATTGTTAAACATTTTTCTAGACATCTCTTTGTGCATGTATTCAAACAGAAGGGTAGAGCCCTGGCTGGTGTAGTTCAGTAGATTGAGCGTGGGCTGTGAACCAAAGGGTCACCGGTTCGATTCCCAGTCAGAGCACAGGCCTGGGTTGTGGGCCAGGTCCCCAGTAGGACCAAGTGAGAGGCAACCACACACTGATGTTTGTCCCTCTCTTTCTCCCTCCTCCCCTCCTCTCTAAAAATAAATAAATAGAATCTTTAAAAAAAAAAAACAACCCAGAAGGGTAGATAGATGGATGAAAATAATTTTCCAAAAGTGAGATTATAGTGCATAAGTTCATTTCTGTAAAAGTGTCAAATTTAATATTATTTTCAAATTTAATATGAAAAAGAAATTGCAGGGAAACTGAAAATGCCTTATCACAAGAAATATGCAGTGACAGCTGTAGTGGCAAATGGTCACAAGTTCTTTCTCACTCCTCCCACTGAGAGGTAGGATCTTTTTCCCCATGGCCTTGAACCTGAGCTGGGCTGTGACTGTTTTGACCAATAGAATACAATGGAGGTGATGCTGTTTTAGTTCTGGGCCTCACGTGTAGAGTACTAGTAATTTCCACTTCCTCCCTTTTGGAATCCAGCCACCATGCTGCCAGGAAGCTCAAGCAGCTACAGAGCAAAGTCAAGAAGGAAAATTGGAGCCCAGCCAACAGCCACAACTGAACTTCCAGCCAACACCCAGCATCAACGTTACTGCCCAGAGGAGTGAGGCATCCTGAAGTGACGCCTCCAGCCCCTGTGGACACCGGCTGTCACAAGGACAAACTGCCCCCACGCTGAGTCTTGCCCACACTGCCGAAATTGTGATCAAATATGTGGGTGTTTTTGCTTTAAGCCACTAAGTTTTGAGATGGATTCTTATGCAACGATACATAACTAAACAAAATCTCTCCACAGTGATTGAGGGGGATAAAAGATAAAATACTTAAGAAATGGGGTTTCTCAATTATGTCTTTCACATTTAGAAAGTCTCAATTGACTCTAGATGTTAAAAAAAAAAAAAAAAGGTCCCAGTGTTATTTAGTCTCATTTCCACAAATAAATGGTAAAATGTTTACCATGAGATTCTCACCACATCCTCGAACTTCCTCATTTCTATTATTTGGTTTCATCCTTCAGTTGATAAATTTTAACCTTAAGTGTCCCCAACTCCATTAAAAAAAAAAAGAGTTTATGGGCACTATCAAATATTGATTGGTACCTAGAGATAGAATTAAATCACATTGAATCACATGGTGGGAAAGTTACTTCCTCTTCACTCTCAGTTCTGTTTAAATCAAAGAGAGAGCCTCAATTCAGTGCTGGTGTATCTTCAACATCTCTCCAAACCGATGGGTTCTTCCTTTCTAACAAAGAGAGAGTTGGCTTTAAGGTCACCTTGAGCAGGTGACAATGGGATCAGACACCCCCCAGGGTGGCGTGGACTCGCACTCTTTCCAGCAACAGTGCTGGCTGGTCGGGACTGAGCCTCGCTGAGCTGCGCCAGGACCTTCCATTGCTTTATCCGACCACCTAATTTTGACACGTGTGGCATAAACCTATAACCTTGTTATTTTTTAGTTGGTGTTAGTGAGTTGTTTTGTTATTATAATTTCTCCTGGTTTTTACATTTAATTTTTTCAGAAGAAGAGTCTTTTATCTTTGTGTTTTAAACCTCTTTCTTTCTTTATATTTATGATCATTTGAGCAACAAATTGATCTAAAGTGTTGGCCAAGATTTTGGAACACCATCAAAATGAAAAATCCCTGTGTCTCCCCCAGGGTACTGTGAGGCGGTGTGGTTAGTGGAAAGAATATGGAACCGGAAGAGCCGGCGTTCATGCTGCCTGTCACCTACTGGACCCAATAAGCAGAAACAGGGATTGAATCTTTATGGGCGCTTTATTCAGAAGGTCGACAATCTGAGAAGACAGTGGGCTTCTGCCCTAACAGACCATCTTACATTCCATTTTAAACCGACCTTTTTATAGGAGGAGAAAAGGGTAGGCAAAGGGATTGGAATTCAGGGAAGAAGTTAATGAGATAAAAGCTGCAGCATTCTTTTATCTGTGTCCTGGCAGTGGCCTTTGTCTGTGTGAGGCGTGAGCGCCTCACCCTGGAGCACAGTGGCTCAGATACCACCTCCATGGCTTGCAGCCGTCTTGAGCCACAAAGGTGGAACTGCTTCCGGTCTCCTGGAGTCAGGGTGGGTCATACCTTCAGTTCCTGGAACAGTAGCTTTTTACATACATTGATTACTAAGCTTATTAACTGTTACCTGAAACTAAAATTTCCCCAACGTTTGAGTTCCTCATCAGATACAGTAGGGATGTTTGAGTTCCCCATCAGATACAGTACAGATTTGAATGCCGGCCCTAGCAGTTCCTAGCTGTGTGACTAGGACTTAACCTCATCCAGCCTCAGTGTCTTCACTTGTAGAGTGACTAACATGGTGCCTATCAAATGATAAGTACTCAGTGAATGTTCAGGTCCCTTTTCTCCTTCCTTCTTTTCTTCTAAGCTTGCTTGGTGCTGGAATGGCCAGAGTCAGGGTCAGTGAAAACGAGCTTTCTTTGTTTGTTTACCCAAGTGCCAAAGGGTGCGGGGGTGAGTGGAAGGGTTCATCTGAATCCAGGCTGATCCAAGGGCAGAGAATGGCCCCTCGTTTCTATTAAAGAGCCCTGAGAGGCATACAGACCCAGGAGCCCTGTGAGAGTGAGCAGACTTCCTTCTCCTCCCAAGGAAATGAGGAAACTGAGTCAAAGGTGAGAAAGGAGATAAAACCTTAGATCGGGCAATCAGCTCTCTGATTTGTTCTGAAGTTCTCTAAGCAAACACTTATTCTCTCTCTTTCTGTCACACTCACAGACATACACACATTCACACAAACAGGAACATACTTTTCACATATACGCATGTTTACACACAAACTTACACACATACAAGCACTCACACGCATAACACAGAGAAAGACACATAGACATTCACTTTCACACATGCAGATCCACACTCACATGTGTACACATATACTCACACTCACATGGCATGCACACACAGGCACACCCTCACTCACTCACACGCACACTCCTATTAAACTCTTCTCCCTATTAAAAGAAAAAAAGAAATCGCTCCTGCTCTTAGGCGTCCAGAAACGGTATCTCCTCAGTCGCAGGCATGCTCTGAAATGCTGTCCTATTCGTTATCACAGGGCCCTGGGCAGTGGCCCACTCGATTAAATGCAGGACAGCCGACTCCAGGGATCAAAACACCCACTTGGGCAAGAACAGGAGCATAACTGATTACACTCATTTTCTTGCCCAATCACGACATTTACAGCCCACTGAAAATATTTGAACCATTACCAAGCCAAATCCCCAATTTTCTATTGGAGTTTCATAAATCTCAGATATGATCTTTATCCCAAGCCAAAGCTGAGTTCATTAAAAATACTTGTTAACCTAATTAGGCATCAGAGCTAAGAGCCCATTCTAACTTGGAGGACGGGTGAGTGAGCAGGCAGATGGGATGGGTGGCTTCATGTCCCTAAGATCCGCCACTGGTGGTAATTTATTTTAGAAAGAGCATCTTTAATTAAGTTTGAATAGCATCTGATTTATCGTGTGTGCCAAATATGCAGTCACCGAGGACCACTGTGCTCAAGAGCCCTAAGTTCCCGGACGCTAAATCAGCTCGGGTCTATGTCACCGGGTGGACAGAGCCAACACTGCCTCCCTACCCCGCCATGCCTCCACTTCACAGAGACGCTTCTTATGGCAGCACCATCCTTTTTGAGCGTGCTCCGGGAGTCCAACATGTACAGAAATCTAAAACACCCGTATATCTAATATACACGTCGCAGTCCTGGCTGAGCCTACCCGGGGCTACTACTGCAGAAGTCGTGGTCTGGTGACCGCTGTAGCATCTCTCCACAGGAGCCCACGGTGAGAGTTTGGAGGAGGCCAGAGGTACTTAGTGTAGCAGAGGGAAGGAAGGGAAAGGGCAGTTTCTGTCCCTGCTGCAATCTCCGCCCCTCGGCAGGCTCCTGCCAACTCTGCAGGCTAACAGACTAGAGTTGATCTCCTGGGAGAGACAGGTCAGGATAGGAAGCCAACGGAGCAGCTTTCATGAAAGTCCAGGAGAGATGCTGGGCACAGCTGATACTGAGACACCCAAGCACAGCCAAGGGGGGGGACAGGGTCATTGCCCCGCTTTGGTACCACAGCACTGCAGCAGGGTCTGGCAGGGGCTGCAGCTGCAGGGCAGCTACATGGCAACTGTGGTGGAGGACCTGGTCTCGCCAGGTCCACCAGGGGCAGCAGCAGAGGCCAGCAGCATCCTCGATGGCTGCGCACCATGGGCTTTCATGAGAAGGTCAAGTGCAAGAACTTGAGCAGACTTCTGAGTACCTATGAGTTCTTTCCAGCAAATCACAGAAACACCTAGGGGAGAGTCAGAATGGCTATTGGATTGAAATCCTTCTTTCTCCCAGAGAGGTTCCAATGTCAGGGTCAATGTCAGGGTCCAATGTATGGGTCAATGTTCCATCTGCCCAGTGATACCTGAGACGTTCAGATTCACACACACACACACACACACACACACACACACAACCTCCACAATCAGTTCATAACTTATCCAAACCTGTATGCTGAGACTACCTGGCTCCTGAGAACCACATGTCCCAGCCTCCCTTGCAGTCACGTGTCTCCATGTGACTGAGCTCCTGGCAAATGGAATATAAGTAGGAAAAATATGTGTCACTTCCAGGCCTGACCCATAATAATGTCCCACTAGTTATGACCCATCTCTTTTTCTAACTCTCATCTGAATAAAGAGAATGCCAAGGACCTAGATAGAAGTTCACAAAATGGAAGGTGCTCTCCCTGGCAGGTGCGGCTCAGGGGACTGAGTGCAGGCCTGAGAACCAAGGGGTCACCGGTTGGATCCCCCATCAGGGCACAGGCCTGGGTTTCAGGCCAGGTTCCCAGTTGGGGTCGTGTGGGAGGCAACTGATCAATGTTTCTCTCTTACACTGATGTTTCTCTCTCTCTCTCTCTTTCTCCCTTCCTTCCCCTCTTAAAAATAAATAAATAAATAACATTTTTTTTAATGGAAGGAACCCAGTTCCTGAATTTTCAATAAGAAAAGCCACCAGACCATAAATACCCACACTGCTGAAACACAGCAAAGTAGAAACTTTACTGTTCCAAGCCACTGAGATGCGGGGATTGTTTATTACAGAAGCTAGGGTTGCTTGCCTTATGCATTATACCATAGAAGCATTCTTATCCCCAGTCTTCAAACAAGGAAATGGAAATTCATAAGGGTTTTAAGTCAATGGTTCCCAACCAGCAGTGATTTTGACCCCAGGGGACATTTCACAACGTCTTGGAGACATTTTTATTGTCACAGCTTGGGGAGGGGATTGTATGGGCTGCTGGCTCCTAATGTGTAGAGGCCAGGGGCACTGCCACACACCCCACAGGGCCCTGGTCGGCCCACGGCAAAGCGCTCCCTGACCCAGGGTGCCAAGCATGTGGGGGATGAGAACGCCCGCCCGGGGTAAGCAAGCTGTCGGAGGTCACTGAACTAGAACTGGCAGGTGGCTTATCATCTCAGCCCTTCCTCAGTGGCAGCTTGTCTCTTTACAGGGACCCTTGTGGGTGAGCCACCATGACACCGTGTGTGCTCAGAGTCCCCACGTCACTGCTTCACCCGGGTCTGAATGGAAGTTCACTCCTGGAACAACGAGCACCCTTAAGCACCCTTCCATAAAGCTCACAAATCTTAGTGAGCTTGAGGGAAGACTGCCGCTGGCATTTCCTACTGAATCAGCGGGGACCGGGATATTGATATTGATTGCAAACAGGCAAACACGTTTGCAGTCTCAAGCAGAGGCCACGCCTGAGAAACTTCAGAGAGAAGGCATTTGTCTTTCTCTGCTAGGGTCCCTGCAGCCTTCTATATTATCAAAAAAAAATCCATTTTCTGCTTTAAAAAGCGGTACATTTGTTTTTTAAGACATTAGTAAAAAATAAATTAAAATTTCCTGTGTTCCATCTGCTGGAGGAACCCATGATAAGTAATTTTGTTCATATTCTTCCATATTTATTTCTATGTATATGTGAACGTGAGGGTTAATTTTGTGCATCAACTGACGGCCACAGGGTACCCAGATTATTCCTGGGTCTGTCTGCGACGGTGGTTTTCCTACGAGGCGAGCATTTGAGGCCATGGACCCAGTAGAGTGCCCTTTGCATGTGGGTGGGCATCATCCAACCTCCTGAGAGCCTGAGTAGAACAAAAGGTGGAGAAAGGAGGCATTTGCCCCTTTTCCCGGCCTCACTGTGGAGCTGGGACATTTCCTCTCCTGTCCTCCTGCCCCCAGACTGGGATCCACACCGTGCCCAGCTCCCTGGGGTCTCAGGCCCTCAGACTCACTCAGACTGAATTGCACCACAGGCTTTGCCGGGTCTGCAGCTTAGAGATGGAAGGTCATGGGGCTTCTCAGCTTCCACAATCACCTGGGCCAATCCTTATAATAAACCACACGTAGAGGAGATATCAACCATCTCTCCTCCATATCTAAGTATATCTACTATTGGTTCTATTCCTCTGGACAACCCTAATACAGCTAATATTTCCATATTTTCACTAAGATAAGATATACAGGGGTAGGCAAGAATAGGTTTGCAGTGGTGAGTGTGTGAAACACAGTTTATTCTTGTATTAGTATTTATTAATTATTGTATTGTTTTCCACATGCACGAATGTAAACCTGCTTTTGCCCACCCCTGTGTATACATACACCCATGCACACACACACACACACACACACAATCAGGGACTGCTAAAGAACAATTCACGTTCCCCTCTCTTGAGAACACTTGCAGAATACATTTCCCAGCCTGCTTTGCAGTCAGATGTGGTCACATGACTAAGTCTAGCCAATGAACATGAGTGGAAGTGCCATGCGCATCTTCTAGGCCTGGTGATGAAAACCTCCCGTACATGCTGCCCCAAGTTCTTTTCTCCTTTTAGCTGGTTGGGGTGGAGCAGCCTCATGTCGGAGATGATGGAGCTTTCTCCGGCCTGAGCTCTGCACGGGTGTTGGCAGGAGAGTTGTCCCAAGTCTGCTCAAGAACATTGTGTGAGCAAGAAACACACTTCTACTGGGTACATGGGGGCTTATTCGTTATACTACTGCAGCTAACAATTGCTCTGTAACTTGCTTCTTTCACTTAAAAATATATTTCAAACATTTTCCCACATCAGTACACACACTATATTTTTTATGACATTTCCCCCCCCATAATTTAACTTTTCTGAAGTTGGGAGATATCTTGTATATGGGAGGTACAATTCCCCAAAGGATTTTATTAAATGAGTGGGGTATCTTGGAATCAAGGAAACATCACAGTCTAAACTTCCTAGAGCTTTAAAAATAATACACATTTACTGTTGCAGTTAAAAACCAGAATAGTATGACGGGGTTTTAAAGGAAAAGTCTTTAGTATAGCAGTAATGTTCAGACAGGGTGGCTCCTTCACTCGAAGATCCAGTTGAAATAGTTTTGCTAGTGAAGGAGCAAAACACCCACAGTTGGATGTGCAGAGGCTGAAGAAATGTGAGACCCCCAATGTGCGTAAGTAGGTAGAGCAAGTGGTCCGATCATACCCAGGTTTAATCTTGGGAACTACTCAGGGTATATTCAGCCACTGCAATGATCTTGAAATCACATCGGAGAGCATCTCTCTGAAGGATTTAGGTGTAAAGGCATCAGACGGAGATCCATCAAGCAACTGTGCGTACCATCTCAGGAAGGATGGAGAATGCCCTGTTTTTAAGGCCATATTCATTCATATTTAAGAAAAGCTACCAAATTCTTGACCTTCTTATCTCCTGTCAAACTTTCCAAATTCCATAAACTTCTTTAACTTACAAAACACATCTGGTATCAAATGAGAAATAGAGTCTTGTGTCAGAAGACATTCTCTCCTTAAAGGTCTTGGAAATACTGAGCACATTTAGAAAGGCTTTCTTGCAGGGCTTGTTTCATAAAACGTTCACCAGGAGAAAATAAGCAAGATGCACTGATGTAAAACTTAAAATTAATTTTATTTATAAAATGCATTTACTGTTTTCCTCTCTGAGGCAATGAGGGACTTTGTGGTCACTATAAAACTCTGTTTTGCCTTTTTTGATGGCTTTTGAGGTCCCTAGAATCCCTAAATTATTCTCTCTGCAACGCATTCCTTTTGGTAGAACAGAACTTTTTCTCACAGAAGGAATTGGTGGTTTAAAAATGCCTTTTGGGGGATACAGAATAAAATATTCATCAAATCTTGCCTCTCAATCTTCCAACATCTACTTATGAAAACTTGCCATCAAAAGTCTTATGGTGACAAAAAATTTCCCAGGTGATAGCAGCAATAATGGATTCACATTATGATTTTTAAATTTCCAATCCAGTTTTTCAACATTCTGCAAATCTTCATGTTTGTCTAGAAAATAACCTCTGGAGTTCTCTTCCTTCTCAATGACTAGTTATGCCATGAGCAAGCAATACTCAAGGACTATTGAGTTTGGGGCTAGAATTCACTGCAGAAAATCATTCAGGGTGTAGCTTCCAAGATACTCGATAGAGTTCCAGATGCTCTTCATCTAATGCCATTTTGACAAATGAAAAAAGGGTAGGCTCTCTGGAAGATGGAATTGTGGTCTATAATGCTGGTCCAGCCAACATCTTCCAAGTGAGAGAGTCTGTTGGCAACTCACTATTAATAGGCAACAGTGAGACCCTCGAATGGTGTGGTTTCTTTGCTGGTGAGTAATGAAAACCACTTGGTTTTTCTGTCCAAGTAGTGAGTCTTGTTCAAAGAGACCGGTTTTATTTAAAGCTTTGAGATGGTTGGAAATGTTTTCCTTGGTTGGGAAAAAAATAAGTCAGCTCTGAAAGATTCTGACTTCTTTCTTTACAATAAAGAGAACACTACTTCCCTCCCAGAGTCCTCTGGGGAACCTGTATCCCTAGGAGACCAGGTTAAAAGTTGTCATTACTTCACCAATGTCTAAATTGCTTTTAAATGTCTTATTTCACTTATTAAAAAACATTTATACATAGTGTCTAATTTGTGCTAAGTGTTGTCCTGAGCATTTTTCATACAGGGTCGGTGGGCACATATAATGCCCCCTTTTATTACAAAATGTTTTATTACAAAATCATAAGCATGTAATTCTGTAACATAACAATATCACACTCAAGCACAACACATGACATTTTAGGTGAAATATTCAAATTAAAGCTATAAATTATTACACCCATATTATTACCCTACCAACCACATTCATGCGGGTGTTGCCTCTGCTGGACCCTGTATATTAACTCCATTAATCCTCACGGTTCTCATATAAGATTTTCCTGATTATTTATTCTTTCCCCCCAAACTTAAGATGACAATGAGCTATTGGGATGGGTAGCACTAATATTTCCATTTGTCTTTTTCTCCTTAAGGATTATTCCAAGAAGATAGAAATGAAGAAAAACAGAGAGTTAACCTTTAAAATATGATTTGGGGATCAATATCAGTAGAGAAATGACCACAAAAAGTATCCCCAGAAGTAAATATTTAACTCTGATAGACCTTGTAGCTTAGGAAATTTGTAGCTTCTAGCCATTGAAGCTAACCAGGTTGTAGTTATTGTACCAAAAATTAGAAACTTTTGTCACAAATATACCATAAAATGCAATTCTACAGATCAGATACTAGCCTTAATAAGGTGCAGGTAATATCAGTTACCACAGTGCTTATTAAGCATTTAAGAAACATCACCACAAAACAGAATGCTATCCTACATAATAGAAGAACAAGGTCTTCGTTTGGTCTATGTGTCTCGAGTTGTATCATAAATGAAACTCGAGGATGGGCAGATGAATTTCAGAAGTCCCTCCACTGTGACCCACGATCTTACCACTCATTTCGTGCATCAGCGTGCCCTTGTCTAGCACAGCAGTCTTCAAACTGTGATTCCCAAAATGCTGGACTGCCATAAAAATAAAGCCTTGTAACATACACCGCTTTAGAAATGCCTCACATTGTGTGGCCTTCCTGGAGATGGTCAATGTGTCCAATCTCGAAAAGCGCCTCCACATTTGACTTGTTTAACCCAGCCTTAGTGTCCTGAGAACATAGCTAGAACCGCTGGATCTAGTGAACTCTGGACAATTTGCTTCAAGGTAAGAGGACAAGTGTGTTGCAGGGAACGGAGTTAGAATCTGCACCTGGGGGTAGACCCGGGGGGCTGTTTCTTGGGCACTAGGGTTCTTTCTGGTTCTTAGGTACACAGGTTGAGTTCATCATACTTCTCAGTTCATGACCTGTGACATCGTGATTTACAAATATATATATATTTAGTCTTTGTTCCCTTTCTTGGCACAGAGCTCCTAAAACCCTTGAAATTTCCTAAGTAGGGATAAGAGTGGTAAAGGTAGCAAGGATGCCCACTCTTGCCACATTTATTCAACATAGTATTAGAAATCCTAGCCAAACCACTTAGTAAAGAAAAAGAAATAAAAGTCATCCACCTTGGAAAGGAACAAGTAAAACTGTCACTTTTTGTAGGTGGCATGATATTACATATAGAAAACCGCAGAGACTCCATCAAAAAGCTGTTAGAACTAAAAAACAAATTCGGTAAAGTTGCTGGATACAAAATGAACATACAGAAATCTGTTGTATTTCTATACATTAATAATAAACTAACAGAAAGATAAATTAAGAAAATAATTCCATTTATAATTGCATCAAAAGAATAATATACCAAAGAGTAAATTTGACCAAGGAGATGAAAGACCTATGAACTGAAAATGATAACACATTGATGAAAGAAAGTGATGAAGACACAAGGAAATGGAAGGATATACTGTGCTCGTGAACTGAAAGGATTAATATTGTTAAAATAACTATTCTACCCAAAGCAATCTACAGATTCAATTCAATCCCTCTCAAAATTCCAATGACATATTCCACAGAGATAGAACAATCCGAAAATTTGTGTGGAATGACAAAATACCCAAAATTGCCTAAATAATCTGGAGAAAGAAGAACAAAGCTTCAGGCAGTAGACATCCTGATTTCAAACTACATTACAAAGCTATAATAATCAAAACAGTATGGTACTGTCATAAAAAAATAGGTCAATGGAACAGAATAGCAAGCCCAATAGTAAACCCAAGCTTATAAAGTCAATTAATTTATAACAAAGAAGCCAAGAATATACAATGGGGAAAGAACATCTTTTTCAAAAAATGGGTTTAGAACTAATAGATATCCACATGGAGGGAAAATGACCTTGACTCTTACAACACACTGTACTAAAAAATTAACCTGAAATAGATCGTAGACCTAAATGTAAAAACTTAAACAGTGAAGTGTCTAAAGATAACCATAAGAGAAAAATCTCAATCCTGGAGTCGAAAAAAAATTCTTAGATAGGACTCAAAAACACCAACCATAAGAGAAAAAAAAATTAAAAATTGGACTTGATCAATTTTAAAACTTCTGCTCCTCAAAAGAATCCATTCAGAAAATTAAAAGATGGAGTCCTGGGACTTCCTGCCAAGATGGAGGCGTAGGTAGACACACTGTGCCTCCTCACACAACCAAAAGAAGGACAACAACAAATTTAAAAATAAAAAACAACCAGAACTTCCAGAATATCAAACTGTGTGAAGTCCAACAACCAAGGAGATAAAGAAGAAACATTCATCCAGACCTGTAGGAGGGGTGGAGACAGGCAGCCAGGCAGAGAGGACTCATGGCAAGGTGGCAGCTGGCAGACCGGGCAAGGCAGCAGCTGGCAGAGCAGGCAGACCCAGTCATGTGCCGATAAACCGGGAGGAACAACTGGGGAGGGAGACAGACCCACAACCCAGGGCTCCACCGTGAGGAAATAAAGCCTCAAACCTCTGATTGAAAACTCCTGTGGGGGTTGAGGTGGCAGTGGGAGAGACTCCCAGCCTCACAGGAGAGTTTGTTGGAGAGACCCACAGGGGCCTAGAACATACACAAACCCACCCACCTGGGAGTCAGCACCAGAAGGGACCAATTTGCTTGTGGGTAGCAGAGGAAGTGACTGAAAACCGTCAGAGAGCCAAGCAAGTGCCATTGTTCCTTCTCAGACCACTCCCCCACATACAGCGTCACAACGCAGCAATGTGGGTTGCCCCGCCCTGGTGAACACCTAAGGCTCCACCCCTTACTATGTAACAGGTGAGCCAAGACAAAAAAAAATGGCCCAAATGAAAGAACAGATCAAAGCTCCAGAAAAAATACAACTAAGCGATGGATAGCCAACCTATAGATGCACAGTTCAAAACACTGGCAATCAGGATGCTCACAGAATTGGTTGAATATGGTCACAAAATAGAGGAAAAAGTAAAAGCTATGAAAAGTGAAATAAAGGAAAACGTAAAGGGAGCCAACAGTGGCGGGAAGGAAACTGGGACTCAAATCAACGGTGTGGACCAGAAGGAAGAAAGAAATATTCAACCAGAACAGAATGAAGAAACAAGAATTCAGAAATATGAAGAGAGGCTTAGGAACCTCTGGGACAACCTTAAACATTCCAATATCTGAATCATGGGGGTACCAGAAGGAGAATAGGAAGAGCAAAAAATTGAAAACTTATTTGAAAACATAATGAACGAGGACTTCCCCAATCTGGCAAAGGAAACAGACTTCCAGGAAGTCTGGGAAGCTCAGAGAGTCCCAAAGAAGTTGGACCCAAGGAAGCACACACCATAATTACATTATAATTACATTACCCAAGATTAAAGATAAGGAGAGAATCTTAAAAGCAGCAACAGAAAAGGAGACAGTTACCTACAAAGGAGTGCCCATTAGACTATAAGCAGATTTCTCAAAAGAAACCTTACAGGCAAGAAGGGGCTGGAAAGAAGTATTCCAAGTCATGAAAGGCAAGGACCTACATCCAAGATTGCTCTATCCAGCAAAGCTATCATTTAGAATGGGAGGGCAGATAAAGTGCTTCCCAGGTAAGGTCAACTTAAAGGAGTTCATCATCACCAAGCCCTTATTATATGAAATGTTAAAAGGACTTATCTAAGAAAAAGATGATCAAAAATATGAACAGTAAAATGATAACAAACTCACAACTAGCAACAACTGAGCCTAAAAAGAAAACAAAAACAAACTAAGCAAACAACTAGAACAAAAACAGAATCACAGAAATAGAGATCACATGGAAGGTTAACAGCAGGGAGGGGAAGAGGGAGAATGGGGGAAAAGGTACAGGGAATAAGTAGCATAAATTGTAGGTACGAAATAGACAGGGGGAGGTTGAGAACAGTATAGGAAATGTAGAAGCCAAAGAACTTATATGCACGACCCATGGACATGAACTAAGGTGGGGGAATGCAGGTGGGAGGGGGTGTATAGTGTAGAGGGGAATAAAGAGGGGGAAATGGGACAACTGTATTAGCATGATCAATAAAATATGTTTTTTTAAAAAAGAAAATTAAAAGATGAGCTCTGTCTTGAATGTACAGTTCCCATTCAATGGTAAAAGATTGTATATGTCAGTTTCCTAGCCTGTTTTTCTCTGACTTTGTTCAATTTCAATTTTACTGAAATTGGCCCCTGTCTCTTTCCAAAGGGGTAGTGGCATTCAGTAGCAATAACCTGATTCCTGCCCGATCCCCAGACTGGACTGTACACAGCTGGGTAACAAAGGGAAGGGAAGATGACCCCTGAACTCACTTGGCTTATATCAGAAATCAGAGAGATGGAGCCCTTGATCTCTGTGTGGGTCTGTGGGTATGTGTGTGTTCACTTCTGTGTTTCTTTTTTGTTCTTATTTTATAAAAGCAGTGTATGTTCATTACTTAACAATCATTAAAAGCAAATTAATTACCCAGAGCTGATTGATGGCAAGTGACAGAAACTTAGTTCAAAAAAACTTAATCAAAAGATCCTGGGGCCATCTCACCTGCTCCTCCTGAAGCATGACCACTTTAAGAACACCTGCATTCGAGGCTCAGGTGACATGTCCAGGCTCCATCACTCTCCACTATCAGCTCTACATCCCTCATTTTGTGGACGAGCTACCTTTTTACCTACTCCCCACTGCTTCCTCCAGGCAGCCAGGAAGGGCAGCCACCCGAGAGTCACACCTTTCCATGTAGCAACTCAAGAGTGAAAAGGAAAAACCCTTTCTGAAAGTTTGCCTATCAGGTCAAGAAAATTAACCACTGATCCTGCCTGAGTCAAGCGCCTTGATTCTTCTCTGCTGTCAGGGGCACGAAAAACGCCCGTTACAAACTGGTGCAATCTCCTGCACGCTGATTGATTGAGTAGGATTTGCACGCCCGTGGCCTCTCCCTCGTAGAGAGTATTGTGTTGCACGGCCACCACCTACACCCACTTCACATATCTTCACATAGTCTTTTGTTCGTTCATTCAACAAGCAAACAGCCCCGTGCCCTGCCCTGAACTAGGTGCTGATGATGTCAGGTTAGATGCAGCCCCTACCTATGCTGCTGAGCAAGGGGACCCTCCTACAGTTAAAGGAAATTCTACCATTCGGGGCTCTTCCACGGGGCCACCAGGAGCGCCAGTGTGGAGGGGAGTCCTAGAGAAAAAAATACTCACTTGCACAAACGACTCTAAGAATTTCAAAGTAAGTCACCTTCCTCTCTGCTCACAACTGTAAGGATGCTCCTAGAGTCCCTGGAGCCCAAATTAACCAGTCTGCCTGCCTCCACACAGTTGTGTGAATTGGGATATGTAGTTATTTACTTTACTCTATAAAGTATTACTGCTCTGGTTCCCCAAGTTACTCTGAAGGTCATTTGAAAAACTAATCACTGTTAATGAATGTGAACACGCGGGGAGGAACTGTCGTCACACACAATAGGAATCGGGGACTCTCCATTCATCCCAAATAGTGTCTGTTGCACATCAGACATTGCTGAGCCCAGGGCTTCCGTCAGCAAACACTTTCCCCTCCGTGGTTACTGAGACGTCAGCAAGCTGTACCTGAAATGCCGCTCGGAGCTGCAAGGTACTCTCATCCCGGCGTGCCGAACGATTCTGCGTTTGTTGTGCGGGTGCTGGTGTGGGTAGCGATGCAGATGAAATCTTGGTGCCAGTTACGCTGCGTACGTAACTCAGCCCTCCCCCTGTCTGTTCAATGGAGCGTGAAAATCTTAAAGCTAGTCTGGAACCAACATTTTTCACATTTTCCCAAAGTGATCCTCGACACAGGTACACAAAAGTTACAAACACGCAGATGTAAACACACGTACATTATACACAGTTTATGTGACAGAAGGGTTAAGGACCATTATTCTACTTTGGCAAAAGGCATACTCATTGCAGAAGTCTTTAAAATAACATTAAAGGGTGCATTGATTTTCTACTAAAAATTAGAATGAAAATGACAAAAATTCTCTTTACATGCAACGTCTGAGGAATGTATCTATGTGCAAAGACCCACTCACGGGTAAATATTTGACAATTATGTACATATAATGCATGTATATGTATATATTCTAGGAACAGTCCGTTCCAACTCTGTGACGAGTCCATACATTTGCTAATCAAACGCCAGTCCTGGTCCAAATTAACATTTGGTCGGTGGCAGTTGTAGGGGAAAACGTAGCAGAGCAGACTGGAAATTTACAAACCTTCTGGAAGAGCTATTTGCTAAGCTCCTGTCAAATCTGCCTGAGTTGGCTTCGAGGCAACTGCAAAATCGAGGCTCTCGGGGTGCAGATGGCGCTCTTGACGCGGGGCCAAGGCTTGGCTGAGTCCCCTACATCACAGAGCCCCTCAGCCAGCGGAGCTGGGCCCTTCTTGCAGCGCACCTGCGCCCCACTCTAGTCGCCACATCTGCCAGGCAGTGCTGCGGCCCCAGGACGGGCGTGGTGGCCGAGGAGCGTCGGGCTTGCTGGGCCCCTACATTTGCCACAGACAGCGAGGTCGTGGGGACAGCATGCCCTCCTGGCCGCATCTCGCACACTTACAAAACTCCAAGTTACTACTCCAAATAAATAGCCGCCTCCAGCAACACAAGCCCTTCCCCGTGAGGCTCCCCTGGCCGCTGCCGATCTGGGCCCGTCTGCCTCCATGAGCCTGCGCAGCGCTCAGCCCCCTACCAGCCCCTCTGGCCCCCGCGCGCAGCTCAGGCTGCAGTAGCACCAGGCTCTTGATTTATTCATCCATCATGGAGTCATTTAATATTTATAGAGCACCTACTATGTGCCAGGCGCTGGGGAAGCAATTGTGAGAAAGACCCAGGTTGGTAAGTAAGGTAAGCAGGTCCTGCATCTAGGACTTCCGTTATTTTCTCTTTCTTAACTTTCTTCGGGTCCCCCACACCCCTCCCCTTTGGCAAACCATCCGCTTGTTCTCTGTAT
The DNA here is from genome assembly GCF_022682495.2 of Desmodus rotundus. Lineage (NCBI taxonomy): Eukaryota > Metazoa > Chordata > Mammalia > Chiroptera > Phyllostomidae > Desmodus > Desmodus rotundus. The sequence continues at coordinate 63,826,631 of NC_071398.1, forward strand.
CCACGCGTCCGTTTCTGGCGGTTTTTTGATGCTAATTCATTTGCTTTGTTTTTTTAGATTGTACGTATGAATGAAATCATAGGGTATTTGTCTTTCTCCGATTTGTTTCTCTTAGCATAATGCCCTCAAGGTTCATTCATATTGTTGCAAGTGGCAAGATTTTATTCTTTTTTACTGCTGCTTAATATCCCATTGTGTGTGCATATATATGTATATCACATCCATATACGAAGGTCTGTCCAGAAAGTATCCAGCCACATGCTATAAAAAATAAGAGACATTTACTGAAGAAGATACAAGATACAAGAAACACTGTACATTAGACAATGATGTCTCAGTCCCCTTCAAAGTAGGCACCTTGGGACCTCACCCAGTTCTCCCAGTTGCCCTTAGCTACCCATCATATTTTCCTGAATCTCATCGATGGTCTGAAATCTCTTCCCTTTCAAAGGTGATTTTAGTTTTGGGAAAAGCCAGAAGTCACAGGGCACCAAATCTGGGCTGTAGGGAGGCTGAGTCACCTGGGTGACTTGATGTTTTTGCCAAAAAAACTCTGCATGAGATGAGAAGCATGAGCCGGTGCATTGTAGCAATGAAGCTGCCAGTCACCAGTTGCCCATAGGTGCAGCTTCCTTAATCATCTGAATAGTTTCCACAGAGGAATGTTCAAGCTTAAAGCAAAATTTGATGCAGATTCATTGCTCTACTCACTCAGTCATTTTGAATGTGACGGCCACACACTACACATGCTCACCCAGTGGCATCTACCACCCCCCCCACTGACTAGTACAGTGAAGTCACCATTGTTCATGCACACGCATTCCAGTCCACTCTCCAGGCTACATCAATGTGGTGAAGACTGTTCTCATTATGTGAACGATGGTTGGGCCTTTTCCAGACAGACCTCATATGTATCCCATCTTCTTCATCCATTCACTTATGGACGAACACCTAGGTTTCTTCCATATCTTGGCTATTACTAGTAATGCTGTGATGAGCATAGGGGTGCATATATCCTTTCGAATTAGCATTTTGGCTTTCTTTGGGTCAATACCCCAAAGTGGGGTTGGTGGATCTGAGACTCCCCACTCAGGAAAATCAGTAACCAGGCACACACACGCTGAGACAGAGAAGTCGACATGTGCGGGGGCACACAGGAAGACTCCCAAGCGGACTTGTGAGTCAGAGCCTTGTTAGTGAGAGGGCTGAGGTCTAAGCTGAGACCAAAAGGTGGCCAGGCCTCCGGCAGGTCCGAGTGGGCAGCAGGGGGTGGGGGGGTGCAACAGGGCGGGTCCCTTGCAGACAGGCCCAGGGCCTGCAGACCACATCGGAGAGTGAGAACAGGCACCGGGGAGGTGGGACTGTAGTCATTTGTGCTTTTTAAATTTTGCTTTGTATGTGCTTTTATGTCTGTGTTCTGTCTCATATATTATTTTTTATCTTTTTAAAATATTTTATTGTCTACACTATTACAGTTGTCCCGATTTTCCCCCTTTGCCCCCCTCCACCCAGCCCGCCCCTCACTTCCATATTCAATCCTCACACCGTTGTCCAAGCCCACAGGTCCTTCATGTCTGTTCTTTGACTAATCTTTTTACCACTTTTCAACTAGTTCCCCCCTCCCCCCTCCCCTCTTACAGCTGTCAGTCTGTTGCATGTTTCTATGTCTCTGGTTCTATTTTGCTCATTAGTTTATTTTGTTCATTAGATTCCTCTTACAAGTGAGATCATATGGTATTTTTCTTTCACCAACTGGCTCATTTCACTTAGTTTAATGCTGTCCAGTTCCCTCCTTGCTGTCGAAAAAGGTAGGAATGTATTGTTGTTTGACCCTCTGCATTAAGAATCCCCAATTCTTAACACAGAGCTTGGTCTCCACAGTGTTGTTGAATAGATTACCACTATGTGCTGAACTTGTTAAGGCAGAGTGATCTTTCTGAGCTCCCGTGTGCTGCCTGCGAGGCTTCCTGTCCATAACAGACTCCGCCGGGGCCCTGGCTGCACAGGGATGGCTCAGCACTTAGGAACGATGCCAGAGGGTGCCCACGTCCCCGTTTCTAGAATAACTACATCTGTGAAATAAGTGACATCCCAGCTCCCTGGCTGTTTTGAAAGGTAACAATGATTCACATTCCAGTGGGCTAGAGAAGGGAGGGATGGGGAAGGAGCAGACTTACAGACATCTTATAATTCTTCAATGGACATTTCTCGGGCCTGGGCTTCCTGGGCCTCTGGGTGGGATGCAACACTGTAACACTCCGTCCATCTCCAAGTGCCCTTCCCTTTGGGCTTCTGAAACACAGCTCTCTGCTCCCCCCTTGCCCCTCCTTCTCAGGTCTTTATAGGTGTCTGCACTTCACTCAGCTGGAGGGCTCCAGGCCCATCCCCAGGCCCCTCCCATCTCACTCAGCGAACTCTTCTTCCTTGGAGATTTCTTCTGTCCGGCAACCAGCACTGGACTGATTACTACCAAATGTCCAGCTCTGGCTGAAATGGGCTCAAGCAGTTGTCATTTTTTGGCTGCTTAGCATCCAAACCTCTTCTCTATTCATGGAGAATCCCCTTCCTTGTAAGTCTTCATAGGAAGCAGAGAAGCACTTACCAGAGGAGTAGAGATGTTGGGTGGCAGCAGCTTCCCCAGCTCACTGACCAGCCATCACGTGGGCAAGGGACCCAGGGTCAGCCACGCAAGGGTTGGGTTCCTTCCTGCAGGGGTTGGTGGAAATCTCTCCAGGTGCCAAAGATGAGAAGGGACAGCTGTGGCAGCAGCCTCGGGGACCAGGGCTGGGCTATGAATGATGCAAATACAACATCCTGGGCACAGCAGCAGCTGCCCAAACCCACCTGCTGGGGATATGCTGGCCCAGGTTCTGGACGGAGGGCGTCCTTTTGATTCTTGCTGCCCAATTTATAAAACCCGGCCTTCAAGTGACTGTGAGTGCTCCAATATCTGATCAGTAAATCCTGTTTCTGCTTCAGTGAGCTGAAACAGGTTTCCGTTCTGATGGGGGTGTGTCCCCCTGGCTTAACTCAGAAGAACTGTTCCAGCTGGCTGGGTTCCTACCTCCCACCCTGCGGCACAGTCAGCAGCCAAGGCTTTCCAGTGGCTCCGAGGTGTCGCCCCCAGACACTTGGAAGCTGCTAGAGGCTTTCAGAAGGTCTGCAAGGTCAAAACTGTTCTCATAAAATCACAGACATCATTTGTCTTTTTCGCAGAACTGGCATTTTCATGGATGATGCAAAAGCAATGGTGAGGGGACAGCTGGTGACCGAGCAGGAATCGAGGCCAGGGCACCAAACAGTGACAGGAGAACTGTGTTCCCCACCGCCACGCCCTCGAAGGAAAACACAGCCAGTTTCACTTGAGAGCATCCTTTCTGAAAGAGTAAGAATTATTGATTCTATTAAATCTTGACCTTTCCATACACTTTCTTTTAAAATTCTCTTCTATTTTTTGGGGGAAGTATCCCAAGAGCACATCCTTTCGATGAAATGATATTTATAGCCAGTGAAAAAATCTGAGCTTTCAAGAAAAAAATTAGAATTTTGGAAAATTTATGTCCTCGACCTTGAATTTGAGAGCTTCCTGGTACTTACAACTTTCCTAATGAATTTGGTTGTCACATTAATGGATACGATTTTTTGGATATTGTAAAATGAAATGTGCTAATGCTTGGAAAACTGCATAATTCAGTGAACAAATATTTTCCAAATGGCTAATGCATGATGTTTTATTTTTTTTTATTTTATTTTTTTTAAAGAATTTATTTATTTATTGTTAGAGAGAGGGGAAGAGAGGGAGAAAGAGAGGGAGAGAAACATCAATGTGTATGGTTGCCTCTCTCATGCCCCCTACCGGGGACCTGGTCCACAACCCAGGCTTGTGCCCTGACTGGGAATCAAACCAGCAACCCTTTGATTCACAGCCCATGCTCAATCCACTGAGCTACACCAGCCAGGGCATGCATAATGTTTTAATATTACAAATGAGCAAAAGGTCTATTCAAAGTACAAGATAGAGAGCAATCGCTTTTAATGTAACTGAGTAGGTACAAAAAGTCCACTGATATAAATTCAGAGTCCACGCAGCAAATAATCTTCAACATAGTACCTCTCAGCAAACTTCAATATTGGATCGAAGAAGAATATCCATAACTGTGTCCTCCTTTTTCCTGAGCAAAGGTGATTTTTCTTCACATACTTCAACCAAAACAACACATCACAATAGACTGAGTACAGAAGAGATGTCCCATAGTCTTTTATCAAGTTAGACAGCAAAGAGATTTGCAAAAATGTAAAAATATGGCTGTTCTTCTCAGTGACTTTTTGTTTAGGAAACGTGAATATTTTAATTAAAATGTTATTTACATTGACATGTAGTGGACTTACTATTATTACTTTTAACTAATACATAAATAACTTTACATTTCTTGGGTTTATTTTTTTATCCTCACCCAAGGACGTGCTTATTAATTTTATTTTAAAGATTTTATTTACTTTTAGAGAGAGAGGAAGGAAGGGGGAAAGAGGGAGAGAAACATGATGTGTGAAAGGTACATTGAATGGTTGCCTCTCACACGCCCCCTACTGGGGACCTGGCCCACAGCCCAGGAACGTGCCCTGACTGGGATCCAAACTGGTGACCCTTCAGTTCGCAAGCCAGCGCTCAGTCCACTGAGCCACACCGGCCAGGACACTTATTAATTTTAGAGAGAGGGGAAGGGAGGGAAAAAGAGAAGGGGAGAAACACCTATGTGAGAGAAGAACACTGATTGGTTGCCTCTCATACAAGCCCCAACCAGGGACTGAACCCGCAACTCAAGTGTGTGCTCTGACCGGGAATCAAACCTGTGACCTTTCAGTTTATGAGACGATGCTCCAACCAACTGAGCCACACCAGCCAGGGCCTCAGCTTTAATTTCTGACTCAGTAAAGAGCTCTAGATTAGGGTTGCCAGGCTCAGCAAATAGACGCACAAATATTGCATGGGACATACTTATGCTAAAAAATTATTGATCTGAAATTCAAATGTAACTAGGTGTTCTATGTTCTATCTTGTGACCCTACTATACATATAATTCATAAAGAAAAGCTTTTTGGGATTCTTAATACTTTTTACGAGTGTGAAGGGGTCTGGGAACAAAAGGTTTCAGGAGGAACGCTGCCCAAGCCGTGGGATTCGGCCCAAGCCCCCCCACCCACTGCTCACAGGGTTCACCAGGTTCCTTTACGGTGGACCACTGGCAGTCCGCTGAAGCAGTGGAGGCCCACACTCCAGACAGCTCCGTGTTTTCGCTCCCTGGTCCTTGCAAGCCAAGCTTCCTCCCTTTGACAAAGAGCCTCAGTCCCTCCGCTCCTTTCTCTCCCTTCCAAATGGACTTCTCACCTTCTGCTCACTCTTCCCCCTACCCTGGTCTTACTGAGTCTTTGAGAGCAGAGGACCTCCTTCTGCAAGCGCTCACGAGGCTTGTTTCCTGGCCCTTAGCCCTACTGCGTCTGTGCGCCTTTGCTTCTACTTGAGGTGGGCTGGAGCAAGAGACACTGCCCTCCGGGGAATCCAGAGCAGAGGGGAGTGCACAGAACATAGACCAGTATTTTACATGATCCTTAGCTGTACTTGCCGTGGCCATTCCTCTGAGCCCCGGACCCCTACACCCCCTTGCCTACTCCATGCACAGCTCCTCTACCTGGAACATCCCCCTCACTCCGTGCTTGACTATCTCCTCTTTTAACTCAAGCCCCACTGAGCTTAAATGATACTTTCTCAAAGAGGCTTTGTCTTATGTCTCAACCTAAATTAAGTCCTCTCCCCACACAACACCCAATTTTTCCCTTCATAGCACTTATCATTTTAATTTTATATTTGTCTGTGCTTGCTTATTCCTCACTTGTCTCTCTCACTAGACTGCAACCAGCAAAAGGGCAGGAACCACGTCTGTTCTGCTCAGGACCATATACCCCACAACCAGGTGCCCAATATTAATTTATTAAATAAGTTAATGAGGATAGAAATACATGTATTTCTGTGTTTAGACCGTTTTATCCTAATGTAACCATGTAAAGCTATAAATTTTCCTCTAAAAACTGCTTTAGCAGCACCCCACAACTTGATATGTGGTTTTCATTATCATTTCACCTTAAATATTTTCTAACTTTGCCCTGGCTGGTGCAGCTTAGTGGATTGAGCACCAGCCTGCAAACTGAAAGGTAGCCAATTCGATTCCCAGTCAGGGCTCATGCCTGGGTTGTGGGCCAGGTCCTTAGTTGGGGGCATGGGAGAGGCAACTGATCCATGTATCTCTCCCACATCAATGTCTCCCCCCCCCTCTTTCTCCCTCCCTTCCTCTCTCTCTAAAAATAAATAAATAAAATCTTTTAAAAAATCATTTTCTAACCTCACTCTTGATTTCTTCAGTAATACACAGCCTTTTAGAAATATGTGGTTTAATTTTAAATATCTTGAGTTTTCCTGGGTATTGTATTTTTGCTGATTTCTAATATAATTACAGGGTGGTCAAAGAATATACTCTACATGATTTCAGTACTTCGACATTTACTGAGACTCGTTTTATGGCCTAGCATATGACCTATCTTGACGAACACACCATGCACACTTGAAAAGAATGTGCAGTCTGCAATTGTACGGCATAGTGAGTGTCCTATGACATCAGTTAGGTGGAGGTGATTGAGAGTGTTCTTCAGATCATTTATATCTTTACTGATTTCTTTGTCTAGTGGTTCTATCAGTTGTTTAGAGAGGGGCTTATGCTTCATGTATTTGGAAGCTCCGTTATTAGGTAAATAAACATTTAGGGTTGTTAAGTCTTCCTGGCGAGTTGACCTTAGCATTATGAAATATCCCTCCTTTATCTGTGGTAAAACTTTTTATCTTCAAGTCTGTTTTATCTGGTATCTTCCTCTCTCTTAAAACTAAAGTAAAATAGCACCAATTAAACTCCGACTTTTTAACATTTCTTCACATGTTGATCTCTCTCTTGTTCTCCTATCTCAGTGCTTAGCTGAAACAAATTAGGAAGGTGGCATGAACCAAAACCATCGCTTCTTCTAGAAAGGAGAGGTGTGACTGAGAGGTTGGCCGACTCCTCACCTGACCCCGGATGCATAACCCTCACCAGAGGCAAGCTGCGCACCTCTCCCTGCTTCCCACACTCGGCTCTGAAAGTGTCTCTCTTGAATCACAAAAAGCAGCTTCCCCCATTTCTAACATTTTTATGGCTTTGACTTTATTAAACGTGGGGCTTTCAATAATGAATGAAAAGAAAACCATTTCATGACTAATAAAGCAGGGATGGCAGACAAACTTTTTTCCTCAAAGATCTAACTGCGAACACAATCGTTACAGCTTTAACAAGCTCTTCTGTCTCGTGTTGATTCAGGGGAGAATTTCATGGCCCTCCAAGGAAATCAAGTTCAGGGTCAACTGTGGTTCTTCTTTGTTTGGACTTTTCAGAGTATGTCTATTCCTGTTATGGGAAGCTGCTGGCAATATAGATCTTCAAGCTGTAACACAATGGGTTCACAGGGGTTCCCCTCAACATTCATGTTAATAAAAAGTTAGGGAGATTTTTTTTTTCATTAAATCACTACGGTTCCATTGTTGAAGGAAACTATTGCTAGTCTTAGATTGTTTTCAGCCCTCTCGGATGTCTGCAATGCCCACACTGCATATCTAAGGTCATTAAAAATAAATCAACACCAATTTCCACACAGCATGGGAACTTCATCATATCCTGTGATTGCAGGGGCCTAGGCGATGACGTGGGAGGGCCACAGAACCCCATCACAGGAGCAGGGTGCTCACTGCTGTGCGTGAGACATTCTCTTCAGACGGCTCATGTGCAGCTCACCTGCTACCTCTGCCCAGGTAACTTGAAGATTTACTGACAGACCGGAACCTATTTGCCCATCCGGTCAGCGGTTGGCCCAGCAGGCTCCAGTTCCCACCACACTGCGGAGGATTCTTGCCTGCCAAGCCCTGTCTTCTGAGCTTTGCTCCTGTAAGTGGCGACTTTCCATTGTCACCCCCAAACAGATGACGTCCTGTCTCTAGCCCTGACCTATTTTTATGAAACCATTTCGTATCTCTGGTTCCCAGATGGTTATTCCCACTAGGCTATGCTTAGCCTGAAACACGACTTTCCAAATCAAAATTCATGATCACACTTCCATTAACTAGCCCTTTTTCCAACGAGTTATTTCCAGCCGCCCTAGGACTCCTCTCTTCCTCCCTTAGTGAAGAAGGCACAAAGCTCCATTTCTTCCTTTCCAGGTCTAGTGGTCTCAAAAGAACAAGACAAGACGGTCTGGGGGATAAGAAGTAAGTAGGTGTGAGGCAGTTCAGTTCAGATCAACATTTGCTGGACACTTCCTCTGAGCCAGCTGAAACACATCCCCTCCTGTGAAGATGCCGGTAGCTCCCGCCACACATTTCCTGGCAGAAGGAAGCCAGCTCTACTCACGACTCTTCACCACCACCCCCCACCCCGCCCCCCCGCTGCTCGCTGCCTGTAGGTCTCTAACTACAATAGAATCAGGTGCCAGCATGACCTGGAGGCCCTTGGGGGGGGGGAGTAAAGGGGTTCATAATCACTATCGTTACATTGTCATCAAAGGAATTTCCGAGCAGCGGACTGTGAGGTATAAATTAGCACGCAGAAGCTCTATTTGGATGGCCCTTCGAACCACGCCTGTGGAACAGAAGGAAAAGTAGAATTGGTCAGAGGCTTCCACTGGCCACACCGTGAGCTCTGGAGCCTGGACGACCACTGAGAATCACTCAAGTTGGGGCCAGGGGACCAGGTCTGCATAGCCTGCATAGCCCAATGACCAGTCATTGGATGTGGCTGCTCCAGGAAGGGTGTGGCCCAGGCAGTGCAGTGGTCTTCCCCTGAGCAGCCAGGATTGGGCCGCAGGGGGGACCCACCGCCACCCCCCCTCCCCAGCAGCTGAGGGAGGGGTCCTTTCCTCCCACAGGGGTGGGTGGCCTACCACAGTGCACATCAGGGGTGCGCTCACCAGCCAGCAGGGGGCGGTGTGCAGTTGTCGGGACTCGACAGTGACTCTTGCAAAGTGAAGTTCCAGTGAATACCGGAGGCGAGAATCCAAACACTTAGGCATGTAGAGACACTGCGGAGGAGATGCCATGTGTGAGCAGCCCGCACGTCTGTTCACTCTTCTCCTCCAAGGGGCCTGAAAGACCGGGTGCATTGCTGAGGAGGCCAGCGGCATCTCAGATCATCAATCTGTGGCTGATTCCAGGGGCCAGCGATGCAAGTGGAAGCAGCTGAAGTGGGATCCTTGCTATTAATGGAGAAGCAAAGAGGCCAGAATGGAAGAAGCAGATTTCAGGCACTTCACTGCCAAAGGCAAGATCATCTGGGTAGTAACAATGGGCGGGAGTGCTGCGTGGCAGCCAGAGTGCTCTGCCCTGATTTGGGGGTTGGGAGCAGCCCAGGGTAGAGACTGAAGTTGTCCGATTACATCCACTCCCTTGCTCCTTCTGCCTCCTTCAGGCTGTGTGGTCACATGACAGCTCCTGGCCAATGAGATGTGAGAAGTGCACACCTTCCAAGAGAGCAGAGTCTGCCATGTTCACACCCTCTTTCCAACTGCGTGGGGCCCTGACACTGGGGACAGTCATCTTCAGGGAGAGCAGCACCTGAGGGATGGTGGAACCACCAGAAAGAGGGGTCCCTGGACAACCTCATAAAGCAGAGCTGGCATGCCAGCCACGAGACATGGGTCACTTCTATATAAGTCATCTTTGGGGTCTCTCTTACACCCACAAAAACTACATCCTGTGTTACTTAGAAGTTGGTACCTAAAATATGGCACTGATGCAGCAGGTGGCAGGAAAGAATCACCTCACGCTGGCAATCTGGTGAGATTTATGCTATGGCAAAACATGTGGCCACATTGTCACCTACAGTACACTGGGAGGTATGTAGCCTGTGGTTCTGCAGGACGTGGCTCAGAAATAAACCAGAATGTCGGACAGTCTTTGCCTCTCTGTTCTAGGGGAGCTCAGTCAGTCGGTGGGAGGGACCCCAGCTCTGCGGAATGAACGACTTTCTCTGCCGGCAGCCTGCCATCCAAGCTGCCTGAGAGTCCAAAGCTGCGGAGCTTTTGTGGGTCAAAAAGCTAAGCTAGCAGATTCCAGCCACTGAAGTGAAGTGTTTATGAAGTAGGAGATGACCTGTCCCAGGAATAAATCGGTGGCATGGCCCTAACCTTTCTCCAGCACCTCCCTTTTAGGTCTCTCTCCAAAGCAAGAGAACCACCCGGAGGCCAGGGAAGGACTAAGGGCATTGGTCCCCCACACAAGCCTCAAGACCGCTGCCGTTGAGTTGGATGCAGGACGAAGACTGAGTTGAGTGCAGAGGCCAGTAAGCCAATGGCTGGAGCTTTCAGGCCTGAAAATCTCTGATCGTCGGTGGTTGGTACCTGTGCTGGGAACCAACCCAAAGCAAAGAGAGGGCCAAAGATAACAGGCAAGTCTGGTCTGAACTGGTCAGCCTTCAAGTCTGCGACCATTCAACCCCTAAAGCAAGGGTTGCCATGCCTTTTATGTGAAGAGCCGGCTGATAAGTATTTTAGGCTTTGAGGCGCCCATGGCCATGAACCCACTTCCTGTGTTTGCAGGATCTGCCACTATCCCACCAAGACCAGGTCCTTCCCACCCCAGCAGCCAGAGCCTGAGCAGGTGGCCTCGAGTGGCCCAACTCTTGGGCAAGTGACACAAAGAAGCAGAGCCATTAAAATTCCCTCAGGCCACTCAGTGGGTGGCCGTGCCCAGTGGCCGTGCCCAGTGTCCGTGGAGCCAGCAGCCCTTGGGCACAGTTGGTTCTAATCAGATCACCCCTGTAGTGGGACCCTGAGCGGGGGGCGCCTGCTCCTTTTCTAGTCTCTTCCTTGCTCATCCGTTTTTGAGAAACTTAACATCTTTCCCATAAATTCCTTTGCCTGCTTACGTGAATCAGTCTTTTCGATTTGTCGTTATTTGAAGCTGGGAAGTGTTGCTGTGACAGGTAAGGACATACATCTTGTATTCATCTGCAGCCCAAAAGTGGTAGAAGGTAAGACAGGGTTTGAAGCTGCCCCAGGCAACCTTGTGAGCCGGGAAGGAAGCTGGAGCTGGAATCCCGGAAACCGAAACATTTACAGCGGGAGAAACAGTGATCTGCAGAGGGGACGTGATGGAGACCGGACAGAGTGGAAAGGACAGCGTGTGCGAAGAAGTGGGGTTTCCAGTTCACTTGCAATGGGAGTTGTTCCACATGTGAGTATGGTTCGGGGGGTCCCCGACGTCCAGAAGCCACTGGGCGCTGCAAACCAGTGAGGGGGTTGACAGGGACAGGAGGCCACAGGAGAAGGACGCACTGAGGAATCTTCACCCAGCAAGCCTTTTCCAGCGCCAGCTCCTTCAATCCCATTTCATTTCTTAATGTGTTTTCCCTACTGGGCAATTTAACAGTCTCCGATTTTTCCACTTTTTATTTTGGGAGTTATTTTCATTGACAATTATTTTCCAGTTAAATTTTACATCATAAAGCCGGTTCCTCGTCAGCTTGTGGTCACATATTCCATGTAGTTAGAGCACCTGCAATTGTGGCATTTGTGGCTACTGTTTTCTCACCACCTTTTGTAAATTTGGTCAAGCAGACTCAGTCTTCTGTTAATTTTCAGTCAGTGGCAAGTTTTACCAAGTGCGCTTTCAACCACTGTCACTTTCACTTACTAATATTGGGAATGACTTGGACACACCCTGAGAACTTGTGTTTCTGTCTTGGCTAACCCGTGAGACGTGATGAGCAATTTTATAACACAGAGAGGGTCAGGGAGACACGGGACGGAGGGAGGAGAGAGCGAGAAAGGGGAAAGCAAAGCAAGGGGGACCCAGGTGGGGGAGAGGAGGCTCAGCCACCCAGGTCCCTGTCTTTAATGCTGACCCCCAGGCATTTCCTGCTTCTGACTACTGAGCAGGTGTGGAGTTGCTCCTCAGGGCCCCCTCATGGTCAGTGGGGCTGCATCACCTGTGCAGCTGCTGGCCGGGATCTTCGGAGCTCTTTGGCCTCTGACCCTGCACCCCAGTATGCCCCACCCTGGAGTTCCTTCAGTCCAGGCCTCAGAGCAAGGATGGCACAGAGGAAAGTGAGGGACTTGGTGGGTCACTGAACCCCTCTGATTCTCAGTTTGCTCATGCAGAAAATAGAGAAAATAACACCTAACTTTCAGGACTCTTGTAAGGATTAGAAATAGTGAATTCCAAGTGCCTGGTATATGATAGACAATAAATGAGAGCTTTTTTATTATTACTAGTGTAGCTTAGTAGGCATTTCAATCTGAACTTGGCAATCAGCTGCCTTGTTTTCCTTTCTTTCCCGGACTAGAAGGAATGGCCCAGTCCTGCTTTTGTCCGAGCAAAGAGAACTGATTTTTGGATGCCACAGAGTGGAGCTCTGGTTCTGTTTTCTCAGCCATCAAGGTCTATTGTGGGCGAAAAGGTGCCCTTCTTGGCCCCACCAGTACAGCCAGTCTGCAGCGCCCCTAATGGCCTCCCAGTCATTGCACTGTTGTGCTCAGCAGTATCCACCAGAGGGCGCCAGTGCTCCTCAGAAGCGAGGCCGCGGCGTCTTCAGATCTGCCTGCAGTAGTTCTGAGGGTACAGGGGACCACGAACTGAACGTCTACAGCAGCCACCCTGCTCCATGATCATGCATTTATCAGAACATGCAGCCCAGGCACTTTTTTTTTAGACTGGAATCACATTCTTTTGTGGTAGCCCCTCCCCCAAAATAATATAATTATAATAGTGGTGATAATAATGATGTATTTGTAATGGCACTTTGCTGGACGGTTTTCTGCCCCAGAACAATCTTGTCTTGGTGGCTCCTGGTAAGGCATTACCTTTACACGGTTTCCTAAACTAGTCTCTCTCCCTCAAGTATTTGCAAAAGTTTAATAATATCTTGTATTTGCATGCTCATCTGGCTTATAAGTACTCTTCAAAAACATCTCATTCGTGTGCCACAAAAATCTTGTGCTACCCTCTTCAAAGGTGAACAAGCAGACTTGGAGAGGTCACTGTGATGGCCACTGGACGGAAATGCTCAGTTGGTAAACAGCCCCGGACCTGGCCCTCTCGGCCTCCCCGGGGTCTCTGCGCACCTGCTGGTGGTGCATGCCTGGCTAACCTCCGCACTTCCTTCCTTTGCCATTCTCAGTCTCGTGTACTTCTGCACACGGTCCAGAGTCCCAGCAGCTGGGGGAAGACAGGTGTGACAATGAGGCAGTGTGCGGGCCCCTGCTGTCATGGGTCTTGGCCCCGTCCAGCGCTGACTATGGGGCCATACTGCCCCTCGGACTGTATGCCAAGGGGCAAGCCGACCAATCTTGGAGGAGGCTGCTCGCAGCCCTAACATTTCCAGAAGGTGATTGTCTGGAAAACAGAGGGACCAACACTGAAAAGAAAGTGCGAAGCCGCTCTCAGCTCTGTCCCCTCCCTGACCCCTCTGCTGCCCGGCCCTCCTGTCCCAGCCATACACTCCAGCGACTGCTGATGAGAGCTAGGCTCTGGGAGGTCACAGCCCGCCCCAGGGGATCCCTGTGCAGCAGGCACCACAGCTGCCCCCATCTCTGCCACTGAGCTGTTCCCACCTTGACCTCACACTCTCCAGGTTGGGAGGACTCAATCCTTCCTCGCTTCCTGTTTTATTCTCCCCAGATGCCACACCTTTGAAATCCAATAACAATCCATTGTAATGATAGAGTAATTTCACTAAAGGAAGGGAGACAGCATGGAGTTTCTGGGAAACCTTACTTAACAAAAGCCTTGCAAGTAAAAATGCACATATTCCAAGAACCACCATTTGCATTTTGCGGTGCAAAGGCTGAAATCAGGTGTCTTTCAGAAACTGTTGCTCCTTTGTTTTCCTGCATGTGTGACCGCTCTGCCTTGTTGCGTTTACCCAGCATCAGCTCAGAGGTTTCCCCTCAGAGTTTCATCAGTCTCTTTGTCAAAGTAGCTGTGGTTCTCAGCCCTCAAGGGGATCCCCTGCCCCTGTGCCTGTCTTGAGTCTCTCCTGAATCCTCAGAAGGAAAGGGACTCCCAGGAGGAGGCTTGGAGCCTGAGGGGCCTGGGGCTGCGCCAGGGACAGACCTGAGGCCAGGTGGGCGGATGGGGCAGGTCCTGGGCCAGGTTCCCCCGGGGCCATGACTGACCACCCTGAGGGGGCCCTTCTCACGGGCCCAGAGTGTCCCTGCCAGGCTGAGCCGGGTCAGGCCGAGCACAGACAGGCTGCATGACCAAACAGCGCTCTGTGTGGCTGCCATCCCTGAGGTCCTGCAGACCCGCGCTCGGCCCCTGGGGCCAAATGTCCGGAAGTCACCTGGGGAGGACTTGCTGCGAAAGCCTGCAGCCTCACAGCCGCGGCCTTGGGGGCGGGGAGGGGCCTTCCCCTCAGGGACTGGCCCCTTAGCAAGAGGAGGAAACCACACAACCCTGCAGGGCCAGCAGCCTTGCTCTGCTGCAGGGCAAATAACACCCGCAGGCGGGCCAACGCCTCCTGCTTTTCCGCGCCTCTCCACGGACAGGGTCCTGTCTCAGGGCCTGGGATAAACCGCTGTAACAAAAAGATCTCAACACACCAGGGCTGAGACAAAACAAGTTTCTCGTCTCTCAGGAAACAGTTCAGAATACACAGGTGACCCAGGTGGGGCCATGTGCCCTCCTTAGCACTCAGTGTCTGTGGCAGGCCTTGCCAGGGACCCAGCCAGCAGGACGGAGAAGCCGGGCACACCCTCGGACCCTGCAGTGCACATCCTGTTGGCAGGCCCGGTTCACCGCCAGGTCCTTGGCTCGGCAGCCAGGTGCCCAGGTGAAGCTCTCACTGTGGGAAAGGGGACAGCAGACACGGAGGGACCCAACACTCAGAGGCACAGCCTTTGTGAGGCTAGCCTCTGCCACAAACAGGAAAATCTGCCTTTCTCCCTTGTCCCGCTAAAGGAACCAGGGGTTTTAGGCCTCCCTGCAACCCTGGTAGGGGCCTCGTGCTGATGGTGATGAGGGATTGTTTCCCCAGAATCGTCCTGCAGCATCCTTCACCACCCAGCCCCCTTGCCTGCCCTGTCAGTCACTCATCATGGGCATTTTCACATGCCTGCCCATCCCCAGCTCCTCTCCAAAGGACACCCTGAGGCTGTCACTGCCTTCAGGCCTTTTCCAGCCTCCTCCAAACAGCTTGTTCTCATGTTCCTCCCATGGGGCCACAGGTGTGGGGCCACCTGAGGGTGGAGGGCATGGAGGTGGAGGAGGACATGCTGGCCTTCAGGCCCAGCCCCACCCTCCACACCCATCTGTTCAGCTCTCTTGCTCAGGCACTGGCCTGGCTGGGGAAACGGCCTTCTTGTGTCCACAGCAAGCAGCACAAGACAGGATGCAGGACCAGAAAGGTGAGCACAGGCTGTGTCCCTGTCCCTGTCCCATACCCAATGAGACCGAGTGACAGTCCTCTGCAGCCCGCACCGGGCCTGGCAGTCCCCGCAGACCCTTGGGCCCTGGCTCCCAGCCCAGGCAAGGAGCCTGCCCCTGGAGTGCTGGACACTGCTCCGCCTCAGGACAGGCCAGGAGAAAGGGGGAGCCAGTGGGCACCACGGACCCCTGCACCCCAACACTCACTCTTCAGTCACGTGGAGGAATGGCCCAGGGAAACAGTCACACCACGGGATGTAGCAGTGACGTCCTGTGCCGAGAGACAGGGTGGCGACGTGGTTACATGCACGGACCTGAAGTCGCGTTAACTGAACTGAAATCTCAGATCTGCCCCACACTGGCCCCCGAGTCTCGGTTCCTTGAGTGTGACCGAGCTTGAGGACCGTGCCTGGCGCACCAGCACGTTTTATCCCTGAAGCCTGGCCCCCGTTGCCCGCGGATACGACGCTCTCTGCGCAGATTCGGAAGAGGGTGAAGAAGGGGGTGCCGCATTTTAGGTTCAAGAGCCTCTTCAAGCGGGATGGAACCTTCGGGATCGAAGACGGGACGGGGCCTCTCCCGGCCCACAGTCCAGCAGGAGGGCCGCTCACTCGCAGCCTTGACCCAGGAGGGCCTCTGCCGTCGGGACCGAACATGAGCCCTCAGTCCCTGCGGGACGCCGAGCCTGAGATCACGCAGGAGCTCGGGTTCCCTTGTAATTCCAGGAAAAGAGATGTCCTGCCAGGTACAGGATGCCGCATTGTGACCACCACCAACCATCCAGGTGCCTCTGTCACCTTCGGGAACATCACAAGCACGACCAGACTCCCACTAGAGGGCGCATCTCCTGTAAACTGTATCACAGTGGGTTTGGGGGTTGGGTGAGTGCTCCCTCTTGCCGCCCCCAAGGCCTTGGCTGCTACTTCACCAAATCTGCCCTCTCGCCTACCCTGCCCTTCTGCTCTGCCTCTCAAGACACACATGCCCCTTTCTGAACCTTTCCTGGCCTCCCGATCAGCTGAAACATTCCTCCAGGGATCGTGCGGCGGAGACCCTTCATGAAATGCTCCCGAAGGGGTTCAGCTGAGCTCGGTGGGCAGACAGGCTGAAGACAGGAGGGACAGCCAGAGCGCTAAGAACTTCTGCCGCCCAGGAGAACGGAGAATGCCAAGAGACAGACATTTGCCTTCAAAGACCAGATTCTGCTGTTTATTTCAATGAAGGTAGTTTATTGGGCGGGACGGGAAGGAATCGAATTTCCAGTCATGACAGGTAGCTTTATAAATCCAGTCAAATGGGTAATATCAGCTGTTATTGAGGTCCATTAGCTGACTTCTTGTGCAAATTAGCACAGGAGCAGCCAGATACTAACTCAGGTGTCTACCCTGACTCGAAAGGGAATGTGCGCACAGGAAGTAGAGGAAGGGGACAGAATTGTGAGATGGCACTGGACGCTGAGGTTCACTGAACAGAGAGCTTACATGGTCCGTGAGCACAGGGGAGAGCGAAAGTGGTGTTCCGCTACAAGCGCGGAATTTTGTTCTTGTATTAATCATGGTGGTATTTATATGTATTTCCATACGAGTAACTGTAAGCCCACTTTTGCCCACCCTGTATATGGAGACAGCAAAGAAACTGTGTTGAAAACATGTAAGAGCTTTCACTGGGCTTTCTTGTGTCGGAGAGTGAATAGAAAATGAGTTGGTAATTTCACTTTTACTATTCTTTGGAAGGAATTGGGTAAAGTATTATTTCTTCTTCATATGGTTAGAATTAGTTTATAAAGCCATTTGTCCTTGGAGTACTTTTTAATAAAAGGTTCTTATAAGACTTTATTTTTTAGAGACAAAGGGAGGAAAAAAGAGAAGGAAAGAAACATCGATGTGAGAGAGAATAATCAATTGGCTGCCTCTCACATGCTCCCAATTGGGGACCCGGCTTGCAACCCAGGCACGTGCCCTGACTGGGAATGGAACTGGCGAGCCCTTGGGTCACGAGCCGCACTGAGCCACACCAGCCAGGGCAATAAAAGGTTTTTTAATTATGGACCCAATTACTTTAAAACTTGTCAGAACTTGCGTCAGTTTTTCTTTTTCTAGGAATTTGTTAATTTCCTTTAAATTTTCTAATTTATTGGCATAAAGTCCATATCTTTTAAAATTCACTTTAACTTAATATTAAAATTCACTTTAACTTAATAAAGATATAGCTAAAATAAGATACAGGCAATAAGCTACAGAAAAATCACACAAATACACAGTTCCATGAATTGTGATAAGGATACCATGCTTTTAACTACCAGCTAGAACAGAAGAGCGCTGGCAGCCCTCCCAGAAGTCCCTCCACTCACCTTTCCCATCACGAACGTTCTCCCGCTACTAACTTCACCGTTTACCCCATTGTTGATAACGAGCATACTTGGCATTACCCCTACCCTCCCACACTCACGGAGGTTTGTTGTACGGTTCAGCACACAGTCTACCCTGGAGAACGTCCCATGTGCACTTAGGAACGCGTACTCTCCTCCCAAGGAAGTCTTCTGCAGAAGTTAGATGAGCTGGTTTAGAGCTGTTCATCTTGTTTCCCTGACCTTCTGTCTAGCTACTGTTCTATCCATTACCGGACGGGAATACTGAGGTCTCTAACCATTATTGGTGTGTTATCTATTTCTCCTGTAGTCTGGTGTGTGTGTTTAGAAATGTTAAATCTCCCCAATGTCATTGACGCTGTTGTCATTATAAAATGTCTGTCCCCCACATCATTTTGTCTGTTCTCTCCTAAGCACAGCCACCCCAGCCTCGTGAGTGCCGCTTTGCAGAACATCCATTCCCTCTCACTACTTTCAGTCTATTTGTATCTTCCCATGTGTAAAGCGTGCGGTTGCCGTGGGCCTCTATCCAGTCCAGCACTCGCTGACCGGTGGTGGTTTAACCTGTTCTTACTTAATGTTACTACTTTGTTGGATCGATGCCTGCGATTTTATTTTGCATTTTGTCTCATGCCTTTCTTGTTCCTTTATTTCTCTTTTAATGCTTTCTTTTGCTTTAAGTGAGTATCTTCCAAAGTAGTACTTTGATTTCTATAATGGATTTTTGCTATACTTTAGGGTTTTTTTTTTTTTTTCAGTTGCTCTAGGTTTTACCATATACATTAAAATCGGTTCCAGATTTATACTAGGCTAATTCCATACAGGAATATAACCCATGTAACTCTATTCCCATTTCCTCTTTGTGATGTTATTGTTATACATAAACTTCCGTTAATGCTACCCAACAATACACTGTTATTATTGTACCAACTCATTTCCTTAGGCTAACACAACTTAGCTCCTACCCCCCCTATATAAATTAGCAAATTCAATATACATATATTACATTTCTGTAAGGACCCAACGATATATAGCTTTAACCAGCTGCTTTTTAAAACAATTAAGAGGGAAATATGCATTTACACTGTCATATATAATTACCTTTGCTGGTGTGGGTTCCAACTACTACACGGTGTCACTTGCTTTTAGCCTGGATCCTCGTTGCGTTTAGTACCTAAGACTTTATTTCACCTTCATTTTTCAAAGACAGCTTCTTTGCTGGATGTAGAAGTCTTGGTTGACATATTTTTCGTTAAGCATTTTATTTTATCCATAGCCTTCTGGCCTCCACTGTTACTGTTGGGAAGTCAACTTTTAATCCTGTTCCCTGGAAAGGAAGGAACTGTTTTTCTCTTGCTGCTTTCGATATTCTCTTCATCTTTGACTTTCAGCATCTTTTACTGTAATGCATCTGAGGGCCTGTTTTTGATCACACTGAGGTTCAGTGAAGTTCCTGAGATTAGGTTTAAAAGTGTTTTCTTAAGAATTTACTATTGTGCCCTGGCTGGTGTAGCCCAGTGGATTGAGCACGGGCCTGAGAACCAAAGGGCCGCTGGTTCGATTCCCAGTCAGGGCACATGCCTGGGTTGCAGGCCAGCTTCCCAGTGAGGGGCACAAGGGAGGCAACCGCACATTGATGTTTCTCTCCTCCTTTCTTCCTCCCTTCCCCTCTCTCTAAAAATAAATAAAATCTTTTTTAAAAAGAGATAAAAGCAAATCTTTTTTTAAAAAAATAAACATATGTTTCTGTTAAGTACCTGGAATCACTTCCAACCTAAAACCACTTTAAAGTCTTAATTTTTCTGACCACACTGGTAATAAGTCTGGTTCCAAACCTGTTTTTAAGTGTCAGCATGTGGATACAAATTCTCTGGGGAGGTTTTTCTTCCTTCCTTCCACCCACTTCCCTTTCTTGCCTCCCCGAGGCGCGGTATTCAGATTTGCTCTCTCACTGGGTGCACCACTATTTTGAGGCCCCGGGTTTTGGAAGAGTGTCTCACTCGGACGTCACACTCACACAGGCCCTCTCCTTCGCCCTCCTTTTAAAACGTAGCCCATTCCAGCCCTGACTGGTGCAGCTCAGTTGGGCATCAGCCTGCAAAGGAAAAGGTCACTCACTGGTTCGATTCCTGGTCAGGGCATGTGCCTGGGTGGTGGGCCTGGTCCCCGTTCGGGGTGCATGCAAGAGGCAACCCATCGATGTTCTGCTCACACATCGATTTTCCCTCTTTCTCCCACCCTTCCAAGAATAAAGAAATCAAATCTTTTAAAAAAATAAAGCGTAGCCCATTCCAGTATTTGGGACACAAGGATTGGTGGCAATTGTTCTCGTTAACACTTCATGACTTCATGCTTTTAATTCCACACCCCCCCCCCAACTAAACCTTAGTTTGAAGATTTTCAAGTCTCCAAAAATTTGAAACAGTAAAGACCCATCTACCTTTCACTACAATCCCAATTGTTATTCTGCCTCATCTGCACGCTCTCACATCTATACTTTACACACACACACACACACACACACACATTTTGTCTAACCATTTGAAATAGAATGGCACTTTACCCCTAGGTATTCCAGTATGCACCTCCACAAAAAAAGGACATCTCCCCCATAAGCACAAATCCATGATCACACCTAAGAAAGTTACACATTCCCTATCATATGAGAATTCGTATGCAAATGTCCACAGATGTCTTCAATGGCTGGCTAAGTCAAGATCAAACCTCAGTCACATATTGCATGTTGTCTTATGTGGAATGGTCTCCCCGTATGTTTTACACAACAGTTACTTTAACACTTCACATCAGGTGTCTCTGTGAAATGTCCTACATCCATTTCACTTATTTAATTATTCCATATAATTAGATTCAGATCAAGTATTTGCAGGGGAAATGCTGCAGGTGATCAGGCAGAACTTTGAGCATCCGTCTTTCTTGCTAGAGCAGCAGTACATTAAACTAGTTGTTAAAAAATGACTCTAACCGAGCATCAGGAGAAGTCCTCACTGCTATCGGCCGTACTGTCGGAAGCAGAAGTCCTTATGTATTGCCTCTCCGGGTCACCAACAGCTACATCTTTACAAATAAAACAGTGACATATTTACCACCACCTGAGGACAGGTAATATGGAAAAGGGAAGCTTGAGACAAAATCATGCACCAAGCACTTAGCCTACCCATTTGTTTTTGAATTTATTACTCCCTGAAAGTCTAGAACCTAATATGTTTGTGGGAGTCTAGAATCAATTAAATTAGTGAAGGGCAAGCTAAGTATTTAAGAGCTGGGGATGGATTTTAAAGTCTTATCTATAGTCGCCTTTTCTTATCTCATCAATAAAAAGGGAAAAATCGTATTTTTAACCCGTCCATGTTCACAGCAATGGTAGGAAGAGGAACTAGGGAAAAGGAAACTGTTGAGAACCTTGGGCAACCCTGAACCATAAACGGTCTTGTGTCCACATTAACTCCATGAGCTGGACACGACTACCCTCGTTTCACAAATACAGTGAAACTCAGAGTTCATACAGGTCATTGGTAAACCTGTTTACCATTTCAAGCCAAAGGGCTCAAACCAGTCTGCCCTCTGGTCAAAACCCATGCTTTTTCCACTACACAAGCTGCACCTAGGAAGGTAACAACTTTGAAGTTCCAGTCTGATGTTTTACTTGATTATTCATGGCCGTAACTGATGCATAACCTAAAGAAAAACCACCAGTCAAATTTCTTGGAAAAAACACCCCCCACGCAATCCACTAACCCACTGTACTCTTGCTGTTCAAAATGCAACAGCCCATACCAAGGTCATGTATGGCTTCCATGTCGCTAAGTTCGATGGCCACTTTACTTTTACTTCATCTCTTGCTGCAACACTTGGTATCACTGATTCCTCACTCCTGGAAACCCTTTTCTCTTGTCTTCCGTTAGAGCTCTTTGGCTGTGCTCCATGACTACTCCATGGTCTTTTTTCCCTTCTTTTTGTTCTTTAAATGTCTCCTGTGTCATCCTAAGTATCCTACTCCTCTTTCTTCAACATCCCAGGCAGGAGCACACCCTCACACTGTTCCTAGTTCCTCGCTAGTACGCTGCTGGCTCGCGTCACCGAGGCCCACCACATGCTGGGCATATTCGGTGACAGATGGAGGACATTATTCCCGAGGACCTTCCAGGCTCCGTCTGCAGCCCAGGGGTTTCATACAAGGACCGGAACCACGGACATCTGCGCTCTAATTCTCCGTTAAGTACATTAATAAACTCCACGTATCTCCAAACTGAACTCACTCCCCTCCACTCATAATCTATTCCTTTCTCCATGTTTTCATAGGTACCAAACAAAATCTGCCTTGGGCAACCTCACGGGCTTAATAATCGGTCTATTTTACTTTCTTAATCTGTCTAAAATTTGACTGTTGTCTTCCATTTCCACTGTCAGGTAGCTTAGTTTGGGGCTCACCTGGATTACTCACAGCCTGCAACTGCCTCTTGATTTCCAATCTTCTCTATAGCCCATTCTTCACAGTTAAAGTGGTCTTCCAAAGAGGCGACTCTGATTATGTCAACTCTCCAAGCCCCATTCTGCTTCCAGTTCTTGGTGGGGCTCCTTGCTGCCCTCAGGGTAAGCCCCAGCCATTTACCACAGTTCTCAAGGAGCTCTGCTGGAAAAGGACCCATCCTCCTCACTTCTCAAGCTCAGTGTCCCCTGCTCCCACGCCACCTCTAGTCCAGCCAAACTGAAGTCTTTTCGGGTTCTGAAACACACACACACTCTTCCATTTTCAGGCCTCCGAATATTTCAGTCTCTCCTCACTCTCTGCTTGGCCCACTGTTTCACCTTTAATGAGACAAAGAGGTGGCTGCCCTGACCGACACCGTGCGGGGTCAGGCCCTTTCCTGTGCGTCCCGCTCCGCTGAGCCCACCCCCATCACAGCACTCAGCGTCCTCACCACGTCTAAAACCCTTGCTCACTGACTGCTGTGACCTCCAGCGCCTGCCCACAGTGGAAGTATTGTCAATGAACTTACGTGATGAAGCCTCAAATCAATGGGAAAGAAAAAAAGAAATTCATTTGAAAACTTTTTCAATTTTCT
The DNA here is from genome assembly GCF_022682495.2 of Desmodus rotundus. Classification (NCBI taxonomy): domain Eukaryota; kingdom Metazoa; phylum Chordata; class Mammalia; order Chiroptera; family Phyllostomidae; genus Desmodus; species Desmodus rotundus. The sequence goes on from NC_071398.1 coordinate 63,849,573, forward strand.
AATTTAATAGAAATAACCAAAACAATGTGGCTTTCAAACAAGGATTTAAACTAATCTAATACAACTTCTACAACACATTCCAGAGCATTATAACAAGAAATATTTACAGGCAGCTAGTGTATTAAATAACCATGAAAAGAAAATCTTGCTTTTATTACACACCAGCAAAAAACACAGGAACGGAACAATTAGAAACTGTAACTTTTTTAAAAAAATTAAATATGATTATTTAGAGAATACAATACCACAGAAACAGCACTTTTTCTTTAAGAATCATACTGAAGGGTAAGTTAACTATGTGCAAAAATAATAGGAGTTGTGGTGGTAGTAGTAGTAGTAGTAGTAGTAGTAATAAAAATAATGAGGGAAGGAGACCAGTGGAAATACCGGGAGCAAGGAACTAGTAAGGCTATGAATTTATAACCCTTTCGTGTGTCAGTATTTCTACGTAGAAAATTAACAGGCTTTCAGATCGCACAAACCTTTTTTGATAGGCTTATAGCCACCTTTCGCTGAGTGAAAACATAGTGAATGCCTACATTTTTCAGACCAGGAGCAGACAGGCCATTTCACTCTGAAGGTTGAAATTTAGGCCACACTCGGAAGGGAATATTGACTGCAGTGGCACTTGGAAATCACTTCTGTGCCTTCCCACATACAAATTTGGTTAATTTAAAAGAACAGCACTTTTAGTTTTAAAGATCACTTGCTATAAGCGGGCTAAGCTTAATTTTGTACATTTGGTAGTTTGATTATGACAAATATATCCAAATGGACTTAATTTTGTTTCTCTGACACAATAAAAAAAATATATAAAAGACCACAAAGGCAAACACAAGGAACCAAGACGGAAGGAACGCTACACATGCATTCTGGCCCAGCAACAGAAACCATTATATCCCAGAGTACGTGTTGAAATCTGAACTGTCTACGTAAACTGAGGCATATAAATTTTTTTCTTAAAAAAGTACCTTCAATTTTTTTACTCAAACACCTACGTTTAAAAAAATATGCAACTTTCCCCAATTTTTAAAATAAAATGCCACAATATATTGTCATTAGCTCCAGCATACATTTAGTTTTCTTCATTTTTAAAAGATAGACTGGGTGATGTGCATACAAACTTTCCTATAAAACCACCGTCCAGGCGGGACGTGGCACGCTTAGGCAGCAGACTGAAAGCAGTGTTATTGCTTTTTCAAGGAGAGACTACGGGAGAAAGAAAGAAAACGTCCAGGTCGGCGCGGGATCAAACTGGGATTCACCTGGAAAGCCTTGGGCGGCCTTCGGCAGATTATTAACACAGATGGTGCAATTAAGAAATCATAGTAGGAATTCAGAACTTAATTGGTTTAACGAAGAGAGTTGGGGTGGATAGGTTTTTCTGAAGCTACTCACTGATCCAATGCTGATTATGCAAATAAGCAGCGCTAACAAGGAGAGATTTCCTTACTTCAGTGTCATATGTGAGTGGGAGGAGGTAGGGAACTTAAAAGGTCAAGGGCGAGGGAGCCACACCATCTGCTCCCATTTCGGGACACAAAGAGACTCCGAGTGACATCTGGTGGGCCACAGTCCAAGCACAGAGTCAGGAGACCTAGACCTATGAACTTGTTAACACTAATCACTAATAATTACATGGCAGGATACCTGCTGAGGTAATTAATAAATCTACAGTTTGCACACTGTAAACCTTTTTCTTCTATTTTAAAACATTATTTCTTTGGATTAACAAAATAAAAACTGTTAACAAAAAGTGAGAATTAACTGACTTTAAAACTTATTTAAAATTCCCTTGTGTAAGAAATAGAAGTCAGGAAGTACCTGGCTGATTCCGAAAAGGGGACTTTCAACCACGGACCCAGGGCCTGGCCACTGCTCTGTGGTCATGACTGGGCGTTTCTCTCCGGAGCACGGCCTACAATCTAGCCACGCGGGGCGCGCGCACGCTTGACCTTGCGAAGCAATTCCTGCAGCGGATCAGCTCAGCTAAGCACTAAAATACACAAATTTAGGCCAGCGAAACAGACTAAGGAATACTTTGTTCTTGGTGTTCTGATAGGAGATAGAAACTGAAATGTGGCAAAAACTTTGTAAGCTCTTAAGAAAACATTAACATCTCCAAATCAAAAATACTACCTTTTAATGAAGAATACAAGTGCCAGAGAGTATCAAAACAAACTGCCTTCAGGAACTGATATTCAATGTTTGTCTTTTTGAAACAATAGGGAAACATGTAAGGTATCTTAAACATCAATTTAAGTTTTTATACTTTGAACATATATTAGCGCTGAACAGATCAACATAGAAACAGCTTAGATCAGTTAATCAGTGTGCAAAAAAAAGCTTTAAATGAAATCTAAAGTGAACACCTTCATTGATGATGGTTAACTGGTAGCTATTAATGAATGGTAATTCCTCAGCGGTATGAATTATCTTCTGTTAACAGAAATGAAGCCCATTAAATGTTGACAATAAAGTGGCTTTTTAAGAACCAATCTTGAAATAAAACTAAGAGGGAAAACCCCATCTAACATGGAAATGTCTTTAAGGGAACATACTATGTTTTAAGGCCCCAAACATTGAGAAATAAATATTTACTTAAGATTTTGTTTCTTCCTCCATTGGTAGAAACTATATATATGACTTATCTAATAACTGTGAAAGAGCAAGTATTAAATATTAGACAAAATAAAGCTATACTGCTACTTGTCACTTTCCAAAAATGTGCCCTAAGGTATGTCTCCTGACCAAATTAAAATCACAAATGTTGTAGTGAAGAGGGAAATGAGCACAGATAAAAGTCTTTTTAAAGAATTTTCTCCCTCTTATAAGGAAACTTTTCATAGGAATTTGAAATTTGAGTAAAATAACAGAATAGTCAGGGATGTTTTCAAGTTTAACTCAACAAAACTCAGAGAGCAGCTGGAGAACGAAGTTGGTCAACAGCAGAAGCAAAGCCAACACTGTTCACACACCACCGAAGGCTTGAATCACATGCCTACCCCACCACTCTGTTAACAAAAGAAAAACAACCCAAAGGACTTTGCATAATCATTTCTTTAGAGCACTTTATTTGATTCAATATGCACTAAAAAATATTTACCTCTTAGACAATCATGTCAAATAATTTTCATTGAGTAATCTGTCTGAACTGCTTAAGCTGGATTTTTTAAAAGGCAAACAAGTTGCCACAAATCTGCTGATGTCTGAAAATACCTAATGGAGAGTCTTCTATTTTGGTCACTTTATATTCTAATGGGTCCATACAAAAGTAGGACTAAAATTTTTAATCCAACAGAAGAGAAGCCTGTATGTACACAGTCTAAAACACACATCTTGGACGTGAGCATCACAACAGAAGAGAAGAAAAACGAAGCAGAGCCAAGGTGCTTTGTCCACCTTGGGTGCCGAAGTCAGAGTGTGACGGTGGGGTCACTCCACCACCCGCCCATTCAAGTGGGAACTGGCGCGCTCTCAGCATTTACTCACAGCTCTCTTCGTCCTCGAGGCCCCCAGTCCACGCCAATGTCCCACTTGATGGGCCGATGAGTAATCTAACCCTACCAGGTTTCTTTCAATAGTTTGATGTTTTAATAATAAGCTGCTTCTGAAGATTTTCTGGGAAGTCTGTTCTCTATTAAAATAACATAGAACCTCAAAATATGAATGTGAACATTAGAAATAGACAGCATATATTACAAATCCATTCTTGATAGGAACATTAGTAAGAATACACATTAGCTTAAAAAACAGGCTCAGCAAATGTTGCTGATCCGCCAGAAGTTTTCGTTCACTATTTACAAATAAGACAAAGTGAAATACAGAAAAGTTTACACATTTGGTAGCTGACAGATTACTGTTTGCCAATAGTGGTCTATCAGAAAACTGATACGAAGGAAGACTGGATAAGAGCCAGCTGTCACCTTCTCAATCAAGTTTAAATACACAGAAAACTAGGTTAATTTTGAAACAAACATTCTGCCTTTCATGGGAATAACTCTGTGACTTGATGATTTGGTTGAGAGGTGCAATTCTGTGGAAGTATTTTCTGGAAATGATCATTATAATTATGTGATCTGCTACTGGAAAGTTACCATATTTATTTCAGTAGACCATTCAAGTTGATTAAATGATGACCAGTGGTCACGCTCCCTAGACTCCAGGTGTGAACAGAAAATAAAACTGTCGAATCTTTAAACCAATATAGAAACTAAGGCCCAAGAGCATCGCAATGAGAAATAATACAAAGGTAGATTCAATGCACATTTGCACTGACATCAACAATGGAACCGGAACAACTTTGACTTTAACCAGAAAACAAGCCAGTGCGTGTGCGGGTGGAGGGGAGGCGCACACGCTGTTTTAATAACCGTGCACTATGGTCCAAAGAAACAACCGATCAAGCGACACAGCCCTCAGGTGTCACGCCCAGCGTCCTGCACCCATCACCACCAGTCACCAATGTCTGCCAGTTCTAACGATCAGAACTCTTCTTTCTAGTGACAGAGATTTCCGTATCATTTCACTTTTGCTTCTTATTTTTACTTTTAATGGTGCAAGTAAGAGTTCTCTCCCCCTTTCTTGACAAGAATGTGTTTCTGTCCATTATCTCGATCTAATACTATGTAAAAGCTATCAGCTTCTTCAAGGAGGTGCCCACTGCAGGCAGGACATTCGAGTAACACTTCAGTAAAAAGCATTATTTTCTCTTCTCTCTCTCTCTGTTTAAACAGTTGATTTAAGTTCGTGCCATTTTACTTTATATGTATCGGTCTGTCATCTGACTTTAGGCGTTTTCTGCGGGGTTGTATAAAGTCTTCATCAGAGTCCTCAGTTACCTCACCATCATCCTCTTCCTGCTCAAACTCTGGCAAAGGTGCGAAGGTCCTGTCTGAGTAGATCTCTGTGAGTTTATCTTCAAAGTACACTGCAACTGCCTTCCCTGCCTGAGCTACTTCTGAGTCAGCCTGCAAGCAAAAGACAGGGACATTCACCTATTGGTAATGCACAATCCTTCACCAAGTTTGCATGGTCTGAAAAGCTTACCTTCAAATTAATCTCTTGTGTTTCTGCATAAACTTGAACAACTCTCATCATCTAAAAAGGATACCAGAGTCAAAAAAAAAAAGGGAAATTATAATCCTTTCTAAAGTTACAAAACTGCATAGGATTGGCGACAAACGTCAGCCACACTAGGGGAAACAGGTTATAAATGCTATGACCAGATTACAAGTGCTTTCGGAAATTCTGCAGAACATGGAACCACTTTCTTTACAAAGTTCTATTACTAAAGTACTGTGAAACCTCAACAGATTGTCTTGGATTTTGAATTACTAAGGTCAATCTGAGTAAAAGTTGGTCTACATACATCAATCTATTTAAGAGAAATACATCTGTGAAATGAATATTGGAAGAAATGTTGCTTTTAAAAATCTGCCCAACTTTCAACACACCACTTAATCAGAATCCACCTGTATGCAATTTATTAATCATAAATCATTTATTACTAAAGCAGATAAAATGGACCTTCTTCCTGGCAAGCGTTAGCTATAGTTCATGAAAGCGTATTTACTTAAAATAATCTAGGTGGATTAGAAAATAAGACAAAAAACTTGGGACTGTATAAATCTAACTTTGAGTCAAGTTTTCCTCTGTTCTCTGTGGAACATTGCTAATAAGGTGACTATAGACTTTTAACCTAATTAAGAACCTTTTAAAAAATTTTACAAAGTCACCTAGATGCTTCCAGAGGTGGCTATCAGTACATTTTAATAATTCAATATGATTTATTTTAGTAATAGTCATATGGCACCCAAATTTCATCAACAATAAATATGAGATCTTAGTATTAATCTTGAAAAGATTTTTTGAATTCTCATCCAATTTCATTTTCTTCTCCTATGATAATGAAAATTTTCTTTAACAATAGGAGACTTGACTTTTTCCAAAGATAACCAAATTACTTCCTTTAAGGAGGTGTATATCACATTTCTTTTCAAGGTATGGATCACAAATCCTTATCCTCAAAACAAACAAAAAGCAAACAAACAACAACAAAAAATCACAACCAAAGTTAATGAAAGCTACACAAAACCCAACATCATATACTCTGGGCCACTGTTCAGAATGAGCCACCAGAGATCAGTTTATGACTTTAAGGTTCCACATCGATATGGTCAATAATGAAATCAAAGGACACCGTGACAAACGTCTCCTAACGGTATCCAACATGTAGGCCGTCTGTAATCATTTCCCACAAAATACACTTAACCACAGACTACCTCCTGTACTCATCTCAATCCTCAACTGGCTTCAGAAGGGACATTCAATCATATTCCTAATTTATTACATTTAAGTATACACTCAAACTACACATAGTAAACATTCTTCTTTGGAACTGTGGATGAAAATTTTACTTTTGACAGAATTGAAGCAGAAAAAAATTTTAAATCAAATTAGAAAATTCACTTGACGGGAAAAGCAAAACCCAAACAAAACAAGCAAACAGACAAAAACTACTAATGCGAAACTCTATAGTTTGGAAGCTAACATACTTCATTAAACCTTTCACAGTTCTTGAAGATCAAACGGACGTCGGCCACGAAGTCATCTGGGACTTGGTAGTGTTGGGAATGTTTTTTCTGAAGCTTCTTTTTCACAGTGGATAAATCCATTGGTTTCTTTATAATTTTATAGTAGTTTGGTATCTTAAAAAAAAAACACACAAATAGTTACGGCTAGGTAAGGATTCTCCAAAAATGCCAAATTGTTTAATATGAAAATGTACAGCACATGAATTTTAGGAAAAAATGTGCTAATCACTGAGCCAGCTACTTGCAAACTTGGGGTTCAGTGAATATACTTTAAATCTTTGGCCCTGATTGCATCACGGATCATGTCCGGAATGGGTGGCAGTCTCCATGTTAATGAAGGTCCCCAATTTCTGTCTTTAATAAGTAGATTTGGGAAGAAAGCAAACAGCAAGGATAGCCCGTCACTAATGTTAAGGACACATCTGGCTCATCAGAATTTTATGATTCCTCAAGAGGTTATTTTCAAATAGGAAAGAAAAAATGTTACAAAAGGTATTATTATTAGAATGGTATGATTTAGAATGATTATATTTATATCACAAAGTACTCTGGACATAGGAACAGAAGAAGAAAGACTGTAATAACTACCCCCCAAATTTTTTAATCAACCATTTAGTGGTCATGCTCGAATGTTCTGGCCCCCACTCTTGATCAAAAATTTGTATCCTTGGGAAATAACTGAACATGGAGAAGCTATTTAAATAGTTCATGAAAAATCATTATTTGAAAGTAACTTTATACTGTAAAGTCCCCGAACTTTATTAAAGACAAGACAGACTTCCTAACATCAGGTGATTACTCTGTGCGGAAAACACCTTCCTAGTGTCCAGACTTCTGTGCTCCGCAGCTCCCTGCCGAGCCCATGCAGTGCACAAGCCTACCGGTCAATGCTCTGGACCAGGCCTGGTTCCCCCCGTGTCTTCATTCCACCACCGATGGCTGACAAATAAATGCGTGTAGCGTGTTCTTGTCCCACTGGTCACACACTGAGCACCTCCTATGTTCCTTCTGTTACGGGACTTTGGGGCCTTTATTCCTTAAAAAAGCCCCCTTTAAGTTAAATAAACAGCACTGACTTATACAATTTTCGCAGTCTTTTCTGAATCTTGCCTTTTCAAAAGAGGGTTTATGAAGGCAGAGCCAGTGTGAAATTCATTTTTATGTGTTTATTCAAACTAATACTTACACTGTTTTCTCCCCAACGTACAGAGCAGGTATTATACAACTAGAACCTTAAGAAATAATTTAGTCCAATACTCTCACAGCAAAGTTTAAAAAGGCAAAAAATCGTGTAATTTCCCCAAAGTTATAAGGATGGTTAATGGCAGAACTAAGAGAAGAAGTTGTCTTCTGACTCCTAGGTTCAAGATCATTTCATTATACCTGTATCCCTTACGTCCATCTTAAAAGTAAAAGAGGACACGGCAATTCAATTCATTAAGTTTTCATCACAGCAACGAAATCTTTAAAAACAAACCTCAATTTTAAGAAGTGAATCTCACATCCTAGCCCTACTGAAATTTCTGATTATAAGAAATACTCAAAATGTTACTAGGTACTATGCTAAAACATTTTACACAGGTTACCATACACAATCCTCAAAGAACCCAATTAGGGAAGAAATAGTATTAGGAAAGAAAATTTCAGCCTTGGAAAGGTCAAGGAGATTATTCAAGAAGCCTGAGTTTTAACACAGGGAGTCTAACTTCTTTAGCAGGGAGGCACTAAGGTAAACAACTTACCGAAGCAGGAACTGGCTCCTGGAATTCAATACTTAATTCATGACAATAGAGGTAAAGCAGGAGACGTTCACATTTCTGGCCCCCCAAAAAGAAAAGAAAACCCTTAGTTGAGTTTCTAGTACAAACTGGTCATAAGCTTCTCACATCCTAGCTCTTCAACTGAACATACACCCAGATAAAACTGCCTGGTTTCCCATACAGTTTTGAAACTATCTTCTGTTCTGCTTTCAATGAACTTACCAAAGACAGAAGGCCATTGTTCTTATCTATTATTAACTCAACTATTTACAGACATGGAAAGGAGTGAGAAACGTAACAAACAGCATTCTGTACAACAATTTACAGATTACCTGGTAATCTATAAACTATCGCTGTTGCTATTCATTGTAATTCCCTTAGGGAGGCTGGCCACGTGTTACTATTCCCTTTCTCGAAATGACTCCATTCTGGGTCAAAATTAAATAAAAACTATCTGTGTAAGTCTTCTCAATCCTATTCTAGAATTTTTTTTACACAAAGATAAATTGAAATGCATTTTACATTTACGGTTTTCATTTACTTAAACTTCTTTTAATATTAAGTTCGTACACTCTAAGCATACACTTTCTCTTTACAGACAGCAAAGGATTTTATAAACATATACATCGGATCAGAGCCAAACGCAACTGTAATTAACCACAGAACTATGTGAAAGCTACTTTGTCTTTGGAGATCAGACTACGGGCCACACGAGCAGAAATTCAACTGAAGTTGAGGAAAGGATTTCAGATTCCATTTTTCATATGATGAGAAGTTATTAGAGGACTTTAGGCAAGAACATGACAGCCTTGTTTGCATTTTCAAAAAGAACACTATGAACAGCACAGAAAATGACTGCAAAAGGGCAAGAGCAGAATCGGGGAGCCCAGGGACGAGATTAATGCGACAGTGCAGATGACAGACCATGGTGGCTGTCTCAGGAGGTCATGGTTCGGGAAAGTAAGAAAACAGTATTACAGTCACTCCCGATTCTTTTACTTCTCATAGATTTCTCATCTGAGTAACAGAGATAAACAGTGGTGTCATTCAATGATATAAAACACTGGGGGAGAAGTACAGTTTTTTACATCGTTATCTGCTTGTTTATTGCTTTTGCTTTTGGAAGATGACTTTGAAAAATCAATACTTTGGCTGGGGCCCTGACTGGTGCGGCTCAGACAGCTGGGTGTCATCCCGCAAAGCGCAGTTCACAGGTTCGATTCCTGGCAAGCGGTCGATGTGCCTCTCTCACACTAATGTATCTCTCCCTCTCTTTCTCCCTCCCTTACCCTCTGTCGAAAATAAAGATTTTGCTTGGGACATGTTAAATGCGAAAAAGCTGGATGAAGAGCCTAGAGCTGAGGGCTAAAGATTTCAGAACTCATCAATATACCATTAGATGCAGAGATTAAGAAATGAAACTGTATCAAGTTACATGGATATTACACTTAAAAAAATTCAGCATGTTTCCAAGGGCTGTGGCTGGTTGTAGCCATGAGGTCTCCAACTGCATGCGAGAGCAACCTGGAGAGACTCTGACAGCTCAGGTCAGCATAGTACCTGCAGCTGCCACTCGCCTTTCCCATAACATCTCAGCAAATAAGTAAAATTTTAAAAATGTATAGCAAGGCAGCTACAGAATCCCTAATAATATATCAATTTATTTGACACTTACCCTTTGGTCCACAGGGCTTAATCCCTGTGCAGTTTTCCCCTTCTTACTATGTTGCAAATTGTCACAATCATATTCAACTTCTGGTTTCCCAATATCTCTGCAAAATGTGCATATCCAGTCCCCACTGAGGAGAAAAACAGGCAATCAGTCCATATTTTTGTAACAAAACTCACTCTAGAGAAGCTAATTCCCTAGAAGTTAAGACTAATTTGTTGTTTTCTTTCTTTTCTACTTATGGGGGGGTGGGGGTGGGAAGGGATGTTCTAATCTTATCAAATCTCATAAAGTGAGGCTGTATGATAAAAGCTTTCCCAGGCATTCTTCAATTGATTAGCTACCAGAAAGCAGTATGAAACTGGCATGTTGACAGTCAAAAGGGTTTTTCCTAGTATAAAGTTGATGACCTGTACTTGCAGCATAAGACCAACTCTCAGGCCCCAGGAACTGTAACGGCCCCGTGTTCACGGACAAGAGCACAGGATATGGAATTCCTCAGGTGTCCTGTACTGTTTCGGCTTGTATTAAACAAAACATGCCAAATAAAAACAATTCTTTTCTCATGGCCAGTCAAAAGCCTAGGACACACACACACACACACTCCTACAAGTGCAAGCACATGCACACATACCCCTAATCTTTTAAATCTGCTCAGTCTATGGCTTGTTTACATCAAGATTTCTATCAAACCATAAACTCCAATGACTCACTCATATTCAATCTCCCCCACCCCTACCGCATATGAATAAATTCTAAGTCTAGAGACTATACTGATGTGTGCCAACAGTCTCATTTCCTTCCAAAGCATCTGCCTTTGAGAGAAAGCACTCAGTGACAGAATTCTAATGTTCCAGCAGATGTTACTATTCAACGAAAAAAAATATGAAAAGCCTTAATTTCTAACCAAAATGCCAGTGCTTTTCTTTTCTAAAAAAGTAAAGAAAAAGAAGGCTGTCATTGCATCTCTGGCAAATGACTATACCTCCTAAGATTTAGGTAAGAATTACAAATCTTCGGAAAAATATTCTGGCACTATTTCTATATCCACCACTTTTCTAAGGCAAAAGGTTGAATTTTTCAAAAAGGGTAGTATCACTCAAGTAAAATTACTGCTTCTCAGAAATCTAAGAGGAGCCCTGGCCAGTCTGGCTTGGTTGGTTGGAGCATTATCTCGTAAACCGTAAGGTCACAGGTTCGATTCCCAGTCAGGGCACATGCCAAGGTTGTGGGTTCTATCCCCAGGTCTCGGCGCATACTAGAGGCAACCAATCAATGTTTCACTCACATTGATGTTCCTCTCCCTCTCTTTCTCCCTCCCTTTCCCCCTCTCTTAAATCAGTAAGGATGTCCTCCAGTGACAAAGACGAGAAGGGGAGGGGAGGGGAGGGGAGAGGAAAAAAGGAAAGAAATCTAATCATCTATAGACAGAAAAGCAGCTGGGTTTTCCCAAGAATACTGGTTTACTTTCACTTGAAAAGAAACCTAGGGTATGACTGAGGAAGGGGAAAGGCTGAAATAAAGAAGTATGACTCTACTATTTTATGATCTCTAGAAGATAAAATTGTGTGAACATAAAACGTTCAATGGAAGGAAGAAAAGGAGCTCTTCTAGAGCAAACTCTACCACATGTAGTGCAGGCAACAATCCCCGAGAATCTGTGAACTGCCCAAAGTAACGAGGCTAGTTCGCGACAGAGTCACCGCTAGACGACAGGCTGTGAAGCCCAGCCCAGCACATCGGTCCCACTGTGTTAGCTGGTAGCACGGCTTGCCATGGGGTCACACAGTCTGAGGACAACGCTCTTTCTTTCTTTATTTTATTCCCCAAATTATTCACTTTTAAATCAGTCAGTAACTGTCCACTCCAAAGTTAATGACTGAAAGACATTCCAACCAGATCAAAGGAAAAGTCCGAGAAATCTGCACACAGTGCTTCAGGCAGGCACTACTACCAAATTAACTGCTTCCAGTGGTCAAGAGGAAGCTATTTCCCCAACAATTCAAGATACAGAAGGTGATTTTACAAAGGTGTTTTTTTCTTTAAAATGCCTTCTGAGAGCTTTCAAACATTACAAAAGTAACTTTGGGTAAGATCCGATAGAGTTTCCATAAAACTAAATAGTATTCATAAATAAAATCCTAACTATAGACCCCATTAAAATTAATGGCAATAGATTTTTAAAAATTCAGCTTCAAGAGGAAATCTACTTTCTCCAACACTCGAGACCCTTGCCCTTCACAATCTGGAGTTGTATCTAATTTGTTTACATTAAGTATAAACTAAAGGCCAGGAAATTATCTATTTTTTATCATTAATGCTCCACTTAGATCTTGGGCATTTTATCATTCAGCTATTAGCTTCTCTCGAAGGTAACACCAAAGGAATAATAAATAGGCCCACGTTTTACAGAAATACTACGTATGCATTAGTTTAGACGGCCATCTGCCCTGAATAACTTTCTGGGGGTTTTTTTTAGCTCATGAAGATAAAAAACAAAAAAATCAATTCTTTCGCTGATACCTTGGAAAGCTAAGAAGTGTTGGAACATGACAAGTTAGATGAAAAACCTTTGGGCATTTTTCACAGCACAAGAGGTCCCCTCCGTTTTGGCAGACAGCACACCAGTCCTCATTTGGGTCATCATCTTTGCTGTTACCGTCTCCTCCCATTCTCGCCGCCCTGTGCATGAGGCTTCGAACTGAGGACTTTCCGTTAACGAGGCTGCTGAGCCCTGACTGTTTGCAGCTTTCACTCGTATCCGCAGGCTCGGTTTTCACGTGGTTTTCCAGGCCCGGTAACGCGTCCAGCTCGCTCTCCAGGTGCAGGCTGGTTGAGAGAGGTGGCGTCAGGCTGCTCTCAGGGCTGCTCAGCTACAACAAAACGAGGACAGACTCCTGAAGAATCGTTTCATTCCTGTTGTTTACAGTGTGTGTGTGTGTGCTTAAAATCACGTCAACCTATACACAAACTTAAAATTATTCTGGGAATTGCATTAGTGACATAAAGGAACAAAATTAACCCCAAAATTATTTAGGCATGTTAATTTATAGTGAATTTCAACATGTTAATACTGGTTCACTCAGATAGTAAGGAAATTAATTTAACGGTTAAGCACACTGATTTGGGAGTAAGCAGAGGGTTATACTTTTCCTACCCAAAGTTGACTTTGGTATGTTATTTTTCACAAAAGAATCTGTTGCGTAGTTTTTGAGAAGCATTCTGAAATAGTCTTCTGCTCACTTATTCTACAAATGCAGGAAGATTGTAACAACACAAAAAAGAATATTCGACCCTGTTCTGGGGGTAACTTTCCACACTAAGTCCTGGGTGAAGAGGTGAGACTGCTCCTCAACGCCAAGGGCTCGGCGTGCTGCCCTCTACAACTACATGCACCGCATTCGCCACACAGGGGCTCGAGCTCGAGTTTCTGTGCCAACCACACAGAAAATGAGGCTTCTCGTCTGGGCAGGAAGAAAAACCAAGATGGAAATATCAAAACGATGAGGGACTTTGGCCTTCTTTCATCCTATATATAAATTCTATAGTGTTCCACTGGGAACTCTAAAATGGTTAGTCATTCATAAGCTAAAGGTGATCTTCCCATCACAGAACTCTTTGATTGTTAAACTTCTTTCATGTCAGCAGCCTTAATTCTGAACCTACAGGCCCAGGAAAATAGCCAAGGACCATTTGTGGCCTAAGACTCAATGGGACTATTGAGATGATTAATAAATTCAGAATAAGACGGAACTTGATTTAGAATCATGGCAAAAATACTGACCAATTACAAACTAAAAGATCACTTGAAATGAGTCCTTAATTGATTAAGTCTGTTCTGATTAGAGAGCGAGATTTGTCTAGCACCGGGCACAAACATTCAAACAAATAAACGTTCACAGACGCACTGTCCTGTCCGACACACTCAGACGGGAGGCCCTGGGCGGGCCCAGAGGGACTTTACCATGCAGGCACTCCTCCTGCCGTCCTCTGTCTTCTCTTGTTTCACAGCTCCTGAGAAGCTGCATATTTCATCTTCAGTCCCAGGCTCTTGCTTGACCTTCACTTGATCAGACTTGAAACTAAGATTTGTCTTCTCAGCAGTTCTTCCTGATGACCCACAGCTAATAAAAAACGACAAAGGCCACGTATGTTTGACTGTGTGGTGAATATAAAAGTAATCATCATTAACATGAAAACAGACAATTTATTAACTTTAAAATGATAAGGACACTTTATATTGGTATTAAGAGGACTGTGGTATAAACTAGCTTCCACTTCTTAAACATGTAGATCACACTTTCGGAAGACCTTACAAATACCATGTTATGGTCTGAGGCACTTACACTAATCATGTAAGAAGTCTAGTAAGTGATAGTTTCCCAAGGCTAATAGCACAGAATGTTGGTGTTGGTGATCGCTTCTCTCTATGCAAGTAGTTTCAATTCTTCTCTACCCACAAATATCTGAGGAAAAAGGAACTGCCACTTTAATTTTTGAGGGCAGGGGATTGGGAAAAGAAGGTAACAAATAGTGAAGAACCCAGAAGGTCCTTGTTTGAAATCAATGCAATGATACATGACTAACCAGTTCCATCTGGGTCACGAAGCAAAACCACTGGCAAGAGAAAGTGAGTAATTGGTAAGACTGTATTACTTCTAAGAATAAATGTTTTTTCACTCAATTTATACTTTTCTTCTAAAAATACTTATCATTGCCCTGCCTGGTGTGGCCCAGTGGATTGAGCACCAGCCTGCAAACCAAAGCGTTGCTGGTTCAATTCCCAGTCAGGGTACATGCCTGGGTTGTGGGTCAGGTCCCCAGTTGGGGGCGCATAAGAGGCAACTACACATTAATATTTCTCTCTTGTCTAAAAATAAATAAATAAAGTATTTTGAAATAAAAAAAACTGATCATTAACTTCAAGTATAATTAACAAGTCTAGCAAGTGTTTAAAAGGACCAGTCTTCAAAAATGCATGTGCACACATACAAAAAATTTACAGAGCGTACGTCTTTCCTGCTTATACTAAATTATGTACACTAAAGAGTAAAAATCAGTTAACACTACTGTATTTTGTCAACATACTCTTAGTGCTGTCCACCAAAAAGGCAGAAGAAACAGTGAACACTTCAGCAGTAACGAGTATGCCTAGTACCTAGCAGAGTGTCTCCAAGCACCATTTTCCTCACTAATGTGACCAGATTTCTTAGGCAAGTGGCGGACTCCAGGTCTGAGGCCGGGAATGTACAAGATGAACCTGGAACATCATTTCACAAGAAGAAACAAGGAAGCTTTCAGAGACTTCCGGGGTTATAACAAAACAACTAAAGGGGCCAACTCTAAAAAGCTGACAGTCCAAAAATAGAAAACTTTAAGCATCAACGAAACCACATCTATAATGGTTGAGAACATAAAATATGTTTAAATGTGAGTTTATAAAGTTAAAAATGATAAGACTCATTGACTACTGTTGGAGAGTGCTGGGAAATCAATTCATTATTATAAAAATACGTAAATAAAGAGAAAGAATCGATTCACTCAGCCTTTCCTATAACCTAACAGATAACGACAAAGTTTCTCTTTACAGAAATAGTTTAAAATAGTAAACTAAGAAGGAGTACAATAATTTAAAAACACATTTTTCAATTAGTTAAAAAAGAGAAAATGAATATTAATGGTTGTTATCAGAAAACGAACAAAAGCCAAGCAGACACTACGTGCCCCTCAGGGCACTGCGCGCCCCCCCTCCACAATGAGGCCGCCTCCCCCAGACCAAAAGGAGTCTAGGCCAACCCCTGATCTGAAGAGGACACAGAGAAAGAACAGCAGGCAGCCTACTCCAGCGACCAAGGGGTGGGGCGGGGGGTGCACTGGGGGAGAAACAACACACCTCCCGTAACACCAACCCCACCTTCGATGTCTCTACTGGCGATGCAGAGAGCTCATTTGACTCTGGTTCAAAGAAGCCGTGTTTTAAGGCACTTGTGGGAAAAATTGGGAAATCTGAACATTAACTGGATCTCTATTGATATTAAAGAACTACCTGCTAATTTTTTTCTAGATGTGATAGTAGTTCTGCAGCTATACAATTTTAAAATCCTTATATTTTAAGTGATATATTCTGAAGCAATCACAAGTAAAATAAGATGTCTGAGATTTGTTTCAAAATAATGCAGACCAAGAGAGAATGAGTGGGAGTGCAGAAGAATTAACAGTGGCCATAACTGTTGAACTAAGACTGGTAATTGTTGAAGCTGGGTGGTAAGTACGTGAGAGTTCACTGTGATAAGACTACTTTCTAAAATATGTATTTGAAATATTTCTTAATAAAGAAGAAAATATATATATATAGCTATTAATAACGTAATACTCACCTGCCTCGACTGCCAGTGCTAGAGGTACTAGGGGGTCTCACAGGTGTGTGAGAATTGGATAAACCTGCAACCAATAAGTTAAAATAAATATCAATGCAGATAAGAGTATTCAGAATTCTACCTACTAATTACAGGATTAATGATTACAATGAAAACTTATTAATTCTCAGAAATCAGACATAGGCTTGGGCCTCAGGTTGGCAGACCTCAACCAGTCCCTCAGCCGAGCCCCATTCCCAGAATTCTCCTCACAGCAATACTACCCATCAGTGACAACTGCAGTAAGAGAAGGCTGCCTGCTGTCTTGCCCCAAGCCATCTGGTTAAGTATACTACTTAGATTCCTACTATTTCCTCTGTATTTTAGAAGTCCTACAATAATTATACTAAACCTCAAAATTATGTGATTCAACAAATGTATTAATGATGCATCTCATGCAAAACCCACATCGAAATCTGAACTATTCTTACTCTACAAATAATGAGGTGGTCTGTTTTAGCAAGGAAAAAATAAGTAATTCCCCCAGAAAAATCTATTCCGTGACTCTGCATCATCAACTTGTGAGGAGTTGCTTCGATCATTCACACTCATGGTAGGAAGGTCAGTAAAACAACTGGGATTTTGGAAGAGCTGTATCTCTTGGACTTGGTTAGTCACATTTTAACAGTTTCCAATAAATTTAAGTTTTTGTTTTAAAATTACAATTTGAAAATTCACTTGCCTTCCCGTAACTTTTTTAAAACAAATTTTCCACTTTTCATTATTTTATGAAGTGTTTTAAACTTGGGTTAGAACCCAAGAACTCAACTGATGATCTGTATCAGAAAATGTGAGACTCGGGAAGTCAATGCACCCACAAATGCGACACCTGTTAATAGGGCTGGGTGTGAGGGAAGCGGCGCCCTGCAGTTCTGAACAGCATACACTACAGATACAGATTCAGTTCACTTGTTAGCCAAGACTGCCAACACTACCTGGGGAAAAACTATGGTATGTTCTGAATTGTCAACTCTGTGGGTCACCTTGGCTAGAGGAGAGTACCCAGTCGCTTGGCCAAACACCAGTCTAAATGTTGTTATGAGGGTGTTTTTTAGATGTGACTAACACCTCAATCGGTAGGTTCTGAGTAAAAAAGAGCAACGTCCATGATGTGCATGGGCCTCATCTGATTAGCTGAAGACCTTAACAGAAAAAGCCTGAGGTCACCAGAGGAAGAGTTTTGCCCCGAGACTCCAGGCTGCATCATCACCTACTCTTCCCTGGGTCTCCAGCCTGGAGACCTGCTCTGCAGTTTGGGCTTGCCAGCCTGAACACTCACGCGAGCTTCTTCCTTCAAATCTCTCCCTCTCCCTGCACAGGCACGCACGCACACTGCTGCTGACTCTGTGTTTCTGAAGAACCCTAACACACACACACTGAGAGACGACTGTTGCAACAGGGCGAGGCGGCACCTCGGCTGGCTTTACCTGACGATCCTGGAGACAGAGCAGAGGGGCCTGGAGAGGGATTCATGGTGCTTGTAGGCTGTGGGGGGAGGTGACTGCCTGAGATGTATCTACTTAGTAGATTATCTAAACTACTTGAACCAGCATCTTCCAGCTAAAGAAAGAAAAAGATAAATTTGCTTTGATTAAAGAGAAGTTACTAATTTTATTAGGATAATCACTTATGCTCAGTCACCTAATAAACAGATTACCCTACAGCTAAATCAGCCTGTTGCTTCCTTAAGGCACCCTGAGGTAACCCACACAGTATAAAGTTTATGTGAATAAAGCTATAATAATATTATTCAACGAATGCCCAGCAGAACAGGACAAAAGCCAATAACCCCCTAAATTCTTTATGTTCTACTATGCAAACAGCGCTGACACATTCTGACACGTTTGCCTTTTCTCAATGTTGATGCAAGACCCTGTTTTTCCATCATCCGTGTCCCATCTTCCTCCCTTTATTTCAACACCCAAACATCTCCCAGAATCATTCACCCAAACAGGGATTTAATGTCAATGCCTAACTCGAAAGCTCTGCGTCATGTCTGTACGCAGGAGAAAGCCCTTAGCCCGAGACACAGGGTTCCTGACTTCACAAAAAGGGGGAGTCAACAGGCTGTAGGCTAAAGCCAGAGGGCCTGGCACGGAGACCATGACCTGATTTCCAACTGAACATCAGTTTCCCATCTTTAACACATTCACCCACACTGAGCACTGTGATGATGAGATGAGAAAATATTTGTGTAAGAAACAGTAAAGTGATACTATTTAATTATAAAACCACCCTAAGTAAAAGTTTGCATTATGCCACGTAAGAGGTGGTCAAATTACCCTTAAACAACTGCCCATCTTCTTGCTGACTGACCTGACTGTATCTACACGTGCCCCCTTTGCATCTTCTCTCCCACTGGAGGCAGGAACGCTTCTTGAAAACTCCACACATACATTTACTACTTGCTTCCCTTCCCTCCCCAAATACACAGTGATTTTCATGACTATAAAACAGGAAAAGATGGCATCAAAGCAGAAACTTTGGAAGAAACTATAAATATATATGCCAAGGTAGAGTTGGATTGACAGAAAAATGAACAGAATAAAGAAGCTCAAAACATACCACAGGCAAGGGAGGACTCCTAAAAATAACTCAATATCTATTTATAATAAAAATTATCAATAAAATGGGTATAGAGGGTACATACTGTGACATCATACAGGCCATAAATTACAACTCCACAGCTAACAACATACTTAACAGTGAAAACCTGCAAGGTCTTCCTTTAAGATCCCGAAAAAAGACAAGGAGGCCCACTCTTGCCACTTTTATCCAATATAGTGTTGGAAGTCTTAGCCAGAGCAATTAGGAAAGAAAGAGAAACAAAAGCCTGTAACTTGGAAAGGAAGAAGTAAACCTGTCCTTATTGCAGATGACATATTACAGATAGAAAACCCTAGACTCCACCAAAAAACTGTTAGAATAAATGAATTCGGTGAAGTTGCAGGATACAAAATCAATTAGGATTAGAGCGACTAACTAATCCTAAAATTTATATGAAACCCAAAAAGACTCTGAAGAGCCAAATAAATTCTAAGAACAAAGTGAGAGGTACCATACTCCCTGATAACAAGCTATACTTACAAAGCTACAATAATCAAAACAGTATGCCACTGGATAACACACAGATTTATGGAATAGAAAACTCAGAAATAAATTCTCGTATCTATGGTCAATTAATCTACAACAAAGGAGTCAAGGATACACAATGGGGTAAAGACCGTCTCTTCAATAAGCGGTACTGGGAAAACCAAACAGATAATGCAGAAAAATATAAAACCAGACCACTTTCTTACACCACATTAAAATGAACTCAAAATGGCTTGAAGACTTAAATGTAAAACCCAACATCATAAAATTCCTGCAAGAGAACGTAAGCAGTAAACTCTTTGACGCCACTTGTAACAGTATCTTTTTGGATAGATAACAGTAGCTTTATTCACATGTCTCCTTGGGAAAAAAGGCAACAAAAGAAAAAAACAAATGGGACTATATCAAACTAAAAAGTTTTTGCACAGCAAAGGAAACCAAAGAAGACAACCTACTTGAAGGGATAAGATATTTGTAAATGATACATCCAATAAGAGGTTAATATTTAAAATACATAAGGAACTCATACAACTTAACATAAAAAACAAACAATCCAATTGAAAAACGGGCAGAGGACCTGAATAGACATTTCTCTGAAAAGGACATACAAATGACCAACAAACTCATGAAAAATCTGTTCATCACTAGTCACCAGATGAACCGTCAACGATCCCACACATGTCGAAATGGCTCTTATCAATAACTTGTAGTAAGTAACAAGTGCTGGCAGAAGAAGGGTGCACACTGATCCCTTGTACACTGATGGTGGGATTATAAACTGGTGAAGCCACTATGGAAAATACTATGGCAATTCCTCAAAATATTAAAAATAGAGCTACCATACGATCCAGCAATTTCACTTCTGGGTATTTATCTGAAGAAACCAAAAACACCAATTTGAAAAAGATATGCACCCCTGTGTTCACTGCAGCATTACTAGTAATAGGCAAGATATGGAAGCAACCTGTACATCCATCAACAGATGAATGGATATATACAAAATGGAATTATTACTCAACATTAAAAAAAATGAAATTTTGCCATTTTGTAACAACATGGAGGAATCTAGAGGGTATTATGCTAAATAAAATAAGTCGGATAGAGAAAGACAAATACTACACAACCTCATCTGTATGTGGAGTCTGAAAACAAAACGAAAACCAGCTCACAGATACAGGAGGAGGTGGTGGGTGGGCGAAATGGGTGAAGTGAGTCAAAAGATACAAACTTCCAATTATAAAACCAATAAATCACGGGGAGGTAGTAATATGTACAGCATAGTGACTACAGATAGTAATACTCAAATTTCACCATACTTGAGAGTTGTCACGAGAAAATAACTTTTATAACTATGTATGGTGACAGATGGTAACTAGATGTATTGTGGTGATCATTTCGATGTATGCAAATACCCAATCACTATGCGATACACCTAAAATTAATATAATGTTTGATGTCAATTATACCTTAATTTTAAAAGAAGTGAATAGGCCTTTCTCACTAATGAAGTCTTTTTCACTAGACACCTCAAAGAGCCTCATGTCAGCGACAGAAAAGGCTGAAGGTGGGAGTAGGCTACATGCTAACAAAAGGGACAATTAAGGCAGACTGGGAGCTGCGCCTGCCCACTGGTCATAGCTGTTGGCCATGGCTTTACTTGTAAGCTCTAATTACTGGAGAAGCCCTTGCTGCAACTACAGTCAGCTGGAGGGTGTGTGAAGAGGAGCAGCTATTGCACTAACATAAGCCACAGACGGAGGCTGGGCCTTGTCTCACCTAAATGTGAAGGAGGGAACGATGCAAAACAAACACGAAGTCCCACATTCCCTACTCTGCTCCCACTCTCCTGCGCTCTGCCGCCTGCAGTGTGTCTCTGCCAGAGAGACAACCGAAAGCACGAGGGTTTCCCAGAACCCACTATGCTGGCTGCAGCACTCGCATCCAGGTTTCATTCGTCGCGGATAGAGTCACCGTAAAGCTAGAGGTTTCACTAGACGAACAACTCCCTTACTCACTAAGCCAATGGTTTTTGAGCTTCCTGAATAACTGTACAGAGCATGTGTGATATAATAATTTGTACGAATTAAAGGAAAAAGACAATCCATGAAAGAAATACAAATAATCAATGAACCTAAGATACCCAACCATGCAAATAAAAGAAATGTAAATAAAACTGGTGTCATTTTAATCTATCACACTGACAAAGATGGAAAAAAAGACTAATTTAGCCAATGTTGGACATAGTATAAAAATGAGTACCCTCTAATATTTAAATTTGCATGTGAATATCAAAGTTTTCCCAAAATTTCATAATATCCAATATAGTCTCCAAATAGTTACTAATATGCCAAATACAAAAAATCCTTTACAAGAAAGTATAAAAGAAATCATTAGAATACTACATCTGTTGATCATATTAGGAACAAAATCTAATGTTCACTTATAAATTCGAAAAGTATTCAGGTTCATTACATATTCCCTCTAAGTCAAATTACAAACATGCATCACCACTATGTAGTTGAGCGAAAAAAAATAATTCAGGTTGAGAGAATTCTATTTAAATCAAATTCTACTCTATACTGGGTGGCCATAATGATATGTCAGCAAATATCCAACACTGTCTTTGTGTTTATTGACTGTTTGTTACATAATTAATGCTGCCTCGTTTCCTCCTGTACAGCTTCCCTCAGGTTTCCTTTTACTCTGCCATGGAAACTACAGGACAGGAGAAAAAGTGATTCTTCTGGAGATAATAGGTTTGCTTCCCTTTCTATTTTTGGTTCACACGGTTAACTATTTCTTACTTTGTCCTTTGGTGGTAACCCCTCTAATCCCTTTCAAAAATATGTGACAGTAACAAGCGGTGGCGAGAACGTGGAGAAACAGAGACCCTCACACACTGCTGCTGGGAATACAAAACGTGTGGCCACTGTGGACGAAGAGTTTGGCAGTTCCTCAAAAACACAAACATACTCACAATATGACCCTGAATTTCCGCTCCTAGAAATTCAGCACCGAGAGCTGAGAGCCTGTGTTCGTGCACATGCTCAGAGCAGCAGCATTCCTAACAGCCAAATGTGGAGACCGCAATGTCCATCAACTGATAGAGGGACGAACAAGTGTGGTTCATTCACACAACGGAACAGTCTGCCATAAAAAGGAGTTCAGTACTGACACATGCTACAGTATGGATGGACCTGGAAAACATGATGCTAAGTGAAAGGTGCCAGTCACAAAAGGCCACATATTGTATAATTGTTGGGAACCACCCTGCCTGGTTTCAGAAGCTGTAAACCCCCCATGGCTAAGGCTGAGTAAAAGACCTTGGGACCATAAGCCACTAAGGAGACAAAGCTTATCTTCCAGGCTGGGGTGCGCACTGCCTCTGCCCTCTTTTACTTCATCCTGCCTGGGCCCCTGGGGCGGACGGCTGGTTAGACAATGACAGGTAAGATTCCTCAAGGGAGAGACAACCTAAGACACGCATGGTCACGATGGGGCCCTCAGGGAAGGACTTCAGGGGGCTATAGAAAAAGGGGCTGATGGACCCTCACCCCACGGCTTTGACAAAGCCTGAGTCCTCATTCTGTCTGTAAGAAGTCTCCTAATCTCTTGGCTGCCTTACTTCCCCTGCCTGACTTAAGCCTGAAACAATGCCGGAGGGCGGTGCAGCCCTGGGCAGAAACAGCCAGTTCCCCAGGCAATCAGGCCTAAGAAATAAGTATAAAATCCTGTGAAACCTGCTTTGCTAAGAATTCCTTCAATTTTCTGATAAGGGTCCAAGCATAAAATGAATTTGTTTCCCAAAGTTTTATGGCCCTTTAGCTAACTGACCCTGACTCAGAATAAGCCCTCATAGTTCTTTGAATGTTATCTATTGTTTGATCCTTACTGGCTGACAATGCTTGATGAGCTTTACCTGTATTCCTGTGCAAATTGAACCCAATAAAAGCCCACTGAGGAACAAGCTCAAGGCCCTTCTCCTCTGAGAGCTCAGCCACCTTTCCTCCCCAAGCAGATCATGTCTTGGTAGACTTATTCTCATGGCGGAGGGGGGGGGGGGGCGCCCACATATAATCTCAGTCATCTCAGTCACACAAAATGTTCAGAACAGGCAAATGCAGACACAGAACAGGAGTGAGTGGTTTCCAGGGTGGAGAAGGAAATGGAAAGTGGCTGCTAATGGGTCCAGAGTTTCTGTCTGGGGTGAGGAAATGCTCTAGACTCAGCAGTGACAGTGTATATACTAAAAACCAATGAAATGTACATTTTTAAAAGTTGGATTGTATGGTATGTGAATTATATCTCAATTTTTAAAAGTACATGATACTTTCATAAATCTGTAAATAAAAATAAGGTCAGCATGTGCGTAAGGAAGGAAAAGCTCCTCGGCGAAGTCATGGCCTCTATTCCCCGACCCCCTCTACAAACTGAACACAGGAGGGCACACATTCCGAGCTTCTCGTCCTGATCGCACGGCTCTTCTGGGAGAGATGACAAGGAAGATGTAACGTGGGCCTCCTTCCCCTAGGACGTCCAACTTTTCAAGGATGCAGAGCACCTACACTTCCACCTTCTGGTCTGTGTGAGAAAGAACTGGACCAAGGGCCAGAGTGACCCTAGCAAATCATGTTAAGTTTGACATTAGCAAGTTTCTTAGGAACTGAAACCAAGTCTTGTCTTTTTATTATTAATGCCCAAGGACTTTAACATACAGTAAGTACTTAATAAAACGTGAATGACTAACCCCTTGAACGCTGTTATATACCTTTCTCTGAGTGCCCAAAGCCTCTCAATACTAATACTTTTCCAGGCCTCCAATCCCAAACTACC
This sequence comes from Desmodus rotundus, assembly GCF_022682495.2. Taxonomy (NCBI): domain Eukaryota; kingdom Metazoa; phylum Chordata; class Mammalia; order Chiroptera; family Phyllostomidae; genus Desmodus; species Desmodus rotundus. The sequence goes on from NC_071398.1 coordinate 63,873,940, forward strand.
TCCCTGCTATCTCTACAAAGAGTAGGGGAGGACATGGACTGGTAATCAGGAGCTGGGCCTTCAATTACTACTTTTCCACATACTGGGTGACTCTGAGAAAGTCACTAACCTCTTACTCTCATCCATAAGGTAGAGACATTACATATATGAAATGATTTCAAGTATTAAACTGATGCACTGTCTGTGAAAGTTCTCTGTAAATTATAAACTTGTATCTTAGCAATTTTATTTGTAGATATACTCCAAAATTTTCCATATATATAGTCCAGAACTCTCAGTACAAACAACGACAATTTCCTTAGCCAATAAAGATCTCCCCTAACATCAGGAAAGCAATCAGATTAAGAGAATTTACAATGAATGAGTGGTTTTGAAACAACATTGGAATTAAAGAAACATCCCTTAAAACTAAGTCTTAGAAATCCATTAAATATATTAAAATGTTCAACAGTGGCCACGGATAGTCAGGGCCCTCGTGACTCAGCAGTCTCACTGCACCTGCTCCCACAGCATCTCATGAGAACGTAACTCACTATAATCTTCCAGGTTCTATTTACATTTAAAAACACAAAGTGCTTTTGAATCAAATGAATTAACAGAATTCCGAGAAGCACTGAAAGACTTTGTTCAGTAAAACGTTGCAGAGGAAAGGTACAGCATTGCCTCAGAGGCCCTCCCGGGGCAGCGCACCCCCGGCGCCTGACACCGCGCTCTCCAGCCTCTCCCTTCTCAGGCCAGCCTGTCTGCACAGTAAACCTAATAGAAATGACAAAGACATGACCACATTTTGGTCCTGGGTCTCCTCTCTGGATCCAAACCACACAAGGAGGGCTTCACCTAACTCAAGGTTTACCTGTTGGCAGGTGAGAGAAAGATAAGCAGTTTATATGTTATAACTTAAAAATATTGAGGAGTGCTAGTTTTAGTACATACAACTTTTAAAAATTCAAAAATAACCAACTATTTGGAAATTTCAAAAAAAAAAAAAAAAGTTTTGCCAAAATTTAAAAACGACCAGAAAAACATACTCAAACTCCCTCATGAACACGAGGTTTGAAATCTTTCACTCGGCTTAAACACAAACCTGAATGGGTGGAATATCTGGTAGCGATGGAAGGTTTTCCGGATTGGTGACGGAGGGGATTAGCTCTATCGCTGTGACGGACGGGCTGGTGGGGCCGCGATTCGCACTCGCCATAGTAGCTGTGGTAGGGCTGGTCGGGTTGATGGTGTTGTGTGCCGACACAACAGGAAAGGGTCCCGCGTGCCCTGGGTTCGAGTGCTGTTAGGAAAGACGGTGTTATCATCACTTAATCGGCCAAGATAATCCTAATACGAATATACCTGGACAATCATTTTTAACTTAGGAAGGATATATGATTGCCTGATACCTACGGTTGAGGAATAAAGCAAGCCCTCTCAAACTTACATAGGTAAAAAACTGTAATTCTAACTTAAGTCTTTTCATTTTTCTATTCATGTTTGTGCAGTATTTAGGGAAAAAACAGACTTGGCAAAAATTTTCAACCTATCAGTCTGGTAACATGGTCTTACTCAGAACAAAGATGCATGCATCTGGAAACCCCCAAGTAAGTTTTCATATAGCATACCAGGAAAACCACTGTTCCGTCTATATTCCTCTTTGAGTCTTCTGTCTTTTTAAAAATAAAAGTAATTAGCCCTGGCTGGTGTGGCTCAGTGGACTGAGTGCCAGCCTGCAAATCAAAGGGCTGCTGGTTCGATTCCCAGTCAGGGCACATGCCTGGGTTGTGGGTTGGGTCCCCAGTAGGGGATATGTAAAAGGCAACTATACATTGATGTTTCTCTCTCATTCTCCCTCCCTTCCCCTTTGTCTAAAAACAAATAAAATCTTTTTTAAAAAACAGCAAACCTCTGACCCATTTCTAATCTCATCTAGCACAAAAGCCTCTGGGGTTTGAGGGGGGGGCGGGGCAGGGAGACAGAGAGACAGAGGGAGAGAGGGAAAGAGAGAGAGAGAGAGAGGGAGAGAGAGGGAGAGAGAGGGAGAGGGAGGGAGAGGGAGGGAGAGAGGCACAAAGGTACAATAAAGCTGTAGAGCTGTTGATCAAGTGCCTAGCTCCAAAACTTGTGTAACTAATCTTTAAGTAGGTTCTGATATTTGATGAGCAACAAAAATTAAGATAAAGACCTGATAAGATTTTTTAAAAAGTCTTCATAGCTCATTGTTAGATTAAGCTTTGATAACCTAGAAAATGTCCAAAAAATTGAGAAATATTCATGTAACTCCCAGATACTATTTTTGTGAACAAGTTTCCCAAGCATCACATAAAAAAACACCCACACACAAGCTAGTAATAAAAACTGATGTGGAATTCTGACTTACTCTAACAATAAGTAACAGGCATACAAACATATACAACTGGAAAGGAAGGGGGGAAAGGTTCCATTTCATTCATAAAGAAATACAGACCTACAAGAATTTCACTTTTTATTTTTCCTAATATTCTTCAAGCATGTAAACATTTATGTTGTTTAAACAATTGTATCGAATAATTGTAATAAAATTTGGTTTAAAGATAGTCAAAGTTTAGTAACAGCCTATCACTAGATATTTAAGAATTTTTAAATTAAGACTTTTTTCCCCACAGAAAAATTCCAAAAGACTGATTTATAACTTTATCAAACATAAATATACATATAATGATAAAATGCTACAGAGATATTAGTAGAAGAAATAGTCAACTTCCAGGAAAGAAAGGAGTGTAAAATATTGACTTTCAAAAGACTCTGCACCCTGGCCAATGTGGCTCAGTTGTTGGAATGTCTTCCTGTGAACCAAAAGGTTGCAGTTTCAATTCTCCGTCAGGGCACATGCCTAGGTTACAGGTTCAGTCCCCAGTCAGGGCACACTCGGGAAGCAAACTATTGGTGTTTCTCTCTCACATGGATGTTTTTCTCCATCTCCTCCTCCCTTCCCCTCCCTCTAAAATCAATGAGCATGTCCTTAGGAGAAGAATTAGAAAAAAGAGAAAGAGTTTGCCATGGTATTTGGGACTCCAGTGGATTCATTCACTAGAATAAAATAAAAGGCTTTAGCCTTGGCCAGTTTGGCTCAGTTGGTTGGAGCATCGTCCCAGAACCGAAAGGTTATGGGTTTGATTCCTGGTCAGGGAGCATACCTAGGTTTTGAGTTCAAACCTGGTTGGGGTGCTGGATTAAAATCTTTAAAAATCATGTCTCCTATATGAAGATAATCTACAATACTATTCAGGCAAAGACTAGAAAACGTGTCTCTACATACATTTATTTTTAAGGGGAGGCATATCTATATCCTGAAAAGAACAATGGTAAGAGCGAAGTAAAAACAAAAATTAATAATAGCACAGGTTTGTTTTCAAAGTCCTTTTTATATATTAGGTTCAAAATGTCACATTTAAAAGAGCAAAAAAAAACAATTTCAGGAAACTAAGCTTCTAATCTTGATTGTACCATTATATCTTGTGGTTGTGGATAAATAACGAGCTCCTTTGTTATTTACTTCTGTAAAATGAATTGGGTAGACTAGATCAAGGAATATATAAAAGATTTAATGGCATCAAATAAACTCTTAAAATTAAATACAAAATTTTATATATCTACGTGCATTTTCCTGGGATAAGAAGACACACAGCATTCATCAAATTCTCAAAGGTATCGATGACCCTACCCTCCTCCCACCAACAGATTCAGACAAATGGTGTCTTTTAGTTTTAAAATTGTATGATTCTTACAAATGTAACTCTAGGCATACTTGTCTTTGGAGGTGCGGCTGCATCATGGAATACTGAGGGCCGCTGTGCCTGGGTATCCCTGATATTCGGGCAGCGTTCTGAGCCAATCTCATCTGATGGGCTTGGAAAGATCCACAGTTCATGTTGTTCCTCTGCATTGCTTGCACACTGATCAGCCTAGGGGGCTACAAAGGGCAGAAATTGCATTTATATAATATTTTTTATAAATTTCTATTTCAATCATAAAATGTTATGGTAACAATAGTTCAGTCAGGATACATAAGAGCATAAAGTAAAAAGTGAATTAAGTCACTCTCCTCATCTCTAGCCCGAAAGCCCCTTCTCTGACCTTTCAAACATTCGAGGTTTGTATGTATGTAAAGCATTAACTTACCCAACTCTGGATTAACAGGTCTGACTCGGATAGGGGAGGGGAAGGCAGGAGAGGTACAAGGATGGGAATGGTTTCAACAAAAGCCCAATGAATGTATTAGAAATTGGGCAAAAATAGTGTGGCTCTTTGGCCCAAAACCACATGTACAAAACAAAAAAAGATCTGGGATGGAGGAACAAAATCTTGTGTAATAGTGAGTTAATTTTGTTTCCAATGGTTACTTACTGTCCTTCCTCACAGTTCCCCAACGTCCCTGCCATACCCATAACAAATATTTAAACTCTGACCTTCGAGCTCTTTCCCTACTTGTCACTTTGAAATGTGTTACTCATCTATGAGGGACAGGGTGTAGTCCTGAGGTCTTCACAAGTTATACCAGTAATGCGGTGATGCAATACTCACCTGTTGTTGTAACATCTGAGGGGCTGCTTGTCGTGGATGCGGCTGTGTTGTCGTCGTCGTTGTTGGTACAGGCGCGGGTGGTTGCTGCATCCTCATTTGTTGCAACTGCTGATGCTTCTGTGCATACACTTGCTGTTGCATGTGCTGGAGTCGAAGCTGTGCTAAGTTAATCTGTCCAGGGGTTTTACTAATGTGGTTTGTCCCTGGAGGGACTTGCCCGACTACAACATTAGGAGTATACCCAGGAGCTGGTTTACTCTCTATTACTAGATTACCTGAAAGATTTAAAAAATGAGAATGATTTGCATATAATCGCATAAATCATCTACACTTTGTGGATTAATCATTATCTTTTCCTCTTTCCTCTGAAAACTCTCAGAACTCAAAGCTTCCAATAGTACAGTAGGGATGGGAGCTAGGTTTAAAAGATGATAAAGATCGGAAACCTAACATAGTCCAAAGCCAAATAACTGACTTTTGATTTTTCAGAATATATTCTTTATTTACATAAATGTACAGAAAACTAAAGAGCTAAAAGAGACATTACCTGAGGAAGCCCATTTAGTCAATCTAAATCAATTCTCCTTTGACAAGACTGAAGAATACTCAAGATTACAATCACTGATTCTATCTGCCTTTGAATTGCCAAAATATACAGGGCAGAATACTACACTGCTGCAAAACTGTCTTCTGTGGAAATGTGTCCTTACAAATGACAGTCTTCCCCACTACTCACAGAGCCCATCGCTCTCTAAAAGGAGAAGGAAATTTCGGGAAGGTCTGATATAAGGCAGAGCTGGCAAACCGTTCCAGATATTTAGGCTTCATGAGAACTGTCATATATTCTTTTCATTTGTTTGGTTTTATAACCCTTTAAAATGTAAAAAGCAAACTTAACTATCATGCCACTCAAAAACAGTGTGCTGATGCCTGATCTAAGGCTAGAGCCAAATCTGAATAAACACAGAGATTACTTTTTTATGGAAGGCCATCCACTTCTGCTTTTACGGCTTCCAATTGGTAAGGATCTGGCTACTTTAAAAGTGAGTTTAGTCAATCTGTACACAACTCTTAATTGCTAGGAAAGTTTTAGGGTTTTGCCTTAGTACAAAATGAGCAATTGGTCTGTTGCTCCGTAACTTTACCAGTGGCCCTTAGTCCCACACTGTGGAGTGACAAAAGCAAAGTCCATTTCTCTTCCATGTGAAACAAGCTACTCTGACCTTTCAAACATTCCTCAGGGCATGCCTTTCAGACACATCAGCATCCTGGACGTCCTCCTCTAGAGGAGGATTTGGTACAATTATATACAAACTACTAAGCATCTAACAAAAGTTATTCCAGAGAGTGAAGACCTGATTGCTGAGTTTTCAATACGAAACAGCCAATGTCAACTTAAAAGATGTGGGGAAATGTTTAGAATGATACACATTTTTAAAAACTATACAGGAGACTCTCAATATTCTTAAAAAATATAATGAACATAGTTCAAGTGAGTTTCCAATGAAAAACATATTTTCCAAGTTTATATGTTAGAGTGAAATTAAAAAACTTTCAGTATCTAAAGTTTGCTTTAGATGCTTCCTCCTCCTAATTCAGTGTTCCAAGTTATATTCATAAAACTAATTATTTCTCACCTAAATTGACTACATTCTTTGCCCAGAAGGTGGGATCACAATGGAAACGTATTGCTCCATTAGCAGCAGGGACAGGATCACAACGAGCTTTCAAAATATGGCGCAATTGAAAAGTAATCTTAAAGGGAAAAAATTCACATTAGTCTTAAAATTAAGTATCACTTGAAAAAACATACAAGATAAAGACATAAAAGCTCATGTAGCCCCATAGTGCCAGTCTCAAAGGAGACAGTTATCAGCGTTGAAAGACTATCTATATTAGCAACCAAATGCACATGCTTGAATTTCTGCCATCCTGATGATGGTATCTTCAAAACAGAACACTGTGCGATTCCACGTATATGAAACTCTAGAAAAGACAGAAACCAGACTAATAATTGCCTAGGGCCAGGGGTAGAGGGGAACAAGGAAACTTTTGTGGGTAATGGAGATTTTCTATATCTTGATGTGGTACTGAATATATCTGCCAAAATTCAAAATCTACACTTTAAACAGGTGCAGTTCACTAAATGTACAGTAAAGCCAACTTCAAAATAAAGACCCTGTGTGTCTCACCAGTCTCTTGCTGTACAGCAGGGCCGTGCTGCTGCCACTTGCAATGGCCCAGTTTGTAAAGTTCATCACGTGCTTCACCTGCCGGGACAGGCCTGTGATGTCATTCTGCTGCTGCAGTAACTTCATCTGTCTTTCTTTTGTAACATTCTGAAACAGAACAAGAGACTCACCAAAGAATTCTATATGGAAAAAAAAATCAAGTCACAATTTCTATTGAAAATGAACACAGTAGGTCTATTTCTTTTTAAAAATGGGAACATTACAAACAGATGCTAAAATGGGTAAGTTAACAAGCTCCTCATTATTCAATGAGCCAATAATCAAGGGAAAAGTCACTCACAAAAATGGGCCTTAAACTTAGTTCTCCAGGCTAAAAAGGACATTCCATATACAGAAATTAATGTTACTTATATATATATTTTTTCCTTCAGAAGATGAAATATCTTTGTTAAAGATAGTGTCTTTCTATTAGGCTAATCCAGCAATTTCCAACCAGTGTACTGCAAGAATTTCTAAAGTATGCAATACCTGACTATTTAGTCAGGGGCATTGGCCTCTTTTCCCTTAGATTGTCAAACTAAAAAATGACAACATGCCCTGGCCAGTGTGGCTCAGCTGACTGGAGCGCTGTCCCGTAAACCAAAAGGTTGCAGGTTTGATTCCCAGTCAGGGCACATGTCTAGGTTGCAGGTTCAGTTCCCACTCGGGGTACGTACAAGAAGAAACCGGTGGATGTTTCTCTCTCTCATCAATGTTTCTCTCTAGCATCAACGTTTCTCTCCTTCTCTGTCTCCTTCCCTTTCCCTCTCTCTAAAGTCAATAAGCACATCCTTGAATAAGGACAAAAATTTTGTTTTAAATTTTTAAATGACAACAGCCAACACAATAATAGCCATCTGGTATGAATGATTCAAAATTATGCTTATTTTTTGTCAGATCAGCAAAAAATATATTTTTTGATGTGCCAAAGAATTTTATTAATTAGTTTATGTGTGCCACGAGATGAAAGAGGTTGAAAATTGCTGGGCTCATCCATTACATGGAGTCTATGGCATAATAAGCTGACCTTTAGAAATAACGTTATATAATAACGTTATATAATCTTATTACACTTCTCAGGCCAAAGAAAACTTCCTGTTATGAGTGCCCCCTCCTGGCATGGCATGAGGCTGATGTTCAAATCTCTTCTTTTAAATACTCAGACAAAATGAGAAATATGAATTTCAGAGCTCTAAGAGTAGAGGCTAGGGAAACTTTTGATCTGACAAAAGTTCATAAAGAACAAGTGAGTAAGTGGGGGTTGAAGGAAAGAGTAATCTGGAAGAAACGCTACAAAAGAAAAACAAACTGCTTTCTGGGAAGTCCAACCCCCAGAAAGGAGAGGTGATGCCCGCCGTGCTTTGACACTGGCTTGGCACACCAAACAACCTATCTACTTCCTTCTCAACCCCTTTTCAGTCAACTTGGTTTATTGGACAATTTTTTCCTAAGGAAACAAGTTTCTCATTTTATAATGTAAATCAGTGAGTAACAGTATCCAGCTGAGAGAAGTTTGACAACTTTGCTGGAAATCATCCCTCTTATAATACCTAGGAAAAACTCTATTTTACAAAGTTTTGGAACACATTACACTAGAAAAATCATTTAAATTATCAGCAATGGAGCGTGTCACAAATTTACTATTAGGTATTTATGTATATTTTAGCATTATGAGGTATCTCTTAATTCCATAGTTCTTGAAATGGTTTGAAAACATTATTTTAGACTTATAGTTAAACTGTATTTACAGTAAGTTAAAAGATATCACAAATAGTTGCATACTCAGTGTTCTCTCTATTAACAGGGTCTTTCTGAAAACAAAAATTTATCAGGTTTAAGTGCCACTGGCTGCATATATTACAGGGAAGAAACCGCCAACTTTAACAATGTGTTAGAGCCCTGACTGGTGTAGCTCAGTGGACTGAGTGCTGGCCAGCGAACCAAAGGGTCGCCAGTTCAATTCCCAGTCAGGGCACATGCCTGGGTTGTGGGCCGGGTCCCCAGTGGGGGGGGGCACACGAGACGCAGCCACATACTGATGTTTCTCTCCCTCTCTTTCTCCTTCCTTTCCCCTCTCTCCAAAAATAAGTAAATAAATTATTTCTTAAGAAAACAGTTATGTGTTAAGAGTACTTTTATATCTCAATGAAAAAGATGAAATTCAGAAATAACACTATGCTATCATAATTTTTTTAATTTGTATGTAATTATGTGTCTAATATTTCTCCAGCATTCTACAAGGAAATGGAACAGAAAAAAATCTGCTATTTGAGGAAAATTTGAGGTTAATAGTAATGGAGTTAATCAAACACTCATGTAGTTTAAACTATTATTATTCAATGGTGCAGAAAATATAACTGCCTATCATCTAAGCATACTTAAGAGCACAAAATTTTGAGAACCAATCAACTGTAGGCAGCAGAGATATGCGTCTTTGATTAAAACTTAACTTGGGTTTCACAAATTGACTGGATTCACATCTAGAAATTTACATCTACATATTAATTTCAAATATGCAAAACAAAGACCTAATATAAGAGAACTACCAGTAAGTTTAAAGTTTACAAATTTCAAAATAAGCAATTTTTGTACAACTATGGAATATTTTTTAAATAAAGTGAAACATGCAAATAACTCAAGCAGACTCCCAATACACATTCACATGTATGTAAAAGTAAGTTACTGTATTTTTCGGACTATAAGACACATGGGACCATAAGATGTACCTACGTTTTCGAGGAGGAAATTAGGAAAAAGAAAAACCACTTCACCGCCACCCTCCCTTCCCCCAGTGAGCCAGGTAAGCTACATTTGGGCTATAAGGTGCACCCCCGTTTTCCTCCCAAATGCGGGGGGGGGGGTGCGTCTTATATTCTGAAAAATACGGTATATTGGGAAGGGGGGCAGCAATGTGATAGGTCAGCACTGTCTGCATTTACATCACATTTTAGTAATAATTCTTTCATTCCTAGGAGGACAACGCTCTTTCCTAGTTTATATAGTTAAAATCAGTGGTATTAATTGTGGGGCAAAGTAACTCAAAAAATGTCTATTTTCCAATAGCACATGAAAAAAATTTTTGTAGTTTACTTCCCTATCCCCCACAACCAATCTAAAAGAGCTTTCAATAAACAGTAAAGACAGCTAAAGAGTAACAGAAGCAGTGTTTGTTTGATTTTGGCTTTGAACCGTACCTCTAGCTGCTGTAAGAGAGATTTTCCTTTCTTATTAATTTCATTGATAAGGGTGAAAATGGCCACCTTTATTTCCTGTTCTACTCGCTTGTTAGTCTCGTTCACTTCTTTTATCCTGAATAAGAGAAATGCATCATCAGGTTATCAATTTATCTCTAAATCATCAACTATTACAGAAATATCCAACTGGGCACTTAACCAAGCAATTAAAATTAAACCTTTGTCAAAATGTGTAACTTATGTTTCAGCAGACCTAACCACTCAATTTGGTCAAAACAAGTTATATATATATATATAGACAAAGAATGGATAAAATACTCAGTCATTTTAAATTAAATTCATGAAGGCCAGTTTATTAATCTAGATGGTAATATCCTTTAGTTCCTATGACAAACATATTATACAGACATTTGACATCAACAATTGGTGGTTAGTATCAATTCTGGCACACTGATTCTAATTAATCTTAATGCTTTTCAAGAACAATGTGCAAAAAAATACCAATGTTGCAACCAATAATTATCTTTTCAAATGGCAGGAATTAAGCTTAGAGGCATTAATTTTCATTTATAACTTAACCACTTCACATATGGATCCTAACATAACTCTTTCATAGATCTCGAAATGGTGTCTTAATGTATACAGTTAAAGGCATAAAACATTTTCAATCCATTCTTTCAAAACAGCTATTAGATGTTCTAGAAATAGATATAAACTCCCACTGTGGTTAAAAAAGTTTTTGTTGCAAATATGAAATAGCTGATACCCTGCTATTTACAAATTAGAAAGGGGAAAATCGCACCAATATAAATAAAATGTTAAACAACAATAAGGAAGCCTTCAACTTTTATACACTCTGCTTCTGTACAAACTATATATAACCCACACTTTCAACCCCTAAACTGACCTCAATTTGCCAAAATCAAATCTGAGTAACTTTTAACACACTCAATCATAACAACATAGGTCTCCCCTCCTTTGTCTGCATATTGGCACTTGTTTGGGAACTTGTTTAAAAATTTCATTCAATTCTGTCCTTAAAGTCAAAGGAAAACACCTTTTAAAAAATGAGGATTCTGAGTCCTCATAAGACACAAGGGACTCAAAATGATTGTGCCGAAGACTGAAATCATCAAACGCGCTCAAAAAGGGAACAGCCAGCCAGTCAGACTTGCATGGACTTAGGAATGTCCACTGTATGTTCACTCATGTCGGAGAAAAAAAACAAAATGTGCATTAAAAAATGAAGATAGGTCATCAAGAGGGGAAGTATCATTAGAGATTTTAACACCTTTTTTCAAGGCTTTCTGAAGATGAAATCATCAATCTTCCCAATCCTTTGCAATCTTGTAAAACATAAACTTCTTGTTCTACTTCTCTACACGGATTCAGGAACACATAAACAAAGTATGTACAAAAATGCAAAATATGTACTAAAACATATAGACAAAAACATGAGACTGCCATAGGCATCAACTCACTATCCTTTCTCTGACAAAGACATCCATATGGAATTTATGAGAAGACGGTTATTGTCTCCAGTATCACCCCCAACACGTCAGCACATCCCAAACATCCCGACACACACAAGAACCTACAACCCATGACTAGTGTGTTCCTCACACACATCTGCATCGTAAGATGAAAATTCTACCACCTTACTGTTCAATATATAGTGTACTGTTTTCTAACTCATAATGTACCATTCATCTACTTAATATTTTTAGTACTATGTGAAATTTTAAATAATCGTAACTTAATTGTGATATTCTGAAAGTACCTAAAAGTCCTATTATTTGTGAATCCAAAGAACAAACATTATCAACGCTATCCACACCTCCAGGAACACACGAGCTTTAATTATGTCAGCTCCAAGTGCTTGTCTTCCTACGCTAAAGGTCTTCATTTTGTCAATCTGGAACTTCTGGAACTTACTGCTACTTGCTCTACCAATAAACTTAATTTATTTAGAAATGGACCAATATAGAATTTTTCAGTATTGATGGTGTTATTGATAAAATCAAGTTTTATCAAATCAAAATCCAAATTTAAGAGTTTTCTATGTGCCAGAAATTGTGCTATATATTCACCTTATAATACTACTACTAAGAAGTACTGTGTTCAGTGCTTGTTTTCTATGTGAGAAAATAAATCTGTCCACCACTCTTCACACTCTCTTCTATTCTGTGTCTTCAACAGTCTGCAGTTAAATTTTATAATTCTACTCTATACATTAATAGCATTTTTCACATTTAACTAAAGTTTACCAAGATTAGTCTATTAATTATAAAACAGTCAAAAATGTATCCAGCCTAAAGAGTATTGAAAATTTTGGTCTATTAAATTTTACTTAATTAACAAATATAACTTAAACTCAAACTTATACCATTTACCCCTCCCCAAAAATATTATTTTAATATACTTAATATTTAAAGAAAAAATCTAAATTGGACTCACTGCGTTTAATAATCCTTAAAGTTTTATGTCAACACACTTACCTATTCTGCACCTGAGTAGCTGCAAAATGAACGTAATTCTTCTTCTCAAGAAGTTTAGCCAGTAGATTCTCAATTGCACCTTTCTGGTTTTGGAAAGCTTCTTCCAAAAACTGGTACCTTAAAACCAAAACAAAAATGACATTTAAAACAGGAAATTTATGATTACGATTTTGGAAATGAAGAATTGCTGCTTGGGTAAATACTGAAACCTTACTTAAATGATCCACACTCTGTGCTGGCCATGCATACCTTGTATCGATATCAACTTTTAACTACCAGTCCCTCCTCATCTGACCCAATGCTGAAAGGCCACTGTAAGATTAAAACATTGCTCAAAAACTGTTCAGTGTTGGCTCTTCACATTAGAATTTTGATTCAGGATTTTTTTTTTTAAATCCTAATACTGGCATATGTTGTATATATTTTATAGCATAAGACATAACCACATTATAGAAAATACTTTCAAAAGAAAAGTACTCATATTTCCAACATCATAAAATTGTTACCACTATAATATATAATTTCTCAAGTCTTTTATTATGCATCTTTAGATTCACGTGTAATCATAATGTACATGCAAGTTTGTATCTGACTTTTAGTCTTTATTTGGTCTTTATAATCACCACTTAAAATATTTTTTTAGTTCTAGATGCTTTATGTTGTCAAACTTTTCCAAAAAGTTTATCGATGAAAAAATCACTGACATCAGTTTTACTGTCTGTAACTATCAACACGAGAGAGATGTATGTTAAGATTTCCTAAGATTATAATAGTGAAAATTAAGACCTGATAGTAAAGATTACAGTTCACTGGTTACTAAAAACGTAGAATAATTTTCTTTGCTAGTTTCACTTCCTTTGTGTAAATTGTTCATTAAGTCAACAAATATTTTGGGGTTTCCTCTATATGCTAGGAACACATGGATTTAAAAAATCCATTATTGTTCCTATGCTCATAATAAATCAGCAAAAATATAAAACAATAGCTAGCACACTAACAAGAGCTATGATGGATGTATACAAGGACTGCCCAGAAAAAATCCAGACGGTGTTAATGTGACGAGAATGGTTCACGTGACATCGATGTAACCTGGCAGCCAGGGAGAGTGGACTGGAATGCGCATGCGTGAACAACGATAACTTCACTGTACTAGTCAGTGGGGGCGGTAGACACTGTTGAGTGAGCACGTGTACTGTGTGGCTGTCACATTCAAAATGACTGAGCAAAAAGAGCAACAAATCTGCATCGAATTTTTCATTAAGCTTGAACATTCCTCCACGAATACTACTGGGATGATTCAGAAGGCCACAGCTATGGACAACTGGTGACTGGCAGCTTCATCACAACACGCCTGCTCTTGCATCACATCTTCTGCAGTTTTTTTGGCAAAACATCAAATCACCCAGGTGACTCAGCCCTCTTACAGCTCAGATGTCACGCCCTACAACTTCTGGCTTTTCCCAAAGCTAAAATCACCTTTGTAAAGAAAGAGATTTCAGACCATCAATGAGATTCAGGAAAATATGACGGGCAGCTAAGGGTGGCTAGGAGAACTGGGTGAGGTCCCAAGGTGCCTACTTTGAAAGGGACTGAGATATCATTGCCCTATGTACAATGTTTCTTGTATCTTCTTCAGTAAATGTCTCTATTTTTCATAGTACATAGCAGGATACTTTCTGTACAGACCTCCTATCTAGTTTGCAACAGGAACGCTACCTTACTCTGTCTCACTACCAATAAAGCTTCATAGAGAAGTCACAACAAAGGCACACAGGAACTACAAAACCAGTTGGTACAGCTGTACAAGCAAGCTTGAACAACAAACTATGCCAGAGAGATCAGCACCTTGGTGATTTGGGAGTTCATATGCCTCAAGTTAAAGTAAGATCCACAGTATAACTCTAAAATTTGAATGCCTAGCTGAGGCAGAGTCAAAGCCGGGAGGGGTGTCACTGGAATAAGGAACTGAAGCTACTGACAAAGGTGTAACTGTCTGTATGGATACCAAAATCACTACAGGCAGGAACCGAGGTGAGGAAGACCAGGAGCATCTAGGTCTTCAGTGAAAGTCTCAGTGAAGGTAAATACAGGAGGAAAGGTGACAGAGTTGTAGACATTAAAGAGAGTTTGCTTACTGGTGGGGTTCGAGAGAGAAAGGAAAAATAAAAAGCAGTGTAAGAGCGAAGTATAAGGCGATATGGGAATCAGTGTTACAGAGAGCGTCTGGCAAGTGAGGTTTTTATTTTGTGCAGTAAGAATGTTTTATTGTAGCAAAACAGACATTAAAAATTTACCATTTTACAATTTTTAAGGCCAATATTTTAAAGCCAAAAATACTCCTGTCTATATTGTAAAGTCTGGCACATTATAATTTGCATCAGATATTGATTAAACAGCACGAAAACATGCGGGCACCTTCAAGGGCTTTTACAAAGAGGTTCTGCTGTCAATGAGGTGACCCGAAGACTGCTCCTCATCGAAGAGCAGCATTTATTTACCATAATTTCTCCACGTCCAAAATATCACTTTATTTTATTAAATTTGTAAAAATAAAGTAGGAATATGAGATTACCATGTTAACCCTTTTGACTGAATGAGCTTTACATTGTGGGGAAGAAAGATCTTTAATGCAGAGTGTGATTATGTCAGCACAAAGAGGAAAGCACTGGGTAGAAAGGTCAACCAGAATCACAATTCACAAATATCTAATTAAGAAGTTTAATCTTGCACAAATTCCTTTCTCTTTTCCACTCGAAATACATGTTTTAGAATCCTCTTTCCAGAAGTATCTTTACTGCATTCACATGAACAAGCAGCAAAGAAACACACTAGGGACACACGTGGGTGAAAGTGCGTGTCATCTTCCCTTACATAGGTGTTCATAGCTGAGCTGGATGTTACAAATGATTAAGAGCTTTCTAGGTAAACAAACTTGGGAGAAAGGTGCTTTGTTTTTATTTTCTTCAAAGATTTTTCTTTATTTTTAGACAGAGGGAAAGGGTGAGAGAAAGAGAGGAAGAGAAACATCAATATGTGGTTGCTTTTCGAGTACCCCCTACCTGGGACCTGGCCCCCAACCCAGGCACGTGCCCTGACTGGGAATTGAACAAGGACCCTTTGGTTCACAGGCCTGAACTCAATCTACTGAGCCACACCGGCCAGGACAGAAAGGTGCTTATACTGAGGGAAACAATATGAATGGACAAAAATACATAATTCTGAAGCCATTTGTTATTTTAAAGGCCTTGTAAAAGAAGGCAAAACTCTGAGAGTAAGGAAGTAAAGACCCATTTTGCTGAAGTTGGCCTCAGATAATAAATAATAGTGAACAATCAAGATATTAACTGCAAAGTGATAATCAGATATCTCTGTTCACTTGAGTGAATTTCAATTTATTATTAGAAGAAAATACTAGCTGGAGCTTGCAAACACAAAGGAGCAATAGGAAAGCAGTTTTGGCTCCGTCCTGCTTCTGATTTTCTTAGCTAACAGAATAAACTAACACTGCATTTTCTTTTCCAACTAATCAAAATTATAACTGAAATACTTCAGAAATGGGGAGAAAGAATAACCAACAAACAGATTAAGCGTAAGTCTAATATGTAAATACATGAAAGCAAGTTTCTCAAATTTTAATCTTGCATATGAAGCAGTGATTCTTAACACAGGCTTCTTAACCACAATGAGCTATTTTTAGTACTTCAAAATATCTAGGTAAAAGTTATATAGGCCTATGATTTAGTCCGGACAGGCTAAGTAAGACTTTCTGTGCTTTTGGCTGGAATGATATAAAACTCAGTATAATAAATATACCACTGGTTATTCTGGTTTTGAACAGAATTCACCACCATGCTTATATGCTTTTTTATTAAGAAATATATTAATACAGTTTGCCAAAAAGTTCTTGAAAATCTGGTTCTCATAAGTAAATAATGTGTGATGAATAATAAAAGGATTATTTTTAAAAAGGCTGAGAATCACTTAGCTAATAACTTAGAGCTACAACTTTTGAATGCACATTTAGAATCTTATCAGGTCCTGGGCTGCACAGGAATTCTACTGTTCTTGCCAAGTAATTACAGTAGTGTTATTCTTAGTAATTGTCAGCATGTAAACAATTGGTGAGATTTTACTCTGGTACCCCTAGGGAAATAAGTCATCTGAGTTTGTATCCAAACTGTGTATCAAAAAATAACATAGTAATTCTGACTCAGTTTCTTTTTTAATTCAGGTATTCCACGTAAAACTTACATAAAATTTCAAATATACATTAGAGGTTCAATCCCACGAAAACTTTCACCTGCTTTCAAAAAGTATTCATTTATAGCCAATTTTGTCAAAATATCCACCCACTCTATCCTCAAGATTACTTTGAAAAAAATCCCAAACATCATATTTTATCTAAAGATTTATCAATCTATAGCTAGCAACAGCTAGCCTGTTTTGAAAACTTGTATTTTCAGGCACTGTGCTAATAAAGTATCTTACACAGACTCTCATTTAATCTTTAGGAAAACTTAATGACTATCTTACTAGTACAGTACTATCTTCACAGTACGAGCTGGATGATTTGGACAGACCTCCATGTCTAAGTCCTTACGATAAATATGAAATAACCGTATTTATCTTATAGGACTGTTCTAAGAATCACATTGAGCAAAACACACAAAGCACTTAATAAGCATAGTTACTTTGCGTCCAAAAGCAAAATGGGGGCTTAATGCTACTGATCACTGCTAGTTTTAGCAGTAATTTTAATTGTCTCCTTTGTGACAATATAAAACCTCAATCCTTCAACAACAAAAGCTTACTATGCACATACAGAATGTTTTGAAGAATTATCTAAAATGAGATTCTGTTCCTTATTTAAGGCTCTATATGAAGGGGAGATAATACCCATAAGAGTTCAGGAAGAGTTACGGAGAGTGGGAACTCTATGCAACCATGATGAGAACCTAAAAGGGTAGAAATTTCAAGAAAGCTTGGGAAAGGCATAAGGAGTGTCACATAAATACAACAAAGAACCAACTTGCAATCTCAAAGGGCAAGCGGTGACATCAGTTGGTATTTTGGTTACATAAGATTTCAGTTAGAACAGGCTGCTGCTTTCCACTGCTGTCTTCAAATTCACTTACCTTTTCTTCCATACAGAGCATATGGCGTGTTGTTAACGCCATGTAAAATCGGAGAAAAAACTGGGGATGGAGAATAACAGCAAAAAAAGTAAGTTTTGGGACAACTCTAATAACACTAATATATAATTGTCATCCCCAAATGGGAAGGGAAAGGGAAAAGAAAAATATATCAGAAGAAATTATAATGGAGTAAAATTTTCCATATTTGATATAAACTATGTATCTACAGATCTAAGAAGCTCAACACAAGAAATATTAAGGAAATTACATTAAACTGTGTTATTTCCAAACTGCTTAAGCCAGTAATAAAATAAAAATCTTAAAAGTAGCTTTAGGAACAAAGATACATTATACACAGAGGAATGAAGATGGAGAATAGAGCAACATCTTCAAAGTACTGAAAGAAAACTGTAGGCCTAGAATTAGTTAGCTAGCAAAAATACCTTCCCGATGTGACAGGATTTGGGGAGAAAATACGTTCACCACTTTCGACTGTGAGGACAGTTTCACCTGTATATATCTATACCACCGTAAGACAGACACCTAAAAGACCTATGACCGCAAGGTAAGAATGTAGTAAGAGTAACCTGCGCCTCCACCACCTCTAAAGGACTTAAGGGAAGCTCCAATAATGCTGTAGAAAAGAGGAGGGAAGACCCCTGAGAAGTAGCAGACACCACATACCACACGTGTGGATTTTTAGACAAAGTGCACATCATCTGGTGACAAAAACTCCATTCTAGAAATTTAATTGGTCCCAACTTGGTAGTGCTATGTACTGGCAAAGCACTGTAATTCTAGACAAAAATTGGCATAAATAATTTTTCAAGGAAAAAGAGAAGTTCATAGTTTAAGATAACCATATATAAGGAAACATGGCACCCTGAGCAAAAATCAAGGGTAAACAACGAAGAAATAAAGATCCACCAACAGAAGCAAAATATCTCTGCTTACTATATTTAAAGAATGAGACACAACCTGGCAAATATTCAGGTAACCTTTTTTTAAAAGCAGGTAAAAAGCAGGCAACGAACCTCTAAATGTTTTTTGGCAACTCCCTGTGAATCTATTGTATAATTTCATATCTCAAAATGAAACACTTTTTACAAAGGGGAGTGTGACTGGCAGATTCTAAAATTTTTTAATACAACAATGGGTTTTAATGGAAGCTTCACATAGAGAATATTCTTTAACTGATATTACTCAGAAGAAAATGCCTCTTTGTTCTGTATTTTGAGCTAAAAAAAATATGGGAAAAATACACAAGGTAAAAAGAAATGGAGAACGAATGGTACAAGGAGATCAAACACACACACCTAAGTTCCAGAAGGGGAGACAAAAGGAAACAAGTGTAATATTTGGAGAGATTACTGATTAAAAGCCGCAATCCAGAGATTGAGAAAACCAAACCAACAGAGGAATCTCAAAAAGCAGTTAGAAACCAAAGATTACTTTCAAAAGAGTAATAGGTAGAAAGTTTGCTATCTCTTACAGAGCAAAAAGGCTATGTGCTGACAACGACAAAATAGTAACTGACAACCTATACATACAATGCTACACACAGCATAAATACCTTCCAATAATGGGAGTAAAACAAGTATCTGTGGACTAAAACAAATTTGTTAATAAAACAAGTATTAACAATTTCAAAAGACTGAAATCATGCAAGCCACATTCTCTAACAACAATGAAATTAGATTAAAAGTCCATTTTTTTAAAAAAAGATGTTTTCCATATTTGGAGGTTAAAAATAAAACCTACAGCTAACCCTTGAAAGTACGCGTCTGACTACCATGCAGATTTCTTTCAACAAATATACACTCGGCCTTCATAACCCTGGGTTTTGCATCTGTGGATTTAACCAACTGCAGATTAAAAACACTATTTTCAATATTCAGTTGGGACTCCAGGGATGTGGAAGGCCGACTCTCTGTATTGTTCTATGTTATTTTATATGAAGCACTTTGAGCACCTGTGGACTCCGATTAAAGTTTTGGGAGAGTCAAAAGTTATACACAGATTTTCAAAGGAAGGGCGGGGCGGGGGGGGGGGGGGGGCTGGGAGGGGAGTCAGTGCCCCTAGTTGTTGTTCAAGGGCCAACTGCACTCTTTAATCTATACCTTGTTCAAGGAAGAAATTACTAATTTCTAATGGAAATTAGAAAGTATTTTGAATTGAACTATTAAAATACCTTACATCGAAATCTGAGATAGGGCTAAGGCAATACTTAATAGGAAATTATCGTTTATTAGATAAAAAGTATGAAATTTAGTAAGCCAAGCATTCATCTCAAGAAGGTAGAAAAAAGTAACATAAACAAACCCAAATAAAGTAAAAGGAATTAAGATGGATACAGAAAATAATGTAGAGAAAATATATAACGGTACACATCAGCAAGTCAAAACTTGGTTCTTTGAAAAAACTAGGATTAACAAATCTGTGAAATGACTAATCAAAAAAAAAGAGAGAAGACACAAATAACTAATACCAGGGATTTAAAAGAGGTCACCAACACTACAGATCTGAAGACATTAAAAAGATATTCATGAAAACTGGTATCAAGAAATTTGAAAATTTAGATAAAATGAACAAGTTTATAGAAATACATATCTTTGCAACACTGATATGAAAATCTGTACCACAAAAAAATCTGAACCTGTAGTTAAAAAATAGATAAACTATAGCTAGGAGGTTTCCAAACTTTCTTTTTTCACTTAAATATTTTATTTTTATCCTCACAAAAAACATGCCAACTGACTTTTAGAGAGGGGAGGGAGAGAGGGAGAGAGAGAACCATCAGTGTGAGAGAGAAACATCGATTGGTTCCCTCTCATTCGCGCCCCTACCTATGGTGTGGAAACGGAAGCCACACCATATACCAAACCTGTGACCTTTTGGTCTCCAGGACAACACTCCAACTGACCAACGGCCCCAACCAGGGCCCCAGACCTTCTTGGATCAGGATACCATTTAGTGTTCCAGCAATTTTTTTTACCAAACTAAAAGAAATACCTAATAGTTTCATTTATCAAGTAGTTAGGTAAAATTTTTTCTAAAACTACCAAAAATCCAGATTTTTAAAGATATTTTGTTATTCTTCATCCTGTATTTTGAGGTTACCCCCCCTCAAAACTTTTTAAAAGTATGCATGGATATGAACTGAATTCTTCTACTTGCCAGAAAGGATTAAAGGTTTTGTATGCTACAGTGAAAAAGACAAAATAGGATGTTCTCTTTTCTTTCCAAACATTCTAATTAATGAGAAAAAACTTAAATAGAGTGATGTGATGAGAGGACAGGAGTAGCAAGACCTTCTAGCCAGTACACAGCACAGAGTTCTGGAAGAGTGATGACATTTATGCTACGACCTCAGAGACAGGAACCAGCCACGCGGGGTCAGAGATGAACCACAGACGACCAGAGGCAGGTTTCCACTGCTGCGCCAGAAAATGACCAGCCAACGGGGTATTTACTTTTGTCACAATTTACCCAGTAACAACAGTTTTACCAACAGCCTCAACCTGTATGTCCCTGTATGTCCTGTATTTCCCGAAGGAAAAGCCAAATGGACAGCTGACCATTCTGACCAGCACGTTTCTTTCTCAGTCTCTCCTGGTACTCCTCCCCGTCAGGCTGGTCCTTATCCATACGCAATTCCTCTCTCCCTAGTCACAACGGCAGTCATTCTGCTGGGTGACTGACTCGCTGAGCCTAGGAGTTCCTCAGTCTGTTTGACGGCCCACAAACTATGATATTAAAATTCACAAGGCTTTTTTCCCAGCAAAACCAAAGTGAATTAACTCTACTTCGGACATAATCACTAAAATGAACTACTATCAAACCACACACTCAATCTCAAGTCTCATACAGACTAAAAGAACACAAGATAGCAAAATCAGTCTCAGTTTTTAAAATTATTTTATAGTCATTAGCTAGATGGTACCTGGTACATGGTGAGCACTCAAATATCTACTGAACTGAGCTTAATGAATACTGAATAAAAGTTCAATAAATCAGCTGCTTTTGCCCTGACAACAAATGTACCTTAAAAAACAATATGCTTAGATCAGAAACCTTGACCTGTCTCCTGAGCTCTAAATATAGTTCCCCGAGAGGACTGACAGCAGAAATGGATTTCTATGTCATTTCTACCAGCCACGTGGATCTCATCTGAAACGCTTTTTAAACTTTAGAATTTGCAGACAAAAACAAAAATAAGTTTGGCAAAGGTTCTTCTTAAAGTAGTGGTTTTCAATTTCCACTGAAAAAACAAGAAACACCTAGGGTGATTTACCAGTATTCTTAAAATACTGTAAAAAATTTTTGAGCCCTGGCTGGTGTAGCTCAGTGGATCGAGTGTCAGCCTGCAAACTGAGGACTGGTTCAATTCCCAGTCAGGGCACATGCCTGGGTTGCGGATCATGTCCCCGGCTGGGGGCATGTGGGAGGCAATCATGGATGATTCTCTCACACGATAATGTTTCTCTCCCTCTCTACCCACCTTCTCTAAAAAAACAAATAAAATCTAAAAACAAAACTTAAAAAAAAATTAATACCCAAAATGTGACTTAAGATTCTTATTAGGCAGTCTGGAGTAGCAGTAAAGCATCAGCATTTTTTTTTAAGGTCTCTAGGTAGCTCTAATATACATCAAGGATTATCTGTCTGGATACTCATCTGTCCACTCATTTTTTAGTTTAAAGGCCTAAATCCAAGAAAAGTTGTTTCTTTAAGAAAGTATTTGAGAGAAATGTTACTTAGATAGTTCCATTCAAGGGACCACCACTATAAACCATCTTGCTCTTTAATAAAAACACCTGATACTAGATTTCAAGTAACTACTCTCTCTTAAACCACACTGGTGCTCAAAAACAATCTACAGATATCCTTCTCTAACCATATACACAAAATTGCAACTGGGATAAAAAATATTGAGGTGAAGCAAAGCTAACTTTCACTCTCAGCCATGACAGAGTAACAGGTACCAGGCTAGCCTGCTACCAAAAACTAAAAAACAAGACAAAAAGATATATAGGGCAACTGTATTCAGTCACTGGGGAACCTTTGCTAAACTCATTTTCAGAGAAATTCTACAGTCCCTTGCAGAGTCTCACAGTCACCCTGCCTCTCTGTCGGCAGACAGTTTCACGGTAACTGGCAAAGAGAACTGGAGACCAAGCAAAAGTACAAAAGTCTGTTTGCGCGGAGGAGGCAGAAATCTGAGTTTGGGACTACTCAGCACCTAGAATCCATGGAGCAGGGGACTGGAATAGAGAGAGCTGTGCAGGGTGAGGCTGAGGAGCGGGAGGCTAAGGGGGAGGGGAAGATACACAGTGAGTTAATTCCTCACAAAGCCATACGCAGTGTCTAAGCTGTACACGCACAGGATGAGGTCATAAGTCGCTATGAAGTTGCCAATGGAAGGTAAAAACCTAGAGGTCAAGCAGCTCTGGGAGAGAGAACTCCAGCTGAGCCAGTGGGGGAAGAGACTCTGGTCACCTTCCAGGCATCTAAGAACCAGAAAACCACACCTTGAAGGAAAGAACTACAGTTGCAAAAGTTCTACCCTAGGCCTATCCTGTCCTAACAAAACCTAACACCAAGTCTTCACATGATCTTTCAAGAAACAGAGTTTAGAAGTTGAGTCCAAACAAGGTAGAGGCTTGGGCAATATAATGTGCTTTCACAGTTCATCCTAACAAAGCATAAAGCCAAGCTTACAAAAATCAAGGTAATCAATCAACCACTAATTTAACTGTGTGTCAGAAGAACAATTAGGAGTCTGCAGAGGAAGACAGAATCCAGAGTTTCAATTACCCACAATGACCAAATCTCAGTGAAAACTCATTAGCATTCAGAGAAACAAGAAAGTATGACTCAAAGAAAAATACACCCAACAGAACTGACACCAAGATGGTCCAGGCGTTCTACTTAGCAGACTTTAAATGGGCTATTATGTACTTTTTCAAAATTTAAATGAAAACAGGTTCTTAATAGTGAACTGATAGGAAACCTCAGAACAAAAAAGGAAATTCCAGAAAAGTACAGTAATTGAAATAATTCATTGGATGGGCCTGGCAGCAAATGGGTGATGGCTGAAGAAAGGGTTAGTGAAAATGAACACAAATGAAAAGCTACAAAGTCTGAAGAAGAGGAAACAGATTGAAGGAAAACGAACAAAGCTTCAGAGACCTGTGTGTCAAAATCAAATAATCTCACATAATGTGTGCTTAGAATCCCACAAGACAGTAAGAATGTGGGGGAGAAATTTTTTAAAAGAGCAATGGCCAACATCCCAAAACTGATTAAAAAACCAGAAACTTACAGATACAAGAAGCTCAATGAAGCACACACACGAGCTACAAACGGAGCACCTATGTAATAACTTCACAGTCAAATGGTAAAGACCCAAGAAAAAAGAGGAAATCTTGAAAGCAGCCAGAAAGGCACCATACAACATTCAGGGAAGAATATAAAGGGTATCATTAAAAACAAATACAGGCCAAAATACAAAGTATTGACAGCTTTTAAATGATAAAAAAAATAATAATGTCAATCCAGAATTCTCTAGTACAAACATCCTCTTAAACAGGATTTTTCTGCTAAACAGAAGCTGCAAGTATTCCCCCTCAGCAGACCTACAAAACAAGAAATGCTGAAGGATATTCTTCACGACAAAGGAACATGGTAAGAGATGGTAACCCATATACTTCAAAGAGCATCGTCCCATACATCAAAAGGTTGTAGGTTCAATTCCCGGTCAGGGTATGTGCAGAAGGCAACCAATTGATTTTTCTCTCTCTTACCCTCTAAAAAAAGAAATCAATAAAAAAACATATCCTCAGGTTTTCAGGACAACACTCCTGGAAAGGTGGGTTAAAACCGTATTTTTTTAAAAAGCATTTTAAGGTAAAGTTTATAATGTATGCATGAATAACTGATATGGCATTAGTACAAAGGATAAGGGTTTGATAAACTAAATTATTCTTTTGTAAGGTTACTATATTTTGAAGTGAGAAACAATACAATATTTTATTTATTTATTTATTTAATTTATTACAATACAGTATTTTAAATAGACTTTAAGTTAAAGCTGCCCATCATTAGCTCTAACACAATCACTAAAAATAATAAGGGTATAACTTAAGCTTAAAGTGGATGTAAAATGAAATACCAAAAGAAGCTTCGACTTAGAAGATGACAGGAAAGAAACAAAAGCACAAAAGAGAAAAACAGAAAATAAAAAGTAAACGGCAAACTTAAACCTAACCATATCGATAATTACATTAAATATAACAGGATTAAAACATTCCAATTAAAAGAGCAAGGGCCTTCAATTAAGAGATAGAGCAAAGGGACCTCAACTATTTTTACGACTAAAAATTGATTCCTATGAAAATACAGACATATAGTTGATAACTCCTACATTCAGGCAGCTAGCTCTATTACCTCTTTTTTCCCCTCTCTAAATTAAGAAATGTCCGTTAGTGAGTGAAGTGGTCTAACCTGGGTCACACAGATGTTCCTCAAGTCACAAAGGGGCTATGTCCCCATGAACCCACTGTAAGTTGAAAAGACCTTGTCAAAAATGGACTTCACGCACCCAGCCCACTGAGTTCAAAGCTAGGCCTGGCCCACCCTCACGGTGCTCAGAACACTCGCATCAGCCTACAGCCGGGCAACGTCACCGTACTGCCCCTGCTCCGCATTGCGAGACTGTCACAGCACATGCAACCAGCTCAGGAAGAGAGCAAATTCACGATTCAAAGTTTTTAAGTCGAAAAATTCTAAGTTGAACCACTGTAAATCAGGGACCATCTGTCCTGCTCTAGGTAGGCTCTTGGGACTCAATGAATAAAAATGGAGCCAAATGTGTGTTTCCATGAATTTGGGTTTGGATATGAAAAAATAGTGGAGGCAAAAATGGTGCCAGGATACCTGACCTATGCAACAGAAAAACAGGCAACGACCACAAATTGAGATGGGGCAAGGCTGACACTGAAAAAGGTTTGGAGAAGGCGGTTAGGCAATTTTAAATGTTACACTTAATAATGCAAACACTCAAGCAGACATACAGAATACTGAGAGAGAAATATAAATTTGGACATCACCAGCACATGAATGGCATTTAAAGCCACAGGACTGTAGCTGGAGGTAGAGGACTAAGGCCTGGCATACCCAACATGAAGAGATCCAGGAAAATGAGCAAATGGGACTGAGAAGCAGCAAGCAGAGCAGTAGGACGACAACTAAACACTGTGGTCTCCAGGTAAACGACCGAGCACGTCAAGTGTTGCTGATTCGTACAGCAGTAATGACCACCAGGAAACGGCCTCTGGATTAGTAAAGCGGTGCCATCGGTGACCTGAAAAGAGCGGGGCCGGTAGAGTGCTGGCAGCGTGGTGTGCGCATGTCGAAGAGGAAACGGCACAGAAAAAACCAGAGACCGTGACTATAAGCAATCCTTTCAAAAAGTTTTGCACCAAGAGGAGTAGGAACAGCTGTTGGTAGAGAAAGTAGGTTAAAGGTTTTGTGTTTTGTATTTAAAGATAGGAAAAAAATAGCAGAATATCAAAATACTGATAGGAATAACTGCTGAAGACAGAAAAACTGACATCGGCAGAAAAGGCCAAACTGCTGAAGCAATGTCACTGGCTATACGAGATGGGATCTAAGCGTGTGAGTACAGAAATCGGCTTTATAGAGAGAGTTCAAGTAAGATCACAAACAGAAATGTAGAAATGGGGGTGCAGGTGCTTGGCGGGCAAGTAGCTGTGGCAGACAGAATCTGTTCAAGTTCCCTGTCGATTGCTTCAATGTTTTCGATGATAGAAAGCAATGTCAGTATCTGGGAGTGAGGACTGAGGATACAATGCCAGCGTATGTGACAGGAAAAGGCGTGAATGCACTATGACTGCCAGTTAACAGTAGGGTCTACTTGAGATAAGCGGACCAGCCGAAAATAAGACTAGATGGTGTCATTACGCATTTTTTTCCTCCTGTGATGGTCAGCTGCATGAACAAAGCATGACAGAAGGGAAGCTGGGTTTCATCACGATTGTGGCTTTGCCAAACGAATTCAACCAAGTGGGATATAGGAGTCAAGATTAAATGCCAAGGGAGTGAACAGGATTGGTGTTGAAAGTAAAATGGAAAATGGTTAAGTGAGAACAGAAAGAAATGAAGTACAGGAAAGGCGTATTAGCAATGAATTAAAATTCAAGCCACTGTGCGGGAAATAAATGTGGAAGGCTAATACTAAGCAGAATAATCTGGAATGATAGATGTGATCACAGATAGGAATGCTTGAAATTGAAAAGAACTATTGGAAATGCCACAGTCCAGTGTATAGACATGGGTGCAAGTGGCAATGTAAATGAAACCGCCTTAGAAAGGAGTTCACAGAACATGCAGACTAGGGTGTGAAGGATCAAATATTAAAAGCACTAGGAATCAAGACAGTAGTAGTAGACCACTGAGTCAGAAACTCAGATCTTTAAGAGATGAAGTGGGATGCCCCAAGGTCTTTTAATATATGATACCACCAAAAAGGTATGTGATTGATGATGTGATTAAAATTCAGAAATTTTTGAGGAGGAAGAATGGTCTAAACAATAGCAAATAGAAAATGGACCTCATGCCTCCAGGCCCACTGACACATGGGATATCAAAGAAAAACCAGCTACCAGTTAAGAGGGCAGAAGGGGAAGCGATGTCCTAGAGCTGTTCCCATTGCAGCAAAGTAAAGAAAAGGATCAAAGGAGACACTGAGTATAAGGAGATTCTGTTGATAACAAACCAGGAATCCCAGAGAACAAAGTGGCAGAGAGAAGACAAATTGTCACTTGCAGAGCCTATGGGAATTAAAGCATGGCAGATGAGGAGACGCCTAGGAGTGCACGACTTTTCTTGGGTGACAGGAATAAAGAACATAATGATTTTAATCGTCGCCCTAGTAGATTTAAAGCAGGTAGTGATGGAGAGAGAACAGAGAGAGGGAAGGGCCTGCGGAGATCTCTTTTAATCTGTTCACGGGGAAGAAATTGTAGTTCCAGCAACTTAATGTCTTCACCCCAGATGAGGATAGAAGAGCCAGAACTGTGTGGTCTTAGAACGTGCAGACTTACGCATGACCCTCACTTCAGGAGAGGCAAAGTCCCCCCAAACCTGTAGGTTCCATCCTGCCCCATGACGACAGTTAATGGGACTGAGGTGGATGGAATGTGAGGACCCCCTCTGCCTGCCCGATAGAGGCAGTCTAGGCGATGCCCTCTAAAATAGGTCTAATAGCTTTATCAGCTTTAGACGATCAAGAATTCAACACCTGTACTACCAGCCTCTCTACCTCTCCTATCTTGCCCAATCTAGTTTTATCATACAATAGTCGTGCTTATATTCTTATTAGGGGAACCGCCCCAACAGAAATCCCCAGAATTACCTTCTGGAGGGCAGGGCTCCTGTAGTGCAGGCTTCCCCAGCTAGGAGAGAGTTCTGGGAGCCCATCTGTACCAGTGCACCAGCTGACATTGTGGTGAGAGACTTGTGTTCCGCTTCAGTCAATATTTTTGAAGATTCGACGCGTTTGCCCATTTCATGATGGGTGATTTAGGAGCAAATCTGCCCACACCACGCTAAGTGGTCAGCAGTTTCTGACCAAAAATGGCATGATCCCAATGTCCCACCCTCCCTATTCGCCCCATCTCACCCAGAGTGACTTTTATTTGTTTGTTTACCCAGGGGGAAAGTGCTCAACGGGAAACATTTTGATGACAGAGAAGAAGTGAAACAAAAACCAGCAGAAGCACTAAAAGGCATCAAAATCAAGGAGTTCAAAAATTGTTTTGAGCAGTAGAAAAACCCCTAGATAGGTATAATGCATTAAATGGAGAGTACTTTGGAAGTGACTGATATTTAAACATGTGAGATAAATACAGAATTTTTATAAATAAATTCCATGGTTTTGGGGGTTGCCCCTCATATCAAATCTCAGATATGGCCAAAACTTAACTACCGATTCCTTAAATACACCTGACAAACCATGCCTTCCCGCAGTCTTCCCCACCTCAGTAAATTCAATTCCATCCTTCATTACTCTTAGTAACTTGAAAGCCAAAAATCTTGGTGTTCTCAATACCTATCTCATACAACCCATAAATCAGCAAATCCATACATCCCGATTTCAGGACTCAAATTCAAAATACATGTAGAATTTGATATCTTACTATCTCCGATGTCAGCACTCCAGTCTAAGCCACCAAGTTACTTGCCTAAATTACTGAAAACAGCCTCCTAATTAACCACCTGACTCAGTCCTTGCTCCCCTGAAATCTCCCCTCACCACAGCTAGTGTGATTCTTTTGAAACAATAATCAGTCACATCACATCCTTGGGGACAACAACTTTGCTTGTTAATAAATGACTATGTAAATGTTGCCCAATAATGAGGCAAGTATATAATAATTTATTTTCTTGTAGAACTTTTTTTGGAATAAACGCCTTTTGTTCTCATTTGCTTAATTTTCAATGTACCTAATGTTTCTCATGTTCGATCAACTATATTAAAAAGTTGTCTATGTTATTTTTCCAGTCATCTAATCTAACAAATTTAATAGAGGTGGCTCATTTTTTCCTAGAGACATCCTTCATAGGGTTCTCAGCCCTCAGCTTCAGTCTGGACTAGCTACTACATGGCTGCCACTGTGGACACTCCCACTCACTTGGTTTACTAACATTTTTAATCGCTCTGCAGCAAGAGGTCCATGAGAGGCAGCTGTGGAATCCTTGCATGCTGAAAAACGTCAACACCTTACTCTCACACTAATTCACAGGTAAGCTGCAGAATTCTAGGTTGAAAATCTTTCCCTCTCACCACTCAACTTTGGAAGTCACTCTCAGCATCCTCTATCTCCTGGTACTGTTAATTTTAAAGATCCTACTTACTTAAATTCCCATTTCATTGCGGGGTCACCTACTTCTGTACTTTGGAAACTTTGTTGATCATTTTATATCTATGACAATATATGCCTTCGTACAGATCTCTTTGACAAGCAGTGTGCTTGGCACCAAATAGGTCATTTTGGACTGGCAACTCTAGGTTCTTAAAAGCACATTTCTTGTATTGTTCATATAATTTATTTTGCTCTATTTTCTAAGAGACTAACTAGAATTTATCTAGCAAACATGTCAATTTTTTATTGCAGCTCTCATACTTTCAAGAGCATTTTTTTATTTTAGTTACTTCCTTCCCAGAGATTCTGCCCCTATTTTGTAACCAACAGCAGCTTGCTGTATCTTTCAGGATGCCATCATTTTGTGTTACACATCCTTTTGTTCCTGTATTATCTTACGCCCTTTCGTGTCCTTCCTTTCAGTGTACCTTGGCC
This sequence comes from Desmodus rotundus, assembly GCF_022682495.2. Lineage (NCBI taxonomy): Eukaryota > Metazoa > Chordata > Mammalia > Chiroptera > Phyllostomidae > Desmodus > Desmodus rotundus. The sequence goes on from NC_071398.1 coordinate 63,903,929, forward strand.
TCTCTCATGTGGGTGGTTATGTCAATCAGAAAGATATACAGCTACAAAGACCAATAATGCATGACATAACAAGACCAAACAGATGCAGCTGATGTTATTAGCTTAACAGTTCAACAACATCAAATCCACACTCTGTGAGATGATCTTGGCTTTATACCTCATCAGCATACAATGGTGTCCCAGTTCCAGGTACCACAACCAAATTCAAGGAAGGAAAAAGCTGAAAAAAGGCTGACATCCACAACACTTGTCCCTTTCATCAGAAAGGCAAAAGCTTTCTGAAAAATCACCCACAAAGCAGAATTCCACTTGTTTTATGGCCATAAACTGTGGATCGGAGCTATGAAAGCCAGGAATGCTGAGAAAGGAAACACTCTTCCAGTCTCTGTATCTGACGCCAGACAAGACAGGAAGGAGTTGAGAATTCCCAACATACCTCACAGTGTACAGCACGTGACAGTGGCTCTCTTCAAGTGTCAGATGACCCTTCCAACCATTCACATTAAGCCTATTTTAAAACTGCTTAGAATCATGGGTGAGAGAAAGCAGAACTTATTAACTGGTGGGCTGCACAGGAAGGCAATCTTTTTCATTTAAAATGGACCCCAAGAATTAGAGGCCTCTTCTGATCGTTCACTTTCTCCAGGGAGCAGAAAGGCCTCTAAGTCCAGAAAGGGGAACAAAAAGAAACAGTGAAACAGAAAGGTGTCACTATTGGCACTCTGGAAGCTAGTCGAGGTGAATGACGGTCCCATGGTTTAGAGTGCAGAGCTACACTTAATCTTTCCAATTTCAGCCAGTCCCCCATCTCCATCCTCCAGTTAGACCTAATATCCCCAAGTCCAGAGCCTTTGATTTTATTTACTCAAAGAATAAGCCCAACTTCTGTGATACCTATCACCTCTACATCCTGAGCTATAATAGGTTTCCAGGAAGTAAATCAAGTGGTTTCCTTTCTAAGTCCTTTGTGCTTTGGTTGTGGTTCATTCAACACAACTAAGACAATTATCTGATCTGCTAAAAATTCAATCCATTTCCCTGCTTTTGGAAAATTAACTGAAGTCACCACTGGTGACTTCTTGGTATTTATAAGTCTATACTATTTTTTATTCAGGTACTGTGAAAAGAATTATTAGAGAATGGAGGGATAGATATCCCCACAGTTTAGAAACCACGTAATGGTTTAAGAAACAAAATTTCATAAGTTTTATACCTGCTTTACTTTTGGAGAACTTACAAGACCACAAAGAAAATCAAAGACCCCAATAAAGCATTTTAAAGAGAGAAAAGGCCTGCCCGGGTGGCTCAGTGATTGGAGCATTACCCACGTGCACCGAAAGGTTGCCGGTTTGATTCCCGTCAGGGCACAGCCTAGGCTGCGGTTTCCATCCCAGGTCGGGGCGTACACAAGAGGCAACCCACTGATGTTTCTCTCACACGCTGATGTTCATTTCTCTTTCTCTTTCTGTCTTTATTCTCCAACCCTCCCCTCTCTTTAAAAATCAACAAACATATCCTAGGGTGAGGATTTTGAAAAATAATTTAAAACTTAAAAAAGAGAAAAAAAGAGAATGTGTAGGTCACAATATTGGTAATAACTGTCAGGATGGGCGGGGTAGGACAAAATGGCAGCCGAACTACAACCAGGAAGAGACGGCTGACGTCAAACCAGGGAACCACCAATGATGGGTTGCCGCTTTGTTCAAAGAGACCAATCCCTAGCCCCCACGAAGAGCCAACCAGAATTTGGTGCATAAAACCCCGCCATATTCCCTGCTTGGGCGCGACTTCCCTGGCCCCACTCTAGGGACCGGTGAACCTCACCCGGGTGAGCAAACCCCAATAAAGCTCTGTACTGCCTAATTTTGTGGCTGATTGGCATTTCTTCCTCAGCGGAGCCCAAGAAAACCTTTCATTTGGTGCCGAAACCCGGGAGGAGTTGTTGTCTGATGAAGACCACTCCTCTCCCCACTCCCCAAGGAGGCCTCGTGGCTACCCCACCAGTCCGGACAAAGAACCGGGGTAAGTGCCGTTGCCCTTACATTTCTGGTCCCCAAACACTGATTCCGGACCCCCATCTGCTGGGAGAGACTGCTCTCCCACCAAATCGCAGCGCTGCGTTGGGGTGACCCTTCTGGGAGAGGCTGCTCTCCCTCCGCTGAGGGGCTCTAGGCACCGGAGGAGACGTCCCTGGGCCTAGATCCTCATTTTTACCGGACTGGATCAGCAACTTGGGTTGAGGGACGCCGATTTCCACTTGCTAATCCTCGCGGGACCAGGAAAGGGGGGGCAGGAGTCCAAACCAGACCCTAAGTCACTTCTAGGGTGCCTCCTGAAAAATTTGCCAGCTATTGATCCTGGCCTCAAACGAAAACGGCTGATTTTTCTATCCACTGTGGCCTGGCCGTTTTATCAGCTCGATAATCACGAAACCTGGACTCCTGAGGTCCTTTCGATTTTGTTACCCTTACAGACCTAGATAATCTTTGCAGACGGACTGGCAAACGGTCTGAGGTCCCATACATTCAGAGCTTTTGGGCCTTGCGCTCCTGCCCTGATCTGTGTGCCCAATGCTCCACAGCTCAGGTTCTCCTGGCCCAAGGGAACTCTGACCCCTACAGCCTCCTAAGCCAACTGCCCCAGAACCCCCTTCCTCCTTTTCTGATTCCCCTGAAGATCGTGCTTCTCCTCCTCCTCCTCAGCTCCCGCCCACGGCTACTCCAGCTCTGGCCCTCCCCTCTCAGCCTGATTCTTCCCCTCCCTCTGAAGACCTTTCCCCCCCAGTCAGCTCACACACCCGCTCTCGCCTGAATCTAGAGCCCCTAGACTCCCGTATTTGCCCCCTCCAGGAAGGGGCAGGAGCAGAGGGTGTCGTTCGGGTCCATGTCCCTTCTCACTAACTGACCTGTCTTCAATTGAGAAACGCCTAAGCTCTTTCCACCTCTAACAAATATAATTCCCAAAAGGAGGGCTCTGTCTTCCCCTTGCCCTTCATCTCGGGCAGTCAATTATTATAAACTCAGAGAAGTCACCCAAGGCCCCAGAGAAAATCCGGCCTTATTTCTCAACAGACTAACCGAGGCAATGATGCTCCATACCCGCCTTGACCCGGCTTCTAACACTGGGGCCACTGTCCTAGCTATTCACTTCATCTCTCAGTCAGCCCCAGACATTAGAAGAAAATTTAAAAAGGCCAAGGATGGCCCCCAAACCCCCATCCGAGATCTGGTAAATATGGCACTTAAGGTTTTCACTAATCGGGAAGCAGAGGCTGAGGCTGCCCGCCAGGCACGCCTACAGCAAAAGGTGGCCCTGCGGCCGGCGGCAAACACACTGGCACAGGGGCGAAGCCTAAGTCTGGGCCAAATAACGCCCCACCAGGGACCTGTTTCAAGTGCGGCAAAGAAGGACACTGGGCCCACCAGTGTCCTCAACCTCAGCCACCAACAAAACCCTGCCCCGACTGCCGACAGCTTAGCCACTGGAGGGATGCCTGTCCCCTTAGAGGCTCGTCCCCGGCGCCTCCACGTGGGGGACCAGCCAATCAAGGTGCGGACTCTTCCCTGGCTGCGCTGGAACTTCTTGGACTCCTAGACGACTGAAGCGGCTGGGACTCAAAGACCCTCATCGCCCTCGCGGAGCCCAGGGTAACACTGCAGGTAGCGGGTAAGTCCATCTCTTTCCTGGTGGACACGGGGGCTACCTACTCTGTTTTACCATCTTTTTCAGGAACTTTTACTCCTTCCCAGATCTCAGTCATGGGGGTTGACGGGACCCCATCTCGCCCATGGTGAACCCCTCTGTTTAACTGAAGTCTGGACAGCTTTCTCTTTTCCCATTCATTCCTTGTCATACCCTCCTGCCCTATCCCGCTTCTAGGAAGGGATGTTCTCCAACTACTAGGCGCCACTCTCCAGGTCATGGGAAACCCTACCCCTTCCTCCTCCCTTATCCTTCCGCTGTTAGAAAATCCAACTCCTCCTTCAGCTCCGCCTATTTCCCCCGTTCTCTCCTCAAGCCACAAGTATGGGACACTTCTACCCCAACCATAGCTTCCCATCACCCCTGGTCATCAATCCATCTAAAACAGCCAACCTCTAGCCCCTCCCCTCTACGCCCCCTCCCCCCGCCCCAGACAGCAGGAAGTAGCCAGATCGAACAGGGGCCCTTTTTCCTATCAAAGAGGTCGGAATGTCAGGATGGGCGGGGATATCCGCCTGGCAACCTAAGCCCACCCCTTATCCTATCAAAGAGGTCGGAATGTCAGGGTGGGTGGTGTAGGACAAAATGGCAGCCAAACTACAACCGGGAAGAGACGGCTGACGTCAAACCAGGGAACCACCAATGATAGATTGCCACCTGGTTCAAAGAGACCAATCCCTAGCCCTCACATAGAGAGCCAACCAGAATTTGGTGCAAAAAAACCCACCATATTCCCTGCTTGGGCGCGACTTCCCTGGCCCCACTCTGGGGACCGGTGAACCTCACCCGGGTGCGCAAACCCCAGTAAAGCTCTGTACTGCCTAATTTTGTGGCTGATTGGCATTTCTTCCTCGGCAGAGCCCAAGAAAATCTTTCAATAACAGTTCAACACACAGTTTATCATCTTACTCGCTAAATACGACCTAGTAATTATCTTTAAAGGGGGGGGAATATAATTACAGACTGTGTTAGGTAAAAAATGATTACAGAATGAGGCTAAATTTTAATCAAAGGAAATCCACATATTTTGATAAACAAAAGAGTCAACATAAGAATCAAAGGAAAGTACAAAAATCAAACTAAGGAAAGAATAAAGATAAAAGATAAGTGTTAGAATTAGAATACTTTTAAAGAATAGAATAAATGACTTCGAGCCAGGTCACTAAAATGACCAATAAAAGCCTCAAATCTGTGGCCAGGTTAATAAAGAACAAGGAAATAAACTCAGCTGCACAATATTATAAACAAGAAAACAATATAACCACAGATTTTTGCAAAATTTTAATGCTCTTTAATTCTAAGCAAGTATATTTTTTAAAATCTCCACTGAATAGTCCCAGCTATTGTGGCTCAGTGGATGGAGTGCCGACCTGTGAACCAAAAGGTCACCGGTTAGATTCCCAGTCAGGGCACGTGTCTGGGTACAGGCCAGGTCCCCAATTGGGGGCATGAAAGAGGCAACTGATCAATGTTTCTTGCTTTCTCCCTCCTTTCCCCTCTCTCTGAAAATAAATAAAATCTTTTAAAAAATTAAAAAATATAATCTCCACGGACTACTCTAAGAAAATATCACAATTGCGTAGTTGACTCAAGAGGAGGTGAAAAGTCTGATCTGATCAGTAGCCTGGGAGAAATTAAATCCCTTAAAGAACTACCCCTAAAAAGCCTTAGTAAGTCCATACAGGGAAGAGGGGTGGGAAAAACAGAACAAAAGTGTCAGTAAAGATAACACAGAAGTGAACTGGCTTTAAGGTTAAATAGTTCTGACAGATAAGGAAAGTGTTTCATAAGTTAAGGCGTAGCACTTACAAAGGCAGAGAAATTTAAACAGAGGGCTTCCTACTTCGAAGTGCAGGTAGGAGATAACAGACTATGCAGTAAAGAATTTAACCTTGCCCAAAGAAAGGTCTGGCCTTTGACCTCAGCTACTGGCCCTTGCAATGTAATGCCTGATAAAAGTCTTTGTTTACCTGAGGCCTTGGGTCCCATGCTAAGGATGTAATTTACAGTGGGGGCTTTTGAGTCACAAGGTATCAGTTCAGCCTCAGGGGGCACTGGAGACAGGTCAGTTACATGGACCGTGAACCACGTCTACGTGACAAAGGTCCAAAAAATGTTCTGGACATCAAAGCTCAGGTGAACCTCACAGGCTGGCGGTACCCGAGCATACTGTCGCACATCCTGGCTGGGAGGCTGGGAGACGTTAACTATGCCCAGAGTTCCAGTGAAAGAAGACAATTGAAGGTTCCACACTCGGGACTCTCCTAGACTATGCCCCCTGCAGCTTTCCCTTAGATGATTATAATCTGCATCCTTTTCACTTTAATAAATGCAAATGTCAGCCTCATGGTTTTTAGTGAGTTCTAGCAAATTACGAATCTGAGGGTAGTCTTGGGAAATCCCAAACCTGCAACTGGTGTAGAAGTTGAGGGTGGTTTGGGGGACAACTTCCAAATTCTGTAGTTAGTATCAGCAGTAAGGGAAGACTCGTGGATTGCTTCCTAACTTCGTAGCTGACATCACAGTGGGACTCACTGAAACACATGGTTTGGGAAGAGGAAGAAGGAGGGCATGGGGGTTTACGAACCTTTGACTCCTAACTACCTAGTCACTCATGGTATGTAACACAATTACTAGCAGGAAAAATTACCAATGGAATTTAGAAATGGCAGACCCCACTCCCTAGAAGCTGAATCACTGGAAAAATAAGGAAATGCAAACTAGTAAGAAACAAACTAATTATACAATCCCTTGGTTACTATTATCCATAGGAGCTAAAATGAAAATGGTGTGTTAGGACAGATCCAGACACTGGTCACAGTTGCTCCGATTTCAGCCAGTCTCAGCTCTAGCCACTAGCCTCAGGGCCACTCCCAAGGCAAAAATTATGCTAAGAAAACAGACAGGACCTCTACTACCTGTGGCCACAAGAAAGTAGCCCAGGTCCAGGAAAGACAAAACCAAGAAACTAATGACACCAGAGAGTGTATGTAGAGCATCTGTCTCATTTTGTGGATTGACACTGTCTACCCCCTGAAGGAAAAGCTTTACTGAAATATTATGAGAGTGATTAGTTAGAGGCAATATCGTTGGTTTTGAACGCTGCAGAATAGAAGAGCAATGTCTGGGGTTGGTGCAGGCCCCGCAGCTCACTAGGGAACAACCGCAGATAAGGTTATACATAATTCAGACACAGAGCAGGTCACTCCTAAGGGGACAACTAGCCTGACAGACTGAGTAAAAGCCCCTGTAAAGTCTGACTACCCTGAGATAGGTGCTGGCCTTCTCCATTAACAGGCACGTGGAACACCCCGGAAGAAGTGACCGCCATGTTTCTTACGTGAACCATGCTGGATCAGCACCATGAAGATCAGGACACTCATCCACTGCCCCTGACTTAGGTTACAGGAAATACTACGATTAAGGGGGACACTGTCACATGGGTGCGCCCATGTAACCGCACTGCTGCAAAATCCAACAACAATCTGAGAAGCCATATCAGAGTTATTGTCTCAAATTCTCTTTATGGGCCTTATAAATGCTAAGAAAATTAGAGTGGTTCATGAGAAGACAGGGAAAGAAAAAGGGGAGAGCCAAGAGATTTATCCCAGCAGAATGGAAATTTTAAGATGGCTATTAAAAAAAATGGAATGAATAGCCCTGGCTGCTGTAGCCCAGTGGATTGAACACCAGCCTGTAAACCAAAAGGTCACCAGTTCAATTCCCAGTCAGGCATATGCCTGGGTTGCGGGCCACACTGATGTATCTCTCACACATTGATATTTCTCTCCCTTTCTCCCTCCCTTCTCCGCTCTCCAAAAGTAAATAAATAAAATTTTTTAAAAATGGGATGAACAAAAGAAGACATTGCTGGGGTTCAAACAAAGGTCTTAACGCAGCCCCACTGAAGGCTGGGTGGACCAATGGGAGCCATGCTGCTCCCCAACATTAAAGGGCCCAAACAGCTGTTACATTGGAGCAATTTAAAAAACTAGAGGACAAAAATGACAGTAAGAAACCTGACCTCATGCCTGGCGAGATTATTCTATGGATTAATCAAACTGAAGTCTTAAGAAGAGGCCAGAGTCTTCTGCTTCAACCCCAAGATGGAGAACAAAGGCAATATGCCCTTGTGTGCGTAAAACAGCCAGGAGGTGAGTAAAACATTTCTGGGACTCCTTGACATGGGAGACCAATGGACCATGGCCGAAGTCCTAATGGGCGCTAAAGTTAAATTGGGAGGCGAGGCAACGGTTGACGGGATTAAGGCAAAAGTTTGGACAAAAAATGTAATGTCTGAACAGACTGTGTGAGAAGTGGTTACATCTCTTTTACATGAATGTATTAATGGGATGGACAGTGTGGCTGGCTGGTATCATAAAAGAGAATGCATATTATTTCATCTGAAAGCCAGGCTTGATTAGTCATGCTAAATGGGAACCACTGGAAATGTCTGAGCTCAAAGAAGTTGTTAACATGAGACGCTATAGGAAACGTGGTGGACAAAAAGAGACTACCACTTTAATAACAAATTAGAAGCTGAAGTGCTGGTACTACTGAATTCCCTGTACAGTAACCGTCTGTAGCCTGTGAAGAAGTGGACAGCTCATCAGGACTAACAGTAGATTATTAAAGCTTGAACACAGCCATGCCACCACAGCACCACCAGTCCCTGATGTGCTTTCCACGGTTCAAAAAAACACACAGCAGGCTAAAGGAGCGAGGTACTCAGAGATTGATCCTGCAAATGTTTTCTTCTTTGCCTTAATCCCAAAAAAATGCCAGCAGTAATTCTCCTTCCTGTGTAAGGATCCCAGTTTACATTTACTGTACTGCCACGGGGTTATTTCAATTTACCAATTTACTGGTATAATTTGGTTAGAAGGGATTTGGACTTGATGCAGGTCCTGGTATAATAATACACTGTATCGATGAGACCATGATATCAGAAAGTGAAGACTTCCATGCGTTGGCAACACACATGACGAACAGAAAGGATGTTAATAGGTCCAAGAACCTGCTAAAGCTGGTGAAATTCTTAGGAATAACCTAGGCAAAAGTCACCCATGACATTCGCAGGTAAAGAAAACTAAATCACTTTTGCCACCTACTTTTAAAACTAAACAAGAAGCCCAATTGATTTTATGTATTTCCTTTGAGCAACCAAGATCTTTGTTTGCATTTTGTATTATAAAAACAGTATTTTTTTCAAACATACAATTATAAACTTCAGTTTGTTTTAACAGTGTACATGTGTCTACTGGGAGAATGATATTCCTACTTTTAGAATGACATTTTATCGATGTTTCCACTTTCCATTAGAATTATCGTATAAGTTTCTGTAGTTTATGTATTCACAACTCCTGGGGACTCTTGCTAACATCCTAGACTCTTTCTGGTGCTTCCTATTGTTGTGCATGATACAAATGGTAAAAATTATATACTAGTCTTGAAGCCCTTCTTGAAAGCAAGGATGTGTGTGTCATTTATGCTATGTCCTCAATTTTATGGCTGACACATATAGTAATCAGTTTGCTGTGTTGACTGTGATGCTGTTTTTTAGTTCCTAACTTTAACTCCTGTATGCTACACCTCAGCAGGTTTATCCATTTTTACAGATGCTGGAACACTAGCCAGTTAAGGCACAGATGATCCTTCTTGCCACACTAGCATGAACGGGGCAGGCCATGTCTGAACTGCAAAAAGCAGTCTCTCTCCAGATGGTTTTGGACCCCTACGATCCACATTTCGACGTGATTTTGGAAGTGTTGGCAACATGGATCGTGCAGACTGGAGTTTATGGCAAAAACCTATGAGAGCTACTCGGCAGCAACCACTGGGATTTTTGGACCAGAAAATTTCTGGATGCTTTGGTAAATACATGTCATTTAAGAGCAAGTTACTGGCTTGCTGTTAGCTATTAATCGAGACCTACTCTACACCTGAAGAACATAAAGTAACCCTGAACCTGAAATACTCATGTCCTGGCTGGAGGACACTCTAATAAGGCAGGCACTGCCCAGAACCGTTCCGTGCAGGAACACGCAACCAGGAGGATGCAAAGGCTGTTTATGGTATTTGTGAGCAGGCAGCTACCCTCCTTTCCCGCAAGCATGAATTTGGAACCACTGAGGAGCTGCTGAATCCTGTGATCACACAGGTGCTGCCCTATGAACAGCTCTCTGTTGACCAACAGGGAAGTGCTTCGTTTATGAACGGCAGTTCCCAGGTGAGGGTTCAGCATTCTGTCTGGAAGGCTACCACTCTAACTGAAGAAGGTAATAGCAAATCGTATCGATGAGCTGAACTGCATGCTGTTCGAACCCAAAAACCTATGGTTGAGTTTTTACTGAATTCTGCAATTGGTATAAGTGAGGGTGGTTTTGTGAACTGTTTCCTAACTTCCTACAGAAGATGAAGAGAAAGACTCTAGTGAGACTCAATAAAGTATGCTACACTGAATGAACACCCTGAACTTTGACTAGGGGGGAACCACTGAGGGGTGCTTAAAAGAAGGCAGGGAGGAGGGTGGAGACTCTATACCTTACAAAATAAGCCTGGCCACAATGTGCACAGAATGAATTTAACAAGGTAAACCTCAACACAGCTGCACCAATTATAAATGCGCTGTAGTAACAGACAGCTAGGCTTTGCATTCCAATGACACAGGCTCTGCCACAGCCTGTCCAGGAAAAGTGTGAAATAAAGAAAAGGGAGAAAACAGTCAAGAGATAGTTAGGACTTGGGTATAGGTGGTCAAGGAAAATGATCAAGAAAAGGATCATGGTTAAAGTCTGAGAGAGGGGTGGTTGAAGCTATCCTTTCATGAGAAAAAGGACACCATCTTCCTGTTCTTTTGTTTCTCACCATCAATTTAAAAAGCTCTAATAAATTTAAGATTTCTCAAAACATCTGACTGCAGCTGTGAGAAAGGTAATCTAATGTCTTACTGAGATTATTATAAAACAATCAATGGTAAGATTTGGCCCTGAGGTAATGGCAGCCACAAGATTAGTAACCTGAAGTAAAACATTAGCCAAAATGAAACATTCTGGGACAAATTAACAATATAGAAATTTTAAGTAGATTTCTAAACAAATGCTCTGTCAAACAGTAAGAGTAGCCTTGAAGAAGAACAAAGGGCATTACCTGTATATACAGTCAATTTTGAGAGATTCCACATAGTGTGCTCACACACTGCATTCTATATTCCACACGGGAGCAAGTAAGCATACGAGCTAAGGGAGCCGTGGAGGATGGCCACGTGTGTTCGAATCCTGGCTCCACCACTTACAGGGAGACCCTATGCAGATGACTAAAGCTTTCTGGGAGCTCCCTCTCCTTCGCACAGACATGACACCAGCAACAATGCTTCATGGGTAGTCGGTGTCAATTAACCCAACACACAGCATTCAGAAAAGTGCCTGGCACAAACTGGGATTAACGCATGCCCTCCTCTTGAGGAGCATTCTAAATGAATTCCAGTGAATCTAACAAATTCGAAGCTCTAACACATCTTACAGTTTAGAAACACTTTTAAGTGTGGTTGATCAACTCAACCTAGTCTTTTATGACAGGAGATTCATAAAACCTATTTCCATTAATTCAGCAGAACTATTTTAAGAAAAACACTTTAGAAAATGCTGTATAGGTAAGCAAGACCATCTTTTTAACTATAATAAATAGATGTCATAGCAACTGGGAAAATTACTAGACGATTTTCTTATATAACTGATTGGACATTTCAGTACATTTCCAGAACAGTTAGAATGTAACAGAGTGGTGATAAGTGAATTATTATTGAGTTCTGTGGGTATAACAGAGTTGAAATACTAAGCTATTTATTAAAGAATTAGTAACTATGCTTACTTAGATGCTTATAAATCTCTAGTTTTTCTGCACATTGTAATACCTAACACGAAATCAGTATATTTATGTTTTGTTCAAATGCGTTATCATTTATCCACACCCATGGGAATATTACTGTTTTAGGTGACAGCCCACAGCCTAAATACCACAGTGCTTAGAAAAAAAAGTACATCTGAACCAAGGTAGAACAAAGAAATACAACTCCATTCTTACAAACCCAAACTCTTATAATACATTTTTAACAAATCATGACTATTAGATATGAACATGGAAATAATTAAATAACTTATCAAAAGCATATTTTAAGAAATATACAAAATTGATAATTAAAATGCTAACAAAAATATGGAGTAGTACATATTTGCTTTAGGAAGAATAAATAAGAACTTTTAAAGAATTTTTATAATATTTCTTGATAAGCAATTATGACTTCTGTACCTATGTTCTTTGTGTTCCAATAGCTGACAGTCTCTACATGTCAGTCTATCACATGTTTCACAGAAAAGTTTCAACTGCTCTTGTTTGTGTACAGGGCAGAAAACAGGGCGCTGACCAGATGCTCCGACAGACTCTGCAGTAAAATAAAACATACATTTTTAAACTAAGCAGCACTTTTGTCTAACTTTCAAAATTCTTATTGATACTGGTATCCAAAGCTTATAAAGAACACGCAGAAATGCTACAGGGGCAAAAGAGGGAGATTAACAGTAATCATTAAAACTGCTTCTCTCTTACCTGAGACATCTTCTTTCTTCCTGATCAAGTGATCTTTAGTGAATTTTACTCTTTGATGTGCTTCAATACACGTCTTACACAGCCACTCTCCACATTCCACACAAAAGCCAACTGCACTTGCATTGTCTTCACAACTAGTACATACCTAAGAGAGGAAATAAATACTAATCTACATTAAATGTACAAAACAGAGATCCACAGAATAAAAAGTAAAAACTAGCTTGCTTCAAATATCCTAATTCACTGCACCTAAAATAAAATTATTTTGTTAACCATTTATCTTTAACGAAATCCTTTTCCTGCCAGATCAAACATTCAGGTAGGTAAAAATCTAAATCTCAGAACATAAAATCTATACAAGATTTCAATTTTTCAGTAATGGTCCATTGTCTCATTTAGCCAGATCTGTGCAGATGCAGAAGATACCCTTTATTTTCAATTTGAAAGATGAAACTATAGTAGAACTAGCCTAATTTATGTAACAATCTAAGTATGTTTTTTCTAATAATTTACATTTTGATATCAAGATAGGAATATAAAGAAAAATTGAGAAGCATACCTGTTCTGATTTCTCATCAGAACTGCTAGGAGCTTCAGATGTATCTTTCACAAAATAATTATCCACAAGGTCTATCTGTCTGCATTCCTGGCGGCATACTGGGCACCGTATTACACCAACTACAACACAAAACGGTAACATTAAGAACTGTTTTTCAGGAAAATTGTGCATGATGCCCATATGAAAACTACGCATTCAGTATGTAACAGACAAGACCAAAGAAATGAGTATTAAGAGCTGAGTAAAATAATCCACTGAGTTATTCCATTGGGGAAAAAAACGATACCCTATTTAGGAAGAGAAAGCAAGCATTAATATAAAAAAAAAGTTTAAAAATGAGTCTTTATTATAATATGTGGTTGGCTGAGTAATGGTCCCAAAAGATATCCAGGTCCTACTTCTTGGAAAACCTGTCAATGTCACTTTATCCAGCAAAATGACTTTGCAGATGTGATTAAGGCTCTCAAGATGGGAATGTTGTCCCGGATTATTGGAAGGGCCCTAAATGCCATCACAAGTGATTTTACAAGAAGGAAGCAGAAAAGATTAGATTACAAAAAAAGGAGAAAATAACTGATAATGGAAGCTTTTAAGATGGAGTCACAAGCCAAGAAATACAGGTAGCCACTATTAGCTGAAAAAGACAAAGAAGTAGATTCTTTTCTCAAAGCTACCAGAAAGAGCCAGAGCTGCTGACAAAACTTTGACTCTGAAAGACACTCTGACTTCAACCCAGTACAGATGAATTCAGCCCTGGCTGGTGTGGCTCAGTGGAATGAGTGCAGGCCGGAGAACCAAAGGGTTACCAGTTTGATTCCCAGTCTAGGACACATGCCTGGATTGCAGGCCAGGTCCCCAGTTGGGGGCCTGTGAGAGGCAACCACAAATGATGTTTCTCTTCCTTTCTCCCTCCCTACCCCTTTCTCTAAAAATAAATAAACAAAATCTTTAAAAAAGAAAAAAATGAATTCGATCTTTTAGCCTCCAGAACAGTAAGAGAATAAAATGTACTGCATTAAGGCCAAGTTTATGGCACAATCTATCATCTTATAAATTCTGACTTGGTTCAGAACTACTTAAATACATGCTAGTGTGGAAAGAAAAATCATCTGTGCCTTAATCAGCTAGTGTCCCAGCATCTGTAAAAATGGATAAACCTGCTGAGGTAGCACAGAGAAGTTAAAGTTAAGAACTAAATAACAACATGAGAGTCAACACAGCAAACTGATTACTGTATGTGTCAGCCATAAAATTGAGGACATAGTATAAATGACACATCCTTGCTTTCAAGAAAGGCTTGAAGACTAGTATATTAATTTTTACCATTTGTATCATGCACAACTACAGGAAGCACCAGAAAGACTCTAGGATGTTAGCCAGAGTCCCCAGGAGTTCTGAACACACAAACTACAGAAACTTATACAATAATTCTAATGGAAAGTGGAAACATCGATAAAATGTCATTCTAAAAGTAGGAATATCATTCTCCCAGTAGACACATGTACACTGTTAAAACAAACTGAAGTTTATAATTGTATGTTTGAAAAAAATACTGTTTTTATAATACAAAATGCATACAAAGATCTCGCTCAAAGGAAAATATAAAAATAATTTTTCAAATCAAAGGTATGGTGGGAAGAGGAAAAAGAATGTATTTTTACACTTGAGATGGCTTGAGTCAAAAACCTTTTAAGAACTAAAGAGCGTGATATAACTACAAAGGAAATAAGTATGTGTTATTGTAGAACCAGAAGTATGTGAGCAATTAACTTCTTACAGTGAACTAGGCAAGTTCTCACTGAAGAGCTGACACTGAAATGTGTATGGTCTTGAAGGGTTAACATGCATTTATTAACATGCAAGAAAGAGTCTGCCTGGCTGGCCTACGTTCCTCACGCTCTGCACATTCCCAGGAAGGCTGTCCTCAATACTTGCCCTTGACTGGCTTCTGGGAGATGACTCTCGGAATATTATGCCTGATTAAGAGTGTTTTTTGTATACCTGAGACCTTGGGTGACGCTGTATTCAGATTGACCTCTGGGGATGATTGAAGTCCAAATAGGTGGTGTCAGTTCTGTGAAGGATGCACCCTCTACGTGACAGACCCCCTCCCCCAACAAAAACCCTAGACAGGAAGGCTCAGGTGAGCTTCCCTGGTTGGCAGGACTCCTGCATACTGAGACATTGTTACTGGGAGAATTAAGTATCTCCCTGTGTGACTCCACTGAAAGCAGATACTTGGAAGCTTGTTCCTGCTTCCTCCTGGACTTCACACCATGCACCTTTTGTCTTTGCTCATTTTAATCTGTATCCTTTCACTGTAATAAAACATGATCCGGAGTCTAACAGTTTTTCTAAATCCTGAGAGTCCTAGCCAATCGCTGACCCTGAAGGTGGTCTTGTGGATCCCTAACTCAACTAGAAAGGGATAAAACAACATGCAAACCAAGAACAGCAGGTGCCAAGTTCAGAAATGAAAAAACGTAAGCGGCTAGCCCGGGTCAGCATGGGTCAGTTTGTCGGGTGTAGTCCCGCAAAGCGAAAGGTCGCCATTTTGATTCACAGTCAAGGCACAGGTGCGGGTCACAGGTTCGGTACCCCACTGGGCTCATGGGAGAAGCAATCAACGTTTCTCTCTCACATCCATGTTTCTGTCCCTCTCATTCTCTCTCCCTTCCCCTCTCTCTTAAATATTTTTTTTTTAAAACAGGAGACTATAAAAAAGAAATATAATTTTACATATAAATTGATGTGTACACATAATTTAAAAAGTTAAGAAATTTGCAACATCTAAATTAAAGAATATTTTTGTGGAAGGATACAAATGATGGACAGACATTCTATTCTGAGCAAGAAAACACTCAGTATTATAAAAGTATCCATTATACCTGTATAAATGAATGATTTAATGCAAGTCATACCAGTTGTTTTGGGGGTATTTTTGAACTCAGTAAATTCTCAGATTCTTAAAATTTCTATTTCACTGTATTTTTCAGATTATAAGACGCACTACCCCCCCCAATTGGGGGGGGGAAATGGGGGTGCATCTTATATTCCAAATGCAGGCTTACATTCACATTAGTGAAATATTATGTTATTTATGTTATTAAATATTTTACCACATTTCTCGCTTCAAAATTTTTTTCCCTATTTTCCTCCTCTAAGACCTAGGTGCGTCTTATGGTCCAAAAAATGCCATAATCTGGCAAGCTGACATCACAGTAAATGACAACACAAATTATTCTTTGTCTCACTCCAAATACACATTAAAATAACATTAAGGAATTTAGAAGATAAAAACAATATCCAACAAATTCAGGTGGAGGAAGGGGCAAGGCACAGAAATCAGTATTCAAGCAATTTCAAGAAATGCAGATACAAAACCATGTCTGAACACTGCAGAAGACACCCAACCCGGAGTACACAAGGACTGGGGAACACATCCGAGAAAGACTCATCTGCCGTAAAGATTTTCACAGAAGCTTAATTCAGAAATTTGAGGCATTAAAGAAGTCCCAATGAGAGACACGAGGGAAAAAAGTCTGTGGACATCAGCAAACCCCACTCCTATGGGAATTATGTACGTTGGGTTACCCAGAAACCAAGGTGTCTCACCACCAAGTTAAAACGAGTTAAAGCTTCTTCAGGCAACTTTCTGCCATATTTACCCATAAATTTAAAAATTACACAAAAGTTTGCTTTAAAAATGAGAGCCATTTACCATTTGAATTTATGGGCAAGTACGCCCTCGTGAATCAGATGAGTGTGCTCCAGACTCACTCTCTCTTGGTACCAGTTGTCATGGTGAGTTTTGAAGAGTATATAAAACTGAAACCCAAACTCCAGAACCAAAGCTTCTGACCACTTTTATGCACATGTTCCTGGACCTGATTTCATTACTTCAAAGGCCAACTTTTGGGAGCCCCAGTCATGTCTATCAGATTAATTTCTTTTCAATGCCACTTTACTAAAATGTGTAATTGTGGGGAAAGATGGGGAGTGAGGGAGACTTTTTTAGGCCAAAATACACAAGTTTATAAACTAGTTTATCTCCAGAGTGTTAAGTGGACTTTGTTTCAGTAAACTGGGGGACTTCCACTCAAGATGGACGACTAAGCAGATGTGGAAAGACCACCTGACCTCCAACTCAAACACGGAAATAGCTAAAATAAAACAAAGTATAGTTTGACAAACATGTAACTAAGTCTGCACCCGAGGAAGCATAGTTTTCAAGTGCCAAAAACAAAAAAGTTTTCAAAAACTCAAAACCCAAAGGTGAGGCACCAATGCAAGTGGGCCACAGGGGTCATCAGTAGTGCTGTTGGGAACAGGACAAAGGTTTACAGGTAAAAAACCTAAAGTCCCTCAATGAAGCCATACAGCAGGTTCAAGTCCAGGTCATGCCTGGAGTCATTCCCAAGAAGTCAGAATACCAAATAAGCTTTATGTACAGAGACATAACCAAAGTTTGTATTATCTGCACAGTACACAGAAGGCCAAGTCAAGAAACTAAGAAGATGCTTGTCTGGGAGCTTCCAGGTTGGTAAACTTGTGAAAATTGGGAAAAAGTGGTACAGCACACTCAGAGGGCATGGAATCTCCAGGCCCTTTCCCACATACCTTGCCCTATGTAACTCCTCCATCTGGCTGTTCCTGAGTTATATTTTCAAATAAACAGGTACGGCCCTGGCCAGGTGGCTCAGTTGGCTGGAGCATCATCCTGATACACCAAGGTTGCACGTTCAATCTCCAGTCAAGGCACATACAAGCAGCAACCAACGAATGCATATTAAGTGGAACAACAAATCGATGTTTATGTGTGCCTCCCCCCTTCCTCTCAAATACATACATACATACACACATATATACATACATACATACTCAAATAGGGAATCTGTCCAGTGGTTAATGACTTAGTGGAAATTCACGTGACCTCCAGCCCTCCATCTTCATGTCCTGACACAGTTTTGCTGAGACTTCAGAAACACTGAAGGAAAAACTGGGAGTAGATCTACTATAAACCAGAAGAAATCCAAGGAACCCCATCCATAATACTGGTCATCTTCCCCAAGGCTGAAGCCAACGTTTCTCTTCTCTTTTCAGCCCTAAATTCAAGTTCTTATTTGAAATCTCATCTTGGCCCTGGCTGGTGTGGCTCAGTGGACTGAGCACTGGCCTGGGAACCCAAAGGTCACCAGTTTGATTCCAGGTCAGGGCACATGCCTGGGTTGTGGGCTGAGTCCCCAGTTGAGGGTGTGCGAGAGGCAACAAATAGATGTATCTCTCCCACATTGATGTTTCTCTCTCTTTCTCCCTCTCTTCCCCTCTCCCTAAAAGTAAATACATAAAATATTTTAAAAAATAAAAAATCTCACCCTGGCTGGTGTAGCTCAGTGGATTGAGCACGGGCCTACAAACTAGAGGGTCGCTGGTTCGGTTCCCGGTCAGGGCACATGCCTGGGTTGCGGATAGGTCCCCAGTGGGGGGCATTCAAGGGGCAGCCACACATTGATGTTTCTCTCCCTCTCTTTCTTCTTCCCGTCCCCTCTCTCTACAACTAAATAAAATCTTTAAAAAAATAAAATAAAATAAAATAAAATAAAATAAAATAAAATAAAATAAAATAAAAATAAAAAATCTCATCTCTGATGACAACTAGTGTAGGGGGAGGTTAAGCGGTGCAGCAGGGATTGAACAAAAAGGTAAAAGGATTCATGGACATGGACAACAATGTGGTGACTGCTGCGGGGGGAGGGGACTAAATGGTAATGGAAAAAATACAATAAAGATTAAAATAAAACTAAAATAAAAGAACCAAGATGGCGGCGTAGGTAGACACACTGCGCCTCTCCCACAACCAGAACTGACAGAAAATCGAACGGCAAGGAAGTCCGACACCAAGGAAATAAAAAATAAACATTGATCCAGACCGGTAGGAGGGGCGGAGACGGGCACTGGGGCGGAGAGGACTCGCCTGGCCATGGCAGGACCGAGACGGGCAGAGTGTGGGACCAACAGGGCAGGCAGTCTGACCACTAGCACACCCTGCCGTCCCACATTCGCGCAGATAAACCCGACATACGGCGGGGAGCAAAGCAGACCGTGCAACCCAGGGCTCCAGCGCGGGGAAATAAAGCCTCAAACCTCTGATTGAAAATGCCCGTGGGGGTTGGGGCAGCAGCAGGAGAGACTCCCAGCCTCACGGGAGAGGTCGTTGGAGAGACCCACAGGGGCCTAGAGTGTGCACAAGCCCACCCACTCGGGACCAGCACCAGAGGGGCCCAATTTGATTGTGGGTAGCAGAGGGAGTGACTGAAATCCGGTGGAGAGTGGATCAGGCGCCATTGCTCCCTCTCAGCCCCTCCCCCACGTACAGCGTCACAGCACAGCAACCAACGTTACCCCGCCCTGGGGAACACCTAAGGCTCCACCCCTTAAAGTAACAGATGCGCCAACACCAAAAAAAAAAAAAAAAAGGCCCAAATGACAGGACACTTCAAAGCTCCAGAAAAAATACAACTAAGCGAGGAAGAGGTAGCTAACCTATTGCATGCACAGTTCAAAGCACTGGTTATCAATATGCTCACAGAACTGGTTGAATCTGTTCAAAAAGTAGATGAAGGAATGAAGCCTATGCTAAGAGAAACAAAGGAAAATGTACAGGGAACCAACAGTGATGAGAAGGAAACTGGGACTCAAATCAACAGTGTGGACCAGAAGGAAGAAAGAAACATCCAACCAGAAAAGAAGGAAGAAACAAGAATTCGGAAAAATGAGGAGAGGCTTAGGAACCTCCTAGACATCTTGAAACGTTCCAACATCCGAATTATAGGGGTGCCAGAAGGAGAAGAGGAAGAACAAAAAATTGAAAACTTATTTGAACAAATAATGAAGGAGAACTTCCCTAATCTGGCAAAGGAAACAGACTTCCAGGAAGTCCAGGAAGCTCAGAGAGTCCCAAGGAAGCTGGACCCAAGGAGGAACACACCAAGGCACATCATAATTACATTACCCAAGATGAAACAGAAGGAGAGAATCTTAGAAGCAGCAAGAGAAAAGGAGACAGTTACCTACAAAGGAGTTCCCATAAGACTGTCAGCTGATTTCTCAAAAGAGACCTTACAGGCAAGAAGGGGCTGGAAAGAAGCATTTGAATTCATGAAAGGGAAGGACCTACATCCAAGATTACTGTATCCAGCAAAGCTATCATTTAGAATGGAAGGGAAGATAAAGTGCTTCTCAGATAAGGTCAAGTTCAAGGAGTTCATCATCACCAAGCCCTTATTATATGAAATGTTAAAGAGTTACCTAAGAAAAAGAAGATCAAAAATATGAACAGTAAAAATGACAGCAAACTCACAGTTATTAACAACCACACCTAAAACAAAAACAAAAGAAAACTAAGCAAACAACTAGAACAGGAACAGAACCACAGAAATGGAGATCACATGGAGGGTTATCAAAAGGGCAGTGTCAGGGGGAGGGAGGGGAAGTTACAGAGAATAAGTAGCATGAATGGTAGGAAGAACATAGGGGGAGGGTAAGAATAGTATAGGAAATGTAGAAGCCAAAGAACTTATAAGTATGACCCATGGACACGAACTATAGGGTGAGAATGTGGGAGGGAGGTGGTGGGCAGGATGGAGTTGAGTTAAGGGGGGGAAATGGAACAATTGTAATAGCATAATCAATAAATATATTTAAAAAATAAAATATATAAAAATAAAATTAAAAAAAAAGAAATACTGCAATGCTCATGAAAAAACCCAATACCATTAGAGTGAGTCAATAAACACAATAAACCAAGAAGTAACAACCTAAAATCACAGAAGCAGTATGAATAAAGCAGTATGAAAAAGACTTCAGATATTTGTAAAATGTTCAGGGTTACAAAGGAACAATCTATGAAAATGGGTAAATATGAAAAAGAATCAAAGAAAAATAAAACAAACTCATTGAATAAACTCAAAACACAAACAGCAAGAGATATATGAAAATAAAATTATGAAGGTAAAACATAAATATGAAGAAATCACATAGAATTTAGCAGAGATAAGGAGAGATGGAAACTACAAACAAGAAGAAAGCTCAAGAACTGAATGAGAAACTCCAGCATGTGTCAAACAGAAGTTCTAGAAGCTCATGAAGGAAATGAGGCACAGATGCAATTCAAAGAGATAATGGCCGAGAACTTCACAGCTGAGTAAATGAGTTCTCAAACTGCAATCCAAGTCCTGAGCAGGATAACTAAAAATAAATCCACACCTAAACAAAGCAAAGACGGAGCAAAAACTCTTCCTAACTATAAGTACTAGAAGTTAGTCAAGACTAACAACAGACCTCATCAGTAAAAAAATACCGAAAGATAGCAGGCAAAATATCTTCAATGTTTTTAGAGAAAATAACAGTCAACCTAGCAATCTATATCCTGATAAAACTATTATTTGAGTCTAAAAGAAAATTCAGTTTTCAGACCTTTAACAGTATTACTCACTGTTGTGAGAATGAGTAAAGCACTGAGCTGAACTATGTAAAACTGGCTCAGTTGGTTGGAATGCCGTACAGCACAACGGAAGGTTCTAGGTTCAATCCCCAGTCAGGCATGTAGGGAGCCAACCAACCGATGTTTCTTCCTCCTCTCTCCCTGTCTCTCCGTGTGTGTGTGTGTGTGTGTGTGTGTCTCAAATCAGTAAATATATCCTTGGGTGAGGATTAAAAAAAAACAAAAACTACCAACAGTAAACCACTTCTGATCTGCAAATACAGCAGTTTTATACGGTTCAATCTTTACCTTAAGTATATGGAAAAATATTTAGAAGTTAAAATTTAAAAACAATTAGCAAAGGCATCAATAATATATGCTGGAATCTAAATATGCATGCACTAAAAGTAAATATACATATTAATTTGGGAAGTAAAAAAATGAAAATATCAAACTACAATAATCTGTTCTAATTATACTAAAGCTTGAAAAGAAAACATTCTAATTACAATATGAAGGGGAAATTAAGATAAAAGTTTAATTAAAAATAAGGTAAAACCTTGCCTTGACAAAATAGGTAAGTGAGGCCCCAAAATTCAACTGCATAAAATAGAATCAGTTGTTGGAAAGTGAAATAACCGTGTATAAGCTTTCTTAGCCAGCCAAACTAAGACTAACACAAACTAAGACTGTAGTTTGACACCTGACTGAAGCTGTGGTTCTAAAGGATGTCACTTTGAAAACAACAGTTATAAAATATCAGCAAGAATTCCAGGAATCTCTCATTAGTTGGCCATTTTTCCCATTTGATTCTTAAGAACTGGCTCAGAAGACCACTGGGACACAGGGACTCTGTGTCACCCGTGTCCCTTCTTTGATGTTTCCCAACCCAACCTTGCTCTACTCAGCTCTTCTGCCCTTACTCCAGGAAGAATTTTAACCTGCCTGTTTGAGAATGAGGAGATAATCATGGTCAAAGTATATCTAAATTTGAATTAATACAAGGTTTACTGTAAGATCTATCAGTGTAATATCACTGAGAAATTTATATGTATTAGTTCTTTTAGTCCTCATAAAACAGCTATGTAAAGTAGGTTCGATTACTATCACCCCTTCAAAGGTGAGGAAATTGAGGTTTTCAGAGACCTCACATAACATTCTCAAGGTCATATGACAATGTAAATAATGGTTGGGGGAAGGGTCAAGATCTGAAACTATGATATCTGAATATATAGCCCTTGCTCTTAAAACCTGTGCTACACCAGCTCTCTAGTTACTAGGCTGGTCCATTAGTAATTAAGTAAGAGATTAAACTAAGGCAGTCATGAAAGAAAGATCGAGGATAAATTAAGAGGCAAAACCGAATGACTTGATGACGACGGTATGACAGAGACATAGCAGTTACAGCAAGGGAAAACATTTTACATTCTGAACGATTACCAAGTTTCTGGTGTGAGTAATTCATGGACAATTACACAATTACACAGAATGAGAGAGAAGCAATTTTAGCCAGAACATAGTAACTTTTAAATAGATCGTGTTTAGCATAGCTCCAGAGCGAACCACCAGCATTGTAAGTAGTTCAAATCCGAGTGCAGTTAAGATGAGTGAGGGAGAACACAATCAAGGACAGCACCCTTCAGTACACCCATATTTATGAGTCAAACAGAAAAGGAGTTCTCAAGATTTAAGAGACAGATTTCAAACAGTTTCAAATGTAAATCACAAGCACATTTTACATCAAAAGCTGGCACACGAACACTGAACATTTATACTAAAATAAAAGAATCAAACAGGGTCAACTACTTTTTCCATTAACCACTCATGATTGACTTTTCATCACTCAACCAACTTACTTTTAGAAATGGACACAACCTCTAAACGTCAGTTGACTCAGTATGACCAAACAATCTTTCTATTCAGCTCAAGCTTCTCTTTCCTATACTCTGGATCAGTTAGCCTAAAGCCTTCAATCATCAATGCCCCTCTCCTTTCCCTTAGAAAGTAATTATGAATGGAAAAAAATACTGATGCACGTTCAGGTGGAAGAGGAGTGGAGGGGCATTTACACCTATGGCCTCTGATTACCTAAGTAGGAGGCCAGATCAAGTGATGAGAGCAAGAGTCTAATGAGCTGAGTGTTGAAAGTCTGAACTGACTAATCCAGGGAACTGGAAAAAGAGGCTGAAGAGAACAGTAATTTTATCAGGTAGTACCAGGAGCCCCAAGTTAGAAAAGTATCAACATTTCCAAAGCTAATTCCTCCTTCCACCTTGCATACCTGTCTCCTGTTCATTCCTATTCCTCTCCCCTGTGCACACGGTAACAGGCACCTAGGAAGCAGTATATATTTACTAAGAGGAAAGCAAAAAATAGTAACTAGATTATGAAGCAATAAGCCACTGATCTTTTTCTACAGAAATTTTATAGCAATGGAGAGATAGCAGCAGAAAGATTGTAGTATTAAGAATAGGGAGTTGGAGATGTGGAATGTCAAATGTTGCCCATTCTTAGAAAATGTTGGCAATCGAAACAAGAAGAGAATGATTTGCTATCAGAGGCAGAACAAAGAAGAATACTGCTTTATGCAGGGAAAAACTGGATATAATATGGAAAACAACTGAAATTAATTTATAATCAAATTGGCTTAACTCCTACAGAATAACACCATATAGTAATGTATTTAAAATTATGCTGGTAAGTATCCAGCAAATTCCACAAGTCCATTTTACCACTAAATAGAAAGTTGGCTTAACTGAGGTCATAGTTACATATGGCCAGTTATGTGTACATATAAACATATAAGACCTGACACATTATCAAACATAACAAACAAAATATATTTAGGAAATGCATTAAAAGCCTGGATGTTATCATAAAGCTCCTTGGTATTCGTTAAGCTTAATTCTGAAAGATATATCAGTCTTTAAATTAAAATTCAGAACCCCTGCATAGTTGGAAAACTATGAGTAAATGTAATGAGTAAATTCATTACTAAATATATTAATCTAATTCCAATACACAGCATTATCTGAATTAAGGTACCCAAGTTTTCTCAAATTGGAAACTTGTGTAAAAGTATTTAATACATTTTTTCATTGGTGATATGGGCAGGTTATAGCATGCTAGCTATAAAAAAAAGCAATTTTAAATAATAATAAATAGTTCAGCCAGCAATTTATTAAGAATAATCTTTATACTTTTAAAGGAAAGAAGAAAAGAAGAAGGAAAACGCTATGAAGATATATTTGGACCACAAAGGCCTAAAGTGTTTATCTGGTCCTTTATAAAAAAAAGTACTGAACATCTAATTTAAATAAATGATTTTTCACTAACCCAGGTAAAAACAATACGATATAACCAAAAACTTCAAGAATTCAAGTGTTTCTTGAAATCAAGTACTCAATTCAAAACTACAAGAAGTCTGCATCTTAGTGGGTATAGTCTACAGGAGAGCTCCAGTTTGTGTTATCTACACGCGACTTTGAGAAAACCTCAAGGCACTTAGGTGTTCTTTTCTCTATTTAGAGGGGAAAAAGGTATGGAGCTGAAAAGGCCCAGTGGAACTTGGAGCCATAACCATGAAGACCCAGGCCTCAATGGCTACCGGGGTCCATTGCATCTGCTCATTCACTGCATCCTTTGGGAGTCCACCCGAACTCTGCACTGAAAAGCCCCATCAGTAAGTCCTGGGAGAAGACTGCTCCAACCCCAGCTTACTAGCTGACAGGGAAATGGTAAGGCTCTGCCGCTCTTGGGATAAGGTATTTAATGTGAAAACACATTCAGTACAAGGACAGCGAAACAAAGTTTATCATGTCCTCCACGGTCTACTGGTCCGCCACTAAACACCACACACCCACCCCCAAACCTGACCCTGTAAAGGGAGCCATACTCCTAACAGGCAAAGAACAAGTATATCCCATTTGAAGAGGTTCAATAACTTGAGGGAGACCAAGGTGAACAATCAAAACCAGCCGACTGGCTCCTAATGAGGCAGAACTAATGGCAGAAACAAAAAAGAACTTGAGTATATAAAAATAAATAAATAAATAAAAGAACTCTCAGAAATGCAATCAGAATACACATCACAAATATAAGAAAAAGGGTTCTGCTGTAATTAAACATGATTTCCACATTTGTAAAAACTGAAGACCTGAAAAAAAAGGAAAGAAAAACTGGCAACTCCTAAGAAGCAAACTGATAGTTTGGAAGATCAAATTAAAAACACACTGCCCTGACCAGCATGGCTCGGTTAGTTGAGTGTCATCCTGCAAAAGCTAAAGGTTGCTGGTTCGATTTCCAGTCAGGGCACAGACCTGGGTTGCGGCCCTGTGTGCAAGAGGCTACTGATCAGTGTTTCTCTCACACATTGATGTTTCTTTCCCTCTCTTCCCCTCTCCCTAAGAAGAAATATAATTTTCAAAAAAAGCTAATCTTATAAAAAAAGAAAAACAAACACACCACCTTGATGGGGTAGTTCAGTTGGTTAGAGAATCATCTTACTACGACGCCAAGGTTTCAGGTTCCATCTCCAGTCAGGGCACATACAAGAAGCATCAACGAATGCATAAATTAAGTGGAACAACAAATTGATCTTCTTTTCTCTCTCTCTCTCTGTGAAATCAATAAATAGCCCTGGGTGGTTTGGGCTCAGTGGATTGAGTGCCAGCCTGCAAGCCAAAGGATCACCAGTTCTATTCCCAGCCTGCGCACATGCCAGGGTTGTGGGCCAGGTCCCCAGCAGGGGGTGTGCAAGAGGCAATCACACATTGATGTTTCTCTCCCTCTCTTTCTCCCTCCCTTTCCCTCTCTCTAAAACTAAATAAAATGTTTTAAAAAATAAATACAAATAAAATCGATAAATAAAAATGTGAAATACACGAATAGGGAGGACCAGAGGGCCAACTGTTTTATTGAAAAAAATCCGAATGTAAGGAACACATGCAGTTTAAAACTGTATTGTTCAAGGGTTATCTGTACGTGTAATTGGAGTCCTGGTAAAAGACTAAAAAGAATCGGAAAACTATTTTTTAAGTGGCCAATTTTTTTTCCAACTTGAACAAAACAATAATCCAGAGGTGTAAGACTCTTAATAATCCCTGAGGATAATACCTCTAAAATAAAACCATACCAAAGCCCATCATAAAATTAAACTGTTGCCCCGGCCAGTGTGGCTCAAAGGGTCATAGGTTCAATTCCTAGTCAGGGCACCACCCAGGTTGTGAGTTCAATCCCCAGCTGAGGCACAAATGAGAGGTAACCAAACCAATCAATGTTTCTCATATCTCCACACCACCACCCCCCACCTCAGAGCAATGAAAAAGTGTCTTCTGATGAGGATAAAAAAAAAATTTAAGCTGACAGACAATGCAAAAGACAAAAATTGCAGATCATATTCTATCTAATACATTGATTTCTATATTTATGAATGAAATACTGGTAGTCAACCTGGCAATCTGTCAACCAAGTTTTGTATCAGGAATTCAATTATTCAACAGCAGAAATATTAACAAAATAGTCCTACCAAGACAACTAAAGAAGAAAACTATATGGTTACATAAAAAGATGTTGAAGTGGCATAGGAGGGGGGAGGACCCCCCAAAACCAGAATTACCTTCTGGAGGGCGGGCCCCTTGTAGTACAGGCTTCCCCCACCACATGAGTGTTCTAGGAACCCACCTGTATCAGAGTACCAGCCGGTGTTGTTGTGAGAGGCTGCACTGGCTTCCGTGAATTTCTTTGAAGACTGTTTAATGCATTTGCCAAATTCATGATGGGTGAGTTACAAGCACACCTGCCCAAAATCAGTGTTCAGCTGTTTTTGACCAAAAATGACATGACCCTGTGCCTCACCCTCCCTATTCACCCGATCTCACCCCAAGTGACTTTTTTCTGTTTCCTCGGATGAAAAAAGACCTCAAAGGGAAACGTCTTTACCAATGTGGAAGAGGTGAAACAAAAAACGGCAGAAGCGCTAACAGACATCAAAATCAATGAGTTCAAAAACTGTTCTGAGTAGTGGGAAAAAAGTCTTGATGGGAGTACTGCGTCACATGGAGAGCACTTGGAAGGTGGCTGAAGTTTAAACATGTGAGAATAAAGACATAAGTTTTTATAAATAAATTCTGGGGGGTTTTGGGGGGCCCTTCTCATATGATAAAATTCAGATGTTAATAAAAAGTCTGAGAAATAAAAGCAAACAACTTAAATATGAAAAGAATCATTTACCAAAAAAATCAAACAGCATTAAAAAATGGCCAAAACATTAAAAACCTTTTCAATTTAAGTTAGAAACCAAGCACCACTTATCAAAGAAGCAAATCCAACAAAATAATTAATAATACAACCTCTGAAACCAGACAAATTAGGTATAAATTCCAAGCCCATCCCCTTCTGAGCTGCGTGGCTTTGGGTTAGTAGTTCCTTAACACTGGAGTCTTAAGACAAATGGGGATGATAATAATAGTTATCTACATCTCAGTGGTATTGGAAAACTGTGTATATTAATAACTGTAACTATCTGACACAGTTAAGTACTCAGAAAATGCTAGCTATTATTAGTTACTATTTGTATCAAAGATTTTTCCAGCATCACTGTGTAATGAATGGAACTTGCCACAATAATGAAAATCTGGTACATCTGTAGTGTCTGACACAGTAGCCAATACACCAGGTGGCCACTGACCGCTTGGTAAGGGGCTTAGTGCAACTTAATAAACTGAATATTTTAACTAGCCACAAGTGACTAGTGGCAACAGTACAGGACAATGCAGATCAAGAAAATGTAGAATAATTGAGATGTTACTCATTTTTCTAAAATACTAAAATTAAAAAGATAATTTGACAACAAAATGAATGTACAAAAGAAAAAATTGACAGCTAGCCAACTTCAACTAGTAGAAGAATAAAAAGCAAATCCTGTCTTCAAAGCACACATACAAAATGCAAAACTGGACAAAACCATTACACACACACACACATACACACACAAAACCACCTATTTCAGAGACGTGGGAAACAACCACTGTCAGACAAAATGGTAAGTGCTTATTCTACAAACACTGCTGGAGTTTCGGGTAAGAACAGTGAGAGGTACAGTACTGGCCTTTTTGCCTGAGAAGGATCCTGGATTCCCTACTCCCACCCAAGACTGTCTGGTCTGCAAGATCAGAGTTCATTAGAATACGGACTGACCATAAAAACGGCAGCTTGGTGCCATATGAGGGAGAATCAACGGGGGGTGAGTGCAAATGTGAGAACGGAATCTTTGCCAGTTAAAGTAGGTATCTCAGAGAAGAACAGCTTTGCTGCCTGAGGTTAGGTCACAGTTAGAGAGCAAGCAGCAACCCCAACAGAAAATTCAGATACTTAAAATGAGAGAGTCACAGAAGGACTATGATTTATAAAACTCTCCACAAGTACCTAGCCAACTGAAAAGGAGACCCAAGAAAGCCCAGCAAAAACTAAAGGCCAAGTGAGACTAAAAACTGCTTGCAACTTTGAATGTGATTCCAAAACCACAGAGATCAATCATTAGTGGGTGTAAGGACAGGTTGAAGATACTGGATCACAACTTCTGCCCAAAGCACTGGATGACTACCAAGCTATGCAGATACTGGAGCAACTCCCAGGAAGCCAGGCAAAACAATTTTTTAAAACATACTGAAGAGAGACGTCAGTGGCTATATACTGTACAGAAGACAGATTCCATACTTTAAGTCTAAATAAGTTACTAAAAAATAATCAACAACCTACAGAAACATAAACCAGAATTCAGAGTTGTTACATTATCTTAGATTTAATTATGGAAACACTAAAAGAAACAAAAAAAAGTGTAACCTACTCTCAGGGGGGAAAAAATCAGTCACTAATCAAATGAATCCAGAGACTGCAGTTAGTAGACAAACATTTTTTTTTAATATATTTATTGATTATGCTATTACAGTTGTCCCATTCCCCCCCAACTCCACTCCATCCTGCCCACGCCCTCCCTCCCACATTTCCCCCCTATAGTTCATGTCCATGGGTCATACTTATAAGTTCTTTGGCTTCTACATTTCCTACACTATTCTTACCCTCCCCCTGTCTATTTTCTACCTACCATTTATGCTACTTATTCTCTGTACCTTTCCCCCCTCTCCCCCTCCCACTCCCCTACTGACAACCCTCCATGTGATCTCCATTTCTGTGGTTCTGTTTCTGTTCTAGTTGTTTGCTTAGTTTTCTTTTGTTTTGGTTTTAGGTGTGGTTGTTAATAACTGTGAGTTTGCTGTCATTTTTACTGTTCATATTTTTTATCTTCTTTTTCTTAGGTAACTCTTTAACACTTCATATAATAAGGGCTTGGTGATGATGAACTTCTTTAACTTGACCTTATCTGAGAAGCACTTTATCTTCCCTTCCATTCTAAATGATAGCTTTGCTGGATACAGTAATCTTGGATGTAGGTCCTTGCGTTTAATCTTGGGTAATGTAATTATGATGTGCCTTGGTGTGTTCCTCCTTGGGTCTAGCTTCTTTGGGACTCTCTGAGCTTCCTGGACTTCCTGGAAGTCTGTTTCCTTTGCCAGATTAGGAAAGTTCTCCTTCATTATTTGTTCAAATAAGTTTTCCATTTTTTGTTCTTCCTCTTCCCCTGGCACCCCTATAAATCGGATGTTGGAACATTTCAAGATGTCCTGGAGGTTCCTAAGCCTCTCCTCATTTTTCCGAATTCTTGTTTCTTCATTCTTTTCTGGTTGGATGTTCCTTTCTTCCTTCTGGTCCACACCGTTGATTTGAGTCCCAGTTTCCTTCTCATCACTATTGGTTCCCTGTACATTTTCCTTTGTTTCTCTTAGCATAGGCTTCATTCCTTCATCTACTTTTTGAACAGATTCAACCAGTTCTGTGAGCATATTGATAACCAGTGCTTTGAACTGTGCATGCAATAGGTTAGCTATCTCTTCCTCGCTTAGTTGTATTTTTTCAGGAGCTTTGAAGTGTTCTGTCATTTGGGCCATTTTTTTTTCCTTTTTTTGTCTTGGCCCATGTGTTACTTTAAGGGGCGGAGCCTTAGGTGTTCACCAGGGCGGGGTAACGTTGGTTGCTGTGCTGTGACGCTGTACGTGGGGGAGGGACCCAGAGGGAGCAATGGCGCCCGCTTCACTCTCCTCCGGATTTCAATCTTTCACTCCGATACCCACAATCAAACTGGGCCCCTCTGGTGCTGGTTCCTGAGTGGGTGGGCTTGTGCATGCTCTAGGCCCCTGTGCGTCTCTCCAACGACCTCTCCCGTGAGGCTGGGAGTCTCTCCTGCTGCCGCCCCAACCCCCACGGGTGTTTTCAATCAAAGGTTTGAGGCTTTATTTCCCGGAGCTGTAGCCCTGGGTTGCGCGGTCTGCTTTGCTCCCCGCCATTCGTCCGGTTTATCTATGTTGGAATGTGGGGCTGCGGTGTGCTACCCGCACTCTGCCTGCCCCGCTCTCTGCCACTCTGAGTCCGGCCCTCTCGGTTTATCAGCGTGAATGTGGGGCCGCAGGGGCCGCTAGTGCTCGGACTGCCTGCGCCATTTGTCCCTCACTCCGCCAGTCCCGCCACAGCCACGCGAGTCCTCTCCACCCTGGTGCCCATCTCCGCCCCTCCTACCGGTCTAGATGAATGTTTATTTTTTATTTCCTTGGTGTCGTACCCCCTTGCCGTTCGATTCTCTGTCAGTTCTGGTTGTGCGAGGAGGCGCAGTGTGTCTACCTACGCCACCATCTTGGTTCTCAAGTAGACAAACATTTCAAAACAGCTATTATAAATATTTCCAAGAATAAAAGGTACATTTCAAATCATAAAGTAACATACGAAGGCTATTCCTCAACATACAGAAAGTCTCAAGAAAGAACTAAAAATGACAGTAACGACCTATAAAAATAAAATGTACAATGTCCATAATAAAAATTCCATTACATATTTCGGCTCAATAGATAAATTAGAAGTATCCAATCCAAAAAAGGAAAATAGACCTAAAAAAGAAACAGATCCTCAGAGTCCACTGGGCTTACACCAAGAACTCCAACACGAGTGTAATGGGAGGTCCCAGGAGGTGAATAAGGAATGGGAAAAGTAAAGAATGGACAGAAATGTTCCAAACTTCATGAACTACATTAATCTGAAGATCCCAAAAGTTAGAACTCCAAATATGATAAATACCAAGTGACTCAAACCTAAAGATATCATAGTCAAAGAGCTGAAAGACCAAGATTTTCAAAGAAAATCTTGAAAGCAAGAAAAAAACAATTCACATATAGAGTAACGACAATTAACATCTGACTTTTCATCAGAAATACTAGAGGCCAGAAAGCAATTAAACGACATAATTAAAGTACTGAAAGAAGACTATAAACCCAGACTTCTATATCAAGCAAAACTATTCTTCAAAATGAAGGCAAAATAAAGACATCCACAGATAAACAAAAACTGAGACTGTCACATGTTTATACCATAAGAAATACTTTATGAGATCCATCAGACTAAAAAGGATTGAAACCAGACTGTGACTCAGGTCCACAGGAAGGAAATGAGAAACACTAGAACTAATAAACATGGAAGACATAAAGACTATTTTTCCTCTTAATTTCTTTAAAAGGAACATAAGACTGTTTAAAGCAATAATCGTAACAATGTACTGATAACTTTTTAAACATATAAATAGAATAATATAACAGTAACAGTACAGAGTATGGGATGGGTCTATAGTGGAACAAAGATGCTATATTTTTTTAAACTTTAAAAAATTGATTCCAGAAAGAGGATAAGGGAGGGAGAAAGGGACAGAGAGAACCATCAATGTGAGAAAGAAACTGATTGGTTGCCTCTTGCATGCACCGCAACCAGGGATCAAACCCGCAACCCAGGCATGCGCCCTGACCAGGAATCCAGCCGGCGACCTGGTGGTTTGTGGGACAACACTCAACCAACTGAGCCACATCGGCCAGGGCAAGATGCTATATTTTAAGAAAATTAATAGAGAATTACCCAGAAGTGGTCTGTGATAAAGGCATGCTCCAACTGCTATAGCAAAAACTAAAAAACCAAATTATAGAGAAAATTTTAAAATATACCAAAAACACTAGATAACGAAAAAGGCTTAGTAAAGGATAGGGCCAGAAGCAAAACTGACAGGACACAGCTATAAAACATACAGAAAATGGCCAACCTATATCCAACCGCATCATTACTTACATTAAATATAAATAAACTAAGCACTCCAATAAAAAGGAAGGTACTGTCAGACTGTGTAAAACACAAAATCCAACTACCTGCTGTCTAAAATATGTATTTCCAGACTCAGAAACACAGCAGGGTGCATGCAGAAGGTGGTGGAAAGGTACATCATGAGAACAGTAACCGTAAGACAGACAGAGTGGCTGTACTAACATGGGCGGGGGAAGCTCTCAGATGAAGAACACGACCAATCACGAAGATCAACATTTTGTATGTTAAAGGGTGATTACGTAAGGACAGAGTGACAATTACAAATGTCTATGCACCTAACAAATATATGAAGCAAGAACTGCTATATTAAAGGAGAAATGAAAAATCCAACAATCCCAGTTGAAGATTTCGATATTAATCTCTCAGGGACTGGTTTTTCAGAAGCTGTACTAGTAAGGACACAGAAGCTGTGAACACCACCATATGCAACTTGATATAACTGACACACGGAACACTCCATTCAAAACCAGCGCAGTGCACATTCTGTCCAAGCACAAAGGGAACACTCTCAAGGACAGATCATTCCTGAGTCCAGAAAAGGGCACACTATGGCCCACAGGCCAAATCAGGCACAGCATGTTCCTGTATGGCCTACCACCTAAGAATTGGTTTTTCCTTTTAAAGAGCTATCAGAGGGTTTTTTCCTCCTGACACCAAGTATCTAGTATCTTTTCCAACTCTCTTGACACCAACTGGGTGTCCTACAATTCAATTCTGACCCTAACTACCTTTGAGTTAGCATTAGATTGCGCACGTTAAGTCTCTTTTCACAAGACAGCCCCCACTTAAGATGCCAGTCACAGTTCAAGGGGTTTCTACAACCCGTTCTTCAAGTTCAATTATTCACAAGAGCAACTCACAGAACTCAAG
This sequence comes from Desmodus rotundus, assembly GCF_022682495.2. Classification (NCBI taxonomy): domain Eukaryota; kingdom Metazoa; phylum Chordata; class Mammalia; order Chiroptera; family Phyllostomidae; genus Desmodus; species Desmodus rotundus. Next base: position 63,937,393 of record NC_071398.1, read on the forward strand.
GAAAAGTGCTTTCCTTACTATCACTGATTTATTACAAAGGATACAACTCAGGAACATGCACATGGAAGAGATCCATTGGGAGCGGTATGGGAAGGAGTGGGGAGCACAGGGCTTCCACGCCCTACCCAGGCACTGCACACTTTCCCAACACATGGATGTATTCACAGATCCAAACCTCTCCAAACGTCACCGCTTAGGGTTTTTTATGGAGGTTCCATTATACAGGCACAATTGAGCCCGATCTCCAGACCCTCTCCCTTCCTTGGAGGTCCAGGAACATTTAGCCCCACCCTCTAATCATGTGGTTGATTTCTCCTACCAGAGCCCATCCTGAAGCTATCCAGGCCCTAGCTGAGTAGCTCAGCTGGTTAGAGCACCTATGTCAGGGGTTGTAGGTTCAATCACCTAAGGGCACATACAAGAGTCAACCAATAATGCATAAATGCATAAAGTGGAACAATGATTGGATGGTTTTAATTTTTTAAAAAAATGGTATCCAGAGGCCCACTAAGAGTCATGTTCTCAGGAGGCTGGCCTCCGGTGCAGCGAAATGGGGCTTATTATGGACAACAAAAGATGTTCCTTTCACCCCTATCACTCAGTCTTACCTGCTCTATTTCAGAAACACCAGGGACAAAGACCAACAGAAATCTTATGTGCCCTACAAAGCCTAAAATATATATTACCTGGTCCTTTCCAGAAATAGTTTGCAAACTCCTATGCTAATTAAGACAAAGCTCCATGGCTGGTGTGGCTCAGTGGACTGAACGCCCACCTGCAAACCAAATGTTGTTGGTTCGATTCCTGATCAGGGCACATGCCTGGGGTGCAAGAGGCAACCACACATTGATGTTTCTCTCTCTTTCTTCCTCCCTTCCCCTCTCTTAAAAAAAAAAAAAGAAAGACAAATCTCAATAATCTGAAAAGGCTTTAAATCATACATAGTTTGTTTTCCTACCAGAATTAAATTTAATTAGGAAGTAAAAACAAACAAATCTGGAAAGCCCCAAATATTTAAAAATTTAAACAAACTTCTAAATAACCAATAGGCAAAAGAAGAAATAACAAGGATATGAGAAAATATCTTGAAATGAATAAAAATTAAAACTAGCATGTACGTCACAGCATGTACAGGAAGCCGTGCTTAGGGCCAACAGGACTTTCCCCCTCTGCGCTGCCCCATGTGGTGGCCGCTGGACACTATTCTAGCACATCTACAATATGACTAGAGTGACTGAGGTGCTCAATTTTACTCAGCTTTAATTTTTACACTAATAGGATATTAGCTAACATGTGACAACACAGGATTAGAGGAAATTTATAGCTTTTAAGATTTAAACAAGAAAAAAACATCGAAAACCAATGATCTGAATATGCCCCTCAATACCACAAATCAGACCTGCATTAAATAGAATGAAATAAAGATCAGAGCAGTTATCAATTGTGGGGGGCAGGGTGCAACCCAAAGATGGTTCTTCGAAAAGACCCACAAACTGATACACAATTAGCTTGATGGAGAAGAAGGTACAACTAAGAAAGGAAGGTGCAGTCCTGGCCAGTGCAGCTCACTCAGCTGGCTGGGCGTCCTTCCAGAGGGAAAGGCTGGCACAGGCCTGGGTTGCAGGTTAACCAACAGATGTTTTTCTCTCACACCGATGTTTCTCTTTCTTTCTCCCTTCCTTCCCCTCTCTCTAAAAATAGTAAATAAAAACTTTTTTTAAAAATAAAGGGAAGGTGGAGAGGGAGGAGAAAAGAGGGAGGGAGAGAGGAAGGAAGGAGGAAGGAAGGAGGGGGAAGGAGGGAAAGGGGAGGGAGGGCAGGGGAAGAGAACAAAGATTACCAAAATCAACAGTGCAAGAATAAAACACGGGATCTGTAACAATAGATCCTACACATATCACAAGTATTAGGGCAACATTATGAATGTGTTTAAGCCAACAGGTTAGATAACTTAAGTCAAATTCCTAGACAACATTAATTATCAAAACTGACTCAAGAAGAAACAGAGAAACTGAACATACTAGTATCGAGTAAAGAAACTGCATTAGTAGCTGAACATCTTCTACAAATCAAAGTCCAGGCCCACCGGGTTTGCTGAATTCTCTCAAAGAGAAAAATTATATAAACCACATAGAAACTCTTTAGGAAACAGAGGAGAAGGAAACATTTCATAGATCATTTTAAGAGGCTAACATCACCCTGTTACCAAAGACATAAGTTAAAGGCATCACAAACAAAATATTACCAGAAAACTACAGACTGGGGAGCAGACATGTGTTTAGAAGAGGCAATAAGGATCATTCCCAAGTTTCTGGCTTAGGAAATGACAGTGATTAGGCAGGAAGATAAAGCTTATAAAAAGAGTTATAGAAACAGCTGAGATGAATTCAACTTCAGACACGGTAAAATTGAGGTGCATCTGAGCCAATCAAGAAGAGATGTTATAGAGGCAGTTATGTTAAACAAAACTCGACTTAACTGAGACTGAATAAGGTAATGTAGCATCTTATTATCAAGTAATGGCCTACCTGACAAGATTGTACTCTCAATATCTTCCTAGCCATTATGTTGTTTTAAATTTGCTGATAACGTAACTACTACTTCATATTTCAGTGATTTGTGATTTTAAATGAGTTGTCACTACATAACCATTTATATTTTCCATGTCTTATTTAATAAAAGTTGAACTGGAGGAAAAACATCTTAGCTAAATAACCTTGACTAAGACACTCTGACCTGTAATTTTTTTCATTTGCAAAAGTAGATTGTATTGATCATCTCTTCAATCTTTAGAATTAAGTGTTCACTTAAAGATACCTGCACTCCCACACTCGTGAGGACATTATTCACAATAGCCAGGGCACGGCAACAACCTGAATGTCATCATCAACAGGTAAGTGGGTAAAGTGATTTAACACCATTTGCAAACACGTGGATGGATCTTTAGGACATTATGCTAAGTGAAATACCCAAAGACAATTACTGCATGGTATCACTTACATGTGGAAGTTTTTAAAAAAAGTCAAACTCACAAAAACAGAGGAGGAGAGTCGCTGCCAGGAACTGGAGGATGGGGAAACAGGGAGAAGTTTGGTAGGAGGTTACAAACTTTCTGCCATGAGGGGAATGAGACCTGAGGGTCTAAAGCGTAACAGGGTGACTACAGTTGGTTACACCATGTAAAAGAGCAGAACTTAAATGTGCTCACCAATACAGACATAAAAACATGCGAGGTGATGGATGTGTTCATTGAATAGATGGGAGGAATTCTTTCACAATGTGTATGTATACCAAATCATGACGTAAACATTAATATATAAGAATTGTGTCCATTATACTTCAATAACACTGGAAAAGGGGGGGGGATCCTCAGAATCTCCACTGTCATGGTTTTTTTTTAATTATTTTGAGAGCGAGAGCGAGCACAAATTGTTGTTCCACTTTTTTATGCATTCATTGGTCAGTTCTCGTGTGTGCCCTGATGGGAACACACAACCCTGGCGTATCAGGACAGCACTCTGACCAACTGAGCTACGTGGCCAGGGCCTCCACTGCCACGATTCAAATAAAAGAGGCTCTAATTAAGCCAACATCATTTTTAACACCTAAACTGCTAAAAAAAAAAAAACCCAAAACAACAACAACAACAACAACAACAACAAACCCTCCTACCCCTCCCTATTAATGGGTAATAACAAGGAGCTGAACTTCTACCCCCACTTAGCAACAACAAAAAGGAACAGGTGGTGGGACATGGGGCAAGTCATCACTCCATTCCCTATCCCATTCTCTAGCATGCTAAGGTCCCTGAGGGAGCTGAGATTCCACCCCATCCTGCAGCCAAACGTTGGCATGAGTCATCCCTACTGCTTCCTCCATCCCTAGTGTCAGAGGGGCTCAGTGGAACCAAGCTTACATGCAACAAAGTTGTATGAGTTAGTATCCAACTTTGTTGGGAAAAACCCAGGGGGAGCTTCAATTCCATCTCATCCACTGGCAACAAGGCAGTGACAGTCAGCCTCCACTTTTGCTGGTATACTATCAGCAGGACCCAAACAGAAGCTGAGCATATACACCCACCTGGCCAGTCAATGTCTTCAACAGGAAGACTGCTTGCTAAAAAAAGATTAACTAGGACCTCAACTGACAGATATAATAACCAAAATTCAACAAACTCAAAAATCACTATGAAATAAAACCAGAAAAATTATAATTAATGAGAAAAGACAATTATCCTAAGACAACTTATTTAAGAAAATCTACTACATTTTGGTTTAAAAAAAAAATGTCACCCTTGCTGATGTGGCTCAGTGGATTGAGCACGGGGCTGCAAACTGAAAGCTTGCCGGTTCGATTCCTAATCAGGGCACATGCATGCGCTGCAGGCCAGGCAGTCCCCAGTTGGGGGTGTTCAGGAGGCCCCACTGATGTTTTTCACAGAGATGTTTCTCTCCCTGTCTTCCTCTTCCCTTCCCCTCTCTCTAAAAATAAAAATCTTTTTTTTTTTAAATGTCTATGGGACTTAAGCTATAACCCACTCCCCTTCCCACCAAATCACCATGACGAAAGCAACAGTCCCGGTAGATATGGCCAAAAAGACCTCTCCCACCAGCTCCAAGTCCCCAAGAAGTGGCAGGCCACCAGCATTTCTGATCCCACACAGCTCTGGATTGCAAAAGCTAATAAATTCAAGGTACTGTGGCCAAGAAATCAGAAGCTCCTTCCTCCATGTAGTCCCAACCCATAGGGTACAACTTTATCCCAGGTACAACAGGACAAAAATAATGGGGCGACTGGCTCAAGTGCTTATAGGGCAGCAGTCCCATGCCTAAGGAGATGCAAGTAAGACCAGAGGCTCCTGCACCTCAGCCAGCACCCTCAGCACAGCAAGAAGTGAATCACTTGCTGGCCCTACCTACAGCTCCAGAGCAGTGGCTCCCAGAATTTGCCCAGGGGGAGAGGCAGACTATAGGAAGAGAGCTGAAGCTTTTCCCAAGAGAACTGACTGCATTTGGAAGAGTATGCAAAAGTTCTAACCTAAGGGCATTCTTAAAAACAGTAAATGTTGGTGCTAAACAAGTAAGAGAAAGCTAGCAGCTCTGAGAGAACCGGCTAAACCATAGGCTAGCTAGCTTCCTATACACCCAAAGAACCTAAAAAGAAGCCCTGTTAGGGTCATAACCAACCTCAAAGACTAACTTCTAAAACTACCTCTGAAAGCAGTCTGAATATAATTACAACAGACTGGAAAAGTAATGTCTCATAAAACTGTCAAAAACAACACAGTAACCAGACCACCATTAGCAGAGCCTGACAGCTCAGTGTGATGCCCACAGAGGCAGAGAACTTAACACAGATCAAGGAAATGAGCCCTCCTAAAACCATAGTGTTCCAGGGTGACCCAGGGTGACCACGTGTCCAAGGTTATGCTTTCTGACAAGAGACATCAGAGGCTTCACACTACCCTGTTGTGGCAAATACAGTGAAAAATAAACCTGACCTCATTAAAATAACCCAGTGAAGTTACTACTAAAAAAAAAACCAAAAAAACTAGCACCCCCCAGGGATAGGGAGATCTGTATCGTAAAAGGCAAAAATGGAAAAATGAAGGCACAAAGGATAGCAGGTGTGGGGGGAGGGGCACACAGTGACAGGTATAAATACAACTAAACAGTAAAGCATTGAATGTGAATGAATTAAACGACCCAACCAAAAGACAAGAGATTGTCAGGATGGACCTAAAGAAAAACAACAGGAGCCAACTATACACTGTCTACAAAAGACACAATTTAGATTCCATATGTGAATAGGCTCAGAGTAAACAGGTGGGAAAAGATGTATCATGCAAACAGCAACCGAGGGGAGAGCTGGAGTGGCTATACTTAATTTCAGCAGGCAGAATAATGGGCCTCCAAAGATATCTTACCTCCTAATCCTCAGAATCTGTTGAGAAATAAAAGATCAGTGTAACAAAACTCAGTTGTAGTTTTATGCAGTGAAAGAATAGTAACTGTGAAGAAATCAAAAAAAAAATGAAATTAAGAAATTTCATTTACGAAGCATCAGAAAGAATAAAATACTTAGGAATAAAAATTTCAAGTGTAAAACGTATATTCTGAAAACTATAAAACACAGTTGAAATAAAGACGACCTAAATAAATGTTAAGACACCCTATGTTTGTGAACTAGAAGACTTTATATTGTTAAAATAGCAATAGTCTCCAAAACTGACATACAAATTCAGTATGATTTCAAAATCCCAGGTGGCTTTTTGTGAAATTGACGAGCTGATGCTAACATTTCTATGGCAAGTCAAGAGACCCAGCACAGCTAAAACAATCTTGAAAAACAACAAAAGGGGCGGGAGGGGAGACTTGCCCACAATTTCAAAACTTAACACAAAGCTTTAGTAAGGAAGCTAATGGGCTACAGTCAAAAGGATCCACATGTGGATGCACAGAGTGAACCTGAGAGTCCAGGAATAAAAATTCAGGCCAGCACTTGGGGCGCTGGGACAATCCAACAGGGAAAGAGCAGGACAGCTGACCCCTGAACAACATGCGTTTAAACTGCCCAGGTCCATTAAATGTGAACTTTTTTAAATAAATACATGTGTAAATTTTTTTGGAGATTTCCTTACTACCATGAAACAATTATATCAATTACACTAGGCTACCATCAATCATATTGCTGCTTTTTCATTATCAATGCATGAATCATTATGCCTGTAAATAAATAGGAATATCTTTTTCACATTATCTTTTCACTTTTTGATGTCTAGTAGTACATATAGCATCTACAGTATTTTTTTTATCACATAAGACAACACTGATGTAGATACTGACAGACAATTCATCTTGTAAAGACACTGTAAGCTTATGGTATTGATAAATACAGTACACTGCTATAAATGTGTTTTCTCTTTATGATTTTCTTTTCTCCTTACTTCATTATAAAAATACAGAATGTAAAACATATAAAATACAAAACATGTGTAATCTACTGCTTATGTTATCAGTAAAGCTTTATTAGTTAAGTTTTGGAGGAATAATGGGGGGATAAAGGCGAGGGCAGGGACTCGGCGCCTCTGATCCTCTCACTCTGTTGAACAGTCAACTGTATTTTCAATAAATGGTGCTGAGACACTAGATATCCGCATGCAAAATAATGAAGCCGGACCCTCACCTCACATACAAATTTTACATAAAAACTTAACTTGACTACATCATGGATCCAAGTGTAAACGCTAAACCTGTAAAGCTCTTAAAAGGAAATACAAGAGTACATCTGCATGACCTGGGCCAGGGAACGGTTTCTTAGATGTGGCATCAAACATGAAAGCGCGCACACACACAAAATAAACTGTACTTCGCTAAAACTGGACTTCAGCACAACTTTTGTGCTGCCAGCTCTATGAATACGATCAATGCCAACAAGTTGTACACTTAATAATGGGTAAAATGGCAAATTTTCCTACATATTTTTTCACAATAAAAGAGAAGTTTTAAAAAAAAATAGCAAGGTGTTAAAAATATTTGTGCAACAGGATACCATCAAAAAAGTGAAAGACAACCCCAAAATACAAGATACAATACATGCAAATCAGATATGAGGATCTACTATCCAGAATATGCAAAGAACTCTGACAACTTCACGTCAAATAATCCAATTAAGTAATGGGCAAGGCCCTGACTGGTGTGGTCCAGTTGGTTGGGCATCATTCCACAAAGTGAAAGGCAGCTGGTTCTGTCCCTGGTCAGGGCACATGCAAGAAAAACAGATCAATGTTTCTCTCTCACATCGATGTTTCTCTCCCTCTTTCTCCTTCCCTTCCCCTTGCTCTAAAAATTAGTAAACTATTTTTTTTAAATCCTTCAATAATAGGCAAAAGGCTTAGAGGGTCAGGTTCCATTTCTTCAAAGAAGAAATAGCAATAAAATACACATGAGAAGATGTTCAACATCACTAACCATCAGGAAAAGGCATATTAAAACTACAACGAGATACCACTTCACCCTCACCAGGATGGCACCCATACAAAAGATATACCAACAACTGTTGGCAAGATTATGGAAAAATCGGTACCCTCACCCATGGTGCTGATAGGAATATACTCGGAAAACGGTACGGCCACTTCGGGAAACAGTCTGGCAGTTCCTCAAAGAGTAAATATAGTTACTATAAAAACTAGAAATCCCATCCTCATACACACACAATAAAAGTAAAAATATGTTCATGCAAAAATTTGTAAAAAAAAACATTCAAAAGCAGCATATTTATAATAGTCAAAAAAGGGGGGAAACTCAAGTGCCCATCAACTGATGAACAGATCATCAAAATGTGGTATAGCCACAAAACAAAATATTATTCAAGCCCAAAAAGAATGATGACCTGCCCTGGCCAGTGTGGCTCAGTTGGTTGGAGCATGGTCTGTAAACCAAAAGGTCGCAGGTTCAATTCCCAGTCAGGCACATGACTGGGTTGCAGGTTCGGTCCCACTCAGGGTGCATATGAGAGGCAACCAGGTATGTTTCTCTCCCTCTCTCTCTCCCTCCCTTCCCCACTCCCACAAAATAAATAAAATCTTGATAAAAAAGAAAAAAAAGAGTTTTGTGTCAATGCATGCTACAGCATATATGAACCTTGAACACTCTGTACTGAACGAAAGAAGCCTGTGACGGAAGACCACATATTCCATGATCCCATTTATATGAAACGTTCAGAAAAGGCCAATCTGTAGGAGACTGAAAGCAGATCAGTGGCGATGTCTAGGTCTGGGAGAGGGTACTGTGGATAAATGGGGAGTGACCACCAACTGAGCACAGGACGTCTTTCTGGGCTGATGAAAGCATTCTGAAACAGACTATGTGATGGTGGGCAACGCTGTGAATACACCTGAAACCACTGGATACCTCAACTGTGTGAACTGTACCTCAATAAAGTCCTCATGTTTTTTAAAGAATAGCTATATTAACACCAAAGAGATTTCAGAACAAAAAAACAAAAAATCTCCAAGATACATTTTTAAATGAAAAATTAAATGTGGCTATTCACATAAAAGAGAAAAATGGTTTTTATTTGCATTTACATAGGGTCAGGTCTCATTATTCACAGTAGTTATGTTCTATGAAGTTGCTATAAAATATAAATTAGCAGATACTGAGTCATCACTAGGGGAAATTCAGGGTTGGTTCCTGCAAGACACTGGATTGGCACATTTTCATCTACCAATCAAATATAATCTTTTATGCGTATTTCATAAACACGATTTAGTATGTATTCTAGGTTTATTAAGTTGAAATGGAGCCATCAGCACTGTAACTTCTGTAACACTCTAAGTGCCTTGAAGAAAGCTTATTCAACACGCATGTTCTCCATGAAGTATGCACAGTCTTCTTCATGGAGACTATGCAGAAACACTACACAGCACTTCGGCTCCACGTTTGAGGGTCATTTTAAACAGTGAAATCAAAAAAATGTACAAAAATGAGAAAAACGGGGCACAGAACAGGGATACGAAGGATATTAATTTCCAGCATGACAACTGAAGGAAAGCAGAGCATCGCCTTGTTCTCCTCAGCGGGAAACACGTGCACTGGGCGGCTCAAGTATTGTGCCACTTTGCACATGTCCGCAAGTGAAAAAGTGCCACAATGACTGATTTCACAGTTACAAATTAATTTTAGTGCCTAGGTGAATTCTAAAACACAGAACCACAAAAAAATGAGAAACGATTCTATATAGTTTTAAAATCTCTGGAAGGAAAAACAATTTTAAAGTATTTTTTATTGTGGCAAAATAAAGTTTAGCATTTTTACCATTTTCACATATCTCATTCTGTAGCGTTAATTACATTCAGAATGTAGTGCAACCAAACTGTTTTCCACAATGGCAGCACCACTTTACATTCCTACAAGCGATGTTCAAGGGTTCTAATTTTTCCATATCCTTGCCAACACTTTGATTTTTTCATTAGAAGCAACCTAGAAGTGGTGTCTTATGGTTTTGATTTCCATCTCTAATAACTAATGATTCTGAACATCTTTTCATGTGCTATCCGCCACATGCAGATCTTCATTTATTTATTTATTCAATCATTCATTCATTCATTCATTCATTTTTAGAGGGGAAGGGAAGGAGAAAGAGAGGTAGAGGAAACATCAATGTGTGGTTGCCCCTCACGTGCCCCCTACTGGGACCTGGGACCTGGGACCTGGCCCACAACCCAGGAACATGCCCCAGGCTGGGAATCGAACCAGCAGACCCTTTGGTTGCCAGGTTGGCACTCAGTCCACTGAGCTATGCCAGCCAGGGCTATATGTATATCTTCTTTAGAGAATTGTCTCTTCAGACTTTCGGCTCATTTAACTTGGATTCTTTATTATTAGGTTATAAGCATTCTTTGTATATTCTACGTGTTGGATTATTATCTATGACAAATAAAAGCACATCACAATAAAATATCTAAAGGCCAATAAACAAAGAAAAAGATGCTCAATTTTACAGGTCTACATGTCCATCAACATGGCTAAAATGTCAAAGACAGGTAATATCATCAAGTATCAGTAAGGATATGAAGCATTTAAGAATCTCAAACAGCCCTGGCTGGTGTGGCTTAGTGGACTGAGCACCCACTTGTGAACTGAAGGGTCACTGTTTCCCATATAGGTCATACGCCTGGGGTGGGGGAGGCAATAGATCAATGTTTCTCTCCCTCTATTTCTCCTTCCCTTCCCCTCTCTCTAAAAATACATAAATAAATAAAATCTTTAAAATTATTAAGTCAGTCGAACTAACTATAAAATAATTATATCCAACTCAAATACAAGTGACTAATCAGATTCTGAGTTAGGACAAAGGTAGAAAACTGACAGCCTATCTGGTATTATGTGTTTAGCCAAAATGGAGTATTTTTTAAGTTCAAATTTTACTGCTTTTTGGCTGAGTAAAGCCTTCATATTCCATGTCTTATATGCTCTGCTATTATCTGCATATGAAACAACCACATCTAGGTAAAACTGTACCTCTGCCATAGTAGCCTCGATTGTAGTTTTTTAAAAATTTTATTTATTTACTTTTAGAGAGAAGGGAAGGGAGGGAGAAAGAGAAGAAGAGGCACATCAATGTGTGGTTGCCTCTTGTGCACCACCCCCACTGGGGACCTGGCCCACAACCCAGGCACGTGCACTCATGGGGAATCGAACCAGCGACCCTTTGGTTTGCAGGCTGGCGCTCAATCCACTGAGACACACTAGCCAGGGCGGGGAGAAATCTGTTTAATCTGGATATTAGCATTCTATTAATAAACCACAAGTGGGATGACAGGCCTCAGTGGTCTAGAATTTTTACCTGGAAGTCAACATGAGGCCTGGCATCAGAAAGCACAGTAAATATTTTCTGCTTTGTGGGCAAAGACAGTATCAAGAGTATTGTGTAGGTATGTATGTAAAAAAGAAAACAAACTTCCAATTTTCATTCACAAAATTCATAATAATAATCTAGTAAAGATTTTTGTAATAAAAATCTACTAATAAGAATGATGACATTCTTTGTAACAGATAATGTTTTACTTAACTAGGAAGATTTAATTAACTCACCATCAGTGAAGAGTTTTTCCTTGCCTGGAAAACAAATAATCCATGCAAAAACTAACCTTGATTTCACTTTTTTTTTTAATTTTTAAGAAAGTCTGCTGTGATGAGATAATCCATTTTTAATTTCTAATTTCTCTGTCCATTGCCTTCCTGTGAGTTGGGAATATCATTACTAGTAATCTGGTATTGTCTATATGTTGTACTCTGTTGTATAAGCAAGTAGGTACATAGCTATACAGAACTATAGTAAAAGTGAATAATAAACACTTTGCCAACTAATTCAAAAAAGAAATAACTCAACATTCCACTGTGCATTAAATGTATGACATATGAAATCCACATTTCTCATTTCAAATGATAGGTATGCACCAAAAATTAAAATATTTTTGTAAACGTCATGCTACAGCCATTCATATATATGTCTATTAAGTTATTACCGCATCACTGCAATTTGTAGTACACCAAGAAGCAGTGCAAAGCAGTGAGTACCACACAGTCTTTGCCACCACTATTCATTTTGCCATTGCAGCATGAAAGCAGCCATAGATAACACATAAAGAAATGGGCATGGCTGTATTCCAAAAATGTTACTGATGGCCCTGACCAATGTGGCTCAGTTGGTTGGGCGTCGTTCCACAAAGCAAAGGGTCGTCTGTTCGATTCCCATGCAGGGCACATGCCTGGGTTGTGGGTTTGTCCCCGGTAAGGGCATGTAAGAGAGGCAACCAAGAGAGGTTTCTCTTACATTGATATTTCTCTCCCTCTCTTTCTCCCTCCCTTCCTCTCGCTCAAAATAAATAAAATCTTTTTTTTATGTTATTTATAGCACAAAGTTTAATTTCATATAATTTTTACATGCCACAAAATATTCTTTTGATTTTTTTCAACTGTTTAAAAATATAAAAATCCTTCTTAGCTCGTAAGCCATATAAAACCAGGCGGCAGGCTAGATTTGGCCCATGGGCCTCAGTTTGCCAACCCCTGATCTAAAGTGAAGCCCAACGATTAACAAGTACAAAGCCTCCAATCAGCATTTGCTTGCCTCACTCAAATGGATGAGTGTAAGGATTATCCACCACTTGAGGAAGCCTCAAACAAAAAGGAGCAAAAAGAAATTAACATAAAAAGAAAAAAGGTTAGAAAATAAAGTCAAGGAGACCTTTCAGAATGTGAATTGAATAAGAAAGCAAAAATAGAAGGAAAATAGAAGAGAAAAGGTAGGAGAGAGAATATGAACCCAAAAGTACCAACCACCAAACAGTAACAGTTCCAAAAAGCATTTGGGGGGATGTGGAGGGTGAGGGAAGAAGGGTATCCTTGTAAAAAAAAAAAAAAAAAAAAAAAAAAAAAAACTTTTTAAAAGATTTTATTTATTTACTTTTAGAGAGAGAAGGGAGGCAGAAAGAGAGGGAATTGAAATATCAATGTATGAGACACACGAGAATCAGTTGCCTCTCACGTGCCCCCAACTGGGACCCTGGCCTACAACCCAGGCACGTGCCTGACTGAGAATCAAACCAGCAACCTTTCAGCTACAGGCTGGCGCTCAATCCACTGAGCCACACCAGTAAGGGCTAAAAATTTTTAAGTTTAAAATTTGTCACTACAAACAAAGATCAGAAGACTAACAGAAAACAGACAGTGAATTATTAAAAACAATGGAAGGGGGAAAAAATCAATAGAAGCACATCACTATATTTCAGAACAAGGATAAAGAGATTAAAAGGTTCCAGGAAGAGTAAATAAAACAATGAGACTAGTATTGGCAACACTAATTGCTTTGAGACACTGAAAGAGAGCTTTCCTCAAAGTTCTGAGGAAAAAAATATATTCAACCAAGAATTTCATATTCAGTCATGCTACTACCATTTAAGTAGAAGAGTAAAATAAAGAGAACTTTGGAAATGCAAAGGCTCAGAAATTTTACTCTCAGCAACTGTTAGGACGTACAAACAGGGCAGTGAACCGAGAATGGAGAAGATGTGGGAGACTAGAGTTTATGCAAAGTAGGTAGAACCAAGATTCTTCACAAAGCAGGCCCAAATTACACTCTCAGAAGGGTGCATAAGCAAATAATAGTAGTAAAGTTTTTTTTTTAATCTGACCAACAGCACAGAAATAAAACTGTCACTGCCTAAATTCAGAATGAGGAAAGAACTTCACTCCTGAGAATTTCCGAACACAGGTCAGCCTACAAAGTAAACCCTAATTCAACATATGCCAGTTCTAAGAAACACCAACCAAACATAATTTCAGTGATTTTGTGTTGGTGGCACCCGAAAGAAGCAAAGACAAAACACTCTTCGGAAGCTGGTAGCTGCAAACCAGCGGACAGGATTCATACCTAAAGCCCTGGTAAACAGGGTTACCATCAAAATCGATAAAACATTGCAACACACCATCTAACATACTATGATCAAGACTAGGCAGAAGCTAGCCCTGGCTGGTGTAGCTCAGGGGACTGGGCATGGGCTTATGAACCAAAGGGTTGCCAGTTCGATTCCCAGTCAGAGCACACGCCTGGGTTGCACGCCAGGTCCCTAGTACCCGGCGTGCAAGAAGCAACCACACATTGATGTTTCTCTCCCTCTCTTTCTCCCTCCCTTCCCCTCTCTAAAAATAAATAAATAAACATCTTAAAAAAAAAAAAAAAGACTAGGCAGAAGCTAGAAGTAGTAAAGTAAGACCTCAAGAACCTCAGATGATGAAATTATCAAATACAAATATAAAATTAATATACTTTAGATATTTAAAATGTAAAATGATAAACAAGAAGACAAAGCAAACACAGCTAAGTGTAATTTGAGACAAACCTTTTACATTAAAAGTAAAAATATAAAGTATAGCCCTGGCCGTGTGGCTCAGCTGACTGGAGCATCATCCTGTAACTGAAAGATTGTTGATTTGATTCCGGTCAGGGCACATACCGAGATGCTCCTGAGCTTACAACGGAGTTACGTCCCAATAAACCCGCTCTAAGTATGAAATATAAAGTTGAAAATGCTTTTAACCTAACATGCATCATAGCTTGGCCTGGCCAATTTCTACTGAATGCGTATCACTTTCACACCATGGTAAGGTAGAAAAACGGTTTAAGTCACACTATGGTAAGTCAGGGACCATGTGTATATAGGAGGAACTCAAAAAAATGCAAAAGAACTTTTTAGGAAAGAAGGCTACATAATATTCTAAACCAGAAGATTTCAGTAAATGCATACAATGTTTATGAAAAGGCAGACACCAAATTGTAAAGAAAGTATGTTCTCCCAAATTTATCTATATATGCAAAGCAATTCCAACAAAAATACTGACAAGTTTTTTTAAAATGAACTTTCACAAGATGATTCTAAAATAAGAGCAAAAAGTTGAGATCAGTCAAGATAATCCTGATGATGAACAAGGTATGTATGGAGGGGAATGAAATTACCTTAATGAATACAAGCAGACTTCCTTTTACTGCGCCTTGCAAATTTTGCCTTTTCTACAAATTGAAGGCAAGACCCTCCACCAACAAAAAGATTAGAACTCACTGAAGCTCAGATGACCGTTAGCGTTTTTAAGCAGTATTTTTTAATTAAGCTGTATGTACATTGCTTTATTAGACATAATGCTATTGCATACTTAAAAGACTACGGTGTTGTTTAAATACTGTAAATGTACCGGGAAACCAAAAAATTTGTGTGACTCACTTTATTGTGATATTCGCTTTACTGCGGTGGTCTGGAACCAAACCCGCAATATCTCCAAGGTGTGCCTGTAACAAAGTTTACTTTAGCTTTATAATAGGCAATAAAATTAGAAAAATTGGGGGTGGGGGGTTTGATTAAAAAAATACACCTGTCATATATCAAAAGACAACTTTCTAAAGAGTCAAAAAAAAGTCAAGTGTATTAGTTATCTATTGCTATGTAACAAATTACCCCAAAACTTAGTGGCTTAAAACAATAATTCATTAGCTCTCAGTTTCTTAGAGTCAGGAGTTTGGAAGTGACTCGGCAAGTGGCTCTGTCTCTGTGCCTCTCGTGAGGCTGCAGTTGGGTGGCAGCCGAACTGCAGTCATCTGAGCGCCCGGCTGCGCTAGAAGACCCATCCAGCTCCGAAGTGGCTCATTCGCGTGGCTAGCAAGCTGGAGCCGGATGTCGGCAGAAGGTCTCAGGGCTTCTCTGCACGGGCTTCTTTATAGGACCGCTAGAGTAGCAGCTGTTTTTACCCACAACACAGGATCCAGAGAGTTGCGAGTAAAGCTGTATGCTTTTCATGGCCTAGCCTCAGAAGTCACTGTTAATTCTGCCCTAGTCTCTTGGTCACCCAGACCAGCCGGGTCACCGTGGGCAGAGACTACAGAAGGGCGTGAATACCAGGAGAAAGGAGCGTGGGCGTCTGGGGGCTAGCTACCACACCAAGCCATGGTAGGCTCAGAATAAATCTTCAACTTACATAACTAAGGATCAGTATATGGAACTTACCAAGAATTCTTGTAAATCAAAACAAAAAATATAAACAAGCTAAAAAAAAATAGAAGACACAGGGACAAACAATTCACAGAAGCAGCGACATAAACCACATATAATCAGCATTCGAAAGTGTTATTCATTAGTACCACATTAATTCATGCTATTCACCCATCATTAAAGCACGGACTTCAAATATTTTTCTAAAAATAATCTACTTATATTCATTCGTCCTTGGTCTTTTTTCCCTCTTTCCCTTGGGACCAATGTCCATTCTAGAAGCTGACTCCCTAGTAGGTAGTTTGTGGCCACAGAAGAGACATAGGTTAATTTACCCAATACTATAAGCTCAACCTTCAATCTTGGACTCAGGAAAAGTAAAATGATACAACCCAGTCAACCAGTCTTAATATGCGGAGTAGGGGGGAATAAGAACTACAGTGAGGAAATTACAAAAGGTCAACCAGTTACTAAGTACTTTTTTCACCTTTACGTTCTTTTTAGCGAGCTCTTTATAAACTGTAATGGGTACCCCCAAATGAAGAAGTCTGAATGTATGAATCTGCAATCTTCTGCCTATTCCACAGTCTGACATCCCTCCCAATGACTCTACATTATCATTTTCTGATTGTCCTTTATGGGCGCAGGTCTCAACCTTTTTTGTCTCAGGGTCCCTCTTATCCTCTTAATTATTGAGAATCTTCAAGAGCTTTTATTTAGATGGGTTTTACCCATCAATAGGTACAGTATTAAAGTAAGAATTTTAAAATATTTCTCTAATATTTTAATTTGTTGCCCTGACTGGTATGGCTCACTGGATTGAGGGTCGACCTGCGAACGAGAAGGTCTCCAGTTCGATCCCAGTCAGGGCACGTGCCTGGGTTGTGGGCCAGGCCCCCACAGGGGGTACACAAGAGGCAGCCCCACATCCGATGTTTCTCTCCCTCTCTCCCTCCTTCCCTCTCTCTAAAAAGAAATAAAGTATTTTTAAAATATTTTAATTTGTTAAGTTTTATTAAAATTAAATATATTTATTTATTTAAAAATAAATTCATGGCCTGCTTAAATAACATATTAGAAATAACTGTATTTTCCAAAACAAAAAGCCTTTAATAAAGAGAGACACTGTAAAAATTTTTAAATATCTCTTTAACATCTGCTTTAACAGATGACTAAATCTGTTGTGATGGGTTGTTTTATTTGAAGAATACGAAGAAAACCTGGCCTCATACAGCTGTGAATTTAAGAAAAGGGCAGAGTATCTTAGTAGCCTTTTCAGACAAATATGTGGCTATTCTTTGATATAATAAAAAATATAATTGTATTTCTTTATTTCTTTTTTTTTTTGAGAGAGAGGGAGAGGGGGAGAGGAGAAAGAGAGGAACAGAAACATTGATGTGACAGAGAAACATCAATCGGCTGCTTTCCGTTATGAGCACCAATGTAGACCCAACCAGGGACCAAACCTGCAACCCAAGCATGTGCCCTGACTGGGAATCAAACCCGCAACACCCAACCAACCAAGCCACAACAACTGGGCAAAAAGTGTATTTATTTCTTAAATGTCTGCTGCAATCTGGAACTTCAAACCATACTGATAACTTTTACTAGTCTTGTATTAAAATCTACTGGTCTATTTTGCACTTTACATCTTTTTTCTATGCATGATTTTGTAATGTCATGCATTTGGTCATCTGGAAAATCTTAGTTCCCTATGTTAACACTTCACTGCCCAATATTCCAGAAAAAAAGTGCTAATATCACTACCGATCTCATCACAAATACTTTCAAATACTGAGAAGCTGTCAAGCTCATGACGACAGGTAAAGTTTTCCAAGATTCTAATTTTCATTTAAAAGTTCCATATCTCCCTCTTAATTTAACTTAATACTGCTATAAACCTAATACTTCTCTTTAAAAAACAGAGCATTTAAGAAAAAGAAAGAATACTCAGAAAAAGCCTTTCTCAGGAGGCAACATGTGAAGTGAGGAGCCCTTCTTCACTCAAGAACTTAGTGTGCACCAAAATCACCTAGAGGGCTTGTTAAAACAGACTGCTGGTCAGAAGGCCTGTAGCTGGCACAAAATTTGCATTCTTAACAAGATCACAGATGATACTGATGCTGCTGGTCCCAAAGCTGCACTTGGAGAACCATGGAGCTACAGGGAACAGCTCAAGAATGTGAGTAACTTCGGTGTGCTAGGGGAGCAGAAGAAAGGTCAGTCAGAAGGGAGGGTGGTAAAGTACCTGTCATCGTTTCCCAACCATTTAAGATGAAAAACTCCCTGCTCTGGCTTCCCAGACCAGAGATGGAACCACAAGTTGTTCAATAAAACCTTGCATTTGCAAAGCATTTCACAATTTATAAAAGCATTTTCACATGCATTATTTAATTTGACTTAGGGAGATTAAGTGAAGGACTATCAGCTACATTTTAGAAATAAACTGAAGGACAGAAATATTATGAACCTGAGGGAACCAGAAAGCAAGTGGCAGAACTATGTTCCCTGACTCCAAATCCAGTGTTCCTTCCAGAACAGCATGCTCACTTTTTTTTAAAAGAGCAAAGCAAAAGATGCAAAAAGGAGTTAATACTAACATTATTTTCTAGACTCCTTGCCTAAAACCATGGTGGCTGACAGACTTCATTTGTTTTAGATACTGGTTAGAACGCAGTATTTCCTTAAGACTAACAGTGCTTAGTTAGACCCATCTCCTTACTTCTCCAAGTTCAAAACAAAGGATGGAGAAATGAATGGGGAATTTACAGACTATTATTCTCTGGCCTGCACAAATATCACAGAGCCAACCGCATTACCTCAGTCCCTCCCAGTCCCTCTGCCACAGCAGTCAAACCCAATTTTCATCGTGTGCTCCCTGTAAACCTCTCACCTAATCCCAGGTTCCCACAAGAACCCTGAATCCCAAATGTCTTACCGCACTCCTGAGGCCACAAGCAGCTACTTACACAACCATTATCCACCTTCTATGTGCCCATTACCATTTACTATCTTCTCCATCAATCAACCCTTATTCTTAACATCCTTTCCTGCATGCCTCAATACCTCAAAACCGAAATACCCAAAACTGAAATTATATCACCCCCTCCCCCCCCCCACACAACCTGTTCTGTGCCTGAATTACTTTATTTGCATTAACAGCACTGCCACCCATCAAACAAGAAACCTGGAACTCCAGGCCCTGGCTGGGTAGCTCCATTGGTCACAGCGTCGTCCCCTACACCAAGGTTGTGGGTTCGATCTCTGGTCAGGGCACATACAAGCAGCAACCAATGAATGCATTAATAAGTAGAACAACAAATCTTCCCCCAACCCAAAAAAGCAATAAATAATTAAATTAAATTTAAAAGCCTGGAACTCTCAATGCTCTTATCTCCATTACCATGGCTACTTACAATTAGTTACTACTACTAATACACTAGCTGCCACTTCATTAATAACTACACTATACATACTTTATTCTATCAACAACCATGAGGAAGGTAATTCTGTCCTTGTTTCACAAATGAGAAAACTTAGACTAAGAGAAATTAATCTGTCCAAGTCACAAGCAGGAAGTGACAAAGTAAACAACATCTAAACTCAAAATGTCTCCCAAAGTCAGTTCCATTCCCCTGGAGCAAAATACCTCCTCCTTCAATACAGGACATCAGTCCTGCACTACTACCCCTCCCAAATGCTAATTTCTCACCTAGATTACTTCCAAGTTCCTCCTACCTGGGCCTGCCTCCAGCCTTGCCTTCTCCTACTCTGCCGCGGGCTGAAGTGCTTCCCTTCAGTCTACCCTGCACAGGATACACCCTACACGATGAATCCCAAATGCTTTTGTGCAGATCCACAAACCTTTATTACTTGCAGCTCCAAACCTCAAAAGTTTTGTGAATTTCTTTTCATAAATTTGTAACAAAACCCACCCTGAATTGTGGAAGGCTATTTATTGTTTACCCTTAGTGTGACATTTGTATGTTTCACTACAGAAATATCGTGTTTGATGATGTGTTGTTAACCCAGACCCTGCTAGAGCATTAAAGACCTTACCAGGAAGAAGAAAAATTTCCAAACTATTCTGAAGGGTTTCAGATATGGGATTGCAGCCCCTTTACCTATTCAGCCCCTGAATCCAACCTGATTTCCACACATCCCTTAACTGCAGGGATGCCTAAGGTGTCCTGTGAGTTACTCACCTTTCAAGAAACCTGCCCAAGGGTGTTCTATTCAGTGAAGTTTCCCTGACCTTCTCTAGATTGCGCCACGCCATTGCAGCAAGTACCCACCTCTACTGCTATAGCTTCTATATTTGTTTCCCTTAGATTGCGAATAAGCTCCTCAATGAGTATTCCATTCAATCCTACAGCGTCTGGAACACCAGGGGCTCACTAATGCACAATGAACTAAAATTCAGGCCCAGCTCTCCCTAATTTCCAATTCCCTTCAAAGTTCATTTCTCCTTCACCCCTAAACCTTAGTATTTTTCCCTAACCATGCAGGCCTCTCACAGCTATTTTCCTACCAGAGTTTCTCATTCCCAATGTCATCTTAAAATTACTTTCTACCAGACGCCTCCTCTTAACCCCAAACTCTCCAACGCCCTTTATCCTCTATTTAATCCCTAGTCCTTCTTTCCTCTAGTTGTGAATAGGTCAAGTCCTCTCCGCTAGGACAATTCCCCCTCACAGCTCTCATCTCTTACCTACTCCCTCCTCAACACCTCTCCGGGCTCTGGGCCTTCCCACCCCCAAGCGCTTCCCACCAGCCCTTTCCCGGATCCCCTCTTCTCTCCGAACCTGCGCCCGCCCCGAGTCCACGCCTTCCCGGCGTGTATCCGCACCGCACAAACCTCCCCTGGAGCGATGTCCCCTCCCCCCCCACCGTCTCCCGCAGCTGGCACCCCCTCCCTCCACCGTTCCCGTATCTCTGGCGGTCCAGCTGCTCTGGAAACTGTCCCAGGGGCCGTGTCTTTCACCTTACAACCCTCGAGACCGCTCGCTCGGAGCAGCCCCGGGCCCGAGCACCTCCGTCCCCAGCTCCTCGTCGGCCCCGCCAAGCCCCTTCAGCCCAGACCTCGGGCAGGGCCTCCAGCTCACCTTGCTGGATGTCGCCGTTGCTGCCCCCCGGGATGGGCACGTTGAGCTGGCGCTCCGGCTCCGGCAAGCAACGCAGGCAGAAGGAGTGAAGACAGGGCAGCAGCTTGGGCTCCGCCTCACGCCGGCTCTGCAAGCTCTGCTGACACACGGCGCAGGTGTCCAGGAGCGAGGCTGGAGGTCCAAGAGGCGGCCCCGCGGAAGGACCTGGAGCGGGAGCCGAGGCTGGAGCTGGGGCCGGCGTCAATACCGCCCCCCCGGGAACCGCAGGGCCCACGGAGGCCGCAGGAGCCGAAGCAGCCGGGGCCGAGCCGGAGGAGGCCGCGGCCACCCCCCCGTCGTCGGGCCGGGCCGCGCCGCTCTCCGCGTCGGCCCTGCCGCCTTCCTCCTCCTCCTCCTCCACCAGCACCGCGGCGAGAGGCGGCTCCGCCTCCTGCGCCGCGGGCCCGACGACCCCGGCAGTTACCGGCGCACTGCCGCTGCCCCCGCCGCCGCTCTCAGCCTCGCCGCCGCCTTTGTTTTCCGCCATGTTTTCCTCTTTGAACCCGCCGGACCGCCCCGCGCCGCCCGCCGCCCGCGCCGCCACCGCCCCCAGCCCCAGCCGCAGCCGCAGCGAGAGCGGTCGCCGAGAGCGAGCGAGCGAACGAACGGACGAGAGCGCGCGCGCACGCGGCGCCCCCGCCCTCGCGCCGCGCTGTGAGAGAGGGGCGGGCGCGGCGCGCGCACGTACGCAGGACGTCCTCTGAGGGAGGCGGGAACTCCGGGCGCGGGCGCGGAGCTGTCCTCACCGCCCCGCCGGCTCTGCGGTCCCCGGCGTAGCGTTGCGGCGCGGTGGTTCAGCTGGCTTTAAAAGCCAGAGGCGCCGTACTGCGTGTGGCTGGGGGTGGTTATGAGCTGGGACGCGGAGGTCGAACTGAGAGAAGAGTGGAAAGGATGGCGGGTAGGAGGCCAGAACTGGTTCCCGCAGAGCGAGCGTCTCCGGGGCGGCGCGGTCCCCAGACTCGGGCGCGTCTCCGCGGAGACCTCACTTGCACTGTCGGACGCCTGGGCCTCCGGCTCGGAGGTACCGACCTCCTGGGTCTCTATGCCTTAATCGGCTGCGTTCCCTTGAGTGGTTGTTCCTCAGGGGAGCAGTTAAGGGGTTTGCTTGCTTGCTTTTTTTTTTTAACTGGGGGCCTACCAGAAAGGAAGCTCAAAAGACCTGGTTAGAAAGACACTCTTTAACAGCTGTGTTTAGATTCTTCAGGTGACTGATTCTCCGACGTGGCTTCGTATCTGAAAACCAATCAACTGAGGGCTCTTTCAGAGCTGGAGATTGAGATAGGAGGACCACACCCCACACGTGCATCAGGAAGTGGGGAGGCTGAAGGATGTAGAAAAGTCAGTCATTTGGTCTGATTGTGATGTGCGTCAGTTTGGGGAGTCACCAATGTTAGGAATTATGAATGCCCTAACAATGTTGGTAACAGAAGCTTTCAGAAAGGCTGTCTTTATTTGAGAAACAAGTACTCTGGGGATTTTTATGTAATAAAACGATTTTTTTAATGTTGAGATCATGAATTGCTTTTGTGTTCTGCCAGTGTTCCCAAAAAACTTAATCTTTGAGCTGATACATAAACCCTTAAGGGAAGCCACCCAGAAACATTTTTAATTTATTTTCAAAAATATTGACCTCTGCTATGTGTCCGATAGTGTTTTAGAGACTCTAGGATAACAGCAGAGAACAAAAGAGGTCCTTGACCTCAAGGAGTTTCAACATAATGAAGAATAGAGTGAAGACTAAATTACTAAAATCGAGTAGGTTGAGGTATGCGAAGCGATTCTGTTCTTGTTTTAACTAGCCTAGGAACTTAAACTTTTGAACTTTCCAGCCCTGCAGCAATACCTGGATATTCATCAGACCTCCAGATAACCCTCTACACCCTGAAGGACTCCCCTGACATCTGACTGATAACCATACTGGACCAATAATAGGTCGCTAAGAACGCAGAACTCATACTCAAGAATGCATTTTTCTTGGGGGGGGGGGTTGTATTTTAAGAGAAAGGGAGGGAGAAAGAGGAAGAGAAACATCAATGTGTGTGTTTGACTTTGGGGCGCCCCCAGCTGGGGACCTGGCCCACAACCCAGG
The DNA here is from genome assembly GCF_022682495.2 of Desmodus rotundus. NCBI lineage: Eukaryota > Metazoa > Chordata > Mammalia > Chiroptera > Phyllostomidae > Desmodus > Desmodus rotundus. The sequence goes on from NC_071398.1 coordinate 63,960,671, forward strand.
CACGTGCCCTGACTGGGAATTGAACTGGTGACCCTTTGGCTCACAGGCCAGCACTCAATCCACTGAGCCACACCAGCCAGGGCAAGAATGCACTTCTTACTATAAGAACTCAACTTTTCTTCTCCAGAACACTTCTGGTTTTTGCCTAGTTGTGCTTCCCATTTACAACCCTCAAGACCCTTGAATAAATCTGTCATTTATTTCTAGCCAAAGCCTCCAAACTCTTGTAGTTTGCTTGACACTAATGGGAGAAGAATGAAAATAAACATATGCCAGGGAGTAATACATGCTATGGAGAAAAATAAGCAGAGTAAAAGAAATTAGAGATGATTGGGGAAAGCCTCAGTTGATAGGTGAATGAGCCTGTAGCTCTGTTGCAGAGTGTGCTAGGCAGAGGAACAAACAGTAAGTACTAAACGAAGGTCCTGAGGCAGACAGCGATTCTTGGACTGTTAGAGGAACAGCAAGGAGCCAGTACGGCTGGAGTGGCTGGAACAAGGGAAAGAGTAGTACAACATGAGATAAGAGAATTAAGGAGACCAGGTCATACACAGAAATGGTCTTCAACTTTTTTAACTTATGCCCTTGAAAAGAACTTTGAGCCCTGGCTGGTGTAGCTGAGTGGATTGAGCACGGGCCAGCCAAACCAAAGGGTGGCTGGTTCGATTCCCAGTCAGGGCACATGCCTGGTTGCAGGCCAGGTCCCCAGTGGGGGGCGCATGAGAGGCAAACACACATTGATGTTTCTCGCCCTCTCTCCTTCCTTTCCCCTCTCTCTAAGAATAAATAAATATATATTTTTTAACTTTGAAAAAATATTTCCTTCTTTCAAACATTGTAACTTGACTCTAAAATTTTTATCATGAGTCTAAATAGTTGCAGTGTGCAATTTCCACCACTTTGCAGTATTAACATTTTTAAATTGTTACATTACTTTTAAATCTATCCAACGGGAAAGTAAACACTAAAGTGACTTAAACACTAGCATCCATTTTAAAGGTACATAATAAAAAATGTTATGTTTCATTACATAAACGTTAAAAAGTATTGGGAATGTTTTAATGAAATGACTGGTAGTTTGGGTTGGGTTTTTTTTTCAATTTGTTCATGTAGACATGGGTGTATACAAAATTACTAAGAGACAGGGTCCTTAGCGCTTATATACGTAAGCACTGCATTAAAAAACTATAAATAAATACATACTTGTGTATCCCTTGGAAAAACTTCCTCCATTGGCGTACCCGAGGTACTCATTCCCAAGTTTTAAGGTGCTGAGTGAGATGGGAAGTCTCAGATGAGTTTTGAGCAAAGACTCAAAGTCGAAGAGAATCACTATGGCCTTCCTGGAGAAGTCACTTGTTGGGGGTCAGAGTGGAAGAAGGAAAACCAGTTAGGCTGCTAATCCAATAATGGTTGATTGGACCAGGGTGGCTTCTGGGCAGCTGGTGAGAAAGATGGAGCATATATAATAAAAAGCAAATGCTCTTCTGCAAATTGACTTTTAAAAAAAAAAGTGAATGGGCTGAACTTCTCAACCAAAATCTTTGAATTTTTCTTAACCTTTTGATGCCTACTACTGCTTGCCTTTAATAAAATCTAGAATAAAAGTGTTTTAAAAACTATAATTTTATAGAGAAGACTAGCCCCTTTCCCCCTATGCAATTTATCGTGTGCTCTGAGAAGGCAGTGCCTGGAATTGAACTGTCGTGGAGTACTTGGGGATGTTGAAACAGATACCTAGCTACATCCTTGATTGGCACTGGGATCCCAAAAATCTTGCAGAAGAAACTGACATCATTCTTGCGGTGAAATACTACAAATCTGGTGGAGAGACTGCATGGCATGAAGGCAAAATTACGGTTTTGAAGCCCGGTACCACCACCTACCAGCTGTGTGATTTAGGGTAACTTGATTTAACTTGCCTCCATTTCCTCATTTGTCAAAGAGCATTTGTTACTAGTAGGACCCACCTCAAGGTTTTCTGACAATTAAATATTTGTAAAATGCTAACAGTACCTGGAATAGGGTAAACATGAAATGTGTGTAAAAGAAGACCCAAAGATTCCTGAGAGGGACAGGCCTGGAGGGAGAAACAAAAGTACCTCAGAGATGGGCTGAGGTGAGCAACAATAATAGAGGCTATATCCACCATTACCCTAAATAGGCTGTCTTTTACCCCAACCCGCCCGCCTGAGCATTATGAGAAAAACACGTTTCTGAAATAAAAGAGCTATCAGTAGGCACCTAGCAGCTGTGCCATGGAGAAAGCCCCCTAGAAATTGCTAGTAACCAGAAGTAGAAGGAACTTTCCCGTTCAGAAAAGAGAAGGAGAACTGGGAGTGACACAGGTGAGCATTGGTAAGAGCATAATCCATCAACTGAGCCAGGGAGGTTGGCACAGTAAGGCCAGTTCTGCAACTCTTGGACAGAGCAACCACGGTCAACAGCAGGAGCGGAAGAGTTCATGAGGACCAGCAGAGCAATGCTGAGCTGCAATTGAGATATGGGGCATTTCTATTAGTGTGCTATATATACTTGGAGTCAGGTGTGGATGAGGCCAGAGAATATAAAGGTGACATTTTGTGATTTCAAGTTCAATAGGTGCATGTGTCCTTGGACTTAGGAGATGTCGGCTATAGAGCAGGGACCTTCCTAACACACATGTTGAAAAAGCAAAATGGAAATGGGCGATATTGAAAAGGGCATGATTTTTGTTCAGAAGTGCGCCCGGTGCCACACCATGAAAAGGAAGGCAAACACCAGAAATCATGGTCTGGCCCTGGCCAGGAGGCTCGGTTGGAGCATCATCCCATACACCAAAAGGTTAGAGGTTCGATCCCCCAGTCAGGGCACATACTGGTACCCAGGTTGTGCAGGCCCTGTCCCCAGGCAGGGAGCATGCAAGAAGCAACAGATTTATATTTCTCTCTCGCATCAATGTTTCTCTCTTTTGTCTCTCTCTCTCTCTAAAATCAATAAATACATCCTTGGGTGAGGGTTAAAAACATACACTTTAAAATGAAAAAAGAAAAGAAATGGTCTGTTTGGGCAGAAGATAGGTCAATCCCCTGGATTCTCTTACATTCATGCCAACAAGAAAAAAGGCATCATCACCTGAGTAGAAATGTCTGGAGAATCCCAAGAAGGACCTCCCTGGAACAAAAATGATCTTTGCTGGCATTAAGCAGGCAGAAAGGGCAGGCTTGGTAGCTTATCGCAAAGTACTAATGAGTAATAGTGAGCCACCGCCTTATTTGTTTAAGCCAGGAATGTCTTGAATTCTTTTACGTGTCACGTATTTACGTAGACCTCGTACACAAAAATTCATATCATGAATGGCTGATAGAATATTTTTACTGGGCAGTCCTGACTTAAATAAGATTTGCTTGTTCTTAGTTGATATGATTAGCTTTTAAAATTTTGATGGTACCTCCAGTTAAGCAAATACTACCAATCACTGTTTTCTCGTTCTAAAGATATAATTGGACATGATTAGTAACGTTCGACTTTTCACAAAGACAGTGAATGACATCTCAGAATCTGTAGATTGGTTTTCTATTTAGAACAATATAATTGGTTGTGTAAGTAGATAATATTTAAATGCTGGGGTTATCCATTCGCTGTCTCAGAACTGAGCAAGACTCGCCTGTTTTTCAGTGTGTGTTCATTCTGGTGTAGCAGGGCTAAAGACAAGGTTGCAATATCCACTTTATCTTTCTGGTCTTAACCGTGCCAATCTAAAATTCCCTGGACCTAAAGTGTTGCCTTTTACTTAATGACGGGCACACTAGTGTATCCCTTGTGGGGTATATGTACACTAGTGGGGTATATGTACACTATCACAGAATATTTTAACACTTCCCACATTGTATAGATAATCTATACAGTCAGATGCTTTTAAAAGTCCACATGACAAGATACAATAGCAAGTTAATCTTTGCTTTTGAATATTTTCTAGTTATGTAAGTCAAAGCTGTAATTCAGGATGGTCTTTAAACAGCTATTCAAAGACACAAGAACCTGTAGAACTACATATGTGTGATTAGTAACAATGATCTAGCCAACTCGTTAGAAGGATTAAATTAGAGGAGGTATGACATCACAAATTTGTAAATTATATGATCATAAGTGATGCAGATACCGGCCCACAGGGTCTGCGGCATTATGGATGAGAAAAGACAAATTCACACGGACTACAGAAACCCTGCGGAGGAAAAGGGATGAAAGAGAGGGCCATCCTGTCCCTGGCCTGGACAGGATTTTATTGGGTTTAATTTGCATAGGAATACAGGGCGTATATGTAAAGTTCATCAATCATTGTCCTGCAGAAATGATCAAACAATAGATAACACTCAAAGAACTATGAGTACTTATTTAGAGTCAGGGTCAGATAGTTAAAGAGCCATAAAACTTTGAGGAACAAACTCAATTCACGCCTGGACCCTTATCGTTTAAATTGAGGGTATTAGCAAAGTAGGTTTCACAGGATTTTATGCATTCTTTCTTAGGCCTGATCGGCCCTGGGGAACCCGCCCTTTCTAGCACAGGGCTGCACCCACCTCCCGCATTGTTTCAGGCTTAGGCCGAGCAGGGGGAAGTAAGGCAGCCAAGAGATTAGGAGACTTCTTGCAGACAGAATGAGGATTCGGGCCATGTCAAAGCTGAGGGGCGAGGGTCCATCACCCCCTTTTTCTATAGCCCCCCCACGTCCTTCGTGGGGGGGGGGGGTCCCTTCATGACCGTGCCTGTCTTAGGTCGTCCCTCTTTTGAGGAATCTTACCAGTCATCCACCCGGGGCCAAGTGGGGTGAAGTGAAAGGGGGCAGAGGTGGTGCCCCTATAAGGAAGATAAGCTTTGTCTCCTAAGTGGCTTCTGGTCTCAAGGTCTTTTTACTCAGCCTTAGCCACGAGGGGTTACCGTTTCTGAAACCAGGCAGGATGGTTCCCAACACATAAGACTTAAGATAATTGAAAAGAAAATCATAGGGAAAGTAATAGAGTTCACTTCTCAGCATTTTATGATGCTGTGCAAAGGGCACTTTGGCTTCCAGGTTCTGTGTGGTCGGACTGAGTCAGAACCGCTTCTATCGAGACAAGAGGAACAAATGGCAGAGTGCTGAGTCTAACTGCTAACTCTTGGCTTTTCTGTATCTCTAATACCGTCCAGGGGCACATGGGTAATCCCAATAAGCACAACATTCAAACAGTAGTGTACAATTTACTTCCACACACATTTTTCTAATTCTGGCAACCAGTAAGATACATCCCAATTTAGACAATAAACAGCGTTCATGATGTGAGTGTTTTGTAACATAGTAACTGTTTTATGCCGTAAAGTTATTTTCAATGTTTTGCTATTATAAACAATATTGTGATGAATAACTCTTTGCATGTCTATGATTATTTCTTCTGAATATTCCTAAAAACAGAATTGCTTATTCAATGAGTATACCTATTGTGAAAAGTTTTTAACATATAAAAGCAAAGGGTTCCTATTAAGGTTATCAGAAAACTAGATTGATATCTCTTCCTACAATAAATAAAGGTAAATTAACATAAAATCTTTTTTTTCCAATTATGTTTGTTTCTCCCTCAGTCTCTGTCTCTGCACATCCCGCTTGGTCTTCAAGCTGCTCCAGCCTGGCTTCCCCTCCCATCACTGTTCCACAACAGCTCCCACTGAGGCTGTCGATGAGCCCCATGAGTATTTCAAAGGCACTCAAACTGGGCACATCCAAGACTCAGTAATCTTCTCCCCAGACCTCCTCATCTTCTTTCACACTCCCCATGTCAATGAAAGGTGTTATCACTCACTTATTTTCTAGAAATAAAGATATTAAAAAGATAAATTAACTGATTTTAACAGATTAGATATAGGAAGATGTCACCCTGGAAACCTAAAACTTCTCACCCCACATATCCAACCTATTACCCAGTCTTGTCCATCTGACTTTTTAAGTATTTCTCCAAATCTCTCCATTTCTCTCTATTTCCACCATCACCTCCCTAAATCAATTTACGACCCTCAAGGTACCACCATCCTCCCCTCTGCCTGTGACCGCCCTGCAATCATCCACTCTCTGACTGCAGTAAAAGTAATCTTTCCAAAAGGTAACTGACTCCTGCTCCCTGAACCCTCACCTCTGTGGCTTTCCCCAGCTCTTAGGACAAAAACAAAATCCACAAGCATCTATAGGACCCTGTTTCATCTGGCCTGGATACCTCTCTAGTTACGTGGTCTCCCACTCTCTCCTTGCTTTCCGCATTCAAGCTGTACTTCCCTTTCGAGTTCTTCGCAGTGCCATGCTCCCTCCTGCCTCGGGGCCTTTGCACATTCTGTCCTCCAGCTAGCATGATCATTTTCTCTACTACTACTTGCTTTGCAGAGTTCACGCCTACTCAAACTTGGGGTCTGAACTCAAGCAGTACTTCCTCAGAGAGCTCCTGTCTAGGTAAGTTTTCTTTGTCAGATGTTCTCATAGATCCCCGTTTCTGTCCTTCATAGCTACTTGCAAGAAGCCAGACTATCTGGGTTTGAATTCCAGCTCTACCACTTATTGGCCATGTGACCTTGGGTAAGTTACTCAACCTCTCTCTTCCTTAGTCTCATTGTCTGTGAGTGGGTTTAATAGTGGTGGCCATAACAAAACTATACATATATTATATTGTTTTATGATTAAATTAATACAAGGAAAAAGTTTGGAATAGGGACCAGCAAATATAAGTAAATAATATTTCATTTAATCATTAAGGTCTCAATTTGCAATAATGCATTCATTAGTGTGATTATCTGATTGATATTTGTCTCTTTCATTAAGTTCCATGAAAGCAAGGGATGCTATGTTTCTGCTTACCATTTTGTTCCAGTGCCTAGAACTAAGGTATTCATAAATATTTGATAAATTAGTAAGTGATTCTTAGAAGTAGAATTATTGGGTCAAAACATTTACACAGAGTAAATGTTTTCTGATACTTATCCAGATGTTTGGAGAAGTGTTTATTTTCTTAATAAAATGGGAGAGACTTAATCATGTTTCTGCTTAAAGAAATGAACTAACAATAATCCAGAGTGTGGAGATAAAGAAAGTAAACTTATTCACAAAGTGGTCTCCCTGAGCACCTGGGAGAAAATAGGATGTACTGAATAGAACACAGATGAGATAAGAGAAAGAATGTCACTGCCTCAGAATTATGGGAAAGGAGACTACTGCGGAGATGTAGGTAATTTTGTGGTTTAGATGTTCAAGAGTAGGAAAAGGCTGCAGCCTCTGAGAAAGATACATGGCGTATCCTGAGAGAATGAGGCATCAGTAAGTTTAGTTGGGCAGTTAGAATTCTTTTGGCTGCAAGGAATAAAAGATGTGGGAAGAATTGTTCTTGAGAAGATAATCAACATGATCTGTTACAAACGATAAGTATTAAAAATAATCACTAAGCTCTTCTTTTCCTTTTTTTTTCTTCCCCAATAATTCAGTCTGGAAGCCAGGACATGGATCAACAATGTAGGTGCCCAGGCCTGAGCGGGAGGGCAGCTGTGGCCCAGAGCAGAGAGTCAGAGACCGAACAGGGTGTCCCCAGGAAGGCAGGGGTCTTCTTCATGCAGGGTGCCAGATCTGGGGAGGGTGAGAAGAAAGGCTTCTGCATTGCAGGGTGGGCCATCCAGGAGCTTAGAGCACAAGCAGGATGAAGAGGGGATCCGGGACAGGCAGTCAAAGCCAGGGCAGGGTAAGGAGGACATCCACATGGGGTGGGAGGGGCCACCCAGCAGGGGCAAGGGGATTAGGGTGAGGAGGGTGGCGAGGCACTGGGGGATGGCCTGGCCCTGGTGTCAGAGCCCCAGATGGATGAGAAAGGCCATCTGTGTAGGAGGAAGGCCCAGTGAAGGACGTTAAAGTCTGAGCAGGTCTGGAAGACATCCAGTAGGAGAACAGCTTTGAGTTGGGGGCATTATCCCAGCATGGGGTAACTCCAGGGGGTTAAGGAAGGTGTCAGTACAGGAACAAGACCCCTCATAACATGTCAGAGCCCTAATAGGGTAAGAAGGGCACCCACAGAGGGGAAGTGGTGACTGCCTGCAGGAAGCGATTGTTGACAAACAGGCAGATTGAGCAAATAAGCAAACAATTAGAAACAAAGTACCTTCCTGTGGAGAGCAGGACTGAACTAAGATGGCATCAGTCCTGTCAACTAAGAAGCCACGTTTAGGAGCATGCGCAGTGGGGCAATGACTCAGGGATAGAGCAACCCCTCGAGCAAGCACAGTACACCGGGAAGACAACTTGTGCTTATCTGAGGGATATCACCACCCTCTCAGAGCATGCACAATAGAACAACATAATCAACACGTGCTTATCGAGGCGGCACAAGACAACATGTGCTCATCAAAGGCTGATGCAGCTCTACATCGGACAAGAATAGGAGAGCAACGGCCTTCTGACAGACAGCCGAGCGGGCTAGCGCTACACGCGGCTGCTCCAGATCAACCCGCTCTCTCTGGCTGACTCTGAAGCTGCCGCGGACTCTGCCTTGCACGACGCAGACTGGCTGCCCCTCCCAGACCCGGACTCTGATCTGAGGTCTTGGGAACTGGGCTCGTTATCCCCCAGTTCTTTTGTGTGATGTTATTGCTGATTATTTCTGAGAGATTATTAGTGTTCTTAGGTTATTATAGATTTGAATCAAATCTGCATTTTTAATAAGAGCTGAGTGAATAGCAGAGTCACCTGGGTTGACTCACTGTTACTCCCTGGTGCCGGCGTTACCTGAAGTGCTGGTGGCCATAAGTGCTGGTGGCCATAATAGGTAGCCCAGCACTTTGGATTCGTAAAGCCCAGCGGGGAAGTCAAGGGCTGATTTACAGGAAAGCCTGTATCACGAAGTATTCGCTCGCAACACTTCCTCAGCTACCAATATGCAAAGCGAAAACTGGATTAACACTGTGGTGCTGGATTGGAATTGTGGTATGTGTATGTCCTCGTGGGTGTCAAAATATAGAGATAGTTACAGAAACAAATATAGTCATGGTGTGTTTGTATATGTAGGGGAAACAAAAACGTTCACTCTACCCCCTTAAGGTTTCTGGCTGGGCCTGAGAATTAAATTGACACTAGACAGACTAAGAGAATAGGAGCATACCGTTTCATTTAAGTTTTATGTGACATGAGCTCTGGCTGGTGTGGCTCAGTGGATCGAGCACTGGCCTGTGAACCAAAAGGTCACCAGTTCGATTCCCAGTCAGGGCACATGCCTGGGTTGCAGGCCAGGTCCCCAATAGGGGGGTGCACGAGAGGCAACCACACATTGATGTTTCTGTCCCTCTCTTTCTCCCTTCCCCTCTGTCTAAACTAAATAAATAAAATCTTAAAAAGTTTTATGTGACATGGAAGCCCTTATAAGGTAATAAAGAACCGAAGTAGTGAGAAAACCCGACGGCTTATATATTAGGGTGAAAGAGAGGCAATTGTGGAAAAGTAGCTAAAATATATGGGAAGCTAACGGGAGATAAGAGTCATTTTCCCAAGGTCCGTTTGTATGGAATTTGCTCAGCCTGGACGCCCGTGTCTGGCAATGAAACGGTCTTCCTCCTGATAGAGGGAGGGCGTCTTTCACACTGGAGTTTCCTCTTCTGTTTTCAGGAAGAAAAAGGGAAGTCAGAGCACCCTTCTTGCACCTGCCATTTTTAAATGCCTTTTGCTCAAAATAATCCGCATGCCAAAGTGGCATATTTGGGGGTGGCGTATTCTGCCACCCCACATAAGCATGTGTGTGTGTGTATGAATGTGTATGTAAATACGTACACTTCTTGGTCCTGTCCACCGGCAGGCTTGGGAGCAACGGTAACCCAAGAGCAACAAATGCAGCTGGCCAGAGCTTGGCTTTTAAGTACCCTTCTCCTTTAAAAAGAACTACGGCCCCTTGGTGAAATGGCTGATTCCCAGTCAAGGGCAGGGAAAATACAGGACGAGCCTGTGATATATTGCTGTCGCAGGAAGCAAGGAAGTCCTCACAGGATGATGGCGACACATTAAAAGGTCGTTGGGCTCTCATTAGCCAAGTCTGGAACAATTCTGAGTATCATAGTAAATAAAGATAGTAGTAGATTATAACCCACTGACTACAATACTATGAATACGAACTAATAAAAATAAGTGAATAAATTAAAAGTTTTTTGAGGAAATTTTATTCACATAGCTTCAACATTTATATATTTGTATGATTTTCTATCTCATGTACATACTTACATGTGTGTCGAAGTATTGCTCACAAAATATTTCCTAATTGCAAAGGGAAAAGGAGTGAACTTTACAGTAGAGAAGCCCAGCAGACACTGCCTTAATCAAGGAATTGAATTTTTTAACTCTTTAAAAATGTATTGATTTTCTGAGAGGGAGCAACATCGATTTGTTATTCCATTTATTGATGCATTCGTTGGTTGCTGCTTTACGTGCCCTGACCAGAGATCAAATCCGCAGTCGTGGCGTATCAGGACGTTCCTCTAACCAACTGAGCTGCCCAGCCAGGGCTAAGAAATCAAATGGAAGTCACCAGTAACGAGACAAATTAAAACCGTGTTAGGATGGCATGAGAACACAGAATCATTTCTTTTACACTCCTGCTAAAATTGTATAACCTGCATCTAGTTGTGAGGAAACATCACACAGAACCAAACTGAGAGATATTCTACAAAATTACATATTTCTAATCCTCAAAAGTTTCAAGGTCATTTGGAAACCATGTATGAGGATGGCAAAGCTGCAAGACTGGGCTGCTGAGTCACCCACCACCTACCAATCAGGAACATCGATTTGGGAATTTATGGGTGTGATAACAAAACTTCTGCTTGAGCCACTATTCTTTTGAGGGAACCCTCCAAAAAAATCAAGGTCATAAATGTCAAGGAAAAACTGAGAAACTGTTCCAGACTGAAGGAGATTAAAAAGAAATGACAAAATGCAAATCAAAACCGCAATGAGATTCCACTTCACATCTAAGATGACTATCATTTTTTTAATATATTTTTTATGATTTTATTTGTTTACTTTTAGAGAGAGAAGATGGGAGGGAGAAAGAGAAGGGAAGAAACATCAATGTGTGGTTGCCTCTCACGTGACCCAGTGCCCTGCACCAGGGAGCCTAGCTCACCGCACAGGCATGAGCCCTGACTAGGAACCGAACCAGTGACTGTGTGGTTTGCAAGCTGGCACTCAATCCACTGAGCCACACCAGCCAAGGGAGATGACTATCATTTTTAAAAAAAGAAAAGAAGTACTGTTGCGATGAAGTATCAGTAGAAACCCTCGTGCATTGCTGGTAGAAGGGTAAATTGGTGCAGCTGCTCTGGAAAACAGTATGGCAGTTCCTCCAAAAATTAAACTGAAAATTACTATGTGATCCAGCAATACCACCCTGGTGTATACCAAAACAAATCGAAAGCAGGAACTCAAACAGGTATTTATACACCAATGTTGACGGCAGCATTTTTCGTGTCAGGGAGAAAAAATTTTACTCTACCAAACAAAGGTTCTTTCAGCTGGTCTAATAATCAAATCAACCTGAGACAGATTAACAGAAGAAAAACAAATTTAACTTCATACATATGGGAACCCCACATACATGAGAGGTGTGAAGACAGAAGGCAAAATGAGATCTATATGTTATCTTGAGCCAAGGAATGGGACAGGGGCCTGAGGCTCCAGCCAGGAAAGAGGGTAATTCACAGGATGATAAGAAGAGCAGATACTCAGTAATTAGATGTTTGTCCTGCCCTATATATAGGTCACAAAAATTTATATCTGGCAATAATTCTAATTACGGGCAAGGCCCTCCATTTAAATTCTTTAACGGAGAGGTAAAGTTTTTCTTGAGCTTGCAGGAACAAGATTGTTTTTAGCTCAATATAATCCTTATGCCAAAGTGGCACATCTTGCCCTGGCTGGTGTGGCTCCGTGGACTGAGCACAAGCCTGAGAACCAAAAGGTCACCGGTTTGATTCCTGGTCAGGGCACATGCCTTGGTTGCAGGCCGGGTCCCCAGTTGGGGGTGTTCGAGAATCAATGGATCGATGTTTCTCTTGCACATTGATGTCTCTCCCTCTCTCTTTCTCCTTCCCTCCCCATCTCTCTAAAAATCAATCAATCAATCGATCAAGTCTTTTTTTTTTAAGTGGCCCATCTTGAGGAGACCTGTCCTGAACCCCTTCACGCACAACATCTAAGAGCTGGAAACAACTCAAGTGTCCGTTGATTGATGAATGCATGAACACAAAGTGCTATATTATTCAGCCTTAAGGAGAAAGGACATTCTGACACGTGCAACGAAATGGATGAAACTTCAAGGCATTGTGCTAAATTAAATAAGCCACACGCGAAAGGACAAATATTGCATGTTTCTGCTCATGGGAAGTACCTCAAGTAGTCAAATTCATCGAGACAGGAAACAGAATGGTGTTTGCCAGGGACTGGGCCAAGGGGAAAACGGCGAGTTATTGTTTCACGGGTATGAAGTTTCGTTTTGGAAAGGTGGAAGTTTTGAAGATGCATGGTGGCGATGGTCGCACCACAGTGTGAATGTACAATGCCACCGAACTGTACACTGAAAAATAGTTAAAATGGCCCTGGCTGGTGTGGCTCAGTGGATTGAGTGCTGACCTGAGAACTAAAGGATCATGGGTTCTATTCCCAGTCAGGGCACATGCCTGGGTTGCAGGCCAGGTCCCCAGTAGCGGACGCTTGAGAGGCAACCACACATTCATTCCTCTTCCCTCTCTTCCCCCCCTTCCCCTCTCTAAAAATAAATAAATAAAAATTTTTAAAGCTATTTAAAAAAAAATAGTTAAAATGGTAAACGTGCTTTGATACAAAGGACGTTTCTGGAATAATTGGTAGAACTTGAATGGGGTCTGAGGCAGTAGAAATGTATGAATGTCAGTATCCTGACTTTGCTGGCTGTGCTGTAGTTACTTCGGAGAATCTCATTGTTTGTAGAAAATACATGGAAATGTTTGGGAATGATGGGGCATCGTATCTGCTGTTTGCTCTCAAGTGAGCTAGGGAAAAACATGCTTTGCGCTGTACTTATCACTTCAGTACGCTTGAGATTATTTCCAAAAACGTTTTCAAGGTAAAATAAAAAATAAATGCAGTCATCTGTTAAACCGTTGATAAAAATGAATTCTGAATTATTTTTAGCATCAGAATTTCAGGACAGGTCTCCGGGATTACAATCTGGAACACTTTCCAATATAGGCGATGCAATGTTAACATAATAAATACTCCACTGGTAGTTTGTATTTTGGATACATGGGGCTTTACTTGTTAAGTGTTGGCTTTTTCTAAGTACCTAGCTCGTTACTGTGTGTGAGTCACCATGCTGCAGAAACGTGTCCTCAGGAAAGACAGCTGTGAGTCAACAACAAGGAAATGAGAATAAAAATAGGAAAGCAAGTGTGATGGCCAAAAAATGTGTTTGGATACTAAAACTAACTACAAATGATTTTTTAATGTGTTTGATACTTTGTATTATATTTGTCAGAGGAATGTGTACATTTACTAGAGGCTGTTCTTCATAACTTCCTTTAGCTGTAGATATACTATGGTCAAACAGGAATTACTACCTATTTTAAATTACTTTCATATTTTCTGCGCCTTATCATGGAATCTCTTCATTATGCGAATACACAAATGAATCACTGGAAGCTGTTCTGGGATTGGAACAGAACCCCTAAGTACACGCATGGCCAGTGTCACTGAAGAGCAGGGAAGAATTGACAACTGGCCTTGGGGAGTAGGAGGGGCGGCTGTGGGGCAGTTCTTATCTGTTTAATGGACTGAGGGAGGATGTTCAAGGTCAAGAGCCACATCTGGCCTGCTTTTTGCATGGCCCTAGCAGGGAAGATGGTTTTAGTAGATGAATACTTGCAAGTAAGTGACTTGGGCCCCAATTGAGTGAAATGTTATTCCTTAAAAAAAAAAATCCATTCTTCTCACGGTATATCTTTTATATGATATCCTTGATTTTGCTTCTTGGCCTTCAAAGTCCGAAATATTTGCTCTCTGTCCCTGTACAGAAGATGTTGGCCAGACCCCGGTCCTGAGGCAGGCGACGGGTCCGTGTCAGCGATTCTCAGCCAGTGTGCCACTGCACTCGGGGGCCGACGGAGTTTTAAAGCGTGCAATACCCGACTGTGAAGTCAGGGACAGTGGCCCTCTTTCCCTCAGATTGTCAAATAAGAAAAGGACAACAGCTCTGGCCCGGTAGCTCCGTTGGTTACAGCATCATCCTGATATGCCAGGAGTCAACCAGTGAGTGCCTAAATAAATGGAACAACGAAGATTGATGTCTCTCTCGCTCTCAAATCAATAGATAAATAAATAAATAACAACAACAGCCAACACAACCATAGCCGTCCAGTGTGACTGGATCAAGATTACACCTAAGCGTTTTTGTCAGACCTGCAAAAAATATATTTTTTGGTGTGCCGCAGAATTTTAGTAATTAGTTCACGTGTGCCGTGAGATGAAAATGATTGAAAATCGCTGGTCTGCATGCCTGTGAAGAATGGAGGTGTGGCAAAAGTTACAGGGGTTTTTGACAGAGTTAATTATTCTTGAAGAGTGCTCTGCTGAAAGAGATGGAAAAGTGGCTTATAGGGGCTAAAACAGCCGCAAAGTTTTGGAATAATTGCCGTGGGAACTGCCTGAATGTAACAAAGGGATAGTTCAAATCTTGGTGAAGAGTTAGATTGTTTTTCGAATAATTTTTTACTTTAAAATTACAGTTGACATGCAATATTGTATTAGTTTCAGTTAAACAACATAGTCATTAGACGCTTGCACAGTTTACAAAGTGATCACCTCAATAAATCTAGTCTGGCACCGTACATAGTTATTACAGTACTATTGACTGTATTTCTAAGGCTGTATTTTACATCCTCATGGCTATTCTGTAACTACGCATTAGTACTTCTTAATCCCTTCCCCTTTTTCACCCAGTCCCCAACCCCCCTCCCATCTGGCAACCATCAAAATGTTCTCTGAATCTATGAGTTTCTTTCTGTTTTGTTTGTTCATTTATTTTGTTTTTTAGATTCCATGTATAAGTGAAATCAAAAGGCATTTGTCATTCTCTGTCTTACTTACAGCCTCCAGGTCCATTCATGTGGCTGCAGATGGCAAGGTTCCTTCTTTTTTATAGCTGAGTAATATTCCATCATTTATACATGCCACTTCTTTTTTTTTTAAACCCTCACCGGAGGATATGTGCATTGATTTTAGAGACAAGGGAAAGGAGGGCAAGAGGGAAAGAAACATCAGTCGGCTGCCTCCCACACTCACCCTGACCCCCGGGGACCAAATCCACAACCTAGGCATGTGCCCTGACTGGGAATCCATCACTCGACATTTTGGTTTACAGGTGGATGCTACAACCAATTGAGCCACATCAGCCGGGGCGATGTACCACGTCTTCTTGATCCCTTCATCTATTAGTGGACACTCAGGCTGCTTCCATGCCTTGGGTATTGTAAGTACCACTGCAATGGACAGGGAGGTGCAAATGTCTTCAAATTAGTGTTTTGGCTTTCTTCAGATAATTACCCAGAAGTGGAGTTGCTGGGTCCTTTGTCTCTTGTTACAGCCTTTGTTTGAAAATCTATTTTGCCTAGTATAATTGTTACTACACCAGCTTTTCTTCCTCTTTTTTTTGCTTCCATTTTCATGAAATATCTTTTTCCATCCCTCTACTTTCAGTCCGTGTGTGTCTTTCACTCGCCAGTGCCTCCCATAGGCGGCACGCGCACGGGTCTTGTTTTCTTGTCCATTCAGCCACCTTGTGTGTGGTGATTGGGGCATTTAATCCATCTCCATTTAGAGTATTTGTTGACAGATAGGTGGTTATTGCCATTTTATTATTCATACTTTTTACCTTTTTTTCTTCTTTTTAAAGAAGTCCCATTAACATTTCTTGTGATAAATTCCTTTAGCTTTTCCTGCCTGGGAGGGAGTTACATTCCTAATGTGATGTTTGTGCAACTGGCTAGTCATCTGCAGCAGAAGGAAAATTAGATTCGAGTCCTGACTAGGGTGGCTCAGTGGGTCGGGCATCATCCCACAAACCAAAAGGTCACCAATTCGACTCCTGGTCAGAGAACATGTCTGGATTGCGGGCCAGGTCCCCAGTTGGGGGCCTGCAGGAGGCAACCTGTTGATGTTTCTCTCACACATCAATGTTTCTCTCCCTCTCTTTATCCTTCCCTTCCTCTCTCTTTAAAAATAAATAAATAAAATCTTTTAAAAAAATTAAAAAAGAAATAAAAGTTGAGGCTGTACATCTGACTACATAAAAAATGAAAAACAGGTATAACATTCCCTCCTCCAAAATATTTTTAATTAAAAAATAAGCAAGACTAAAAAGCAACCCACAAATGCAAAGACATACATACAGCATACATTATAAAGAATTAGGATTGTAGGTCTTAACATGAGTATTTTTGTTTGTTTATTTTAAACATTTCATCAGATGAGGATGGTCTTTGTTCTGTGCAGAGTGAGGTGAGCGGCTGTCTTAGTTGTGCAAATATAACTGGTGAAGGCACCCACTGTCCTGCCAGAGGCTCTAACAAAACTGTGTGTGTGTGTGTGTGTGTGTGTGTGTGTCCTTCCGAATTAGAAAACCTGCCTCACCCTCAGTATTGCACAGCCGGCCGTCGGGGAGGAGGTGGGCCACTTTGCCTTAGGAACCTACTATCTTACAGGAAAGAGGGAACGTAGACCCCAGTTTCTGGTCACCAAGATCTGAAGCTGAGACTTTATGTGGATGTGCAAAGGCCCAGTGGCAAAGGAGAATTGAATAAACACCAGTTTCAGTACTCTCTGGATTTGGCATTTAGAAAAGGACTCTCTTGCCCTTTGGGCTAACTAAGCTTCCTCAAGATTCTTGGGCAATCAGTGGAGAGAAGGAAAACCCACGATGGGAAAAACTACACTTCTCATAGGACGAGTGGGAAGCACCAACTCTTACAGAGAAAATTAACAGCTGTAACTGACCACATTTGTACCTTGAGTTTGCGGAGCCCATCATACTGGTTAGACTGGTATGGGAAGAACTCTTCAAAATTAGGGAAAAAGATGCATTCAATAAAAAAACAGATAAAAAGCCTGACTAACCAATTATAGAAGAATAAACATAAATGGCCATTAAGTGTATAAAAATGTTTAAGGTGCACTGGTAATCAAAAAATTATACAAATAAAATGTGATATAATTTGTCCCAGATCACATGGTCCCAGAAGATATTATTCAGTGTTGTACTGAATACAAAGACATGAGGAAAAAATGTGTTTCCATATTCTGTAAGTTAAGAGGTACAACAAATTGTCATTGTACATTACAATTAATATATATGGTGGTTTAATTTCAGAAAACAAATAGCACTGGGATTTCTAAGGAAATAAATAATTTCTAAGAGGGCTCAGAGATAGAATATTTGTTGTAGCATTGTTGAATAATACACATATGGTTCAGAGAACAGCGGAGTAATTGTGGCTTGGAGTTTAATAAAAGAGATTGGTGCAATGCTTTCCAAATTTATGGAGTTCTGAGATTTCCCTTCTGCTGTAATGTCTATATTATTACACGCTCATTCACTGCCCTCCACCCCCAACTATGCCTAAATTGCAGGAAATTCTGTCAGCTGTTCTTAATTAAAAAACAAAAAAAGGTAGTATCAAAGTTGAATGAGAGGAAGAAAGGAGAAGAGAGGAACGGGAATTTCCCAGTCTATAGAAATTGTGGCTTTTTCTACGCCTATCGGGAATGTCGGAACTGGAAAACGCCCTCTGATCTTCTGTGTTGGCACAAGGGAATCCTAGTGGGCTTCCAATGAAACATGAGTGTGATTTACTCCTCTCCAGAAAGTAAAGTCTTTACTGGTCCCTTCCAGGTCATTACTAACAGCTCCACCTGGACCAACTAATTTGCCCACCTTCTTTAGCTATAAGGGAAAGCGTCCCACTTATCATCTAAGCCAAGCACTGGAGAATGGAAGGGGATGCTATTAATAATCACACTTCTATTGTCCTGGGGAAACCAGGCCACAGAGTCACCCTGTTTATATACTGTGTGGTTTGCCGTGCTCGTGGGGAAAACAGTTCTAACTGACTTCGTATGTTAGTGGTTGTAAACCGGACTACATCGCAGCACGAACCAGACAGCTTCCGAGCTAGAGAGAGAGCTGTTGCTGATCTGAGGAACATGGAGAGGTGCGCGGCGCAGTAATTTTTACGGATAGCCATTTCACAGTACAACACAGTCCACTGAATTTCTTCTGGCCTGGCTTCTGTTTCACAAACAGGCTGCTTTTATTGTAACTATTTTAATAATTTTGAAAAATGCTGTTGCTAGCTCTTTAGTTTCTTGTCCATTCACATATAAGGGAAGTAGTCAGAGGGAGGGGAGTCTGAGGGGACTGAATGGTAATGGAAAAAATCCAACAAGAAGTTTTTAAAATATAAAAATAAAAGGGAAGTAGTGGCAGATACGTAGGAGCCTCCATTGCAAACCCTTATTCTGTTTGCCTTGGTCTAACACAGAGGCTTCCCTGCCCCTCGTGCTGTGAGGTGTGGCCATGGGACCAATTTCTGGCTAATGAGATTTAAGTGGAAGTTGGCTGCTGCTTCCTTTCCCTCCGTCTTGCACAGCCTGCTTGCAATGTATGGGATATCTGATGCACAGCACCCACTAGCAAGACAGCAGAACAGGAAGACAGAAGGAGACTGCTGCTTTTTTTTTTTTTAAGTATACTTTTTAAAAAAAGACTTATTTGTTATTTATTTATTTTTTTAGAGAGAGGGGAAGGGAGGGAGAAAGAGAAGGACAGAAACATCAACATGTGGTTGCCTCTCATGTGCCCCCAACTGGGGACCTGGCCCTCAACCCAGGCATGTGTCCTGAATGGGAATCGAACTGGTGACCCTTTGGTTTGCAGGCCTCCACTCGATCCACTGAGCCACACCAGCCAGGGAGAGACTGCTTCTTTGATGTCATCTTTAAAGTCCCAACACCGCCCTGGACTATAAACAATAAACACATAAACCTCTTTCTTGTTTAAGAAAGTTTTCTCGTAACTCATAGCTAAATGTAGTTTTAACTAATATAGAAATCATAAGTCAAAGACATATACATATAGATGTATATGTGTGTACTATATTTTTAAAGGCTAAAAAGTTTGGAATATACATTAGAGCAGGCTAACTGCTGTAACAATCCCAAAAATCTCAGTTTGAGCCCAAATAAATAAAAATGTACTTCCCCTCTTTCAGATCCCAGTCCCATGCAGGGCAGCCATGTAGGATTTGGGGGCAGGGACGCATTCGGGCTGATTTCATATGGTAGCCACCCACACATTTAAGACCACTGAGAAGGGGGAAGCAGGTGAGCAGAACTAGTCACATGGCCCCACTTAGCGGAAAGATCCACCAGGAAATGTACTCTATTCAGATGCTCATGAGGAAAATGAACTGGTTTAGTAAATAAATTCAATTGTGTCTGCCATGGGAAATTTTAGAGAGAAAGATAGAGAATTAAGAACATCAGATACTAGGATCCAAAATACAAACAGGATGAAATAAAAATTCCTACATTTTGTGACAACATGGATGGAACTGGAGAATATCATGCTAAATGAAATAAGGCAGTCGGTGAAAGACAAATACCATATGCTCTCGCCTATAAGAGGAATCTAATGAACAAAAAATCCTAATGAGCAAAATAGAACCAGAGGCATGGAAACATGGGGCAGACTGACAGTGGTCAGAGAAGAGGGGGAGGGGGATAATGGTGGAAAGAAGGGGAAGGGACTAGTCGAAGAACGTATATGAATGACCCACGGACATGGACAACAGCGTGGGAATGGACTGTAGGAGCGGGGTGTGGGGTAGATGGAAGAGTGCCAAGGGGAAAAAATTGGGATAACTGTAATAGAATAATGATAAAAAGTGATATAAAAAATTAAGAAAGTGATTTTTAAAAATATTGCTACACCTGCTTTCTTTAGAGTTCAGCACAAACCTAATTCATTACAGGGCTTAAGAAATACGGTATTTGATAACTGAGTTTTCTTAATAACTCAGGAAAAACCGCAATATTCTTACTGTTTTGACTTTTGCTTAAAATCTTCTAAAATCTAAGTGTGATTTATATCTCAAGTAATATATAGTATGAAAATATTTACTGCCTGTAACAGTTTCCTCCTGCCCCTGTGACGAGTGTCCACACACTCGGTGACAGGAGCAACACAGATGTGTCCTTTCGCAGTTCTGGAGGTCCGAAGTCTGACATGGGTCTCACTTGGCTAAAATGAAGGTGTCAGCAGGGCTGGCTTCTTCATGGAAACTCTAGCGGAGAATTTATTTCCTTCCTTTTCCAGCTTCTAGAGGCCGCCTGTACTCCTTGGCACGTTGCCCCTTCCTCCATATTCAAGGCAACAGTAGAACGTTTTCAAATCTCTCTCTGACTCTGACCTTTTTTCCTCTTTCTTCCACATTTAAAAAAGTCCTGTGCCCTGGATGGTGTGGCTCAGTGGACTGAGCATCAGCCTGTGCACTGAAAGGTGGCTGGTTTGATTCCTGGTCAGGCCACGTGCCTGGGTTGCAGGCCAGGTCCCACTGGTGTCTCTCTCCCACACTGCTGTTTCTCCCTTCTCTCTCTCCCTCTCTCTAAAAATAAATAAATAAAATCTTTAAAAAAAAAATTCTTGTGAATTACACTGGGCTCACCCGGATAATCCAAGAGAATGTCTCTATTTTAATGTCTGCTGACTAGCAACTTTGAGTCCCTTGGCAATATGACATATTCCATATGATATGTAACACATGCACCAGCCCCAGGGGTTTGTTCATGGACATCTGTTAGGGTCCATTATTACGTCTACTACATGCCGCTCTTTCAGATGTTTCTTTTGGTACTTATCTTGTATTTCTAAAGTTTTAAAACTCTTTTTTCTCGATTTTCCAATTTTATATGTTTTCCATTGACTCTAGAGGGAGAGTTATTGTGAAGCTAATAAAGCTCCAGTCTCAGAGTCCCTCTCTTTCACAAGCCTTTTCCAAGGTCTCATCTTTAACTTTGAATATGTAATTTTGCATTACTTTTCTTAAAAGGCACCTCTCAAATCATGTAAGTTTCTGGCCCTACAAAACCCAAGTCCACCAGTTTACTACTGATTTACTACTAACTTTGGATGATGAGGATTTAGCTAACATACCCCACCTCCTTCAACGCACACCAAAACACACGCATTTCCCCTCCCCAACCCCCCACAGTTTTATCACGTTTTTAAATTTTAGCTCATCTATCATGTTTTAACCTCAGAGGTGAGGGCTCTTTCTTATCTTTTCTGCTTTTTCTTATCTTTTCTGCTTCTCTTTCTTATCTTTTCTGCTTCTCTTGATTTGTGGGTGCAATATTTCATCTCTGAGGTACTATTGTAGGGTTTGCTTTGTTTGGTGTTTTTTTTTTTTTTTTAGAGAGAGAAGGAAAGGGAGGGAGAGAGGGAGAGAAACATCGATATGAGAGAGAAACACTGATTGGTTGCTTCTCACACGCTGGGACCAGGAACCTGGCCTACAACCCAGGCATGTGCCCTGACTGGGAATTGAACCAGCGACCTTTCGTTTTGTGAGACGTTTGTGGGATGACACTCAACCCACTGAGCCACACCGGTCAGGGCTTGTTCGTTTTTTTTAAATTTAGTTTAGTTTCATTTTATTACCTGAATTGTCTGTTTCTGTTAGTTATAAAATATAGCTAATTCTTTCCTCGTGGTTTGTTTTGGCCTTTCTCTTTATTGGAGACTAGAATGAGGCCCTCAAGAAGAGAAAAAGAACAAGGCACTTAAAAATGTGATCAGGAACTCCTGCGGGGAAGTTTTCTAAGTGGTGGGCATGGTAGGCAGGCTTGAAGACACACCCGGTGGTCCTCACCTCCTGGCATCCTCTCTGTGCAGTGAAGGGTTAACCCTTCTCAAAGAGAGGTCTGATCTTTGTCCCCAGCTCCTGGGAGGTCATCTCCAAGCCCTTGGAATGTCCTGCCTGATAAGGGAGTCTTGTTTACCCAGGGGCCTTGGGTACCATGCCAGACGATCTATGCTAACAATGGGATTTATGGGGAGAAGGTGAGGGTCAGACCATACAGCATCAGCTCAACCTCCAGGGGAGCTGGAGACTAAGGCCCAGCCTTGCAGACAGTCAATCATGTTTACGTGACTGAGCCCCATGAAAATTCCGGACTCCAAGGCACGGGTGAACTGCGCTGGTTGGCGGTGCTCCATGTCAAGGGCACACATTGCTGAGGAGTGTTATCTGGACAACTCCACGTGGAGGACAGTTGCATGCTTTGCACTTAAAACTCTTCCGGCCCTGGCTGGTGTGGCTCAATGGATTAAGCACTGGCCTGTGAAACTGAAAGGTCACTGGTTTGATTCCCAGTCAGGGCACATGCCAGGGTTACGGGCTGGGTCCCCATTTGGGGGCGAACAAGAGGCGACCAATTGATGTCTCTCTTCCTCTCTCTCTCCCTCCCTTTTCTATCTGAAAATAAATAAATAAAAATCTTTAAAAAATAAAAAAGAAGAACATAGATGGAGAGGAATGTAAGTACTTCGTGGAGGAGGGTGGCAAGGAAGGCTGCAGCGAGGCTCTGCCCCTTACCTGTTCTTTGAAGGATGAACATAAATTCATCAGCAGCCAAGTGGGGGAGGTATTCTAAGAAGAGAAAAAAAACATATGGAAAGGGACAAAATTATAAAAGAGTATGTCAGGGTGGGTTTGGAGAATAACGAAAATGTCACTACTTCTTGAATTGGTAGATAAGACTTAAAAGAAAACTTGCCTTAGACGTAGAAATAGTAGCAGAACTTAACCCATGCCAGTCGCTGTTTTAGGCACTGGGTGTGTATTAATTCATGCACTCCTGACAACACCCTATTAGACAGGTTCAATGTTTGTGCACGTGTTTTCACATGGGGAACAGGCACAAAGAATAAATAAATTTGCCTGCGGTCACGGAGCCTACCTGCTCTCACCCTGGAAGTTTGACAAGAGGTAGGTTCACTATCTGCTTCTCTGAAAAGCTTTGTATGCCATGGTAGTAAGTTTTGCTGTTTAAAACAATTTTTTAAAATTTATTTTTATTTTTTTTAAATCCTCACCCAAGGAGAGGGGAAGGCAGGGAGAAAGAGAGGGAGAGAAACTTCAATGTGAGAAACATTGATTGCTTGCCTCTCACACACGCCCTGACCAGGAATTGAACCCAAAACCTTTCGGTTTATAGGAAGATGCTCCAACCAACTGAGCCACACCCGCCAGAGCAAGTTTAGATTTTAACGATAGGTAACAAAGAGCCAATAAAGATTTTTAAAGAAAGGAATGCATTAATAGGTTAACTTTAGGGAGACTATTAGTTTGGGAGCAGCTCTGAGGAAGAAGTAGTAGGAAAAGAGTGTTTACGAGGAGAACAGGGAAGGAGCTACTCCTGAGGTTTAGAGATGAGGAGGGCCTGAATTCTTGACAAGAGGCAATGAAAACAGGGATCTCAGGATTAGTGTGACATCTCCAAAGTAAACAAATAGGGTTAGGTGGCCAGTTGAATGTAAGGATTAGGGAGGTGGTAAAAACAGGTTGAGTCTGAGAATCTGGGAAAACACCCAGGTAGAGGTGCCTGGGGACTGCCCTGGGCTAACACAACAGATTAGTGAGTCACCCCGTTCCTTGGGGGTAATTGTGGCCTGAGGGAATGGATGCCTTCGGGAACACTGAGTGGAAGCAATAGGCAGAAGGAGAGAAGTACTTTACAAAAGGACAGATAACAACGGGTAAAACAGGTAGGAAAATAAGAAACATAAAAATAGAAAGCAATAAATACCACAAAAGAAGTACAAACAAAGAAATGTGGGAGTTGGAGGCAGATTACAATTTAAGCTTCCTGAGCCTCTGTTAAGTCGTCTGTGAAATTAGGTTGGACTAAGTGGTCCCTGCAGTCTCTTTTGTCTCTAAACCTCTGCATCTATTTAATGCCTATCACCTGCCCCCTACGTGGGAAGGCACAAGGTACAACCCCTGCTCTGGAGGAGCTTTCAATCTACTGGGACCCTCGCTTACACACACTCACACCACCACTGGAGACAGAGATGCTCCCTAACTAAGGGGAGAATTTTGCGGCATAGCCTACGGCTGCACATGCAGAGACGGAGAGCACAGTAATATGTGTGTAGAAGCTTACGGGACAGAGAGAGTGGTGATAGGCTGGGTTTAACTAGAGAAGAGGAATAAAGATGCAAGTCCACTTACCTGGCTGAACTTTGAGGTCTAGGTTAGAGATTCATGGGAAATGGGGTTTTGCTGCGTAGGGTAAGGCAGATTATGGTGGTTCTTATACACCAGAGGATGGAGTGTAGAAGTCACATGGAAGCAGTAGAGTTACTGTAGATTCTTGGGCAGGTTTGTGATATACGGTACATAAAGTACAGGATACGGGTCAATTTTTAAAAATATATTTATTTATTTTTAGAGAGGGGGAAGGGGGGGAGAAAGAGAGGGAGAGAAACATCAGTGTGAGAGAGATACATGGATCAGTTGCCTCTCGCACGCCCCCAAAGGAGGACCCAGCCTGCAACCCAGGCGTGTGCCCCGACTAGGAATCAAAGGAGCGACCTTTAGGTTCACAGGCTGGCACTCACTCCACTGAACCACACCAGCCAGAGCAGAACACAGGTAATTTGATCGCAGCCATCTTTACTGCCCAAAATGTTCATTGCTATGACACTTTTTCCCATTGCCAATCTCACACCGTAGGGAATTATGTGGTGTGCTGCCCAGGTCACTCCTGCCTAGGTCTCAAGCACTCCAGCTTCTAAGCAAGTAACAGCTTGGAAACTTTCAGCTCAGTCCCTCTCTGGAATTCGCCCCTGACCAGAGAGAGCTGCCTTGGTCAAAGTCATACCACCGCAGCAGGAGCAGGGCACAGTCAGTCACTGGTCGATGGTGTTCACAGAGGCCCAGCCAACCCAACTGAGTGAGCAGAAGGACTCAGAAATGACATCCCAGCAGCAGAACTCCCAGGAGCGATGGCTGAGGCCTTTGTTGCAACTGCATCCCGGTTTGCCCGGGTTCTCCTCCAGCCCAGGCCTTCTTCCTGCACTCCCCCGCAGGTGTGAATCGGGGAATGCTCCCTAACAAACTTCCTGTATGCTAATTTCCACCTCAGAGGGTTTTTCCTGGAGCGCCCAACTGCAACACGCCTGCTAATTTTATCTTCACTCAACTTTTCCTCTCTGTTCCTGAACAACTTAATTGCAGAAAATTTGGTGAGCGCAGATTTTGCTTTGAGCAGTTGCTCTCAAAGCAAATGTCTCTTTGACTTTGGCAGTTTCGAACATCAACATAACCTTTTATAAAACCCACAGGATCTGAGCTCACCAGGTCAGGTATGAAGAGAGTGTAGCCACAAACAGCCAAGTATAACTAATGAACACCAACCAAAAGGAGATAATGGGGTTGGCTGGTGGTAGCCCTGTCTTGGCAGGGTGTGCCCTTGGCCTAATGGAGCAGTTGCCGGGTGCCTCGTACAATAACACACGTGCAGGTCCCAGGTGCTCTGCAGAGGTGACCCCATAGCTGGGCATTTCACAGAGTGCTGCTTCAGGTCACAGAGAAACTGTGCCACCATTTGTTTTTGTTTTGTTTTGTTTTCCAGTTGTCCAAAATATCTTATTTTTATGTTTCGCACTCAGCACCATTTTTTTAAAATCACCAACCATTACGCTACCAGATGGCTTTCAGCTAAGCACATTACTCTCCTTCTGTTTGAAAGCATCATGAATATAATCCAGAAATTTAAAGCTTGGCATAAAAATAGGCAACAAAGCATTGTCATTCTAAAATCGCCCGTAAGGTGGTTAGCGCTGTTAGAATGGCCGCCTCCAAGTACCCCTGCAAACTACCTTGCTAAGCTAATGACTCGACTGGCAGCTTTCTGAGGGAAGAGAGTGGTATGGAAAAGGGACTGGAGAGATTGGCCATCTGTATTGCCGGTGGCCTATGTCACTGCTGTGTCTTTATGATGTTTTGTTTCTCAAAATGTCCTTTCCTCAACAAGAGGAATAGACGTAGTGGAAACAAGCAACACCCAGAGCTCACTGAGATGACGAGTTTTGAACCCTGAGTCGGAGGCGCTTACGTGGCACTCTTTCCAACACATACAAACTCTGTAAAGGGAAATGTATCGAAAGCTGGGTCTGTAATTGACATATTGCCAAAGAATAAATTATATCCTGTGCTGTAATTATGTATTCAGCAATAATGAATACTAGGAGAAAATAGCAAAGTAGCAATTACGCCAATTACAATTGATTAGTTGGTATTAACATAAAAAGATGTGCTCATTTTATTATACTTTCTTACTCCACCAGAAAGCTCTAATGTCTTAAGATACCTGGCTCTTCTTCAAAACCCCTTTTTATAATTGATTAAATTCAGTGAATGTGGAAGAATACTGGAAATTTGTATTTTTACCCATGATGAAATTTTATCTAGTTGTGCTACCATTTTTAACTGTTTTATGCTGTTATGGTTTCTCATTTTCTGTTTTTCCTGTGCTATTGGAATACTGTCTGTATTTTAAACAATTGTAAAATTACAATTTACATTCAACATTATTTTGTTTTAGTTTCAGGTGTGTGCATTTTTTTAATAGAACAAAATAATGCAAAAAAACTGTAACAAGTGGAACACATCAGTATCCACTATCGCTTATTTCTTGTTAGAAACTGAGACGAAAGAAATTGAGGTTTTATGGAGAAATATAGGTGGAGAGGTAATTGCTATTCTGTGTGAGGTAGAACTCTGCTTCTTTCCATATCTCCAAAGTGTGAATTGGACACTTACAGGGGTACCTAACTTTTTGGTGTCTCTGGGCCACACCAGAAGGAGAAGAGTCATCTTGGGCCACACATTAAATATACAAACACTAACAAAAACAAACAAACAAAAATCTCATAATGTTTTAAGTAAATCTATGATTTAGTGTTGGGCCGCATTCAGACACTCCTGGTAGCAGGACAAGTTGATCATCTTACACTCTTCTGGTGAGTTAGGTGCCCTTTATATTTTTAACAATGAAAGTGAAGTCTTTGTGAGACTGAATTTAAACTCTGAAAAAAAAAAAAAAAACCCAGAAAGATCCTTCAATGTGTGAAACACCAGAATAGATGAATCACCCCCATTTTCTGAAGTCGTGGTCTGAACAGCAGACAGGTACTATGAATTGCTGCGTTGAGTTAATTTCTTTAACTTTTTAGTGACCTTGTGCCCTCTATGGTCAAACAAACATACTGCAAGAAGTAAGCAGTTCTCTTAGAAGTAGGAGAGCATAGCAGAATGTGATTGAAGGAAGAACTTCAAACTTAGTGTGAAAAGTACAAGACATAAAGCAAGGCAAAAACATTTAAATGTGGCTAAGTAGATATTCGTAGGGTCAATTGATTGAGTGTTTAAGAGTTAATTGTAATTGCCCTGATTTGTGTGGCTCAGTGGGTTTAGCGTTGTCTCGCAGAGCAAAAGGTTGCTGGTCAATCCCAGGTCAGGGCACAAGCCTGGGGGTGGGCCAGGTCCCCAACTGAGGGCATACAAGAGGCAGCTGATCAATGTTTCTCTCCCTCTCTTTCTCCCTCCCTTCCCCTCTCTCTAAAAATAAGTAAACAAAATCTCTTTAAAAAAGGATCTAATTATAATTATAAGCAAAAGCCAAACATACATGATCATAAGAAGAATTCATTGTAAGAAAGTTATTTTCCACGATGCAATATACAGATGACATCTTATAGAATTGTATACTTGAAACCTATGTGATTTTATTAATCAGTGTCAACCCAATAAATTTAATAAAATTTAAAAAATAAAAAAGCAAATACAAGAGATACCAGCTCTAATAATAATAATAATAATAATAATAATAATAATAATAATAACAGCTAGTAAAAAAATAAAGAAAGCTATTTTCTAGGCTGTGTACATGTTTATCCCTTGAAAGGATCCGACTGCATGGTATGGGAGAAGAGGGGAACACCGAGGTCGGATGGAGGGGAGCGTTTCACCGTCCTGAATTATATAACCTTAGAATCCATACCAAACGACTTCACCAAAATCTTTTAAGATCTAGAAAAGGAAAAGTTTGTATTAACACCCCTCCTTTTCCTATTGTATGTAAGGCACGCCTTTTCACTTACTGAAATATAACAGAACATTTGCGGTACCTTGCATTTCATTCCTGGTTTCTGCAGATCGGGACTATGTATTCACATGAGCTGAATTTGGTTATCACAAAATGTTGATGTCTATTTTAAAAGCCTTTCTATCTGTAGCAAATTATATATAAATTAATATTACTAGTGTCCTTTTTAATATTCTCTTCAACTGATTTGCCATTCTCTTGTAATTAATTATTTTTATGATGGTGAAAATCAGGTTTGAGGAAAAAAAAGTTTAACTTAAGGTAACACAAAACATTGCAGTTGGTGTTAATGGTTTTTACTGTACAGTAAAATCTCATTTTAATGACTATAAATTGCTATGTTGTATCCAGATCTCATTAAAATGGAAATTAACTGCCACTGTGAACAGACAGACTATTTAATCATTTAAGTAAAATAAATGCTAAGCATATTGTTCATATCATTATCAGCACAGTATCCTTTTTTTCTTTTTTTGGTCCATATGTCACCTTATCTCCTAACGTTAGCTTGACAGTAATTTATGGTGTGATGCTAAGTAAGTCATCACTACCCAGGTGCAAGATTCCTGGCTGGTGAAATGTGGAAACTAAGGGCATGACTTGCCGCCTGCACACGTCACTTCAGTTCCCAGCTCACTGGGCAGAGCCTGCTCACGTGGTGTACGCACAGGACTGGGTGGGAAACGAGGGCATTAGTTTTTAGCTGAGCCGTCACATGCCCGGCTAAAACTTCTATTATTATGGAAGACAATAGCATATATTACAAGAACATGAAGTAGTTTCTGCTACAATAAGTCAATGAGAGAGTAAGCTCCGGGTTTAACCCTTTCCCTCTCAAAAAACATGTACGAATCCAACCAAGTGAGATAGTCATGAAAGAGGTAATCTTGAATGTATACAATGTAACTTAAAAGACAGTTAGTAAAAAATTCAGATCTTGACCTACTGTTAATAATAAATTACTTATCTTTGATCTCTCAACAAATCACTACAGCAAAGTTAGGAGCTGTTGACTTTTATGGCTATTTCCCAGCCTAATGATGTAAAAGACCAGTAAAAACCTCCCAACTCTCCAATACCAAAATTACATCATAATAAATATAACATGTCTATTACACTTTACTCTATAAAGAAAAACATCATGGCCCTGGCTGGTGTGGCTCAGTGGACTGAGTACCAGCCTGCGAACCAAAGGGTCACTGGTTCGATTCCCAGTCATGGCACATGCCTGGGTTGTGGGCCAGGTGCCCAGTAGGGGCCATGTGAGAGAGGCAACCACACATTAATGTTTCTCTCCCTCTCTTTCTCCCTCCCATCTCCTCTCTAAGATAAATAGAATCTTTTTTAAAAAAAAGAAAGAAAAAGAAAAACATCATGGAGAGTAGGTGGATGAACTGCTTATCATACTGGGCCAGCTAAGTGCAAGGGGTTATCTCTTAACCTAGAGAACATCTGACATGTAATAGATATGCTATTTCTATCTGCACAGCTTCCCTCCTTCGGCTGTGGAATCCCCATCTCCACCTTACTTTGGGGAATTATCACTCAAATCCACTCAACTGCCCGCTATAGTACTCTACCACCAAGACCACAGGCATGTGACCTGGGCCTGGCCGAAACACTGAACAGGAGCCCAGATCAGCTCAGTCCGAATCCTTCTCTTGAACTGTGCTGGTATAATCTGATATGCCTGCTTTCCTCTGAGATGGCTAACGTGGGGTGATGTAAATTTCAAGCTCCTGTGCCTTTGGCTCCTGTTGTACACAGGAATCTTTCTGTTGGAGGAGAAAATAGGCCAGAAAAGCAGAGACAGAAAAAGAGAGATGAAAAACAATTAAAATGACATAGAATTCTTGGATTTAGTTGACCCTGCGGCCAACTCCACCTCTGTCCTTACTAGTTAAACGAACAAATAAGCAGCTTTTGATTGCTTAACACTGTTTTAGTTAGCTTTCTGTCACTCACAAATATAGTTCCACTATGCAGAACTACATTCTAAGGATGAAAGAAGCAAAGAGGATCAAATGTAATTAATGCTAGTCCGCAGGGTAATTAATGCAAAGTAGAACAGAATTATAAACTTCCACTCATAAATAAGTTTTCAAAGTGTCCCATTAGGTCATGTTTGTTTTTTTTTAATTTTATTCATTGATGAGAGACAGAGAGAGAGATCGATTTGCTGTTCCACTTATTGATGCATTTACTGGTTGCTTCTTGCATGTGCCCTGACAGGAGATCGAACTCACAACCTTGGTGTATCAGGACGATGCTCTAACCAACTGAGCTACCTGGTCAGGGGTCCCATTAGCTTATCTTATTCATTTTTGATTCCATGGTATCCAACAAATTTGTGTTAAAATTAAATGAAATGTGGGGTTTCTGCTATGACTATGTGCTTTTCTGGAATTAAATATAAATGGTACCTTCTGATACACACAGTGGCCATCTTTGAGAAGTTAGCTTATGAATAGTTTTTATTTTCTTCTTTTTTGTCTACATTGCCTGAATTGCCTATAATAAGCAATTGCTTACACAATAAGCATGTTTACTATTTTAATCAGTTATTATTATTTATTATCATACAACACCTATTGGTGTTGTAGCAAATTATCACCAATTTAGTGGCTTAAAGCACAACAAATTTATGATTTTACAGTTCTGGAGGGCAGAAGTCTAAAACAGATCTGCTATTTCTTTGGCAGAAGAACATTCTAGGTGAGATTTGTTTTCTTGCCTTTTCCAGTTTCAAGGAGCTGCCTATCCCTGGCTCCTGGCCACCTTCTTTCATCTTTTTTTTTTTAAAAGATTTTATTTATTTATTTTTAGACAGAGGGGAAGGGAGGTAGAAAGAGGGGGAGAGAAACATCAATGTGTGGTTGCCTCTCACACACCCCCTACTAGGGACCTGGCCTGCAACCCAGGTGTGTGCCCTGACTAGGAATCGAACCCAGGACCCTTTGGTTCGCAGGCTGGCACTCAATCCACTGAGCTGCACCAGCCAGGGCTGAATTCATCTTTAAAGCCAGCAGTTTAGCATCCTCTCTCCTCCTGACTCCAACTTCCTCCCTGTAAAGTTGCTTGGGAACACACTGGGCTGCCCGGGTAATCCAGGATCACCTCCCCATCTCATCAGCCATAACTCAATCACATCTGCCAAATCCAAGGGATGAGGACCTGGATGAACATCTCGGGGGCCATATTCAGGATACCACAACTGTCTACATGGAAACGAATGTGAAAAGTGATTAATATAAACATATATAACATGTTAATATCAAAACCGAGAAGAGAAGATACCTTAGTCCATTTGCACGCTGTCACAAAAATACCAGACGAGGTGGATTAAACCACAAACTGATTTCTCACCGTTGTTCTGGAGGCTTCTGAGTCCCAGACCAAGGTCAGCTGACCTGGCATCTGATGGGAGCCCACTTCCTGGAACCTAGACGGCCGTCTTCGCTCTCTGGCCTCGCCTGGCAGAAGAGGGTAAGAAACTGGGGCCTTTTTTCTCCAGGGCACTAATCACGTTCATGAGAACCCTGCTCTCATAACCTAGTCACCACCCAAAAAGGCCCTGCCTCCAAATACCGTCACACTGGGGACTGTTTCAACATATGAAATTGCAGGGGACACAGATATTCAGTCCACAGCAGAAGGCAGTATTTCAGCGATTGGACGAGGTCCCTGGGAAATAGTAAGCTGAACAATCTCTGGGCCACGGCCTGGCTCCAGCTTTCCTGACACCCACAAGTGCTCGTTCTGGGGTCTCCGGCGAGGCTGGAATGCAGGCAGGCTCATGCTGCATATTGGGCGGGGATTAGTTTGGGGGACAAACTCCTGTGAAACAGTCCCAGCCCCGAAGGGAGGGGAGAACAGGAATTTCATCAGGACACAGAGCAAGCCAGATGTGGGACACGGTCCCCTGGGCATCGGGGTAAAAAGCTGGGACAATGGTGATGAGTGCCTTTGTGAAGACTGCTCTCAACATGTTTGTGTCTGGCGTCACACCATTCCAATATGATCGGGCTGCCCTCCACTGAGTGTACGGATATCATCCTGGGAGCCCCTTTCCCCTCGGGAGAGTACCTTTCCCTTGTCCCTGTGTTGGCTCAGGACGTCCCCCAGGAGTTCTTTAAGAAAAGACACTTAGTTAGGCCCAGGTTGGTGTGGCTCAGTTAGTCGAGTGTTGTCTCACAAATGGGAAAATCATGGGTTTGATTCTTGGGCAGGGCAGGCGACTAGGTTGCAGGTTCTGTCCCCAGTCAGGGCACATACGAGAGGTGATGTTTCTCTCCTTTTGTTTCTTTCATTCTTCTTCCCTTCCCCTCTCTCTGGAATCAATAAAAAAGAAAAAAATAAATAAAAAGAAGAAGATACTCAGGAAGGAAATATTTTTGAAATCCTACATGGCTGATAATATCTTTATTCTATCCTTACATTTAAGTGTAATCCGACTATGTAGAGTCCTAGGTTGGGAATTTTTCATAACAATTCTGAAGGCACTGCTCCATTATGTTCTTTCTAGCTATAGGAGTTGGCATGGAGAAACCTAAAGATTTCGGTTCTTGATTTTTTTTTTTTTTTAATATGTAACAAACTCCCCTTCCCCAGATCTTGTAGAATCGTCTTTTTGTCTTTGGTGTTCCAAAATTTCACAATGTGCTCTGGAGTTGGTCTCTTTTTGCCCATTGTGTTGGGGCTTTGGAATCTGGAAACTTTGGAATCCTTCAGTTCTAGAAAATTCTGAAATATTTTGTTGAAGATTTCTTCCCTTCTGTTCTGATTCTTTTTTAGATCTCAAATTATTTGACATTCTGGACTAGTCCTCTTTTTTTCTTTCTTCTATTTTCCATTTTTGCCTTTTGGCTCCACTTCTGGGAGAGTTTATCAACTTTAATTCCTAACTTCTACTGAGTTTTAATTTTTGCTACCATGCTTTTTAATTTCTAAGAGCTGTGTTGTTCTCTGAATGTTCCTTAATAAAATAGCATCTTATTTTATGGCTATAATATCTTCTTACTTCTCTGAGGATGTATTATTTTTTTTAGGATGTATTTATTACAAAACAAAGTAGATTTTCTTCTTGCACTGTTTTTTCCAGTTTCCCATTTGTCTTTAAATATATTTTATTAATTATGCTATTACAGTTGCTGTATTTGTCATTCATGATGATGTCTCAGCTACCAATCTGGTGATCAACTGTCTGTTCGTATTTAAGAGTGGGAGCTACAACACAGCTTAGAAGCTCTGCGTGTTGGTGGTGGGAAGGGGTTGTAGGACCTCACTTCCGAGTGACCTGGCTGGGTCATTTATTGGTAGGCCCTCAATTCCAACAATTCAAGGCCTTTTCTCTTGGGCTATTCTCAGAAGAGACTTTCAAAGTCCTGCTGAGGGCAGAGGATAGGGGGTGGAGGGATGGATCACAGCCTTATATGCATCTATTTACATAATCCCTGTTCGCCACACAGAGCCACGGGCTCTCACCGCTGTCTTATTGTGTCAGTATCCGTTTCCTGGGGCTGCCAAAACAAACTACTGCAACCTGGGTGGCTCAAGACAATGGAACTTATTGTCTCACAAACCTGGAGGCTATAACTCTGAAGTCAAGGTGTCAGCAAGGCCATGCTCTCTTTCTTTTTTAAAAAAGGCTTTTTTTTAGAGAGAGGGGAAAGGTGGGGCAGAAACATCACTGTGCTGAGAAGCCACAACTTGGCCTGGAATTGAACCAATGAGCTTTCAGTTTGCAGGCTGGCACTCAGTCCACTGAGTCACACTTGCCAGGGTCAAAGCGTCCAAGTTTTAAAACAAACAAATGTCCAGAAATCCTTTAAAGTAGAATCTAATTTCTCTCCCCTTGAACGTGGGTTGGCCTCACTTACTTGCTTCTAATAGGATGGGGCAGAAATAACTGTGTGACTTCTAGGGCCACGTCACGGAAGGTGAAACAGCTTCGACTACACTCCGACGTATGTCTTTGGAGCCCAGTTGTGTCTGCGGCCCAGGTGGCAGATATGAGGGAAGCATCCATCAAAAGGACACTAGCCCAGCCACATCCGTCAAAAGTACTGTAAAAGAAGCCCTGAGTATTCCCTGAGCACAGCAAATCCCCAGAACCGTGAGAAATAATAATACATGCTTGTTACTGTTTTACACCACTAAGTCTGGGGGTGTCAGTAATACTGGATTGGAACAGAAGGGTAGAAGAAAGGGGTAGGAGGGGCAGAGGAAGAGAAAGCACATGTATTTTATAAAAATTAAAATAAATTAAAAAAAGTTACAAGTGGTAATACGATTATTTAAATTATAACTATGCCAGTGAATTTGATGGTTACTGAAAGATTTCCTTCATATGGGTTAGAAATTCAATTAAAAAAAACCGACTATTTTGTTAAGAGGGGAAGAGAGGGAAACATCAATGTGTGGTTGCCTGGGGACCTGGCCTGCAACCCAGACAGGTGCCCTGACTGGGAACTGAATGGGTGACCTTTTGGTTCACAGGCCGGCACTCAATCCACTGAGTCACACCAGCCAGGGCAGAAAGCTCAATTTCTGAAGGTAACAGGTTAAGGTTTTCACTCGTATCTCTGCCCAGTCTTTTCCCTTGTAGGATGGATGGCAAAAGAAGAGACCCCAAACCAAATTGTCTATTGTGAGACATTGTAAAAATCAAGTGTTTTGCTGCGTATTTAAATCTCCTCAGAAAAAAGCAACCTGGGTATTTATCTTGAGAGCCTTAAGTTAGAATGGTTTGTTCCAAGTGATAGAAATCCAACTGAAAGTGACTCGCAAAACAGACAACTAATTGGCTCACGTATGGGAAGGTCTAGAGCTAAAGCTGGTTAACTTGCTGGCACCCATCCATCGTCACGCAGCAGTGTTGGGCCATCCTCACACTCTATGCAGTTTTAAGAACAAGAGAGGAACCTGTGAGTGGGACAGAATTTTGAGCACGACCAGTTTTAAAGAAACAGAATGATCAGTCTTAGTTAGACACTTGTCATTTATTGTAACTACTGCTCTCTATGTAGTGATACACTCTGAACCCAGCATGCCAAGCCCACTGAGGCCAAAAAAACACGTGAGCTTTCCGAGTTGGTCACCACACTACACTAGGATGTACTAGCTAGTAAAAAGCAACAGAGGACTGGGGGAGCATCACACAGAGCCTAAAATCTGGCCTCTCAGTCAAGGAGGAGCAGAACACACTTTCTTTGGGCTGAGAAGGTGGGGCAAATCGGCCTAGGCCACGGTGGCATGAACACTCTAGGGGCAATCATTACAAAAAATTACAGGTTACATTTGCTGCTCAAGCCCATCTTTAAAAAAAACAACAAACCTGTTAAAATTAAAATGTAATTGTTCCCTCATCATAAAAAGAATGTAGCAGTGATTTGTAAAGATCGTTATACATGAAGACTATTTATCCTTTGATATATTGCAAATACTTTTTCTGAATTGGGCAGGAAATCTGAAGTTTTTGAGGATCAAATGATTTTTTTGTTCATGTAAGTTTAGGTCATCTACCTAAAGCACTCAGAGTAATGCCAAGCACATACTAAGCCTTGTGAAGCTGTCACCTATGGGGAGGATGGTGAGAGCTGATGTACACGGAGCCGCTTTACTTCTTAAGTCTTATTTGGTAATCAAGAATTTGTGTAGAACTACCTCTTTATTTGAAAAATACATAAACCAAAGGTTTCCAACTTCTTGTACACATTGAAAATTTTCCACAAAGATCTCTTGGATACAAAATATGGTCCAAGTGGCTCAAAATTAATCCTATATTTTTCTAAAGTCATATTATTTTGGAACGCTGACTTTTTTTTTTTTTTTTTTTTAGTGGTAAAAAATACCACTGAGTTGAACTTTTTTATTTTGCTAATGTACAAAGAGAATATTAACGGTCCACTTTTTACGGTTTCTAAACACCGTAAAATGATGTCCATAAAATGATGTTGTCCCTCACAGACCAGTGTCTGATCTGGAAAAGCCCAACCCGCCTTCCTTTCTCCACACTGAATTAATCTGTCTTCTCAGAAGTCTTGTCGGATGTTTTCTTTGTTGGCCTCTCCATGCTGCTGCTTCATTTGGAAGACTTCATTTTCTAATTGCACAATAGTCCTTTCAATCTCGTAGTTCTTACTGACCAGGGATACCCAGCTACAATACAAAAACAACGGAAAAATTACTCATTGTAAGTTTCTCTTTGAATAGTTTATCAGATGTACATTTTTAGCCAGGGCTGTAACACTAACATTCACTTTTAACTTTTCTTTTGAAAAAACTGAGGCACAATTGGGGGGAGTGAGGAAAGGGTTCACAGGATTTCTCTGCATTATTTTTTACAACTGCATGTGATTCTATAATTATTTCAAAATAAATGTTTTATTAAGAAAATTAAAAAGAATTCAAGACATAGGAAAGTGTGAAGGAAGACAGTATTTAAAAAAAATGTTTACTGATTTTAGGGAGAGAGGAGGAGGGAGGGAGAGAGAAAGAAAGAGGCGGGGGAGGGAGGGAGGGAGGGAGGAATATAGATGTGAGAGACAAACATCAATCAGTTGCCTCCCATATGCACCCCAACCAGGGACTGAACCTGTAATCTAGGTATATGCCCTGACCAGGAATGAAACTCCCAACCTTTTGGTGAATGGGACAATACTCCAAACAACTGAGCCACACCAGCAAGGGCCGGGAAGATAATATTTTAAATGGATTAACCAAAAAGGCAAGAAAAGAGGGCAGAAGCAATACTCAAAAATGGTGGAGAAATTTCTAGAGTTGATTAGAACACACATGTGTATGTTTAGATTATATTTGCTTGGGAAAAAAACATGAAAAGATGTCTAACATATGACATGCGGTGGAAAGTACTAAATCCCCCTTCTGCAAACTAAAAGTAGTTAATTTTTTTTTTCCCTTTAAAAATAGCTACAATCCCATTCAGAGCAGAAACAGTAGACTGAAAACAGGGCGCTCTAAGCAGAGACCAATCAGCAGGATTCCATTGTGATTCTGGTTTGGTTTCAGTGACAACTCCTCCACTGCCCTCCAGGCCCGCACCTTGGAAAGGGGCCCGGCGATGGAGAGTGGGAGCCAAAGCGCAGCCTTTCTCGGACCACCGTGGTTTCCCGTTTGAATACTGTTTGAGTCAGACTGTTGACTTTCAATTTTAAATTTGCTAAGCAATTAAAAGATGATGGAATTGTAGGTACTCACTTTGACTCCATTTCTCTTAATTTAGATCCAGCTGTGAGCTGCATGTTCTTTCGCTGCCAGTTTAAATCTTGAATGTGTTTCCTGTAAAAACATTATTTATACAACTAACTTATATTTTAACATTTTCTGTTGACTACAATCAACCGAAGAAAAATCTATGGTCAATATAATACAACATCTTTCATCCCTTGAGAAAAACAGATATATGAATTCATAGACTAATTCCAGAAGTCAACTCTTATTATTTTTCAATTAAATTTCATACATGCTCGTTGTGGAAAATTAAACACACACACACAAATGCAGGTTAAAACTGAAGGTCCTCCCCCTTGTGCTTCTCCCCAATTCCCGCCGTTTGGTTCTGGGTGGGTGTCCTCCAAACTCTTTCCTACACGTGTACGTGCACATGGGTAGATTAGTTTGGTTGTTTTTAACAGAAATCAGAATATACATGTTGTTCTGCACCTTTTCTCCCTTCTGGAAGTTCCTTCCAATGTCTGCAGACTTATAAATTGGAAGTTACCTAGCAGAGGTGTTTTTGGACCTCAGGTCTGTCTCTCCGCCCCTCAGGCGGGGCAAACCCAACACCAGGCGCCAGACACAGCACAAATCAACTGCTTACTCTCCTGTGATTATTACCTACTGGTTCCTTTTCCTTCTCACTCTACTTACTGAGGGCTCACCTAAACTTTATTTTGAAATAAGAGGAAACAAATTACCTTAACTTCTGGAGTTCTTTCTGTGCATGTTCAATCATATGAACTAGATTTCTAGGCAAGAAAAAGAAAAATCAGATTAAGGCATGTTAAAATCGAATAGTACCAACTAAAGGTGAACTATCTAGTTGATAGAAGGTCAAATTTTCCTGCTTAAAAACAGTTAATACTGGGGTGGCCAAAAAGTCCATTCAGTTTTTTCCATAACAGACACATTTTTCATTTTCATCAGTAACTTCATTGATTTGGGTATTTTGAGTATGTCAGCTGTCTCCCACTGCTATTGGTTCCTAGTGGGAAGAGGCCAGGGGTGCCTCTGAACATCTTCCAATGAGTAAGACAGCCCCACAACAAAGAATTATTTGGCCGAAGTGTCAGTAGTACGAAGAAGCTTTGCAAACCACTTTTGATACACTCCGTCAGTCACTGCACCTTCTCCACACACTGCGCAAATCTTTTCTGTGTTTCAGCTGTGTTTTCACATTTCTTGAAATAATAAAGCATAATACACCAAAAAATGTTGCGTATATTCTTCCATGTTAAACATTAAAATGGCTGCACAAAAATTCACCAATTTTGGTAAGTTTTTAAAAAAATGTATGCTGATATGACAGCTGTCACAATATAATCTAACAAAATTGTTTTGAATGAAGTTAAATACAACTAAGCACTACTAGAGCCACTGTACAGAAAAAACTAATTGAACTTTTTGGACAGCCCAGTATTCATTGAGCGCTCATGCCAAACACCACGTAAAATTAAGCTAATTTAATTCTCACAAGAGTTCTTTGAGGCAGGTATGATTATCCCTATTTCACACATGAGGGAAATAGGCTCAGAAAGATTAAGTAACATAGTATCAAAGCTGAATCCTATTTCAGGTCTTTTAAGCAGTTTACTGATACTCTGATTTTGTGAACTTAAATCATTTCTTCAACTGTCATTACTTTTCACAGACAAGATGGAAAACACTGGATGAGTGTACCCTTTTAAACTCTCCTTTACTCTTTACCTTGTCATTCCCCCCTCCTGTCCACTGCTAGCTAGAGAGAAAACTGATTACTAACAGGGAGTTTTCCCTCACTTTTTTTTTTTTATGACTTTATTTATTTTTAGAAAGACGGGACTGGAGGGAGAAAGAGTAAGAGAGACATCGATGTGCGAGATCCATCAATTGCATGCCTCTCACACGCCCCCAACTGGGGACCTGGCCTGTAACCCAGGTATGTTCCCTGACTGGGAACTGAATCTGCGACCTTTCAGTTTGCAGGCTGGTGCTGGGCCCCTCTCCCTCTAAGAGTACAGGTACCTCCTCAAATACTCTGAATACTTCTATTAAAACCTACCACACTGTGTCACAGGAGTAGGTGGTTCTAGCTCCAGCTATGCCCTAAATAGCTGTGTGTCCTTGGACGACTCACTTGACATCCCGGGGGCTAAGCCTGCTTACCTGTAAAACCAGAGGCCGACTCTGAAGGTTCCCCTTTAGTTGCAAGTACAGAATTCTCTTCTTATTAACAAAATACTACATGTTTTTATAGCAGTCCTGTACCAACACCTACTTAGAGCTAAAAACTTTTCTGCCCAGTGTGTTCAATGCCCTTAAATCCTTTGTGAACAAAGAAAATTTACATTGAAAAGATATAGTACATCTCGTCTGGAGCAGCATCCACTGGCTTCGGAGGAGACAGAATGT
Source organism: Desmodus rotundus (assembly GCF_022682495.2). Taxonomy (NCBI): domain Eukaryota; kingdom Metazoa; phylum Chordata; class Mammalia; order Chiroptera; family Phyllostomidae; genus Desmodus; species Desmodus rotundus. The sequence goes on from NC_071398.1 coordinate 64,000,581, forward strand.
GCTCAGGGAAATGGCCAACACCACGGAGTACCAAGTGATTAAGTGAAAAACGAGTGATGTGCAGAGTGATTAGAACAGTTACTCAGAAAGGCAGAGGGTGACAGAGGCAGAATTTCAATCAGGTAAGACAAGGAAGATTATTTTTTCTTTTTAAAATTATTACTTTTAATCATCATGTGAGGATATGTTTTTTATTGATTTCAGAGAGAGAGGGCGGGAGGGAGAGAGAGAGAGAGAAACATCGGTTGCCTCCCCTACATGCCTGACTGGGGCGCAAACCCGCAATCTAGGTACATGCCCTGAATGGAAACTGAACTCGCGACCTTTTGGTTCACAGCGGATGCTCCGACTGAGTCACCTGGCCAGCAAGGAAGCAGACTGGAGTTGAGCCTTAAATCAACTGGATTTGGGTCAAACAGATAAAGACGTTCCAGGAGGGGGCAAGGGACGAGTAAGGGCTCAGAGGCAGATTTTATGATATTCATGAGACTAGTTTGGCTGGAGTAGAAGTCTACAACTGAGGCACAGCTCTGAATACCATGTTAAACAGTCTGAACATTGCTTTGCATGTGATAGATAGGAAATTATCAAAGGTTTCCAGGCAAGTTGAAAGTAATGTTTTCTTCAATTTAATGGGGTTTTAGTGGTCCCAAATCCATGTTCTCTGCCATTCCTGGATTGTTCTTCCTTTCCTCTAAATGTCCAAATCTCTCACCATCCCCCTCTTTTTAAAACATTTTATTTTTAGAGACGGGGAAAGGAGGGAGGAAGAGAGGGAAAGAAACATTGATGTATGAGAGAAACACTGATTGGCTGATTCTCATATGCTTCCAAATGGGGACCTGGCCCACAACCCAGGCATGTGCCCCGACCAGGAATTGAACCAGCGACCTTCCACAGGCCAGGGTTCAATTCACTGAGCCACACCAGCCAGGGCCAAATCTCACCCTTTCTTAATGACCCCAATTCTTAATGTTCCTTCTCTGATCTTTGCAGTTTACAGACCATAGCGCACAATGAAGGACTTCCCACACACTGCCAAAAAAGGGTGACTGGCTATTTGACTCACAATGCCTTGTGTCCTCAACTAGATCAATCTTAGGGCAAGGATCACATTTTCCCACTTTTTAACATTAAAAAAAAAAAGAAAAAAGAAAAAAAAGCCTTGAATTTCTTAACCTCCCCGACCCCATTTCTCATTTATCCTCTCTGCGACATAATTCACAATAGGAACTGAATTATTTGTTCTGCAGTTTCCCAAATTCTAGATTTTGCCCACTGGATACCTATGTGGCCATAAAAATTTAAAACATAATTCTGAAAATTTGAGAAGAGGCATTTATAATTTTGTCCACTTTATTATTTCTTAAAACATGTTATTAATAAACACTTTTATGCAGTCATGAGGTCCAATGGCCTTTTCTCCTTAAAGTGCTGACCTGGCTGGTGTGGCTCAGTGGACTGAATGCTGGCCTGTGAACCAAAAGGGCGTCTGTTTGGTTCCCAGTCAGGGCACATGCCTGGGTTGCAGGCCAGGCCCCCAGTAAGGGGTGCGTGAGAGGTACCCACACATTGATGTTTCTCCCCCTCTTTCTTCTTCCCTTCCCTTCTCTAAAAATAAATAAAATCTTTAGAAAAAAAGTGCTAATAGACACTCAGAATTTTAGGGCTCAGGGGGGCCACTGAAATCATCTAACTACCGAATATTACAAATAAGGAGATTAAACCCTACAGAGACAATAAAACCTAAAGCTAAAGCTAGTTACGTGGGACAGAAATGGGAGCTCGGTGGCTGGTTTTGGCACTTTGTTTTTGGTGTTCTCTACTTACAGCGAATTCTTATTATGTGCAGATTCTGTATTTATGAGCTTGCCTACCCGCTCAAATTTACTTCTAAGCTCGAAGCCGATCCTTGCAGCGAGCACTGAGAACTGTGAACAGTGGACATGCATGTTCCCAGCTGAGGTGGAACACAGAGAGGCGCTGCCTTCCTGTGGGAGGTCTCTCAGAGATGACCAAAGGGTGGACATTAATTTCCAACTCTGGCAAGTTACTTAACACTTCTGAGCTTTGTTTTCTCTTTTAAAAAATCAAGAAAATAGAATATGCCAGGATGAGTTGTTTCCAGGGTTTAAGATCATTATCTATGTGATATGTGCATATATGGGCATGTACCTATTTCCCCCAGGAGAAAAGATACAGTATTTGCTCACTTAGTATTCAAGGCCACGGGTACAGAACCCAACACTGTACAACAAACGTACTCAGGGCGAGTCCCCTTCATACACAAACTCTGTGGTGAGTCCCAAAGCAGAGACCCTCACAGGGCTGCAGTTCTAGGGCACGGTTCCAAGGGAAAGCTCAGCTCTACTATTTCTACCCCACTTCCCCAACCCTACTTTCCCCATTCAGAAAAAAACACCAAAGTTGTGGGTAGAATGGGTTTTAAAGAAACAGCACAGAGCTTCTTACTCATTATACACTTTCCAGGCATTGCATCCATGCTGTGACATTAGTTCCAGATTCTCAATCCGAACCGCCTGATGCTCCAACTGGGCCATGGAGTTGTTCACACATTCCTGCCATGCAGTGATGTCATTCTTCTGACCCGAAGAAGGGGCTGGAAGTTCATACCTAAAATGAAAGAACAATGTGACTACACAGTCCCCCAAACCTTTATCTCTCTTCCCAACAGAATGCCTCAGGGGTGTACACACATTTTAACAACTAGAGAAGCCAGAAGATGTACACCTGAAATAGTAAAAATCTATTCTAAAAACAATCAATTTACAAATAAGATTTAGCAAAGTTATATAGTCACAAAAACTGTCCACATCAATGTGAACAGACTCACTAAGCTACAATCCATTCATATAAAGGGCTGTTATATTAGACATTAAGTGATGTTACCGACAAATACTTAAAACATTAAAATGTTTCTTAAACAGTAAGGGGAAAAAGTAGGACACACACACAACTACGCTATCATTTTTGTCAAACACACCTGTGGTCCATCCACCTTCCCGCCCGCACACCCACACCCCTCTAGGGGTTCAGGAACCCCACTCTGTTCTCTCCTCACACTGCCCAGGCCTCCAACACTGACAACAGAGCTGGCAAACACTGTTCACAAGTATCCGCTCATGATTCCTGAGTTCCTACAAACTAAGCTTTCATTTTCATTTAAATATTTTTACTAGATACTATAAAAACTCCAATTATTTTCATTAAAAATTCAGGGATATACAACTGGGATCCAGAAGTAATAAGGCAGTTAAAAAAAAAAAATAGCTTTAAGCCCTGGCTGGTGTGGCTGAGTGGATTGAGCATCAGCCTGCGAACCAAAGGGTCGCTGGTTGGATTCCCAGTCAGGGCACATGCCTGGGTTGCGGGCCAGGCCCCTGGTTGGGGGCATGCGAGAGACAACCACACATCGATGTTTCTCTCCCTCTCTTTCTCCCTCTTTCCCCTTCTCTTTAAAAATAAATAAATGAATACAAATTTAAAAAGTTTTATCCATATCTTATATAGTACTTTCAAATACGACTATAATCTATAGTAAGAAATATTTTACACTGTGATCCACTATACAAATACATAGCTGAACCAACATATCACAAAACAACTTACCTTTACATGCAATGCATTGACATTTTCTATCCTGTTTCTTTTAAACAGTGTCTTACTTCACAACCTGCTGTTTAATGGTCATCACCTGTGGTCTGACACACACTGCCCAAAGGAGCTACTCTCAGGAACACCTTTAGAGCGGAAGCACCAGGACAGGGAGACCTGAGGAGTCCTGGCAGTTGTGCTGCCTTTATCGCCCAGGCCAGACAGGAAACGGAGCACAAGAAGCCTGGTCCTCTGGCTGGACAGACTCAAACCCCTCCCACAGCCTACACATGCGCTGAGAGGACAGTCCTACTCCGCCGTGGCCCCCTAGCCTAGGACTTGGCTCTGACAGATTACTCTGTGGTTCTCATTATTCCACAGTATTTTAGAGCTGAGAGGACCTCAGATGGTAAGCAATCCGATTCTCCATCTTAGAGGGCGTTCGGGTTTTTTCCTGAGGAAGGAGAAACGGTTTTGCAGTGAAAGGGCACAGGTGGGGAGGCGGTGGGACCAGCCACACCCTCAGGCACTCGCGTTTGCTGAAGCTGCCTCGTACGTGTGAGGCAGGCGCCATCAGAAGCCACCACACTCATTTTAGCGGTGAAGAGCTAGATGTCGAATCAGGAACATTCCCCTGGGAAGTCTTTTTTAAAAATTTTATTTATTTGTAGAGAGAGGGAAAAGGAGGAAGAGAGGGTGAGAAACATTGATGTGTGAGAGATACGTCAATCGGTTGCCTCTTACAGGCCCCCAACTGGGGACCTGGCCTGAAACCCAGGCATGTGCCCTGACTGGGAGTTGAACCAGCAACCTTTCAGTTCGCAGGCCAGCGCTCAATCCAAGGAGCCACACCAGCCAGGGCTCCCTGGGAGATCTTAAACATGAACTTCATCCCGATTTACCATTCCCCTGTGGCTAGATTTCAATACATTTGCATTTTATGTAATGGTGCAAATATCTCTGAACATTAACACAAGATGATATGAAACACTGTAGCATGAAAAAACATATATAAAAATAGACAAGGATTTTTCCTTTTCAACATCTGTTTTAGCATGGCTACCGGAGTTTTACTAAAAAAATTAAGATTAACGCAAACAATGATTTTACCCCAGCTGAACTGAGAAATAGGACTGACTTACCGTTTCATACTGAGCAATTCAATTGGTTGTCGGGCAGCCAGTCTTTCAAATTCATTTCTCATTATGTCTGTCTGATGTATAAATTGGAGAAAGAATTGTTTCCAAAATAATACAGACAAATTAAAATCAACTACCACTGAACAGACAATGAATCTAACCTACTTAAATATCTGTACTCTACATTACCCATTACAATGGATCATTCCCCTTCTCACAAGTCTCTGAGTTAAATGTTCTCTAGGATCTGGAGAACACATGCACACACTTAATAAATAAAGGGGCCCACAGAGCAAAGGATTAATCCTACGTTAAGTGGTTCTCAGTCCCAGGAGCACAAGAGAATCAGCTGGGAGCTTTGAAAAGAATTCCAATCTCAGCCACATCCCACCCCTTTCCCCCAGTCCCACTTAATTGTTCTGAGGTGGAGACTGCACAGGATTGTAATTTTTGTTTTTAACTCACCAGTTGCTTATAAGGTAACACCAGTGTTGAGAACCATGGATTTAAGTATTCATTGGGGGTGGGGAAGGGAGGGCTTGGGCTTAAAATAATTTACTTTAGGGATATGAGCCTAAGCCTACAGTTTCTTTTTTGGTTCTGGTTGTTATTTTCCCACTTTACTCTTTGCAGAGAATGGAGAATGGGGAATGGGCAAAATGAACTGGATTCTGCTATCTGGTCTAACAATTTTACCAGTTTAAAAAAACTGTGATATAACTATTTCTTTGGGGTCCAATGTTTTGGTCAATATCCTACTCCACCTTGTTCTGCACCTTTCCAGCCCTGAATATAAAGAACTGCTTAAGTGAAATATTTATAGTAGCATCTCAGTTTTCCCATGTAATTTCAGCTTTTTGAAGGCTTCAACTTTCTCAACAATTAGACTAAAGAGTAAGCAAAAAGACCCTTCCAGAAGCCCACATTCCTCGTTTAAAAGTTTTGCATTAAGCATTTCTTATTGCAAAGGAGAAAGCCCTTTTTTGGACTACTGCTGAGTTACCCAAAGCTCTAAGAAAATGTAGTTATCTAATTTCCTACAGAAAGCTAGGGTATTCTAACTATAGGCTATACATAGTGACAGACAAGGAATAAGAACTAACATCAGATAGGAGAGACACTATAAAAATGCAGTACAAGCATCTCAAGCTATTAACATAGGAGCCCTTACTTAACTCACATGGCCAGTAAATGACAGAGCTGGAGTTTTAACTTGACTCTCTCCAAAGACTGGGCCAGCACTCATGGGGCTAAGCTAGAAGAACTCTAGGCATGCCAGGCACACAGTAAGCATTCATTAAATAAAACTGCCTTAGAAGCTCTTTAAGGGATACATATTTGGGTGCCTACTGTGCACCAGGCACGGCTCTAAGTGATGACGACACAGTGGGTGAAGGAGACAATAGAGACCTCTGCCCGTGGAGCATTCTCGCTCAAGCTCAGACAGGCAGGCCTTCCTAAGCTGCACCAACTAAAGTAGTTCCCAGTCACCGTATCACATCACTACTTTAATTCTTCCTATAGCTTTATCACTAATCCAATTTTCTGACTAATTTGTCTGTGGTCACACTCTAGAATGTGACCTCCGTGAGTACAGACCTCGTCTATCCTGTGCCCCACTACCTGTCACAGAAAAGACCTTTATGAACAGTTGTTACATGAATTGATGAAGAGCAGTTTCGAAGCCGGTCTGAGGAGTGGATAAGGGCTTGAGCAAACCAGTTAGTCTCTCTGAGCTCCAGTTATCGCATCTAAAAAACTGGAATAATAAACAAGTATATAGTTCACACTGCTATTTTCTGGACTGAGAGAGTGAGGAGCCCAGTACACTCGTAAGCTCCTATTATTAAAAAGGAGTAAATAATCAGTATACTAATTATAAAGATAGGAAGCGCGTGTTGTATTTGAGAGGTAAGAAAAAACTGGTTCAAGTGTTTAAAAGTTTGTGATTGAATGTAGTATCTGAAACTTTCAGAAATCAGTCTAATAAGAAAGCATTACTGTACTTAGTTCTTGATGTGGTAATATCTATATTTGGGTGACAATATTTTTTAAAAGGCACAGAAAAACAGCACATCATAGGAACAGTTCTCTCCTACTTAAAACTTAGCCAATATTTTCTTATGTTACTTCAATGTAAGTATTGTGTTTTAATGACAGAATTCTTTCATAAATAAGTGGTTACCTATAATGGGGGGCGGGGGAGAAACTCCAACCATGTATTTATTAAAATGCTTAAGAGAATCCATTAATTTAAAACTACTTTACATTTAGTTTAGCTGAGTAGACCCTAAGTATTATCTTGGGTGCACTTCTAGGCTTTAAAAATCTGTAAATAGTGTCTTACGTAGATATGGTTGGTCCCTTCCGTCATTCACATGCTGTAAACATTTCTTTAGGCTTTATGCAAAGGCCGCCCTCCAGTGGTTCTCAGGAACTTAGTTAGGTAATTAGGCCCAAACGCACTTAAAAACACTAGATCACCTGTTTTAGAGCGGACCTCGGACCTCACTCAGAGGATCCCACCGAGAATTCACGCAAGGAACCTATCTCAGAAAAACACACACACTCATTTTCTGCACTGTTAGGTAAAGCGATTCGCGGAGCCTCAGAAAGTCCTTCCGTGGGTCTCGGAGTAAGAACCCCGGAGAAGGCCCACCTCTCTAGCTGTTTTCTTTCTTTTTTATTGTTCAAGTACAGTTTCTGGCTGTTTTCAATGGACTGACAGTATCTACGCAAGCTCAGCAAGTCACTTCAACGCGGGGAAACCTCTCAATCCAAAATAAAGGTTCGCAGGAATCCTGACCCCGACGCCGGGCTCCAGCCGCCACACTTACTTCAAAAGCAGAATAGTCCGGCGCGGTCAGGTAGCTCAGGTAGTTCTTGGTGGGTCGGTATCTGCGAGTCTCCTCCTCCACCAGCGCCGCAGCCTAAGGACGAGAACAGGGGCCAGTGTTGGGGCGGCGACTGCAAGGGGCTCCTCCCAGCCCTACGGCCGGAGAGCGCTGAGTCCCCTACGTAGACGCCCCGAACTCACCGCTTCCCGCACACCAGGCGCTTCATAACCTTGGTCAAAATACGGCAGCGCATCCACCACAACCTCGCCAGCCACCAGCCCGGTGCCCGCCATGCTTACGTTCGCCCGAGCTTTCCGAGTCTGCTCAGGCTCAGGTCAGTTTCACGGCGCCTGCGCCCGCCGCCCACGATTTACGTCGCATGCGCGATGGCTTCGACGAGCGCCTGGTTGTCCGTTCTGGAGGCACGCTCTCGCTGGAAAGCGCCAGGCCATTTTGCTGCAGGCGGACGTGACGTCACGGCGTGGTGTCCCGTCAGTGGAACGCCTCAACTTCCGGTGCCCCGCCCCCACGCCGCACCACGGATTTGCTTCCGACGGGCGGTAGTTTGTGCAGGACTGGGACTTTGCATTTCCTCCAGAGCGCTGAAAGCTGGGGCGAAATCTTTTACAGCTTTTGCAGGGGACTGGCCCGCGGATTTGGCGGAGAGAGAGAAACGGGTTTCCCACCTCGGCGTACTCCTCTAACCTTCCACCGTCTGGGTTTCCACTTCTCTCCCCTGGCGTGCTCTACCCACACTCTAGTCGGCACGCTGACACTCTCTGCGTTGGATAATGCAGTTTTTCTCCAGATTCTAGACGTGGGCGCGGGTCTCCAGCTGAAATTCAGAAGCCTTATTGGCAGCCTAACAAAGGGAACCTTGCTCTACACCAGGGCGAGATAACCCCAGCTTTCAAAAATCCTGTCACTTTGCCTTTAGGGCATTTATAAAAGTCCAATCATTTTGTTAGGACACCTGGTAATAGAATATACTCTGCCCAGTGTGCAACCTAAACTCTGGCTTCGTCTGCCAAGAGCCTGGAAACTTTGGCCACAGTTATTAAGCCTGGTTAGTCTAGGGTCAATTTGGATTATCTTAAAGAAAAGTTTTAAAAAAATTTACAGAGAGGGGAAAGGTGGGTAGTTAGCTTTTACTTTATTGGCTTTATTGGGGTGACATTGGTTAACAAAATTATATAGGTTTCAGTTGTAGACTTAGTGATATGTGAGCTCTACATTGCGTTGCGTGCCCACCACCCAAAGTCAAATCATCTCCCATCACCTTGTATTTGCCTCTCTTTATAACTCCCCAACCCCTCTCCCCGCTGGTAACCACCATACTGTTGTCTCTGAGTTTGTTTTATATCCCACATGAGCGAAATCATATGGTTCTTAGCTTTTCCTGACTGACCTATTTCACTTACCATATATTTTCAAGGTCCATCCATGGTGTCACAATGGCAGTATTTCACCTTTTTTTTATGGCTCAGTAGCATCCCTTAGAATATACACACTACATCTCCTTTATCCAGTCCCCTATCAAAGGACACTTTGGTAGTTTCCATGTCTTGGCCATAGTGAATAGTGCTGCAATGAACCCAGGGCTACATTTATCTTTGCAAACAAAAGTTTTCAAGTCTTTCAGGTGGATAACCCGGGAGAGAGATTGCTGGGTCACATGGTAACTGTATTCCTAATTGACCAGAGGAACTGCCAGACTGTTTCCCATAGTGGCTGTACCAGTCTGCATTCCCACCAGCCCTGAATCAGAGTTCCTTTATCTCCACCACCTCTCCAACACTTGTTATTACTTGTCTTGTTGATAACAGCCACTCTAACAGGTGGGAGGAGGTATCTTATTGCAGTTTTGATTTGCATTTCCCTAATAGCAAGTGAAGTTGAGCATCTTTTCATATATCTGTTGGCCATTTGTATGTCTTCTTGGGAGAAGTGTCTGTTCAGGTCCTCTGCCCATTTTTAAATTGGATTGTTTGTTTGGTGTTGGGTTGTATGAGCTGTTTATATATTTTGAATATCAACCCCTTGTTGGAGCTGTTGTTTGTAAATATCATCTCCCATTTAGTTGGTAGCCTTTTGTTGGTAGTTTCTTTTGCTGTGCAGAAGTTTTTAGTTTGATACAGTTCCATTCATTTATTTTTGCCTTTACTTCCCTTGCCTTTGGGGTCAGATTCATATAAGTCTTCTCTAAGACCGAGGTCCATGAGCTTAGTACCCAGTTTTTTCTATGTAATTTATTGTTTCAGATCTTCCATTTAGGTCTTTGATCCATTTGAATTAATTTTTGTATATGGGGAAAAACTAGTCTGGTTTCATTCTTTGCATGTGGCTTTCCAATTTTCCCATCACCTTTTATTGAAGAGGCTGCCTTTTCTCCATTGTGTGTTTCTGGCTTCTTTGTCAAAAATTATTTGGCCACATACATGTGGTTTATTTCTGGGCTCTCAATTCTGTTCCATTGGTTTGTGTGTTTTTCTGCCAATACCATGCTATTTTGATTATTGTAGCTCTGTAGTATAATTTTAAGTCAGGTAGTGTGATACCTCTGGCTTCGTTCTTTTTTCTCAGGATTATTTTGGCTATTCAGGGTCTTTTGTTATTCCATACAAATGTGATGATATTTTATTCTATTTCTTTAAAAATGTCATTGGGATTTTAAGGGGGATTGCATTAAGTCTGTAGATTGCTTTGGGTGGTATGGCCATTTTAACTATGTTGATTCTTCCAATCCATGAACATGGTATATCTTCCCATTTCATTGTGGCCTTTTCAATCTGGTTTAATAATGCTTTGTAGTTTTCAGGATAGAGCACCTTCATATCCTTAAGTTTATTCCTAGGTATCTTTTTTTTTTTTTTTGCTGCAATTGCAAAAGGAATTGTTTTATTTTCATTTTTTTTCCTGAAATGTTATTCTTAGTTATAGGAATGCAGTGGGGTTTTATGCATTGATTTTGTACCCTGCAAGTTTACTATATTTGTTTGTTATTTCTAATAGTTTTTTTGGTGGTGTCTTTAGGGTTTTCTATATATAGAATCATGTTACCCGCAAAAAGTGACACCAGATTGTCTTTTAACCTATTAGATAAATGTGCTAGCTATAGATTTAAGTGAAGTAAAATATCTTTATATCATAACCAATTTTATTTAAAATTCTCCAAGAGATCCATGGAATTTTTGTATTTATTCATTAGAAGAACTGTAAACAACATTTTATACAAATCTTAAGCAATTCTTTTACAAACATGTCCAGAATTCATAAAACTTTACAAGACAAAATAAAACAGACCTAGGAAAAGGAAGCAGCTTCAGATCCCAGGGATAAAATAGCACCCCCATCCCTGAAGCAAAGGTCTCCTCAAGAGGGATGGCCAGGGTCCCCCACAGTAATACCTCCTACCCCCGTTTTATAAACACTTGATTCTCAGTCACTAATTTTTCCCTTGGGTTGAAGTGTCAGAAGAGACCAAACTGGGAGATATCTGGTAAAGGCCCCACTGGGGTAAGCTGCTTAATTAACATTAAAAAAAAGACATAGGCTCAGTGCTATTTTCTGGGCCCATATGTGTAGGAATTATGTAGCACCGTTGTTAAGTGGTGTCTGCTTCACATCCATCCATGCACCCCTGAATGGATGTAGTAACAATACTGTACAAGTCAATAAACTGTATCCTCATGTAAATTGTAGGGTTAAGTTTGAATAAATATTTTTACGCCGGTTAAAACCATCAGCAGGAGTTGAAGAAAACTGACATTTGCAATAACATCAAAGAAAATTGCACCATCACTGACAGCTTCCTCTTCCCAATCGCTACTGCTACTTTAGATGTTAAAGGTTGGGGTGATTACGTGGTGGCGTCCCAGGAAATGTTCATATTCTGACTCCAATTTAATTAGAGCAAAAAGTCAAACAATTCTAGGGGAACCAAAAAAGAGTCTTATCTAGACACCGATAGTTTGAAGTCCCGCATCCTCCAAGCTGAGCAGGCTCTGCCACGTTTCACCTTAAAAGAAAGCTTGTTCAATAGCTACATTCCCATGGAGCTCAAATTTCCCTCTGCAGGACTGACCGACTTTCCCTGTGCTCACAAACCGATAGTCTGGGCTCTGTTGTGTAACTTTGGGCAAGTTATGTAACTTCTTTGAATTCCAGTTTCTCCACTAGTAAAATGGAGATGCAAATACCTCAGACAGTTGATTTAATGGCTGAGTAGGATGACATGCGTACGTGTACCACAGTGCACGGCACGTGGTAGACACTAAAAAATAAAAGGTAGTTCTCATGCTTTGGAAAGGACATTTCCTATTAGCTATAATTCCAGAAAGTTTCAGTTGACACTTGAGGGACAAGCCCCTGAAGCACCACCCAATGTGGGAGAGGAGCTGCGAGATGTCTACTTTTATAAGAAGCTCATTAACAGCACTGATGCACAGGGTTTCCCCTAAACAGAACATAAGACAAAAAAAGGGAGCATCTGAAAGAATACATAATATTCCTGAGCTCAGCTCCAACAGCCCCTAGGTTTAAAGCTGCCGTGGTGTTTCAGAGATGAGAGTTATGTGTGTAGGGCTGGTGTCCGCTACTTCTGTCATGCCTCCCTAGTACCTTATACTCTGCACTTCTCTCATTGTGCTCCTCTTTGGGCTGTTTTTCAAAAGGCAACACCAAGTCTTTCCCTTCTGAAAGACAAGTGCCTTCGTAGCCTAACCACAAAATACAGGGAATAAGCCCAGGAATCAAATAAGGCCACTTAAGAAAAAGCTGGAGGCAGAGTAAAGAGAGCTGTGGTCCCCGGTGACTCCCCTCAGTTCTCCAGTGATTACCAAAGCAGCAACAGGCGAGTCCTCCTCCAAGAGGCCCGCTCTGTAACCTTTGCAACTTTCAAGGATCTTGTTGAAAACTTCAGGGCGTCCTGACTCTTGGAAAAATATTTTCTTTGGCACTTTATGTCCTATTTAGGATGAGATAGTCAATTGAAGACTTCACTTCTTCTGCAGAAATTTCATTTTACTTCCTAAAGAGAGAAAAAAGTAAAGTGAACTCTCATTAGTTCATTTTTATTTATCGTACATTACTTAAGGCGAGGGATTAACAACCTAGTTATTCAGAGGAGCCCAGGAGTAAGCTGGCATCTCAAGCTACCTGTTGATGTGTCTAACTGCCTCTGCCCCCCGCCCTGCCACCCCCACGTGTCTAATTGTAGAGGAGAAGAGAACTCAGACATCATCTAATCCAGTGGTTTTCAGCCCTGTCTACAGGTTACAATCACCTGGCCTGCTCCCCAGAGATTATAATATCGTAGTCAGAGCTGAGAACCACTGATCGAATGTAACCCCATGGTATAAGATGAAATGACGGCCCAAGGCATAATCTGTTCGTGGTCTCAGCTAGTTAAGGACAGGGCCTATTCTTCATTAGAGGCATACATTTCAAACGCCAACGTAAATGCCATGGGATATAGGTTCCTCATTGTTTTGGGCTACCACACCACTGTTAATCTATACTGAGTAACTAAAGTCAACAATAACTGAACAACCATGAGTCACCATATTTCTCTATGAAGTGTAAAATTAGAGTCTTGTAGGAAGTCCTCTTTTGTTTCAGATGCCCTCTAAGCCATGGATGGACTTCGGGGTGGGGGGGGTCCACGAACACGCTAACATTATATGCAAAATTTGTTTGTATGCTTTAAGTATATTTTTCTGGGAAAAAGGTCCACAGTTTTTATAAGATTCCCCCAGGAATGTGACCTAGAAAAGATGAATAATCATGATATGCAAATTCTTATATCATAAGGGAGCTTCAAGTGAGGAAAACAGTCCCATGGATACCTCTGGTGGAGAATCTCAACCTCTGAGAAAGAGACTTCTTTTTCTCTAAAACACTTGGGAATTAGAGGTCATGGTTTCTGGTCAGCCTATTTGGGGTCATGTTATTGATCTGATTATAAAGCTTTTGGGATGGGGCATGTTTACTGCAAAAGCTTTTCTCAGTCATGTTTTTCTAATAGGAAAATACAGCAACTCACCAAGACTCCGCAAAATTCTGTTCACCCCACTGGGCTCAGACTCAGGAATTGTTTCCAAATACTGCAGCGCCCGGACCTCAAACAAACCTATGAGGAAAACTCACTCCATGTTGGTGAAATTGTCCAACACTCAAGACTGAAAGTCAATTAAATAAAACTCTGTGCTCACTACTATGTACCTTATAGTTAAAATAATATTACAAAAATATTTGCTGTAATAAACAACTCAGATTTTGAGCTCTGGTAACTTTATGCTCTTTTTTGTTTATATTCTTTTCCAACTTTCCAAGTGCTCACTAAATATAAAGGGAAAGCTTTAAGAGGAAACCGACCTTTCACCCCACTTTTCCGAAGCTCTCGGTCCTGGATGAATCCTGCAAACATCTGAGTTTCCATGAAGAGATCCAGGAAGTGGCGAACACTTCGGGAGGTGTGGGACTTACGGAATGGCTCCCTTAGGAATACACGCTCCCCACGCTCAGTGACGGTCATATTCAGAGAATAATGTCCCACCAGCTCCACGAAAAACCGGACAAATGCTTCGGACACCAGAGAGTTGAGTGTCACATCTGCTGCAAAACGGAAGAAAGAAAGAAATGAAACAGTCCTCTAAGTTTTGCGTTTATGGAAACACTGGCTCTAGTTATGAAAGTGGTGTCTCGGAAATCATAGATCAAAGGAAGGAGAATAAACATAGGAATACTCCTTCTCAGCTTTCTTGCACGCTATGTGACCCGCAAAAGCAAATGGCTGACATTGTTACCTTCACTTTCTTCCCACACAACGACTCCTATTACATTTTTGATATGCAAAGCCTGGCTTGCATATCTGTGATTTCACTGAAACTGTTCTTTCTAAGGCCACCAGTGAGAACCGAATTTCATCTGCTTTTCTCTTTTTATCCTCTTTCAAACTCTATGCTGCATTTGTGCTAACCTCCTCCTCAGTCCTCTGGTCTCCCACAACTACATGCTCTCCGGATCCCCTGATTCCTCTCCTGCCTTTATGACCAAACACTTTCCTCTTGCCTCTTCTTCCTCGTCCTGAGCATGGTCCTCAGACCCCTGCTCAACATTCCTCTCCTCAAGCAGCTACTTGGCATAGAGATAGAACTGGTCTCCATGTTGGTAATTCTGAACCTCAGATGTCCAGCCCTGGAATTTCACCAAAATTCACCTTCTACGGTTTCAGACTACCTATGGATGACCATCATTTTTGGCTGTCCTATTAGCACTTAAATTCCATTTGTCTAAAAGTCACCAACCATATTAGGTCCTTTTGGGAAACTGGCAGACTATGAATTAGATAAACCATGTTCCAAAACATATTCATTATATTTCTCCACCAAATCAGTTTCTCTCTCATTTTATAATGTCCCATGATTATTCCATAATAAATAATTTATTGAGTGCGTAAGATATGGCAGGCACTGTACTGTGCTTTTACAAGTGTAATAATCCAGTGAGGTAGGTACTATTATTTCTCTTTTACAGATGAGGAAACTGAGGCTCCAAGCACTCTCTGGAGTCACCTCATCTAGGACAGTGGGGAAGCTGCCGACTCCCGGGTCAGGTGATTCTTAACCAGTACACCACACTGCAATGTACTGCCTTCCGGGTTCCAGGCTCAAGCCTTGGGTTCAACCCAGACTCTTCCTCTTTCTTCCATATCCAAATAGTGTTTTTTCCCCTTCACAACACCTCCTGCTCTTTCCCAGGGGCTCCACCCCGAACTAGGAATCCGAAACCGAGGTTTAGTCAGTCTACCATGAAGGAGCTCTGTAAAGGCGGGCCATGCACTGTGCCTCTCACAGCTGCTCTTTCTGTGTCTGCATAACGAGGTGGCTGATGATGTGATCTCTAAGGTCTCTTCCTGCACTACGTTCTGATCTTAACTAGATTTTTATCTTTTGTTCGCCAGACTTCTCTTTCCCGTGCAGCTGAGAATCCATGGTCCGTTACTGCTTTCATAATCAACACTTTTGCCCCACATTCCCATCCCCTCCAGTCACTATCCCACTTTTTCCACTTTGCAGCAAAGTTCCTTGGAAGAGTTGTTGTTTATACCTGCTGTACCCACTTTCTCATGTCCAATTCTGGGTTTTTTAATCATGTTTTTCTATAACTTGTCTTCCATTCTTTGTTTCTGTTTTAATGCATAGATTTTGTATATTTATGTATTCTTTTAAGTGCATGAGGAAACCGACCTTTCATAAGGTCAGTAGTGAGGTGAACAGGACAAAGCTTCAAACAACATCACCTGCATCTCTGAAGCTCCTGTGTGACAGCCTCTCAAGGGTGTTCTTCCCTTACTCTGCAATAGAGGGCGCCAATTGACCCGAATTTTGTGTTTATCATTCCCTTGCTTTACATTAACTTCACCACACACATATGCAACCTCAACAACATACTGTTAGGTTTTGTGTGTCTTGAACCATAATATAAAACATTATGTTCTTCTGCACCTTACTGTTTTAGTCAATAGGTGTTTTTGAGATTCCTTTTTAGTGTTACACTCTCAGTGGACAGTTAGGTGGTTTCTAGTTTTTGCTAGCACATACAGCAGCACCATGAAATTTATCCTACTTGTTTCCTAGCTACCACGTGCAAAAGTTTCTCTCGGGTGTAAGTGTAAAACACCAAATTGCTGGGTTGTAGGATATGTACATACACCTTTAGCTTTTCAAGATGATTCCAGATTGTTTTTCCAAAGTGGTTGAACGAGTGCACACATTCTCACCGACATTTGCTATTGTCAGACGTTCTAATTTTTGCCAGTGTGGTGGGTGTAAAATGGTAGCTCACTGTAGCTCTCATCCCCGGTCCCCTGATTGTGATGAGCTATACGTCTCCCTTCTTACACGCATTGGCCTTCCATGTTCCCTCTCCTATTCCTTTGTTAGTTACACTTGCTGAAAACGTCTTCACCTACTTTGTAGATTTTTTAAAAATTACTTTTCCATGTGTTCCTTGATGAACAGAAATTTAAAAAATTTAACAGTCAAATTAACCAATCTTTTCCACTATGGTTTGTGCTCTTTGTGCCATATTTCAGAAATCTATTATCGTCCCCAAACATAAACTACTTTCTTCTATTCTTCCCTACACATTTTTGGTTTTACTCTTTAACATTTCAGGCTTTAATTATTGAAGTTAATTTTGTGTATAACGTGAGGCACAGGGCCATATCCATTTCTTTCCGCACGGAGAACCAGGCACCCCAGGGTTAGTTGCCGAGTGGTCAGATCTTCTCCAACCGAGAGGCAACACCGGTGCTGACACAAACCAGGCCTCCCTGTCCGTCCATCGCTCTGTGTTTGTTCTGCACCGAAACCAAATGATCGAATTGCTCCTTTGTGATTAATCTTGATGTTTTGTAGGGCAAGCCCTTCAGTCTTGTTCTTCTTTTTCAGGAGTGTCTTAGCTACTCTTGGCCCTTTGGACTTCTATTAAAACTTTACAGAAAGCTGAATGTCAGTCCAATTGTCTCTTGAACTTCCCCCAATCCTGCTTTCATCTCATCATTTAGCTGAATCTGCTGTTACCAAGTTCTCCTTCCCACTGGCAAATCTACCCGTCAGTTCTCGGCCTTCATCTCACTTGACCTCTTCGCAGCATTAGACATAACTGTTTGCTCCTTCCTTCAGGAAACACTTTCTTCACTCAGCTTCTACAATATCATCCTCCTGGGGTTTTTTTTGTACATACTGTCCTGGTTTTTCTTCTACTTCACTTGCTGCTCCTTTGAATGGATATTCACCTACTGATGGACATCCACTTTGCTTCCATATCTTGCCTATTACTAGTAATACTACAGTGAACATAGGGGTGCATATACCTTTTGGACTTAGTGTTTTTGTTTTCTTGGGATAAAAACCCAGAAGTAGAATTGCTGGGTTGAATGGCAGCTCCAATTTTAATTTTCTGAGGAACCTCCACACTGTTTTCCACAGATTTATTTTGTAATTATTTAGAGATGAAATTATGTCACAATATGCTTCAAACTATGTGACAGAATGGAATGGGTAGGGATAAATATTGGCCACAACTTGATAAATATTAAACTGGGTGACTGGATTTATTTTGTTCTTTTGCACTAATTACAATCCCACAGGACAGGCCAGCCAGGAAAGGCCTCGCTGACAGTGACACCTGAGTGTGGAAGAGCAGGAGCCGTGTGGCTATCTGGGGACAGCAGCCCATAAATGGGACTGAGCAAGCGCAAAAGTCCCGAAATAGAAGGGGGCCTGGCACAGCTGAGGGGCAGTCAGCAGGGAAGCTAGTGATAAGCTTTTTGAGGCACAGGCGCGATCCCATACTCCTTCCGTGTATCCTTCAGCAGGGTTCTGGGCATCAGTGCCTCGACCGCAAGTCCTCGACCGCCTGTCACATACCTTGTGACAGATTCTGCTCCTGAGCCAAAATTTCATTTCGTTCTTCCAAAATCTGTGTTAAGGCAGCTTGGAGTTTAGGTGGCAAAATTTCATCCTCGTCAGATACCTTAAGAGAAGAAATTGACATTTTTCATAAGCTTTGAGAGAGAACGTCTCAAACCCGCACTTGTTAGGTCCCCCAAATCCCACAAGTGCTTTGGCTGAAGAGTCAGCCTGCAGCTTCCTTGTCTACACTGGGCAGAATCCATGATGCTTACAGCGTATACATGGTAACTATTTAAATAAGTAATATACTTATAAAGCTTTCTGGCACTTTCTACCAAATATCTCTAATCTATGAGTCTCATTCTATGTTACAAAGATCATCCCCAAACAAATGGCGTTTCAAATGTGATGCGCTGAGTGATTTTGAAAGACGACAAAGTCCTGGGAAAGATCCTTTCAAGCCTGTCTTCAGTGCTCACGAGCTCATACACGGTTACACAGAGAAGGCCGCTCTAAAGGGGCTTTACTAACGCCCCCTTCCACTTCCGTACGCAGGAGAAACGACCACTTCTTTCTGGCCCCTACAGCAGTATACCTTGTACGTCCATTATGCCATCTCTGAAATCTCCTATGTACATCCGTACCCCCTCCCCACCATTAGAATGTAAGGCCTATGGGCTCAAACTGTGTCTTAATCACATTTAGGTTCAGAATATCTGGAAATAGTCTGTTTTCAGCACTTGTTCCGCTGAATTAAAGTACAGGCTCATATGCCAACCCCTCTGGACTTGAAGGGAGGGGAGGGTTGCCTCGGCTGAGTGGCGTTTACCCGCTTCCTCCTTCCTTCTTCGGGAAACACGGCTAACCCCGAGCCCATCGGTCAGGTCAGCCTTGTACGAGCAGCCCTGTGTCGAGTCAAGTATGTGCAGGAATGAAAAGTCTTGTCTGAGTCATTTTCTCTAAGTACTTTCACATGCTTTCTGTCTCATCAGCCCCAGATGTTATGTCACCACCTCCTTTGTCACTCACCTCCTGTAAGAACTTGTCTGCACAGAGATCAACTATCAGCACCTGTGGGAGAAAGGGGCCAGGCAGGTTAAACCAGAGCCACTCACAAAGAGACAGACTGGGCACTGCTAGGTCAGAAAGAGTGTTTTCATTCTTTCAAGCAGTGGGAACAGTTTTAAACAAAATTAAAGTTATAACCCGTTTAAAAGTTAACTCGCCAACACACCCACAAATAAACTGCAAGGAAAAAAGTGACGCCTGGCACACCTATAGACTAAGAGACTAAACAACATAACCACCAAATGCAATGCGTGGCCTTTACCTGGGACCTGCTTCAAACGAACTGTTAAAAATTTATGAAATAATTAGAGATTTGATCCCTAAATGTTACTGATATTAAGAAAGATATTAAATTTGTAGGTGTAATAATGGTATTGTGATTATGTTAAAATGCCATTATGTTATAGAGATTTATTTTGTAATTATTTAGAGATGAAATTATGTCACAATATGCTTCAAACTATGTGACAGAATGGAATGGGTAGGGATAAATATTGGCCACAACTTGATAAATATTAAACTGGGTGACTGGATTTATTTTGTTCTTTTGTTTAGTTTTACATATGTTCAAAATTTTCCATCATAAAACATGTTTTAAAAAGATTAACATAAAAATCAGTTGTGTTTCTGTACATTAACAACAAATTATCTGAAAAAGAAATTAAGAAAACAATCTGGCCCTGACTGGTGTGGCTCAGTGGGTTGGGCATTTATTCCACAAACTGTAGGGTCACCGGTTTGGTTCCCAGTCAGGGCACATGCCTGGGTTGCGGGCCAGGTCCCTGGTTGGAGGCATGCAAGAGGCAACTGATCGATGTTTCTCTCCTTCCCTTTCCCTCTCTATAAAAATAAATAAATAGCCCTGGCTGGTGTAGCTCAGTGGATTCAGTGTGGGCCTGGTCCCCAGTGGGAGGTGTGCGAGGAGAGGCAATCACACACTGATGTTTCTCTCCCTCTCTTTCTCCTTCCTTTCTCCTCTGTCTGGAAATAAATATATAAAAATATTTAAAATAAAGAAAACAATCCCATTTTAATTGTATCGAAAAAAATAAAACACTAAGAATAAATTTAAGCAAGGAGGTGAAAGATACATACACTGAAAACTATTAGACATTGATGAAAGAAATTCAAGAGGGAAAGATATTCTGTGCTCAGGGATTAGAAGAACTCATATTGTTAAAATGTCTACACTACTCAAAGCAATCAATCAACAGAGTCAGTGCAATACCTATCAGAATTCCAATGGCATTTTTCACAGAAATAGAACAAACAACCCTAAAATTCATATAAAGCCACAGAAGATCCTAAACAGCCACAGCTGTCTTCAGGACAAAGAACGAAGCTGGAGGCATCTCACTTCCTGATTTCAAACTACTCTATAAGGTAATCACAACAGTGTGGTATTGGCATAAAAAAGGGCACACAAACCCATGGAACAGAATGGAGACCAGAAAAAACTCATGCACGGTCAATTCATTTACAACAAAGGAGCCAAGACTATACAAATGGGGAAATCTCCTCAATAAATGGTATTGGGAAAATTGGACAGCTACATGCAATAAAAACCTCCCCAAACAAAAAAACAAACCCAAAACCACACACCTATCTTACACCATACCACTATACACAAAAATCAACTAAAAAAATGGATTACAGACCTGAATGTAAAACCTGAAACCATAAAACTATTAGAAAGAAACACAGGAAGCAGGCATCTTGACATACGTCCTGGCAATGATTTTTAAATTTGACAGCAAAGGCAAAGGCATCAAAAGCAAAATAAACAAGTGAGGACCGCACCACACTAAAAAGACTGTGCACAGCAACGAAGCCATCCATAAAATGAAAAGAAAGTCTACAGAGAGGGAGAAAAGATTTGCAAATCATATATCAGACAAGGGGTTAGTATCCAAAGTATATAAAGAACTCACAGAACTCAACAGCAAAACAAACAAACATACAAACAAAAACATTCCAATTAAAAAAATGGGCAGAGAAACTGAATAGAAGTTTTTTTCCCAAGAAGACATACAAATGGCCAACAGGTACATGAAAAGATGTTCGACATCACTAAATATCACGGAAATGTAAATCAGACCACAATGAGGTATCGCTTCACACCTGTTAGAATAGCTATTATTAAGAAAAAAGAAAAGCTGCTGAGGATGTGGACAAAAGGGAACCCTTGTGCACTGTTCGTGGATATGTAAATTGCAGCAACCACTATTAAAAATAGTATGGAGGTTCCTAAAAAAATTAAAAATAGAACTCCCATATGATCCAGTAATTCCACTTTGGGCATGTATCCAAAGAAAATGAAATCACTATCTTGAAAAGATACATGAACTCCCACATTCATCGCAGCAGTATTTACAACAGCCAAGACATGGAAACAACCTGAGTGTCCACTGACAGATGAACAGATAAAGATGATGTTTATATATATAATATATAATATATAATATATAATATATAATATATATGTGTATTTGTAAGTATGTGTGTATATACATACACACAATGGAAGATTACTCAGCCATAAAAAAGGAAACCCTGCCATTCGTGACAACACAGATGGACCTTGAGGGGCATTTTGCCAAGGGAAAGGCAGGCAGAGAGAGACGAATAACGTATAGTCTCATTTATATGCAGAATCGGAGAAAAACAAAGTCGCAGGTACAAAGCACAGACTGGGGGTTACCAGAGATGGGCGAAGTGGGTGAGGTTGGTGAAAAGGCACAGACTCCAGTAACAAGATAACTAAGTCCTGGAACAGTTAACACAACTGTACTGTATTCTTCAAAGTTGCTAAGGGAGTAGATCTTAAAAGTTCTCATCACAAGAAGTGTGTAACTATGTGAGGTGATGAATGTTAACTAGATTTATTGTGGTAATCATTTCACAAAGTATACATATATCAAATCATTATTTTGTAGACCTTAAACTAATACAGTGTTGTAGGTCAATTACATGTCAGTAAATCTGGGGGGTGGGCATTACCCCAGCAGAGTAATGGGGAAGAACAGTCCTTTCAATCAACGGTACTAGGAGAGTTGGCTACTCATATGACAAAAATGAAACAACATCTGCCACCTGTCATATACAAAAAAATCCAGTCCTAGGATTCAGGACCAAAAATTAAAGGCACAATAACACAGCTTCTAAAGCTTCCAGGAGGTAATGTAGGAGGATATCTCCATGAAGTTAATATAAAAAAAAAAAAAAACTTAAGTAGTTCATACACAAAGAACTGTAACCAAAAGGAAAAGATTGATAATTCTGACTATGCTAAAATTAAGAACTTCTGTGAATTAAAAAATACCGTTTTGGAGAATACAAAGGCATGCCACAAAGGGGCTGGTATGTAAAATATGAAAAGGCCTCTTACAAATCAATGAGGGTGAACAATCCAGAAAGACAACAAATTTTATAGAGGATGATAATTCACATGGCCCATAAACGTATAGGAAGATGCTCAGCCTCAACAGTGGTCAAGGAATGCAAACTAGACCACAGTGAGAAGACCACTAGACACCCCCAGCGCGGCTACGCTACACAGACCGATGGCGACAAGTCCTGCTGGTGAGGATGTGGAGCAACAGGAACTCTTTTACGCTGCTGGAGGGAGCCTGGCCTGGCACAGCTATCTTGGAAAACGGTATGACCTGACTTACTGAACTGAAGATATGCTTACGCTATGGCCCAGCAACTCCATTTCCGAGTATACGCCCATAGGACTGTGTGCACACATGTACCAGGGGTCATGTACAAGAGTATCTATAGTAGCATTATTCAAAATAAGCCCCATTTGGAAACAACCCAAATATCCATCAACTGCGGGATGGACAAGAGAATTGTGGTGCATTCATGCATTCACGGAATACAGCACATAACTGGAACGATCAAATCATTGTTAGACTCATCGGCACGGATGAATCTGACAGACTTGATGTTGATCAAAAGAAGCCATTCAAAATACTACATATATTTAAAGTCCACTTATATCAAGCTTAAAACCAGGCAAAACTGAGCTATATTGTTTGGGGATACATGCCTAGGATGTACAACTATAAAGTAAAACAATTACATAAACATGATAAAAGTCAAGACAGTGACTACCTTCGGTCGGGGGTGGGGAAGGGGACAGTGACTAAAAGGAGGCACGAAGGGCACTTCTTGGGGGCAGGTGTGTTTCCATTCTATTCAGTGTTGGTTACATGAGCAACACTGTGATAACTCAGCTGTGCATTTTGCTTGGGCACTCACCTATGCGTGTCTCTCTCTCACACACACACACACACACACACACACATACTTTATTTCTTTATTGTTAGAGAGGGGAAGGGAGGGAGAAAGAGAGGGAAAGAAACATCAGTGTGTGGTTGCCTCTCATGCACCCCCTACTGGGGACCTGCCCACAACCCAGGCATGTGCCCTGACTGGGAATCGAACCAGCGATCCTTTGGTTCACAGGCTGGCACTCAATCCACTGAACCACACCACCAGGGCTATGCGTGTCATATTTGAAACAATTTTTTAAGTTAACCCAGAGTAGTTTTTATGTTTGACTTAAAAAACAAGACAACCTAACCAAAATAACACAAGAATGAGCCCACGGTCCACTATTATAAGTAAGTTACATGTGCACAATAAATTATGCGTACCGTAGAACCTTAATAAAAAGATACAGAAATACGATAGCATAATGTACTACTAATAATTGTGCATTAATATTCACTAACACCTCATCACTCTCAAAGACCACAGTGTTCACCCATCAGCGCCCCGGTCTTTCCCACAGGTGCACGCCCCACCTCCTCGATGGGCAGGTCCCGGAGCTGTGGTAAGGAGCAAGCCAGGATTCCGATGAGGAACGGCGTAGGGGAGCACACGATGTCGATCATGGATGCTGGCAGGACAGGGATGTAGGTGTGCTGCCAGGTGAAGGGGTACAGCGTGGCAACCACGGCATGGCCACATTTTGACAGGGTGCTGGCCAGAGGAGAAAGCAAATAGCGTCACACACAGCGCATCACATGGAAGGCATTTCAGAGGTTATGTTAACAGAATTACCAATTAATGCTGGTTAGTGATCACAGATGAACAATTCTGCAATCGCTCACACATTTTTCACATTTCAAACTGAACTTAATTTACTGAAAATCTTTAATCTCAGTCCAGCTCTTCCTTCCAATTTATATCACTAAAAATCAGCGTGTACTTAGAAAGGCAAGACCAATTTTTAACAGCTTAAGCAAAACACACTTAGGTGAATTAATTGCAACGCCCAAAAGTCCCTGCTGTGGCCCCGTGCATATAGGTTTGGGGTATTTACCATTTGGAATTGTCTGTGTCACGAGGGCATCAGGTAACTGATGGAGATCCTACAGTTTTTTAACATGCCCAAATTTAAAAACAGTCAAAACACGTAAAACACCAGTAGGAAGTGACATATTTTACTTATTTCTCACCTGAGGCTGTTGGCGACAAAGATCACCCTGCGCTCGAGAAGGAGAGAGGCGCAGACCCGGACGAGGTGGCACACACTCAGGCACTTGAACAGACACTCGAAGTCCACGTGTTCCAGTCGGGAGTCCAGCGGTCGGCAGAGTTCGATGGACTGGAAAGCGAGAAGGTGGGCGGGGGGCTGCTGCAACCCCAACGACAACGCTAACGGGTCCTGTCATCTTTTACAGGTAAAATTCAAGAAGAGGGACAACTGCAAGGAGTTTGTGGAGCTGCCTGCCCTGACCCTGAGACCGAAAGCCTTAGTTCTGTAATTTTGTCAATTTCTGGGAAAGTCCTTTGTCTCACCTGACAATAGAATGTCTAATCTTCATTTATCACAGTTCATCGTAATGTCTGAACTGTCATTACACAGGGGCTACCCTGGATGTTTCCCCAGTGCTTTGTGGGACTGAACCACCCCGCACAGTTTTCGGAGAAGAGGACACTAAGCCCTGAGGCTTCCACCATCTGCCCCCTGCCGTCAGGCCCGCTCTCTGGCAGCCACCAAACCTCCCCACCAGAGCTGACGGACCTCATCTCCGGCGCCGGGGAGATAGCTCTTGACTGTGATGGTGCGGCCAGGCGCGGGGAAGGGAGCTTCCATGACGCTTCGCATGAAGGGGTGAACCAGGGCTGGAGACATCTCTCTCCTCTTCTCGACTTCATCCAAAATCTGCACATCCAAAACAGGTTAGTTCATTAGGAACTCAGTTCGGAAATGTCAACGAATCCTATCAATGAACCGCCAGACTTGGTGCGCAAACTTAAAAGGAACACCAACAGATGTTAGGACAGGGAAGCTTCAGCAACCAATAAAAGTTCATTAAAGGCACCGTAGCTCTTGGGGGTATCTTTATATCCCCAAGAAAAGTTATTAACTTATTTTTAGACAAGGAGCCCCTTTTATCTCACTAAGGGAGGGCAAAGAAGGTGATAGTGACAATGCAGTTTGGGGTCTGGGAAGGACAGACAAGATAAGCTTCAGGCTACATGCTCCTTTAAGCTGGAAGGTCCAACAAACCAAAATAAGGGGGGTAGGGCACTGGCATCTGGGTCAGAGATCACAGCGTGAGCCTTCAAACCTGTGGCCCTCCCCTCCTCACGGGAACCCTTTCTACAGCAGTGCGCTGAAGTCTATGCCCCTTAACGTTGCTGGTGACATCATCAGAAACCTAGCTGCCCCCAGACTCAGAAAGAACCCCGCTATCACCTCTCCACTCACCTTTGAAAAGAGGTTGAAGCAGCCCAGGCGACTGACCATGCAGTAAACCTCAGGGAGCCGCTTTCCTTTGCCTTCTGGCTGAAAGAAAAAAACCCAATAAAGCAACACGTAAGCAACACAAGTTTTTACTAATTTGGTCTACTAATACTCTCTTACTACTCTTTAATGCAGAGTAGAAATCCAGTTTCTCTTCCTCACTGAACACTGAGAGATGGGAACATACTAAAGAATGATAGCATGATTATTCCAGGTGCAGTGGAGGCATTCAAGCGAGAAGAGAGTAACTCCGAGCTCTCGACCGGCTCATTTGTACTCCATTCCTCAGATACATCCAGACTGAGGCAGCCACCAGGTCAGTGGTTTCCTTCTCTATTACAAACAAACAAATACATAAAATACTCTGGGACTAAGCCCCGCCTTGCTCTTACTGTGAAAGCTAACACAGCTTCTGTCACACACAGATGGCTGAGTAGCCCTCACACTCATCCGCAGATAGCATTTCTGAAGTTCCTGGGGTGACTCTATTGCTCCTTGACCAACCCTGCCTGCAGCACAAGTCTGGAACTTACCAAAAGCTTCTTACAGTAACCAAACCACCGGCTCCCATCTTCACCAGTTAAGACAAAGGAGAATGTTTCACTGAAACAAACAGGAACTAGTTTGAGATGCAAACAACTATTTATGACATTCCTCGTGGAACAAAAAATGGAACAATAGAGTCTAGCAGCAGTCATGTGATGTAAGAGGAAGCATTACTATTACATTTATTGCAAGTCACACTGCCCCTGAGGGAGGAACCCAGGCCTGGAGAATGCCTCGTCTTGCACTGGGGTGGCAGGGGAGGTACAGGGCGAGTGGTCGATGCTGCTGCCCCCTCTCACTTTCTCACTTGTCCAGTCTAGCTATTCATCAAGCCTGTTTTCCACTTGTTGAATGTACAATTCACTCAAACACACCGGGAAGCTATAAATGATTGTGATAAGCTATTTTTCCCTTCCAAATTCTTCTATTTAGTTCTGGGAGGTCATCTGGAACAGCGATAGGCAAAGGATAGTATCCTTAATATGTAAAAATTAATAGGAAAATCACCAATTCCTCATTAGGAACACAGGCAGAAGATATGCAGAGATAATTTATGAAAAGAAGACGTAAAAGTGCCCAAGAAGTGAGTTCATTAATAATAAAAAAAGTCCAGGCAGTGATTCTACTTGCCTTTGGTTTTCATTGTGTAACAAGAAAATGGTCTACAGACCAATATTTTAGAAACTACAAATATAAGTTTGAATTAAAAAAAACATATCAGCCCTGGCTGGTGAGGCTCAGTTGGTTGGAGCACCATCCCATGGACCAAAAGGTCGTGGGTTTGATTCCCGGTCAGGGTACATACCCAGGTTGCAGGTTCAATCCCGGGCCGGGGTGTATATGAGAAGGCAACTGACCAATGTTTCTCTCTCTCTCCCCTCCTTCCCTTCCTCTATCTTTAGAAGCAATGAAAAGATGTCCTCAGGTGAAGGTAAAAAAATAATTAAAAAGTCCAAATTTGAACAATATGCCAAAATAGTTACAGCCATTATCTCTGAGTAACCAGAATGCCAGTGATTTCTAATTCTGCTTTTTATTTACTTCTCTGTACTTTCCGAATATTCTAGAATAAACACACATAACTTGTTTGGGCAGGGGTGGGGTGTGGTGGGGTGGGGGATGCCAACCACGAGCAACCAGGGCAATTTTAAGGAAGCGGACACACCGAGGACAGGACCAACGGCTCAGACAGAGCGGGGCGATCAGGCTAAACTGGTTACGGGAGGCTTAGTCTGGAGGCCACACAGGGTGGAAGGGCAGGGCTCCTTGGGCTACGACTGAGACAGTCTCCCAGCAGGTCGTCCGCATGTGATACGGTTCACATAGTCACACTGCTCAGTCCCAATGGCGTGATCAATAATTACAGTTTTGACCACAGCAGTTACCGATTTACACGCGGGATTCACAGACAATGACGGTTTATTAATTGAATATGCTATTTTTCTCTAGCTCCTGGGAAGAAATCCTTTATACCTCCCCTCTCAATACACTCCACACCCTAAATGGAGCCCCCCTTTGTACGGGTCCCGCGGGGGCCCAGGCAACCTGGGCTGCAATTTCCTCTGCCAACTTGAAGGAGAACCCAGACGCTGACACTGCTCTGTTTCCTCTGCTTGTGTCCCTGAGGCCAAGTCTTTTTTCCTTTCCCATCCACTTGGTGGCGTTTCTGACTGTACGTAAAGTGGAAGTCTTTTCCCTGCAGACCTGGCAAAATGGAGAGACTGAAACTTGCTTTCCCTTTGACATCATTCTGTGTTTTTCTTTTCTGAGCCCCCCAGAGGAAATGTTCTAATTCTGTTTTTTCCTTTCCTCCCGTGCATCCTTGACCCGCCACAGACCACAGAGCTTCGCTGCTGGCTCCACCCATTTCTCAAGCACGCTGATTTTACCTTTGCGGTCCCAACACCCAGAAATCAGATGAAGGAGCCTATTTACCTCTTCAGTTCTGAGGTTGGGGCCCAGTCCTTGGAATCAGGGAAACAAAATTTGGGGATAACTTTGAGCCTCTCCTCAGTGTCCTTGGATTGCTTAAAGCCATGATCCCCCTGGAAAAGATAACAATGCAGGTGACTCACATTCTGTGTAAGTGGGGAGCAGCAATAGAAAAGCGCGCCCGGTGTTGGGGAAAGAGGTCCCTGTAAGTCATCTCGGCACACAGAGTCTCGTGCAGTTTAACCAAACGGGAAGGCCAGGACTGGCAATCACTGAAGATGCACTGAGAACGACGCTGCTGAGAAGAAAAACCCTATTTTTACATAGAAACGGTATTGTGGAGACCCTATAATCTGAGGTAAGAGAGATAACTACACATGGGCACAGACTAAATAAAAACCTATTCTATAATGCACCGATGGCAAAAACCTAGTGAGCTCCTGACGCTCTGATCAATAATCGGAGCTGTTTTGAAAAGGCAGATGAATGCTGTTCAGAAAAGGAATTTTTAGAATCTACCTCATATATAATCACTTCCCTTAGCATGTAATCTTTGCTCCCTAATTACTGGTCTGCAACTTCCTGTAAAATTTCAGCGTGGAAGACCCTTCTGTTCACATCTGGTGTCGTGCGGTAAAGGACGGTCTAAGGTCAGTTAATCCAAAAGACATGGAAAAGTTAGTATTAAAAACGAGCAGATAATAAGCCTAACTACCACACTGCCTTCATGTAACTAACACAAGTGCTCTCTCCTTTAAGTTCTGAAGCAAAACATGCAGCCATTCTGGGTCACTTGGATATTAAATTCTTGAGAAATGGAAAAGCATTCTAAGAAAATTTTAGTTGTCCCACACCATTATTTTCACACTGTTAAATGACTCATAATCATCTTCATTCAAGGTTTCCTACAGTAAGACGGAGAGGGGCTCGGTCAGCGCCTTCCCTCCCTGACTTACAGACGCCCAATGTAGAACGAAGATGTTAAGTAACTTGCTCAGAGACGCCCCTGAGTCACTGCCAGAGGCAACTGGAGCCACGTTGGGTTCTGAGCCCATTCATTCAAGCTGTGTTGAAAACAGGTTCAACCTCAAGATTTCTCTCTGCAAATACAAGACTGACCAAAACTAGGGGGAAAAACTAAGCTCCTCTTTATGGAACATCTGATTCCCCAAGACTACTGAGATTACATTATTTTAGACTCTAGTGGGACTATGTTCCTAAGCAGGGCCATGACACCATGCTCTCAGATACAGTGAGGAATTTTACAAAAAATGAAACTGATTTACTTGTAATAGGGTGGTGTTGAGGGTTTCTTTCTAAAATGAGGATCCATGCAGGAAATGTCTCTGAGACTCCAGTACAGTTGTTCTTCACTAGCTTTTTTAGTGAAACGTGTAACAGGGCTGTAAACGCCAAGTCCTAACAGGGCTGAGCAGGTAACTGAATGAGAGAAGCGCTTAAAGGAGTGGAGAGTGAGCAAAAGCTCCCGTTTAAAGGAAGAACGCCTCGCTGGGGCCAGCGACACCATCTGCAGAGCACAGTGAGAGACGAACCATGAGCCCCTAGATAAAAGCAGGAAAAATTAAACATAAAATAAAACATAACACTTTTTCGTCTGTGGCCTTTCACCCTGTAATGGGGTTTTTATTTGCTGTTCAATGTCCTGCTCCCGCAGGCTCAAGGAGCCTGGGCTCCAGCGCAGACCCTCACGGGTGCCCTGGGGCTCTGGCCACACTCTGGTGCGTGAGTGGCCCACCAGCTGCTGGGCTTCCAGACATAGAACGGAAACCGGGTCCTGACTGGAGGTGAGGAAGCTAAGTCAGGCATCTCACCTTCTTGCAGGCCCACTGCTCCGACCCACAGCAGCTGGGCAACCCCTAGGGGGTTGTAGCCTCCACATGGCAGTGTGCTTGTTACTTGGACTGGGGGTGGTGGAAGTTCCTGTCCCTCCAAGGCTCCCACTGCACACGAGGGGCCCTGCCAGATCAGGGCAGGGAGGGTCTCACTCCCTGTTGTATGGAGACGCTGTGGGGCAATGCTTGCCTAATCCCAACGCTCTCCATGCCTATGTCCCAGTCCCTGCCAGGGACAGAAGGTGGCAGTAGTCACTGAGTGGGGACAGAAGGGGCGAAGTCAGGCAGGGCCCAGGAAACCAGGGGCAGGGGAGAGGACGGACAGGTAGAGAACCATCCTGGGGAGGTGGCAAGAGGTGAGAGCATGCCTGAATCGAGGATTTAAGAGCAGACGCATGCGTCCTTGTCCCACCAGACCTCACTTACAAAACACAGATTCAAAGACAAAAGGAAGAACTGGGGTGGAGAGTGCTGGTGGGCTTTCCAGCCTCTCAGGAAAAAGTAGAAATACAGATTTTTATGTGAAAGTTGATTTTGAAATACTGGCAACAAATAATTTATTATTATTTTTTACAAAAATACTACCAAAAAAATGTCTGTGGGCTCAATTTGCTCAGAGGCCACCAGTGTGCAGGCCGGGATGTGAGGGTTGTTTTTCTCACTTTGCACCTGCTGCTGCAGAGCTCAGCACGGGCAGGGGCCAAGGAGGCCTTTTCATTTGTACTCCTAGCACCTGCTATCGGCCAACATGGGTATTTGAGAAACATTTGGTGAAATGCATGAACGAATCACATTTTGAAAACGGCAGGGCAAACCAAATAGTGTTGTTAATAATAGCTAGCACTTACCAGGAGCTTCCTATGTGCTCTCTGCATATACCATGTCGTTAAATCCACACTAATACAGCTAACATTACGTAGTGCTTACTGCATGCTAGACATGGTTCTAAGGGCCTTAGACAGTCCATGCAGTCCTCACTATAACTCAGACGGGTGGACTCTCCTATGATTACCTCCATTTTACAAATGAGGAAACTGAGGCACAGAGCAGCTAAGTAACTGCTCAGAGTCACAGGGCTAGTAAGTGGCAAATGTGGCAGCTGGCTTAGGTCCCCGCGCTAAGCCGCTGCCCTGTTCTGCCACACTGATTACTCCCCTCAATAAGGATGGGAAAACTGAGGCTTTGTAACTTGCTAAAGGTCACTTAGTAAACAGCAAAAGATAAAAAAAACCACACTCGGACAATGAGCCCTTTTCCCCCTTGGTTGCGCGCCTGCCCCACGTAAGATGTCGGCAGAGTCGGGTATTAGGCCCTACAGGAAGTGGCACACCACTAAGTGTGACCGAGACAACCACACACACCAGAGGGGATGAAGTGCGTGCACACAGAGACACAGCAACGCTCCCGAGAGCTCCGGGCCTGCTGGCACCCACCTTGCTCGGGAACTGCTGTATGACCTGGGGAACGTAGCTTATATCTGACGGCTTCTTCTGTAGCGACACTACCACAAAAAGCTCAAACAGCTGCTGCTCCTGGAACTCAATGAGATCGCGCTCCAAGGTCTGGTAGTGGGGGTTCCTCTTGGAAGACTGCTGCAGTTGTGCTAAGCGCTTGTGGCGATCTGCAATGACATCGTGGAGCCTCGATTTTCCTTGGTGGCCCCAGCTTCCCTCTAGCACCCAGAGGTCACAACCCCTGCGGGACTAACCTTTACCAGTCATTGCTGAGTGTATGCTGACTAACCAATGTTTGCCACGTAGACATGCCTGTTAGGGCTTTTATACGCCTGAGGGTCAAGTGCAGATTCTCACCAAGCATCGTGGGGCCCTGTGTTGCGATTGATGTTCTGTGCCCCAACCAATACTCTGTGTCCCAACACATGACTCTCTGCTATCCCATCTCGGATGGCGTAACAGCAGGACACACAGAACGTGTCAGGCAAAAGCACTGGCCTGACAAAAGATGCCACTGTTGGGAAGGTGACATCAGAGGGGCAGGCAGGAGGAAGATCTGAGAAAAGAGCTGAGTCCGACAGAGGGTAAGGACACAAAGGGACGAGTCTGATAAAATTTAAAACAAAGCTAGCCTCACATGGAAGAAACCGTTCTTTCCCC
This sequence comes from Desmodus rotundus, assembly GCF_022682495.2. Classification (NCBI taxonomy): domain Eukaryota; kingdom Metazoa; phylum Chordata; class Mammalia; order Chiroptera; family Phyllostomidae; genus Desmodus; species Desmodus rotundus. Next base: position 64,032,872 of record NC_071398.1, read on the forward strand.
TCTCTCCTTGACACATATTACTAATAATGGACATGTGCTTATAACAATAAATGATGCTAAATGCAAGAGGAAAAAATGGAAGTAGAAGGAAAAATCATTAGCAGACTACTTCTCGAAAGAATGAAATTACGGAGGCATACTATGTAAACAGCACAAGCAATACCACTCAAAACTGGAAGCATTTATCCTTACTTCTCACTTATCTGCAGTTAGGAACAACCTGGGTTAGTCCCCACTAGAGGAGATGTGGTACTTGCAGAAGCAACAGTTCCAGGGGCCCAGAGAGTCACCTGTGTGTCATTCTGTGCCAATGACAGAAAGACTCATCCTCTGACTAATTGTTTTTGGAAATGTGATGCATTCCGGCCCCGAAAGAGTTACACCGTGGATCAAAAACACATCTAGGAGTGGTTCCCCAGAATTATCCAGTACATTCGGTGCTCTAGAAAAAGTTTTACTTATCCCAAAGGGCTCAGTTCAAGTTGAGACAATTTTAGGTACTGGTTCTCAGTGGCAAAGCACTAAATTAGTCATCTGTCCACGTCCGGGCTGAATCTGATGCTGACTTTGGTTTCGCCTTCAGTCAGGCTACAGAATCCAATGCCTGAAGCAACTCAGGCCAGTGGAGGGAGCACCTGACTGTTAATCACAAGATCAGAGTACCAGACGTGGAGCTGCTCTGCACTCAGCTTTGACTGTTCATGTCTCCTACTTTTTCCATGCCTCATATGCCCACCGGTTAAACAGGAACTAAAGAACTTGCTGGGGAAATACCCTTTAAAGAAAGGGTATCGAGCACCATGAAGTGTTTGAATAAATACAGCCAAAAATGCGGGGCATATTCCATATTCTAACAGAAAGTAAATGGCACAGTAATTTGGAATATAAATGCCCACGAATGAGAAACAGATCAATGTTTTCTGTCTCAATGTCAAAGAGATATCAAAGTTACTTAATTACACTCAAGTGACTATGAAAAATCAGGTATTTAATGCCAAGTATTTGTCTCAGAGTGATTCACACATCCCCTATTTTGGCTGCTGGGAAATTGCTGCACATACGTCTGAACACGCAGCTCGGCCACTCCCTTAAGAACATTCCATCTTAAGAACCATATGGGCCAGCCTCACTCCACCAGGGGAGATGTCTAATGCTGTCAGACACCTGGCAGTGTGCTGCTTGGTCCCCTAAATCTCAACAGGCTCTTATAGTGAAGGATCACCTACGGAATGAAACTGCGGTGGGAAAAACATGCCTAATCACAAAGACAGGGGCCACCCCACCTATGGCTGTGATCATCTCGAGAATGGGAGCAGCCCATTGACTCACTCACTCTTTGGCAGATACTCGGCATCACTTTCGTTCCCGCTGGTTTCACCTGAAAAGAGAGAAGCAGTTTCCACTTGTGCTGTCCAAGAGCAGGAAGTATGCGAGGGCGAGAACCACAGAAAACCTCCACACACCTGCAGGCTGGAGTCAGGGATGCTGAGCCTGCCTCCAAGCACTCAGTGCGGTCAGGGCAGGACAGCCACAAAAGAGAATAAAGGGCTCGGAGAGGAACTGCTCTATGCCCCATTCCCCCGACATGCTTCCTCCCTGCTCACTCCCCTCTCCTCTAACCCTAGATGCTCACAGCAGTTCAGCCTAGGTTTACGAAGCCTGGTTCCCAGTGGCTGCTGTTTCTACATGCATATCCTCCTCTTTCAATTCCCCAACAAGGTGTCAAAGGCTGAACAAAAGCCCCCAATGCAGAACCAGCCATGAATTTAGGATAATGGGGAATGTTGGGTTAAGAGGGTTACTTACCAAAGAAGTTTATGAAGCAAACTGTAACTCCTTTGCAATACCTCTAAGTTACCTCTAGGCCAAACTGAACTCTTTACTCAGAATTCTTACAGTATCAGACTGCTTTAGATTGCTCTTATTTTTTCCAAACAGATTTTAAGTTTTTTGAGAATAAGGGGCTATGCTTTTACGAGGGGGTGTTTTAGAAATGAATGGAACATTATAAGATTAAGTCTGAAAAGTTAAAGCAAAATAAAATAAATGTAGAGAGAAAAAAATTAAATGTATCAGGAAAAGCAAGGCCTTATGGAGTCATAAATTAAAAAAATATGTTTGATGATATAAAAATGTAAAATTTGTGTCAAATATAAATATCACTAGTAATTCAAAAGATGAACAATAAACTGGGAAAATCTCTGTAACACACAATGCAGACACGAGGCTAAGTTTCTAAATATTAAAAAAACTGTTACGAATGAATAAGAAAAATATAGCTCAACAGGAAAATGAATAAAGGGTAGAAAGAGGCAATCCATAGAAAAAGATTTATAAGTACTGATAAACATCATAATTGTCCAAATTCATAATTTTAAAAATATAAATTAAAATAAGGTACAATTTTCAATCATGGTAGTGGCAAAAAATAAGAAGCTTTACTAAAACACAGTAAAGATTATGAGGAAAGTTATTTTCAAATGCTGTTCACAGAAACATAAAGTGTTACAATTTGTGGGACAACTTAATAGCAGTTATAAAAATTTTAAAAGCTTATATTCCTTAATTAAGCTCACTGCTAGAAACTTATTCTACAGATGTGTTCTTACCAATATACAAAAATATAAGCAAAAGATGTATATTGAGCAGACATATTTATAAATATATATGTTTAAGATATATCTATATCTTAAGTTCCATATATATACGAATATATATATATATAAATATATATATAAGTTCCATATACATATAATCAAACAGGTTATATTAATCCACAGGTTAACTAAAATGTTAAAAACAACCAAAATGTCTACCAGCTAAATAAAATTCTTTTACTTCTCTACAAAGAAATATAGTACAGCTCTGTGTATCCAAAATATATCAATTATGGTTTTTTTTTTAAAGCAAGACATACAAAGTCTGGTATAAAACTATACTATTTGGGTAGACAAAAATATTTGCATGTGCATACAATTTTCTGGGAGCAGGAGGAGGAGGTTTGGGGAAATCTGGCTTTTCATTTTATGTTATTCTAAAATATTATAACTTCTTGCTGTGCTCATTTTAATTTATAATAAGGAATAAGAGAATATTATAAAAAATAACTGCCTGTTCATAAGCTAGGGGGGAAAGGTACACAAGAGATGTCACAGAAAAAGTAGCTATTTAAATATTATGTACTATACATTTTTGTAACTTCAAATTAACCACCACGACCAAAAGTATCCTGGGGCCATAACACAGTGTTTGGTCTGAAGGAACAAAAGCTGTGAGCTCTGGAGTCCTATTTGAATCCTTATAGCACCAGGCACCTTTTGGGAGCCTATATGAAGTGACTGGAAAGAAAGAAAAGAAAGGGAAAGGGGAGGGAAGGTAATATAACTGGAAAAGACCTTATAAAAGATCATTTAAGTGACTTGCATTCTGAGACACTGAATGAAGGTTTAGGGGTTTATAAGACAACAGGAAAGTCTACTCAGAATCTGTAGTGATCAAAAAAGTACTAGGTTGGTCCTTTTTTATATGTGACTTCAACCCACAAAATTATAATGACAAAATTGGAGAAAGGTACTAAATCATTCCGTAATGCCTGATGACTGAAACGTAAGAAATGTTGAGGTTGGAATAGATTCAGTGAAGCTTAGCATGTACTGACAGAGTAGGTAAATATAATTATCTGGCTCTACGAGGCATGTTGATAAACAGACAAAAGCTAAAGGAGGAAAACAGAAATCTGAGAACAGTGACTGTGGAGCCAGGAGATCCTCAGGCACGAGAGGAATTCCTCTGGTCCATTGGAGAAGTCAGTCACAGAGACTGGGTAAAGGCATGTTTTCTTTGAGCCAAAAAAATCTTGTAGGGAAGGGTTACAATTTAGGGACTGTGTTGGGTGTGTGTGTGTGGTAGAAGCTGGTAATTCACCCTGCTGAATTATTTTCTTTTCAATAATGATACAGTGACAAAAGAATGTGGTTCTTCAAAAACTTGTCTTAGAGCCAAACTTACTAAAATGTTCCTAGTCCGTAAGGCATGAAGCATACATAGAAGAGATCACTATTAACCTATTTAGGGTGCTGTACCTGGAGAGTATACTTATCAATGGACTGCTGTTAATCTGGGGAAATGGTGATGTTCTTTTATTTATTTTTGTGTTCTTTTTATTATATTTTATTGATTATGCTATTAAAGTTATCCTGATTTTTCCCCCTTTGCCCCCCTACCACCCAGCACTCCCCACTCCCTCAGGCAATCCCCCCACCACTGTTCATGTCCATGGGTTGTGCGTATGAATTCTTTGGCTACTCCATCCCCATGACTATTCTGTAACTACCTATTTGTACTTCTTAATCCCCTCACCTCTTCACCCATTCTCCCCTACCCCCTCCCATCTAGCAACCATCAAAACATTCTCCATATCCATGATTCTGCCTCTGTTCTTGTTTGCTTAGTTTTTTAGATTCAATTATTGATAGATATGTATTTTTTGCCATTTTACTGTTTGTAGTTTTGATCCTTTTTTTTTCTTAAATAAATCTCTTTACTATTTCATATAATACTACTTTGGTGGTGAGGAATTCCTTTAGTTTTTTTCTTGTCTGGGAAACTCTTTATCTGCCCTTCAATTCTAAATGATAGCTTTGTTGGGTAGAGCAGTCTTGGCTGTAGGTCCCTGCTTTTCATGACTTTGAATATTTCTTGACAATCGTTGTTAGCCTACGAAGCTGACAGTCTTATGGGAACTCCCTTGTTGGTAACTAACTGCTTTTCTCTTGCTGCTTTTAAGGTCTTCTCTTTATCTTTAACCTTTGGCCTTTTAATTATGATGCATCTTGGAGTAGGCCTCTTTGCATCCATCCATCTTGTTTGGGATTCTCTGTGTTTCCGGGACTCGCATATCTATTTCCTTCACCAAATCAGGGAAGGTTTCTTTCACTATTTTTTCAGATAGATTTCCAATTTCTTGCTCCTTCTCTTCTCCTTCTGGCATCCCTATGATGCAAATGTTGGAACTCTTGAAGTCGTCTCAGAGGCTCCTTACAATATTCTCCTTTTTTTGTATTCCTTTCTTCTTGTTGTTCTGATTGGCTGTTTTTTGGTTCCTTATGTTCTAAATCATTGATTTGATATCTCAGCTTCATCCACTCTACTGTTGTTTCCCTGTAAATTGTTCTTTATTTCAATTAGTGTGTCCTTTGTTTCTGACTGGATCTTTTCATACTACTGAGGTCCTCACTAAGTTCCTTGAGCCTCCTTATAACCAGTGTTTTGAACTCTGCATCTGATAGATTGCTTATCTCTATTTTGCTTCGTTCTTTTTCTGGAGTTTTGACCTGTTCTTTCATTTGGGCCATGTTTCTTTTTCTCCTCATTTTGGCAGCCTCCCTGTGTTTGTTTCTATGTATTAGGTAGAGTTGCTTTGACTCCATGTCTTGGTTGTGTGGCCTAATGTAGTAGGTGTCCTATAAGATCCAGTAGCACAGCCTCCCCTATCACCCAAGCTGGGTACTCCAGGTGTGCCTTTTGTGTGGGCTGAGTAGTACACCCTCTCCTTGTAGTTGGGCCTTGATTGGTGTTGACAGGTCAATAGGAGGGATTTACTCAGGCCAGTCAGCTGTAAGGATTGGCTGGGACCACTGACCACCCACCTCCCCCCTCCATAAAAAATCAGCTGTGGAAGGGCAGGGAGGTGGTGCTCCGACATGCTCTGTAGCTGTCCACTGGGTGTGCAGGCTCTGGTGTTTTCCAGCTGGTGCAGGCCAAGGTCAGCCTGGGATTCTGGTATGACTTGGCTATTGTTTCTCACTTATGAACCTCTCAGAGAAAAACCGCTAAATTTCACATATTCTTTGTCAGACATTCAAGTTAAGAATCTTGTATAAGTTTTAAAGAAAATTCTAATAATTCACTCTGGATGTTGAAAGACAATATAAGCTTTATCTAGGCATCTGAAAGATAAAACTATGGAACTTATTAACTTACAAGTTAATACCACATACCTTCAGTCTATATATACCTAATAATATTTTCATTTCTCCACTGAAAGAGTCTATATTGATAAATGACTATAAATCAAAGTTGGACTACAAAATACTGATATAATATACTTATAAAAATTAGCCTCACTGGTTTATAATTATTTAATTTATCTATTTCTTCATCCAATAGTTATTACTTGGTACAAAATTAAATAAAAGGAGCTTGAGGATGAATTTTACAAAGTACCTTATCCTAACAAGTTTTATATTTAGGTGGGATAGACAGGAAAGTAAACAGAAAATTATAACTCACATCAAACATTAGGTTATACAATGATTCTCTGCTCATCTGCCGGCAGCTGGGGAGAGCCGGAACAACTCTTACCTTTGGAAGGAGGTACATCTTTTCCAGTGTAAGGGTGTAACTTTACTCTCTTCTTCCCTCTCTTTGATTCAAATATGTCATCTATTCTCAGCACAAGCTGAAAAAAGACCAGAAAAGTACAAGCTAAAACCAACACCAACAAGTTTGCAGCCTAATGGTATTCATTTGTGATTCTCACTCAGAAAAAGATCCATTTTATAAATAAAACCTTATTTCTCAATTTTGAATCTAAAATGGTCTCTAGTAAGGTGATATGTTGTTCTAACACAAAGTCCATGTAACATGGGTAAAAGAAGGAGAAACCTTTCCAGAGGAACCGAGCACAGGCTCCTAGAGATTCCCTGTCGTTCCATGTTACGACACGCCGGAAATCTGGATACCACACTCAATAGGGTGGCCAAGCCTTCACCATCTGACTCAAGTTCTTGCGTGCCCAGAGTAGGAAGTGGGATACTTACTCACTTGGAAGGCAGGGTGGGGCTCGGTTATTTTTGCTCCCAGGAATTTTTGGCAAAGAGAGGATAATCATGCTTAGAAAGTTTTTGTCAAAGGGAATATCTATCTCTTCCCTACTAGGAGCACTAATAATACAATTTACTTTAGAAACACGTCAGAAAATTAGGAGACCCTCAAACATGCTCAAGTACAATAACTATGCTCCATTTAATAAACACTATTCTTTAGAAGGATTTCTTTGCTTCTGGGAGGTGTGTGTAAGAGAGACAGATATACACACAGACTGGACTTAAAAAAGAGGAAAGAATTAAAGCTGAGCAACAGACACTTTTAAAAAGAACTGATTAGCTTTTCACGTATATTTTTCTTTTTCTTAAAATTCCAAGCTTTTTCTTAACTATTAATCCTGATTTAACATAATTAATGCTCAGAATTACAATTGGTAGGAACAACATATAAGATGATAACTAACAGAGTTGCTTCAGAAAAGTGCTCGTTTTCTTTTGTCCTTGTTTCACCAGCAATCCCAGAAACCCGAAGGCAGTGAATCAGTCCAATGCAAAAAAAAAAAAAAAAAAAAAAAAAAAAAAGTGACAGAGACACGTGCTTCCAATATGCAGATCAGTCCCACATTTTTGGATGAGTTTGTTCTTTTAAAGATTTCTGTAGCTGGCATTCAAATGAAAAATTAAAAGTGTTCTTAAATATTAGCATTATTGAAAAAAAAACAAGAGAATCCAACGTACAAGGGTATGTTAGGGGGTATAGGAAAGATATGAGAGTAAACATATATTTTTGGTTATAAAATGAACATAACTAGTACAAATATTAATGTGTATTTGAAAAGTATACTCCAAAGTATAGTCAACTATCATAAAGGAAAGGGAACAATCTGTTCTAGAAAGATGAGATAAAGTAATAAAATTTAAATTTTGGGTAGGAGCTAGGAAGAAGAGCCCGCTTTTATTTCTAATTGGGGGAAATGCTGTAGAACGGCCCTCCTAAGAAGCGAGAGGAACCACGCTGTTGTACACACTGACACGAACAATATGAAACATGAGGAAACCACCCCAGCACACACAGGCTCCCACTGCAGGGAGAGAAAGGAAGGGTGGGGGAGACGCATATGGACTACATCAGTGATTTTCAAACTACGAAAGCAGTTTCTCTTTCAGGATCGCTCTAGTCACCAAAGGGGGAATAATGCAAAGGGCTTTCCTGTGGAATGTTGCTCCTAAAGACGCTCCGAAGCCACAATTTGTATTGCAAAAGGAACACCCTAAGAGGATTTAATTCAAGGAGGGTCACAGGTAGAAATGCTATCAGTCTCTTCGTGCCTGACAAGAGTTCATCGGCGTCCTCCCCCGACCCCACAATGCTCACTAAGGTCAGGAAGAGAACAAGCTTCAAGCCCTCAGGGGGTCCACAGTACCAAAAATACTGAGGCATGAAATCTAAAGCACTGCCAACCTCCTCAGGTCTCCACGGACTCCACAACCCACGATTCCTGAGGATTTGTTAGTGCCATTCCAGCAAGCACATCTTCAGCGCGATCTCTGTGTTTGTGCTCTGGCCCTGGGAACGCGTGATGGGTTGGTTCTGGGCCCCCTGGGAAGCTGGGCCAGCAGGACCTGTCAGAGCAGCGAAAGACTGCTGAAGGCCTGGGAATTCTTTAAACCTCTGATTTTCAACTCTGCCTCACCATCCACAGGAGAATAAGCAGCTAACGATTTATTTTTCTTCACTGAGAGAGATCAGTTTAGTGCTTTTTAGAAATTGTCTTCAACCTTTCACATATTAAAGAGGGAGGGGCAGGAAATAGATCAGAAGTATTAAAGTAATTATGGAACAGAATATTTCCCAAGGAACCAATCAGTTCCTAAACCAAGAAACAGCTGCAACTGCTGTTTAATGTTAAAGTAAGGAACAAAAACCGTGCTGAATGAATACATACAGTGAATTCAGATGGGATTAAGGAAAGCAACAGTATTTAAATGATCTGATATTTTTCATCTCTGAAGAGTAATCCTGAAAACACTCTGAATTACTGAACAAAGAGTTTTAAAATATTTTCATATAACTTCTTAAGCGTCTCTCCTAAACTAGATATGAGGTCTGTCCAGAAAAAGTCCAGCCATTGTTAATATAATGAGAATGGTCTGTGTGACATCCATGTAACCTGGCAGCCAAGGAGAGTGGGCTGGAATGCACATGCGTGAAAAATGACGACTTCACCGTACTAGTCAGTGGGGGTGGCACATGCTGGCGAGTGAGCATGTGTACTGTGCGGCCATCACATTCAAAATGACTGAGTGAGTAGAGCAACGAATCTGCATCAAATTTTGTGTTAAGCTTGAACATTCCTCTGTGGAGACTTCGGAATCAGATGATTCCAAAGGCCACAGCTATGGGCAACTGACAATTGGCAACTTTGCCACAACAACGTGCTCCTTTACACATCATGTCTCAAGCAGAGTTTTTTGATGAAACATCAAATCACCCAGGTGACTCAGTCCCCCTAATAGCTCAGATGCAGCACCCTGAATCTTCTGGCTTTTCCCCAAAACTAAAATCACCTTTGACTGTCGATGAGATTCAGGAAAATAATGACAGGGCAGCTGATGGCGATTAGAACTGTGTGATGCCCCAAGGTGCCTACTTTGAAGGGGACTGAGGTGTCACTGCCCTATGTACAATGTTTCTTGTATCTTGTACCTTCTTCAATAAATGTCTCTATTTTGCATATTGCATGGCTGGATACCTTCTGGACAGACCACACACACGTGCGCGCGCGCGCTCTAATTTCTTCATTTTGGTTTTGATGGCTCTATTTGAGATAATTACGGACTTGTTGCCTTTCTCCCTTGAGAAAGAAATAATTTATTTAATATAACTGATGAAAATTTCTAATTTTAAGTAATAGGTAGTCAAATTTCTTGTTTTCCTCCTCTGAGTGGAAATATTTGTCCCTAATTAATGGCATATACTTTTAAAAGAATATCTACTTATTTATTTTTTAGAGAGAAGGGAAGGGAATGAGAAAGAGAGGGAGAAAAACATCAATGCGAGAGAGAAATATCAATTTGCTGCCTCTCTTACACGCCCTGACCGGGGACTGAACCCTCAACCGAGGCATGTGCCCTGCACGGGAATCAACCAGCGACGGTGCTTTGTGGGACAACACCCAACAAACTGAGCCACACCAGTGAGGGCTAATGGCCAATGCTTTGAAATTACTGAAAAATCTATAAACTCGCACATAAAACTGAATTTACTTTGGTAATTATGTAAACAAGTGAGAATACTGAAGCTAGCTTAATAAAATGTTCTTGTGTATGATATCCTAGAGCGTCCTTGAAACGGGCAGTGGCCTGCAGTCGGAACTAAGGTAGCTGAAGTGAAGCCCTCGCTCCAAAGCCAATTTTCCAAATCCATCAGGGAACCTCGGCAAAAGCCGTTTATGCATTTTTCTTGCATGAGCAAAAACCTAGAGCTTAAGGCTGCTTTCCAAATCTGTTAGTTCCAGTAGATCAGTTCGAACCTATTATTCATATCAGTCTCATCTATTCATTTGCATTATGAGAATAAATGCTTAAATAAGAGTCAAAGAAAGAATGACCTGAAGTCCTTACCCTTGGCAGATTTTTTCTTTTCCTGTTTGCAACTTCTCCGGCTCGGAAAAGCTTCCATTCAGTTAAAGTGACGGGCAAAGTGGTGTCCTTCGTGAACTTGGACCTTAAATAAGCTTGAGAGCTCTTCAGTTCCATAGTCTTCCGGTGCAGGAACTGAGGTTTGGGAGGAAGCTGAAACACGAGAAGATGTTGTGGTGAGGGTAAGCTCGTCTAGTTAACGTCTGCGTTCTCAAGGCCAAAGCTACCCCCCCAAAATATTTATCTTTCCTTTAAAATCATCCCATATAAGGATACCCTCATTTCTTTTTCCTCATTTGTAAAGAAGTTTCCCCAGCTTCTAATCCAAAGTTCTTCCACTACAATGCAACCAAATTTCCAGAAAACCACGGCCCAGAGTGCTCATTCACTCAAGGCAGCCTTTGCTTCCGGGGCGGTGAATGTTTTCAGGGGCCAGACATGTTTAGGCCACAGGCTGATGTGACTAACAGCGAGCTGAGGTTAACTAACTACAGTGAACTGAAAAGTCACGGCCTGTCTAAAGGTGGTCATATTCAGTTTTTTTAAAGAGCTAAAACACCAACAAACCCCCCCTTCAACCGAAGGCAACAAAAAGCTGTGTGCTGTCTCCCCCACGAACAAAACAAAAAAACAAAAAAACCACCACCAACAATTAAACCCCACATTTCAGTGCCTCATAGTTTTGGCCCTAGTTCAACCATGGTAATCTTTTCATAGGGATTATAAACGCGAGTTAACGTTTCCTTATGTCAATTCTCTGGTGATACCTTGGGTGCTCGGAAGGCGCTCTTAGGTGGTGGAAGCCTCCATGCCGAAGGGGGTCTCCACAGGGGAAAGGACTGCATTGGGATATCTTCGTATGGATTTTCTTTGGTGGGATCTTGAAAAAACAACAAAAAAAATAAGTTTAGAGGAACGTAACTAAATGAAAACAAAGTGTCTACAGCTAGGAAAACAAAACTCGTTAAATATGTTCCGCTTTCTAGTCCACATTGCCGGAGGGAGGGAGGGAGGTCTCAAAATCAAAGGCCCTTTGAGCTTGTAAACTACTCTTGGCATCCAATCAAGCTAAAAAAATGTTTCAAAATACTGTGCTATAAACATCTACTTCTGACCTGAGCACTCCACTAAACTGGTTGTACAATTCCTTAAAGAACAAAAGAACTTATACAACAAAGGTTTCCATATCCAAAAAAGACAAATCTAGAGCAAGATGTGCCTGATTGTAAAATACCATCCTGTATAGTTAACGGCTCCACCAAATACATACTCGTTCAATTTAATTGCAAAGTTTGCGGACACTTACACAGGACATCTTCATAGATATTGTCCTCCGATTGTGTGTAGTAAAGTGTTGAGCCAGCATTTCTTCCAAGTTCTTCATGCATCTTCTGTGTGTTCCGATTTCGAAAGTGCTGAATATCTTCAAATTCAAAGGATTTCCTTAAGAAAGGAGGGACAACTGTAATAGCATAATCAATAAATATATTTAAAAAAAAAAAAAAAAAGAAAGGAGATATATGTTCAGGTTGTATCTCTTAAAACTCTAGTCTTTAAATTGGTATGATAGACAAAAGTCGGTAAGTAAAGGACTCGTGTGAAAAAGTACAAAGGTGTTTTATCGGATACGTTAAAGTAAATGTAGGCTAATGCCCTATATGCGCCCTGAGAAAACTGGAGGCTTTCAGCCAGTCTCCAGTCATGTTCTTTACTGGGTACCTTTCTTAAATTCTTTCTCTAACGAAAAGGGAGGCTGAGGCCAGCATGCTCTCCATGCAGTGGAAGAATGTACTTGCTTCCTTGCACGTGTTAGAGAGAAAACGGAAGTGTTTTCCGAGGCTCTTCTGTCCCTAGACTGTGTCAGATCCTAGCCACGCTTGTACTATTTCCTCTGGGGCTAATTAACATCTGCATAATCAGAGCCAGGGAGTGGAAATTGGTTTGAAAAGGAAAAAGCAGCTCAAGATTCAATAAGAAAAATATTTATAAATCATTACCTATTGATTAAAAAAGCGTACCTTTTAGATCTTCCTCTGATTTTTCCACCACATTTCTTTGGTTCAGGTTCCCGAGAAGAAGCCGAAGAAGCCTCTGCACAAGAATTATTTTCACAGTATTTTCCGTCACAGTTTCTTTCTTTACACGGCATAACACCAGACTCAGATAAGTATCTGAATGTCCTACGCGGCTTTGGCAAAGGGTTTATAGAAGGTGCACATTCTTGTCCCTCGGGCTCGGAGTAAATATTTTCCAAGCTCTTGGTCACTCCATACGAACTCTCCAGAACTCTGAAATTCAGTTCTTTCTCTGGAGACACACAACGTTCTAGGGCCAAATTTAAGACTTTATCTGGGGGAAGCGCCTCGATTTTCTTCCACAGTATTTGTGAGGTATAGAAATTGCCTGGAGGTAATGAAGTCTCTGGATCCAAAACAACTTCCTTCCAGCTTTCGATCTGTCTGACGCGGGAACACACCCAGCTGCACTCGGATTCCGTTTTAGGGATGCGCCAGTCGCCCTGTTCGGGCTTCTTGCAGCCCCCCTCGCTCCGAGTGTGGCCTGCAGTGTCTCCATTGACACCCGGGCTGACCCCTGGGCTGACCCCTGGGCCGATCACATCGAACTTCGGGCCTTTCCCCTCAGCAACGGGGTTTTTCTTGAGAAGCATCCCCTGATGACCGTTGTATCTCACTCCCAAGTCCTTTTGGTGCCACTTATCTCGGTTAGATACGCCATTAGTCCTTCCTTCCCACTGGGAAATTTTTTGTTTGATGTTTTTGCAGTGGCTTCTTGACAGTGTCTGAACAGCAGACCGAGAAAAACCACCATCCATGTTCCCCGGTGGGTGCATACCAGAGAGACGGCTTTCACTTGGGGGCCATCACGGGGAGCTGTGCAACACCATGCTCTTTGTCCTGTCAGTTACAATCCAGAGAATTCCAGCATTTTCCTTTCATATTCAACTCGGAAGTTTCTTCTCATAGAAAAATTCTGCTCATTGATCGTCGCTGAAAATGGCTGCAACTTTGTTTTAAACAATCCTGTGCAAAGAAGACAAGAATATGTTACCAATTTAAAAATGTTATAATTTAAACATCACGAACACATTACCCAGCTATCCCTAAATAATTCATTTGCACTGAATCTGTAAAGTACCTGTCATCCATTAAGTTACTGAACTCCATAAAGATATTCCTAAAATAGTACTTGAGTATTTCTCCAATTGTCAGCTGTATCGTTCTGCCATGTTTCACTTCTACAGATAGGCAGAGTGAGGTTCTTTAAGAGACTGTACATAGTAGTATGTGATATTATTATTTTTTGCAGGGGGGAGAGTTGAGTCATTTATTTCTTTAACATGAAAACAAAATTTAGGGGGAGGTAATATTATTTTAATAAATCAATTCTTTATGGAACCTTCTCTTAATGAAGCAAGGACCTACAGAGTATTATAAAAAGCATACATATACAGAAACACATGTCAGATGACCCAAAGTTTATGTATACAACCAAAGGAAGAACCAGTTAGTCTAGAAGCACGCCAATAGCTAATTTCCTCCTCGTGTCCTATTTTAGGAGACAATATTAGCCCATCACATACCTTATTTCAACTTTATTATTAGCAGCACAGGATCCCATCACACAGTGCTAAAGACAGGTGCCATTAACCACCACTTACTTTAAAATGTAACAACCTATTATGTCACTGTCTGCAATTTCCACATCTCTGTCACCACGCCCTTGACCCAAATCAGCAAAAATACTCACAGGCATTATCACATCCCTTCCTTTCACATAGAGGCTTCACTCACAGAGGCCCATAAACTGTTTCCTCAAAAATAAAATTTGGCAGAGAACTTTTCCTACCAACTGAGTAAAGGTCCGATCTCAAGTTCTACTGTATATGGGATATAAATAGCAACTGATTCGAAACTTCCGGAGGCAGGGGTCATCCTTCCCTGAGCTCTGTCTGTGTGGCCCTGATTAACAGGCAGGAAAGCATCCTGGCCCAGCTCTGTCAGTGCAGCTGCCCAAAGCTGACCCACACAGCGCATTCGAGGCCAGGCGGGACTTGCCTTAGCCTTCATTTCAGCTGTTCCCACAGCTTATAGGAAAACCAGCTTTGCCAGCATACAAACGTTGGCGAAGGTCTTTGATGCAAAGAAACTTACTGTAAAAACCCTTAAAATTAAACTCATGTAGTGGAAACAAAACAAAACCAAACCTCGCAAACAGCAAAGCTGGTGTGCAGAGCTCCTGATAAAATATGTATGCATAGAATTTGACAGCCCAATCAGTAATTGCTCATTATTGAAACTCTGACAATCGTTTTCTCACCTTTGATGTGTACAGAGGATTCCTAAGGCCCTTAGGGTGTCCCTGAGACTCAGGTTTTCTTCCCTACGGACCTGATGGGAGTATTTCTCGCTCTCCTGCAGTCGAGCAGAGGTTTCTGGCAGTCCTTGTTAATACTTTCTTTACTCTTGTGAATGTGTTTTGTGAATGGGTCAAACTGAGAAGACAAAGATGAGAGCTGCTAGGGCTTAGAGAAATTTAGCTTGAAAATTGCTGGCAACAAATGGCTTCATCTAGGGAATTCACACACAAATGTGAATGATGTGTAGTGATGGTGTTGCAGAGCCCCAGCTGCTAGCTGGCTCGCTAATTGTTTCCCATGGAGCGGGTGGGGGGACAGAGAGAGAGAGAGAGAGAGAGAGAGAGAGAGAGCGCCAAGAGGATTTCATTGCCTGAATCTGAATGCTTTAGGGGAAATTTAAGGGAAAACACTGCCCATATCAAAGTTAGAAACAAATGGTCACCTCTGGTGAAGTTAGCGCCCCTGAGAGCAGATGCTACTATTGGTCTTCTCATCCTGATAATGAAGTGACAATCACTTACTTCAACAGTGTTAATAAACTTGTTACTAAAGTAACCAAAACCCAACACAGTGCATTTCACTTGTGGGACAATATGATGAACTTTCAGTGAAACCATCTATTCCATTTTCTCAGAAGGCTTACTGCCTGGATGCCAAGGAATTCCGTGCTCTTTCGGAAACAGTCAGTGTATGCCGGTAAGATATGTTAATTATCCTAAACAAACACCACTCTGTGTATTCAAGCCTAAATCTGCAGAACTGATATCACCCTTTTTGAACAACGGATTGTAATCAGGAGATCTCAGACGAGTGGTCATGCAGTCATTCTCTGAAACATCTAAATAATCTGAGATTTCTTCCTCAATCGTGCATTTAGCTCCCAAGGATACTATACTGTCCATTGCAGACTTACCCAAGGCTCCTAGCTCTTCTTTTGTTCTGGGAAAAGAGGGGGCTTAGGTATAGATTCCTATTTTTAAAATTCCAGTTTCAGGTTTAGTGCTAGAATGTTTACCTGAAGAAAACAGGTCTCGAAAGGATTCCAAATACGCAGCTACTCGAAGGAACGTAGCCAAATGGAAGCAGAGTTACTACTGGTGTCGTAAGGGTGACTTATTTCAGGAAAGAGATAAGACTAAAGATAGAAATCTCTGGGAAAGAAGACCAGCCCCCTCCGTGCCCCGTCCCCCAAAAAGAAAGCTTTGAATTAAAAAAAAAAATGCAGCATAGTAAGAGGGGAAGAGAACTAGTATTTACTAGTATTTATTTTATGTCTACAACATGCAAGGTCCTTTAACAAATGTTACAATCCTCCCTCTCAGCCATAAGAAATAGACACAGGGTCCTCTTGTGATGCCTGCTTGGGTGTGGTTGGTAGGGTAATAATATGGGTGTAAAAATGGATGGTTTTAATTTGAAAATGTCACCTAAAATGTCATAGGGTGTGCTTGAATGTGATACTGTTATGTTACAGAATTATATGCTTATGATTTTGTAATAAATGAGTTTGTAATAAAAAGGGGCATTATTTGTGCCGGACCGTGCATTTTTCTCTGTGCCATGTTCTCCATCTGAAAAGTGGAGATGTGAGAGACTTTCTCCAGAGTCCAAGGTCCCAGCGCCTGGTGGAGCAGGGACTCAGAACTGAGTGTGACTACTCCAAAGTCATTTGCTTTTCCCACTCAATACGCTATACTGTTGCTCATACAAAGAGCACTGGACTAGAAATCAGAAGAAATGGGAGCTTAAGTCCTACTCCTGCAACTTACTAGCTGTGTGACTTTTGGAAACTCACTTTACCTTCCTGGGTTTCAGTTTTCTCATCTGTAAATTGTGATGAATCACTGCTGTCTTGGTTTTTCCTTTAGTATTTCTTATAGTGCTGACCCAGCGAATTTTCTCCTCTTTCATTAATCTAAAATAAGTTTATTCACTTCATTTTGGGGGATAATTTTGCTGCATATAGAATTCTAGGTTGACAACATTTTTCTTTAATTAAGGTTATCATTCCTTTGACTTGAGGTTTGCATCATTTCTAATGAGAAGTTTGCAGGCATTCTTACCTTGGTTCCCCTGTACACAATGTCGCCCGTTTTCTCTAGGTGCTTCAAGATTTCCTCTTTACCTCTGCTTTATCTTTGCCTAAGTGTAGTTTTCTTTATATTTATATTGCTTGAGGTCTTTAGGGCTTCTTAGATTTTGAGTTGATGTTCTATATCAAATCCAACTTTATTTATTTATTTTTTACATTCCATTTTTAAAGTAAAAAAGAATAAAATAAAGTTAAAAAATCCAAGTTTTCCTCCCTTGCCCATTTTCCCCTCCCCTTCTAGGACTTTAATTATACATATTAGACCACCTACTCTGTTTATTTATTTTTTCCTTTTTTTTTTCTTTCTCTGCTTCAGTTCAGATAAATTGTATTGATCTGTCTCAAGTTTACTAATTATTTCTTCAACAGAGCAGAGTCCAACTTGCTTTTAAGTCCATCTAATAATTTTTACTTCAGATACTGTATTTTTCAGCTTCAAATTTTCTATTTGGTTCTTTTTTTTTTTTTTAAACATTTGTATTTCTCTTCCGAAATACTCCATGTCTTTGCCCATTATATTAACTTTTCCTGTATATTACTTAACATATTATAGACTTTAAGAGCTTTAACGTGACATCCTTGTTGGCGAACTCCAACAACTGGATCACCTTCAGGTTCCCTTGCATTGACTGCATTTTCTTTTTAGTATGGTTTACATTTTTCCTATTCCTTCTAGTATCTTGTGATTTTTAATTGCATTCTTGACATTGCCTATAAAAGAACAGTATAGGAAAAGGTATACTTTTTGTTTGTTTTGCTCGGTTCTGAGACGGCAAGCCTTTCCTCCTTCTGGTCGTTAGGTTGAGGGGCTGATCTTTCAGGTTCCTCCTACAGTCAGGCTGAGTGGAGGCTGGGTGGCAGGCTTTATTACATGGAATTCACCTGGGATTAGCTAAACCTTTAACCTCTTGACCAGCTACATTTCTAATCTTGTCGGTATTTGACCTAGAAAGAGCTTGGCTACGGTTTGAGATGTTTTTTTTGTTTGTTTCACCTTTGGATTCAGCTCCGGCGGGGGTATCACTGCACAAATTCGAGGACCTACACGAGTTCTTTGTGCCTCCCTTATCCTTCTACAATGCTGCTTTCTTAGTAAAAACTGGAAGAGGGAGACATGACACAGCAGACAAATGTTGGGCCAAATGGTTTGGTTTTTTTTTTTCTTTTTGCATTTGGGATTCTTTCAGATTCCAATTCACATTCTAATTCCAAAAGCCCGTACAGTTAACTAGAGCTTGGCGAACTTCCCCTGGCCTCTATTAGGTCTCACCATCTTTACCAGGGTTACTTGTACCCAGACCATGTGCTTGTTCTCAGGTATAAAAGTTGCTGTGGCTCTCTGTTCACTCACAAAGGAATTCACATTGGAATTAAATTCCCAAAGTTTTCTTGCATCTGCACTGGCTGGTGGGGGTCAGTGGATTGGGTGTTGGCCTGAGAGGCAAAAGGTCGCTGGTTCGATCCCTGGCTGGGGCACATGCCTTGGCTGCAGGCCAGGTCCCCAGATGGGGGCGTGTGAGAGG
Organism: Desmodus rotundus; assembly: GCF_022682495.2. Classification (NCBI taxonomy): domain Eukaryota; kingdom Metazoa; phylum Chordata; class Mammalia; order Chiroptera; family Phyllostomidae; genus Desmodus; species Desmodus rotundus. The sequence goes on from NC_071398.1 coordinate 64,051,334, forward strand.
CAACTGATCAATATTTCTCTCTCACATCGATGATTCTCTCCCTGTATTTCTCCCTCTCTCTAAAAATAAAACAAATAATCTGTTTTTAAAAAGGTTAATTTAAAAAAGTAAATTAAAAAAAGTTTCCTTGCATCTACTGCTATTCAATAGCTCCAGAGAAATAGATGATTTTTATTTTGTACAGTATTTTCTTGCTACTATGGGAACAAATATTTTCTAGTCCTTCTCTTTAATACACCATAACTGGAACAGGAAGTCTTAAAATGTTTTTAATGAAATAGTATAGTGTAGATAGGAGAAAAATCAGAATACACTGCATGTAAGCAAAAGAAAGTATTGTTTCAAAAATGTTTGTTTCAGGGGTGTGTGTGTGTCGGTAATGGATTGCAAACATATTTATTATGATGAGGGGTGGTCAAATATTTTTGAAAAGTAACAAATTCAGAGAATGTCTATCAGGACACCAATCTTTAGAGGACAGCCCATGGAAAGATCGACTTCATGCAATAAAACTGTTGCGAAACCCAAAGGCTTTTACATTCAAAATAGAAACGAACAAGCCCTTGGGAAAATATGCAAAAACATAAGTTTTCAGAATAGGCAACTACAGTTAGAGAAGAATAAAACACATGCAGATATTTTAGCAACAAACAGCCTTTGATTTTTTATTAAAGCTAGCTTCTGGGTTTGCCGACTATAATTCAATTTGTTGCTTACTGACCGCTGTTGTTAAGTTCAAAATGCAAAGAAAGATTCTGGAGAGAGAGAATATGCTCCTTACATTCGGCTTCCTTAATAAAAATCTTTTAAAAATTTCTTTTTAGAGTGAGGGAAAGACACAGGAAGCTTCTCTGAATGTAGGAAAGTTGTTCCTACATGAACAGAATAAATCATTTTTAACTTAGCAATCAATGAGATGAGCCATACAAATGCATATATTATAAAATGTAGGTGGAAACCACAATGTTTATAAGAAAAACATCATGACGCATGGTACAAAGAGCTCAGACTTTGGAGCCAGACACCTGGATTTAAATTCCCTGCAACTTCCTTGGCGGTGTGGCCTTGGACTCTTAATCAGTCCAAGTCTTAATCTATAACAAGGAAATCAAACTCACCAGTAGGGTCACTGGAAGGATCAAATGAAATAATATATACAGCGACCGGTACAGAGTGACTGCCCATAATGGCTACGACACAACGGTCACCATCCGTTTAGCTGCGTGGGTGCTGGCACACATCTTCTTCCATCTAACCGGGTCCCTTCTCGTTTCTCCCCCCATTATAGCAGTGTGAGTTTCTGTTCTCATCACTCTTCTCCTAGACCTACCACAGGATGACCCCCTCTACGTCCCGCCCACCTCCAGTACCAACCCCCTTCCAAAACTGTTGCCGGAATGTTATTTCTCAAACCTAGACAGGAACAAGTCACGAACCAGGTAAAACTTCTAGTGATGCTCCGTGCTCCTCCAAGAACGTACTCCCAAAGAACAATGCGCTTTCCAACACCGAACCAAGTTTCTGCTACCGGAATTGAATATGCCCCCACATCAGTTTGCATAAATGAGTTACATTAGTAGACATAATTTCATCACTATTGTTTTTCCCCTACAAATATATTTTAAATATTTGACCCTTGCTACTATTTGTAGTGCTAGTCAGTACTAACAAAATGGCAAAACAAATAAACATATGACCAAAAATATTAATGGGAAAAGTAAAGGCCTGAGGGAGAGGGTGTTGAGGGCTGGGTGGAGGAGGACAAAGGGGGAAAAATAGGGACATTTGTAATAGTGTAAACAACAAAGTTTAAAAAATTAATGAAAAAAACTGGGACAAGTCAATCACAGAGATTTAAAGATTTTAAAAAATGACACAGGTACACACAGATCTGTGTTGTTACGGTGCACATACAAAACAGGGTCGCAATTTTGCTACTGAAATAGTTTCTGGCATAGTGATAAAATTAAAAATGTGTTTCAGTGGATAACAGTGTTGTGATTGCTGGGGTGAGGGGGGGTTAAGAAGACTAAATGGTTATGGAAAATACGATAAAGATTAAATTTTAAAAAAGCAAAAATGTGTTCATGACGTACCAGCGACAAGGTAAAGCCCACATTCCCTAACACGACGTGTAAGGCCGTCCACCCTCGGACTCCGGCTCGGACTCCTGCAGCTTGCCTTGCCCACGCCACATTCCAACATGGAATAATTTGCATCAGCTAGCAGTGTAAAACTAGATTAGAGTTACACAGAGTTCAAACACCACCAGACTTGTTTCTTGGCTGTGTAACCTTGGTTAAATTACTTAATCCTTCTTCTCCTGCTTCCTTATCTATAGGATGATCCTTATCTATAGAATGAGCATTTGCTGGAATACTTCCTGGGTCCCATCTCTCCGATACTTGAGCCAGGTGCAGATCCTCTGGGGGGGGAGGATGAGGGTGGGAGGGGAGTCCGAACTGCGCATGGGGCTCAGGATGGCCATGAACTTGGCCCAACACAAAATTGTAAATTTACTTAAAACACCATGAGATTTTTTTGTGATTACATGTCGCAATGTATTTAACGTGTGGCCCAAGACAACTCTTCTTCTTCCAGTGTGGTGCAGAGACACCAAAAGGTTGGACACCCCTGCAAGCAAGGAGGTGTTCCATCCCAGTCTGCCCCAAAACGCAGTCACCTGCAGACTAGAGATCTTGAAATCAGCCACACAAATTCACACCATTTAAAATACCCCAGAGAAGAGCACTCTTCCTGCCTGCCATATGCCAAGATTCCTATCAATCAGGATCGGGACAGCTCCTCCCCGGGGGCTTCTCTGGTTGTGACAGCACTTACTGAGCACTTACTATGAGCCACTCTACTCACTCTACCAATATCAACCCATCCAATTCGGGTAACAGCCCGTGAGGTAAATACTGTTGCTATTCTCATTTTGCAGATGAAGAAACAAGGCAGAAAGGTTAAATAACCTACAGGTGTCTTAGCACTCTCCGCCACAATGACCTTATAGAATAGATATGAAATGATGTCAATAAAGCGTTGAAGACAGTTCCGGGCATAGAGCAACTGGTCAATAAATGCCAGCCACTACTAATTACTTCATGAATACACAACGTACACCCAAGACCAGTTCAAAGTTTTCCTGTGACACCCTCCTTAGCCCTTTCCCCAGAGTCCACCGCTCCTTCTATGTGCTCCTGTCACACCTGTCAATCACCTGTAATCGTTTCCCAACTTGAATTCACCTTAAAATGAATGTTCCTGTATACTTTTCCATGACCTCAGGAAGCTTTGTGCTCTGGAGTCGTGCTTGCTAGGTATACTTAGAAACAGGAGACACTCAGGGATGAGAATGAGAAGAGAAGTAGCATTAATAGCCAAGAGGAGCAAATGCTTCTGTGATGCTGTCACCTACAATGAGCCACCTCAGTCTCAGAATGTCACTCCTGGGCTTGTTACAGAAGGGATATGTCAGAGAAAAATTGAAAACAGTAAAATCCGCTCAGGAAGATGGGTAAAAATTTGAGCTGCTCACGTTATTTGTTTTTTTGAATTTTCTATTAAGTATATTTAATTAAAATATTACTGTAGTATGTCACTTGTAAAGCCTCCGGATAAAATTTTCAGTAAAACCCATAGGAATAAATCTTGAATAAAATTCTTCATTGGATTTAGCTAAAAATATTTTAAAGCAATGATAAAGGAAGAAAGCAAACAAGAGAAAGCAAATGTCAAATGGCTTCTAGCTCGCAAAATTTATCCTCTTGTGGACGGACTGCTCCTTGAATAACAAATCCTCAAAGCAAGGGCACACAGGGCTTTGGCCTTTTATCTCACTCCTATCAGAGGAAACAGCCTCACGGGTACCTAAAAATGGTTCCCAAAATAGCCAAGAAACTTAAAAACCCTAATATCACTAATAATAGACAATATAAACCTCTCAAGCTGTTACTGTGCCTAACTGCAAAGCAAGAAATATGATTCTTCAAAAAAATAAATTGAATTCTTTAACAGTTCTGCAATTCTGTTGAGGTATTTGTCATGGGAATTTTTTGAGGATTTCTTTAAATGAAAGTAAGAAAAATGATAGTTGATTTAATGCAGATTATTTTCAGAATTTTGAGGCACAAGCCAAAGACTTTGAATGATGCTAACTTTTAACCCACACTATTTAAAAATCTTGCAAATGACTGCAGTTCCTCTTTGCTGCTCACGGATTCCAGTGGGCACTACTGCAGGGTTTATTTGTCACAGCTCAGCAACCCTACAGGCTATTCCCATGACCAACCACATGGTGTTTTGCACTGAATGTTTGTGTTCCTCCAATATCATATGTCAATCCCCAACATTATGGTATTTGGGGTGGGGCTTTGGGGGGTAATTAGGGCATGAAGAGGGAGCCCTCATGAGTGGAATTAGTACCCTCATAATAAAATGTCATTTTATTTGTCTTGTTAAACATTTGTCTTGTTAAAAATTAAATAGGCTGATTTAATATAGATTATTAGGATAAAATAACCACTTTGCTCTCACTAAAACATTAATTACAACTATTTTAAGAGCAATCTGTTTTTTGCTTGAGACAGCAACTTACCACTTATTACAGAAAACCAACAATATTGGAACTTTTCTTTTGTAAAGAAAAATTGTGACATTTTAAGTTTGGCAACTTTTTAAGATACTTCTTAACAAATCAGAGAATTACTGTGAGGTACAAATGTTTTCAGAGCTATTGCTCATCTCATTTTCAGAGGACTACAATGACTTTATCGTTTAAAATGTAATTGGTAAATCCAACTACTTATATAAGCTGCCACGTGTTGCAATTGCTGCAGTGAGGATGTTACTGTCAGTTACTTTGTGGGGGGAATGGTCACTTTCCCCTCGGGATTAATTACTTAGGTGAAATCTGACAAGTGAAGATACCAGCATCAAAATGTATATCAAATATTTAGTAAAGCTTAATGTATTGCTTTTTTAGGTGAAAACAAATATAAGTATCAATTCTAATGCTCTTCTCACATCCTAAAGAATCACCTTGTGCCCCGAGGAGCCCACGAGTATAGGTGAGGTACGCCGACTTCCACACGCACTAACTTCAGTGTGCCCCGCTTCACAAAGGTCACCTGAGAATATTCAGAGGTCTGCTCAAGTAACCAGGTGGCCAAAAGTTCTATGAATATAAAATGTAAACAACCCTTTCCTCTGAGATTCAAAGAGTACTCAGCGGAAGCAACAACCATTTTCCCCGGCTTATTGGGATACAACTGACATACGACACTGCGTCACTTTAAGGTGCACAAGGTAATGATTTGATACGTGTGTATATCGAGAAAGGATCACCGCAATAAGGTTAGTTAATATGTTCATCACGTCACATAAGCACCACTTTTTTTGCAGTGAGGACATTTAAGATCTACCCTCTTAGCAACAGTATTGGTAGTTAGTCACCAAGAACTATGTTTTGAAAGGTAGGCCAGTACACGCCTACACAGGTCACGTACGGCTATCTGTCCTCAGGCTCTCCTGAATGACAGGGATAATAAAGGAAGCCTAGAGAAGGGCAGATATGCACTATAGGCAGGAGGCGAGAAATCACAATAGTAGCTGTGCTTCTGTGCAGCCACACCTTAACTAGTGTTCCAGCTAGTAATCTAGCTCAGAGACAACCTGGATATGGTTACTATAAACTGTACCGTACCCAGAAATGTACCAGTCCGAAGAGGCTGGATGGGTCACCGGCGAAACAGGCCTTAAACAAAGTAGGAAAGGAACTAACTTCCCAAACCAGCTTCTTATATCACTAAGTGAGCCAAGTTTCTATCAGGATTTATAGAAAAATTCCAAATCCCTAGGCATGTGGCAGCAGACTCTTCAGCTAACTCATACCTCTTAGAATTGAGGAGATAATTCTAATTTCCAAAGAGTTACTTTGGAGCATAGAGACCAAGGCAGACTTGGAAGTTAGGTTTACAGGAGCCGAGAGTGCTTGGCGTGCTAAAAATTCTTATCTGATTTCTACATTAAGAATCTAGGGACCAAGCTCCCAGCAACTCATGCCTGGTCATATATGTCTCCTTCATAAACCTAGCCATTTCTTTGGGACGCACACTCGATTGTGTGATGTGAAATGTATAAAAATGTTTCACTAATAGATGAGACAGGGATGCAGCAAAACAGAACAAAACAGATATGGGTGCTAGAGTTAGCAAAACCGATATAAAATCGTATTGTTCTGGCCAAAGAGGATAAGAACGGCTTGATTTGTGCAGTGGGCACTTTTACAGTCAAAAGTAGACAATGAATGTCTAGTTGATCCACCAGATGATGATCCCCATTGTTCAAATCTCTAAAGTTCTCATTTCTCCGGCCATTCAGTTGATAACTTAATCACCTGTTTCCTGCTAAGTATTCACCCCTTATCCACGGTCTCATTTCCAGTTTCAGTTGCCTGTGGTCAACTGTCATCTGAAAATACGAAATGGAAAATTCCAGAAATAAACAAGTCAAACGTTTTAAACTGCACACTGTTCTGAGTGGCGAGATAAAATCTCATGCCGTCCCTCTCTGTCCTGCCTGGAAAGTGAATCATCCCTTTGTCCAGTGTGCCCACGCTGCACACCCTACCCGCCTGCCAGTCACTGAGCGGGCCTCTCAGGTATCCGATCAAGTGTGGCGTCACGGCGCTGTGGTCACCAGATCCTCATTTCTCTTCCGAATGGCCCCGGAGCACAAGAGCCATGCTGGTGGCAATTCCGATAGGCCGGAGAGTAAAGTGCTTCCTTTAAGAGAGAAGGCAAAAGTTCTTGACTTAAAATAAGGAAAGAACAAAAATCATATGGTGCAGTTGCTGAGATCTGCGGTGAGAGCTTCTATCCGTGAAACTGTGAAGAAGGAAAAAGAAATTCTCACTACGTTTGCTGTCGCATCGCAAACTGCAAAAGCTATGGCCACAGTGTGCGGTAAGTTCTTAGATGGAAAAGGCGTTGGACTTGTGGGTGGAAGACACGACCTGCTCCTGGCTCGATGACCCCCCTTCAGACATATCATCGAGTCAACAGGGGCCTTGGCACTGCGTCACCATGACACCATGCTGTGCCATTCGCCTCACTGGGCTCGTCAGAGGGTCGCTGTGTCATCTCACATCATCGCAAGCAGGGTGAGTACAGTACCGCAGATACTCTGGGAGAGAGACCACATTCACCCATTTTCATTGCTCGTATATTGCTATAATTGTTCTATTTTACTGTTAGTTATTGTTGTTAATCTCTTACTGTGCCTCATTTATAAATTAAACTTTATCATAGGTATGTATGCACAGGAAAAAACATAGGGGTCAGCATCACCCATTGTTTCAGGCTTCCATTGGGAGGCTTGGAATGTAAACCCCATGGATTAGGGGGGCTACTGTATTAGTAATGTTTGTGAAGGGAATGCAAACTAATTTTCTTATAGTAGAACCCCTGTTATACATAACACATATGCTAATTACTACACTGACTAACTCATATCATTGGCCTGAAACATAATAATTATACTAAATATAAGTATAGTTTAACACAATTAGCCTGTAATGTTTTACCAAATACCAGCATTTTGAAGACAGTCAATTAAATTTACCTAAGAAAAAGAAATTTAGAAATATACTTTCAAAAAATGAAACATTATAACCCAAAAGTTTAAGAAATATTTTTCAAATAATCAAATGATCTGGTCCATTACCCACACCCGTGTTTCTCTCCCGTAAACAAGGCTATAATTTAACAAGAGAATATTTAGTGTTATGCAGTCCTCTGAGGCTAGGTCAGTTCTTACATACTTCTGATCTGCAGTAGAACCTAATTACTACCATTCACATATTTTCAGCAAATAAAATGTAAAGAGAAAAAAATCCAGGAGGTGTAGGAGAGGTATGTTTGCATAGTAATGTGCCATTTTAAATGATGATTATTGTTTATTTAATGGTTGCATGTTCTAAGCACTGTGCTTAGAACCTCCTTTCCGAGGCTGAACTGGTTAAGTGACTCAAGGTAACACAAACTTAGTTGCGCTGTTCTCCAAAGCTTGTGCTTTTAACCAGTAGGTATTACTTGTCTGTGGGTAGACATAACAATAATATCAGCTAATATAACAGGATGTCAAATACAACTTTTCCTGTCCTCTTTGAGTTTCAGCAGGAACCTCAAAGGCCAAAATCAAAACAATAGGAGTCAAATGCTTTCATATTCTAAAGAGAAATGCAAGGCTTATAAGGTGGGGCGGCCGGAAGCCGGCTCTGCGGGCATCAGTTCATTACCCTCATGAAGGTTACACGAGAATTATAATTGGTTAATTGTTAAGAATCACAAGGGACAATGGAGAGGACTTCTTTAAAGAAACTAGGTGGTGTGTGTGTGTGTGTGTGTGTGTCCCTACCTCCCAAAGGAAAAGGAGGAGGTACTTCCTGCCCACCTCACGCCCAGGGACTAGAACCCCAAGATAACCATGCGCAGTGCTGAGCCTGTACCTGAAGGAGGAGGGACACAGGGACTGGCATGCACCCCAGCTGGGGGCATAAAAAGACTTAGCTCAGAGCTAAATTTTAAAGACTGCTTAGGCACAACAGTCAAAGGAAATGTTCTGGTAGAAGAGGAAGTCTTACAAAATGCTACAATGTGGAAAACTACATATAAAATTAACTTTACTAACAAGAAACTGTACAATTTTATTACATTAATGCAATGTTAGTAACTATACAATTAAATGTAGTTTAGTTTTTTGAGGTATAATTGAGGTATATTTTGAGGTATATTGTTTCAGGTGTACAATATAATGATTCGATATTTGTATACCTTTGCGAAGTGGCCACCACAGCAAGTCCAAACATCTGGCACCATACACCGTTACACAAATGTTTCAGCTTTTCCGTGTCATAAGGAATTTGAGAGCACGCAATGCAGTGTTATTAACCACAGCCACTGGGCTGGGCACAATGTGTCCACGGCTTACTCATCTCGCGGCTGGAAGGCTGTGCCTCTGACCCTTCACCCATTTTGCTGCCATGCCCCTGCCCCGCAGCCACCAATCTGTCCTCTGTGTCTAAGAGCTTGGTCTTTTTTTAGATTCCGAGTATAAGTGAGATCATGTGATATTTGTCTTTCACTGACTTACAGCATAATGTCCTTGAGGTCCTCCCATGTTGTCACAAATGGCAAGATACATGTATCAGATTTACTACCCATGCATCCATCCATGGTCACTTAGTTGCTTCCAAGCCCTGGCTTATGGTAAATAATATGCCGCGGTGAACGGTGGGGTGTAAATACCTTTTTGAATTAGTGTTTTTGTTTCAGATAAATGTCCAAAAGTGGAACTGCTGGATCATATGGTAGTTCCATTTTTAATTTTTTGAGGAACCTCCACACTATTTTTCATAGTGGCGGGACCAATTTACATTCCCACCAACAGTGCACGAGGGTTCCCTTTTCTCCACAGCCTCGCCAACACCTGGTATCTCTTGTCTTTTTGATGAGAGCCATTCTAACAGGTGTGAGGGCTCGCTCGTTGTGGTTTTGATCTGCGTTCCCTGACAACTACAGACATAGAACATCTTTCATGCACCCGTTGGCCATCTGCATGCCTTCCAAATGAAGTTCATCTTAACCTTTTTAATCTAGTTATCCTTTTAAAACCCCCTCTAAAGAAGTAACTGTGCCAACTCATAACTTTTCAGCTTTACAAATAGCTTCAAATAACTTTAAAGTAACCTAGTCTTTAAATCACAAACTCAAACATGGCAAAACACTGCAAGATAAAGGCAACAAGATTCTCACTTCCTAGAGTGTTCAAAAAATTCCAGGTTGAAAAAAAATTCCAGAAACTAAAAAGAAGCAATTTTTAAAAAAACTTCAAAAGTCATACAGTAATAATACTACATTTCAGAAATATTGAAAATACAGAAAAACAGGGAAATATCTGTAAGCCTACCACGTTTGGGATAGTCACTGGTATATTTTGGTATATTTCCTTCCTGTCTTATTTCACAAGCATATTTTTATACAGCTGCAATTACAGTGTGTATGTAATTGTATCCTGCCTTCTTTTCAGTGTTACATAAAAAGATGCACTTTTCAAGGATTTAAAACTAAAGACATAGTAGGCTCTCCTAAATACATATGTTCATATCCGCTGTACAATGTAACATCCTATCTCATTCTAAAGCCAAAAGCCAGAAGACAGATTTCTCAAGTTTTCAAATCACATCTCCAAATTATACATTCACTGAGTATTTTACCTCACCTGACAATAAAAAAGCAACACAGAATTAAAATGCACTTACATAGTTATTAAACATCTCTGAACTCTCAAATCACCCCTTAAAACACATGAAGAATTAGGTCTGCATGTATTTTAACCTGCATGTTTTTAACCTCGGGCCCAACATTATCACTTAGAAATAATCCAAGTTGTTACTAAGATCAAAATCGTCACACTTCTCCCCGTCTTGTTCTGGAACAATACGGACTAAAGCCACTGGGTGGAAGAGAGTAAGGCAGCAACCCCACCTGAAGCTGAGGGCCACAGGGGCCCCCAGCAGGGTATTGGAACACCAGAGCAGGAGGAGTAGGGGGGCCTCTGTATAGGAGAGCTGCCGGCGTGGGCTGCCAGGACCTAAACAGGGTACAGAGGGCAGCCCCACGGAGGGGAAACCCCAGAAGGGACGTGAGTGCTGAGCAGAAGAAGCAGGTAGCCAGGCTGATGGGCAGCCTGGTGTGGGTTATCAGGGCCAGGGCCAGAGTGGGGGGAGGAGAGCACCCTTGTGGGAAGGGGCAGACTGGCACATTGTATCAACAAGTGGACCTCAGCCAGATCTCAGTCCCCCAGCTGGGTACCTGTGTGTAATACACGATCTAGTCAAAGAGAGGACCCTGGCTGAATACTGTGCAAGTATTCAAAAGAACGAAGTAGGGATTTATTTGCAGATGTGGAAGGATGTCCAGAATAAAAGTGGAGGAAAAGCAAGAGGAAGAAATTTTTCTCTAGTTAAGATTCCTTTTCTATAGACTTGGAAAAGGACATCCATGCCACCCACACCTCGCAGTAACGCAGGTTGGGATGTTACAACTGACTCCTATCCTCCGTCCACACCCCACTCTCTGAAGTGGGGGTGGGGGTGAGGGTGGGGGCTGTCTTCCTCAAAGGTCAGGAGGGGATCACCCTGAGATCGTTCAATCATTCGGACAGTCTCAGTTCACATAAGGTAGGCTGTGTTGGGAAATGCTTCGTTATATTCACGCTGGTACTTTTTACAGGATTAGACCATATTTTTAAGATATTGTTTTTATTACCCTTGCATAACATGACTCAATGTTTTACAAGATTGAACTTTACGGACCCCGCTTACTGAATTATGGTGGATGCACAAGAAATCGCCAACAATGGGATCAGTGAGAATGCCCGGGGCCAGGGAGCGAGTTTTTCACTCTTCATTTCACAGCTTTTTACAACACCTGAGCTTCTTATTACCGGGATTATGTATTTTTTGTTGTTGTTTTTAATGTTAAAACAGAATATATGTGGATGGTGGAATAAAGCGTCTTTTAAGTTGTGTTCTTTATATTTTCTATATTAAATAAAACCTTAATAAATGCTTTTTAAAAGAGTGGACACATATGATGATGCAGAAATATCACTTCTAATAATTTATCCTGAGGAAATAATTGCACAAATTCACAAAGATATATATTTAGAATATTGTAAATTTTTAAATAATTTATTTTAAATTTCTAATGGGGCACTTAAATGTATTACAGTAAATCCATGCAACGGAATATTATGAAGTTATAACATGTTCAAAGTAGAAGAAGAATGGTATTGGACACTGAGCAGATGAGTTAATTTAAAATTTAAAATTCTGTATGAGTAAATAAATTTCAAAAGTGAGTATGTACATATGCCAGAATGTTAAAAGATTATCTCTGGATGGAAGATCTATGATTGGATTCTTTTTGTTTAATCTGTATTTTCTAATTTAAAAAATAAAACATAAATCACCTATAAAGTATTTGTTTTAAAAAATAACCCATTTTTTAAAAAAGATTCATCAAATACTTTCTGAGCACCCACTTCACATAAGACACTGTGGGAATTAAAATCACAATGACAGTCGTTAAGCTTTATTAAATAAAATTTATTACTTTCATTCCAAATCACACATCCTTTATCACTATATAATCATACTTTACTTTTTAAATGACCTTCACAGATCATCGTGCTCTGTGGGAGCTAAGCTTTCTAAACTCCAAATGCTACCAATCTGAAACGGGTCAGTTCTAGGCTATTGTGGGTCAGTCCTCTTCTATCACAGATGGCAATTTAAGGCATGAAAGGAGTTAATAGATGGGCAGAAGTACCAGGAGTGTGTGCAATCACGGGAGCCACAGGAAGGGAATCTTTCAAACAGCAAAGAATGCTCCACAGAGACAGATGCGCTGTCAACAGATCAAAGGTGAGGACTTGGGTGTCTGTTGGTCCTTAGGGCCTGGGCAAGGGCAGGTCCTCGGGCATGCAGGAGGCTGAAGGGAAATCGCTGTGAACTGAGAAGTCAGTGGGGAAAAAGAATGGAAACGGCAACTGTAGACCACCCTTTCAAGGAGGTTACCCAGGTAGGCAAGTGGACAGGCAGAGTGATAGCAGGACAGGAACAGGGGGGCCAGGGGAGCTTTAAAAAAACAGAAGAGAACTAGACTTGTTTAAACACGGGTGGAAAGCAGTCAGTAGAGAAAAGAGAAGAACCAAGAGAGGAAATCTGGAGAAGGAGAGAGGGTCGGACCTCTGATTGGAGCGGGAGGCATTGGCATCTGGCTGGAAGAGGGACAGCTCTTCCACGGGGACAGAAGGCAATGAGGAGAGAAAGGCAAAGATGCAGGTACATTTGTAGGCTTAGGGGCTGCACATTGATGGACTTCCCTTCTGGTGGCTTGATTATCCTCTAAGAGTTAAGTGAGAGGTGGAAAAGCCAAAAGTTTGAGGAAAGTAAAGAACGTTTAAAATGGGCATCATGGAGAAAACAGCAGCAAGAATACATACGGTCCATAAGCAGAGACTTTTAAAAAGGCAAAGAGTTAGGGACTAACTCTTTGGAGAACATTAATCATGATTAGGGACTGTAGATGAAAAGGAAAAAAGAGACTCAGATAAAGAATGGGAAAAAGACCAGTGAGAGGTAACAGAGCCAGGAAAATGTAGATCACAGATAACAGGGGAAGAAAATGTCCTAAGAAGAAAAGAAAGAGATACGGCAAAGGGTCCTTGCGTTTGGCAACAGGGCGTTAAATAAATGGTGTCAAAAGAACAGTGAGGACAGGTAACAGGCAGCTAAAGCATAGGGAGGAGGAAAACAGTGAGGAAACGGAGCAAGTATGAATACAACTGAGATTTTACAGTCAGTGAGAGGAGTCTGTGTGGCTCAGGTGGTTGGGCAAAGCAAACCACCTGCAAAGCAAGTGGTTGGTCAGGTCATCCTGCAGAGCGAAAGGTTGCCAGTTCCATTCCCGGCCAGGGCACATGCCTGGGTTGTGGGTTCCCTGGTTGGGGCACGTATGAGAGGCAACCAGTGTTTCTCTTACATCAATGTTTCTCTCCCTCTCTTTCTCCCTCCTTTCCCCTCTCTCCAAAAATAAATAGAATCTTAAATAAAAATAAAGTCATTGAGAAGAATGAAATAAAAAAAGGGAAGCAACTTCAAATACAACACTTTAAAGTTGGGGGAAAACATACATACATATACATGCATATATATTAAACAAACTATAGCAAAGAAATGAAGATACAATAAATTCGTGGAAGAGTGAGGGGAAGTTAAGTCTCACGGCAGAAAGAGCATCAGCAGCAGTCTAAGAAGGGTGTCCTTCACCTTGAAACGTTCCAACATCCGAATTATAGGGGTGCCAGAAGGAGAAGAGGAAGAACAAAAAATTGAAAACTTATTTGAACAAATAGTGAAGGAGAACTTCCCCAATCTGGCAAAGGAAATAGACTTCCGGGAAGTCCAGGAAGCTCAGAGAGTCCCAAAGAAGCTGGATGCAAGGAGGAACACACCAAGGCACATCATAATTACATTACCCAAGATTAAACGCAAGGACCTACATCCAAGATTACTGTATCCAGCAAAGCTATCATTTAGAATGGAAGGGAAGATAAAGTGCTTCTCAGATAAGGTCAAGTTAAAGAAGCTCATCATCACCAAGCCCTTATTATATGAAATGTTAAAGGGAGTTACCTAAGAAAAAGAAGATCAAAAATAGGAACAGTAAAAATGACAGCAAACTCACAGTTATTAGCGGCCACACATAAAACAAAAATGAGAGCAAACTAGGCAAACAACTAGAACATGAGGGTTGTCAATAAGGGAGTGGGAGGGGGAGAGGGGGGTAAAGGTACAGAGAATAAGTAGCATAGATGATAGGTGGAAAATAGACAGGGGGAGGGTAAAAATAGTGTAGGAAATGTAGAAGCCAAAGAACTTATAAGTATGACCCATGGACATGAACTATAGGGGGGGAATGTGGGAGGGAGGGGGGTGGGCAGGATGGAGTGGGGGGAGGAATGGGACAACTGTAATAGCATAATCAATAAATATATTAAAAAAAACCCTTAGACTTAAAAAAAAAAAAAGAAGGGTGTCCTTATGGAACTGAGAGATGAGAAGATACGTGGGTGGGATGAAGACACAGACCAAGTCCTCTAAGCTTTCCATGACGCATAAACTTAACCTATGAAAATAAAAATCCCATGCTAAGATTTAGAGAAAGAGCCTGGCCACTCGAGGGTAAAATCTTTAAGGGCCGCTCACCAGTGAGCTGAGTCATGTGAGATCAGTGGTGGACACGGAACTGAAGCTGGCAAACGGGACACACAGATGGTCTGCAGAGAGCCTGTGTGATCTTCTCTCCCTCCTGAAGCTGGGCCCAGAGTGAACAAAGTGAAGTGGGGCCAGCGACAGGGACACTCGCGGTTATCTGCAGTCCCGGGATGGCCCTGCCCCTTGGCGTGCAGAGGGGAAGATCAGTGGGGCCCAGGAGCCTTGTGCTATGATGAGGGCAAGACTGAAGTCCAGGGCACCAGGTGGAAGAGAGGCGTGCTTGTGGGGAGGAACTGGGTTTGAGAGAGACAGTTCGCACAAGGAAAGCCGGGACTCAATATCCACAGGGGAGGAGGTGGAAAGAGCCATTGTAATTTTATTGGGAAGGAATGGACCATCAAAGAGGGCTCCCCTATAGGCAGTAACAGCACAAGTGTAGGCTGGTATGGTTTTATGGAATACAGAAACACACACAGTTTCTAAGGGTCTTGAGCCTCCTTCGTGGGAGAGAAGGATCAGCTACTGAACCAAATCCTGTTTCTGCTGCACTACAGGCCAGTGTTTCAGGAGCGCTTCTGACCTCCACCACACACACACACACACACCCTCTACACGCACACACCCCTGAAACAGAAACTCCACAAAATAATAATGGCCCTCACTACATGTAAGGTAAAACATAAAGTTAGTACCAAACATTATTTTGTCATTATTTAAATACATTCAACATCCCAAAATTAGAAGAGTTGATGTAATGCAATGGGGGACCCCTCCCGTTTATATATTAATTCCAGTCTGAAAAACATACAGACAAGGCTGCATACTTATCACGGTCACTACAGAGTCTCGAATGCTTCGCTTTAAATTGGGTCAGGGCTGAAAACCCAAGTTGAGACAATACACTGTTGTGAATGGTAACAATGAGATTATACTCTTTCTTTGGTCTGAATATAAAACAATGAAAAGCAATGTCATATAATCAATCTTCAGCATAAATGATGAACTAAGGTGCAAGAATTCATTTTCTTCTTGGAACACCCATCGAACTCAGTTACTGATGCAGGGCAAACGGACCTTTTAGCCAAATGCTTTTCTTTTAATGTTGTAAATTTCTCTTCAGACAAATAATAGTTAAAACTTTGGAGACAGAGAAATGAGATTTAACAGTATTGCTGAAGTTTATTTTGTCCTAATTTTCCTGACTGAGAATACTCTCTTCCAGATGTGGCAACGATGTTTGAAAGGCAGAGTCCAAGCCTTATTTGCCACAGTGTTTTTTGGAACCCTTAACAGATCTCTCAAATTTAGTTCACCAGATTGCCAAAAATATCATTTAAACACGCGAAATTTGTTATTCAAAAATACTGGAAAATACCTGCCAAGTGAGAATGCCTTGAAAAACCAGAAACCAGAAAAATTCTAGATTCGCACAATCTGCTCAGCTCCTTATCTCTTAACTCTCAAACTCTGCTGTGGCAGTAAACAGGTGTAATTACCTCTGAATAAAATATTTTAAAAACCTGGTTACTCAGCAAGTCTCCTCTGATATACAGGGTCCGGCAAAAGTAATGCCTGCTTGAGTGTGGTTGGTAGGGTAATGATATGGGTGTAATAATTTATAGTTTTAATTTGAACATCTCACCTAAAATATCATATGGTGTGCCCGAGAGTGATACTGTTGTTACGGAATTACATGCTTATGATTTGGTAATAAAAAAGGGTCGTTATTTGTGCTGGACCCTGTATTTAATAACTTCCAATATTTTTCAATATATCCATGAGACCCAGGGGGCTTTCTCTGCATACCAAAGCCTTGAGACACATGAAACAGTAACGCCAAAGAGCGCTGTAAGCCCTTGGAACAAACGGAGCGGAAAGAGAGCCCGGCAACGGCCTGTGGGCAGTGCTCACTCACACCGACTGTTTCTGCCGGAGACCAGTGGTCCCACTGCCCCATACACAGCAGAAGAAAGCAGGCGGACGCCTACCCTGCCAGGCGTAGCGCGCTGTTATCTGCGGTCTGTCTCCCTCCCTCCCTCTCCCTGAGTGTTGGAAGGGGGCTTTTAGGAAACTCCCAATAAAACACAAGTGAGAGCCTTGGACCGGGGGAGAGGGGAAGCGCTATTAGCAGCAGCTTCAAACAATGTTTAAAATGACTTCTCTATGTTTTCTAATCCCATTTTCTATTCCATTACTTACACTTAAAAAAAATTCAGTTCTGTAAAATGCCCATACCGTTGTGGTTAAATTGAAACAGCACACTCACGCAAATCCTCCTTGTTAATTATCTTGACACCCTATCGGACAAACTAAAAGCACGATGCGACTTATAATATCAGTGATGTAATCAATTTAGATGGTACAGTCTGTACCAGGCTGCAGCCATCTTGGGAGCATTGCTGAAATGTCCCTTGATGGCACAGAACAGAGGCATGTCATTGCTACGTGGGCCGTCTTTCATTTTCAGCTAATTTATCATCAACAATCATAAATATAACATCCATTCTAGACAACTGCTTTTTTCAAGAGATATGCAGTCATTTTTCTCTTATGCCACTAACAGGCAACTAGACAATAATGAATTTTTTTATGTTTCCTAAAAAGGAAATTGAAACAATTTCATATTCTTTTCTTTCTTTGAACATATTTAAAGGGGCTTATTGGAAAGTCCAGCATGCTGTTTCAAAGAATCGCTGTTAATTTTAAAGATTTTAAACTTTCATTTGCAACATTAATACAAATACATGGAGTCTGTCATTTTAGTCAGGTTCGACACATTTGATGAACTCATACTTTAAATAATCTTCATTAAAAGTCTTATACTTTTTCTCACCAATATTCCCTCAACATTTCTGTACTTCCAGATGCAGCTATGGGACATGCCTCTGTATTTCATTTTACTTCATGCTGTCTTCCAATTAAACAATAAAGGGCAAATCAATCTAGTTTACATTTAAACGACAATTACTGTAATAATATTGCACTTGAATGTATTTAAAGTTCAACAATAAGCCTTGCTTAGCTAGTATCTCACCATTTTTACCAACAGCAGATAAAATTGGGCTACATTTTGCTTGACCCTAACTTAGGTTAATGTAAATTAACTGTGTGATAATAATCACTGCATTATGATCGTGATCAAATTGCCCATCACTCTAATTCACCTAATTTCCCTCTTTGGTTCATGGTACTTCTTACAGTCTAAGCAGGGGCCGGGGAAAAGAGGGTTTGCAGCAGATACTGTCGCAGAGCGAACTGTGTCAGCTCCTCCAGCAGGCCCCGCTACCCTCAGCCCTCAGACTGTCTTATTAAATCAGAGAATACAGATAAATATTTAAATGCAAAATTATGCTTCACATTGCTAAGTACCAAATTCAAAACTATCCTAGACAGCTGGAGTTTTTTTTTTTTACTCCAAGGGAAAGAGAGAGAAATGCACATCTTTTAACTAGCATCATGAATAAAACATATGCACCCCCACACACATAGCCACCCCAATCTGTCCTAAATTTTAACATCCACACAGAAAAAATCTACAAATATGCCATTTCTATGAATTTAAATTTCAAAGAAAAATGAATAATTTTCTTCCACGTCCTCTGTTGTAAACATTTATTACTGCTATGAAAAAACCATGAAGTTCAGAAATCTGACTTTAAAAAATACAGCATAGGTCCTGGTTGGTGTAGCTCAGTGGATTGAGTGCCAGCCTGTGAACCAAAGGGTTGCTGGTTCGATTCCCAGTCAGGGCACATGCCTGGATTGCCGGCCAGGTCCCCAGTAAGGGGTATGCGAGAGGCAACCACACATTGGTGTTTCTCTCCTCTTTCTCCTTCCCTTCCACTCTCTCTAAAAATAAATAAATAAAATCTTAGAAGAATAGAGCATAAATAATAATCTTTAACTAATGTAAATGAATAATACTGCCTGAACTGAATGCTAAAAATGCTACTTTCAGGCTGCTAACCAGGAATCTTAAGATTTATAGAGAAAACAATATCTTGAATTGCTTCCTCAAAAATAGGTGCAAAGAGAAGTATCTGAGATAGCTAGAGGTGAAAAAGTCCTTTATATTTTTTTAAATCTCACCATCCTTTATTTCATCTTTCCATCATATTGTAACAGTGGGAAATTGTAACAGTGGGAAATTGTAACCACCACACCATTCTTTTGACATTGTTTTTGTCAGTGCTGACTCTAAATGCAGCTTGTAAACAAACAACATGTTTCTATAAGAATCCTAGGAACTACTTCCAAAAGATACAGATTCACCTTCAGGCATCCGAGCTCCAGGAAATTTGCTGACCTTCATCCATGGAGCCAGGATGACGTGAAGCCAGGATGACTAAGCCAGGATGATACACATTGGACCTTCACCTGCCTTATCGAAATAGACTGTGCTCGTCTGCACGTAGAGAAATTTTCAACCCTTTTCCTTTGTCTCTTTGCTCTGTTCCCCTCCCCCTCCTTAGAAAAACCTCTGTCTCCACTGAGAGGTAGAGATGGGCTTTGAGACATGAGTCCCCCATCTTTCTAGGAGACGGGCTTTGTGACATAAGCCCATCTTCCAGGTTGCTGGCACCTGAAAATAAACCATCTTCCTTTACATCAGCTCCTGCCTCTGGAGTCCTGGCTTTCATAGCGGCAGACATGGAGACCTGTATTTGGTTAAGGCTTTTGGTGACCCCAGATGGACTATGCGTACCCTGGTAAGGCCTGGGGGGGCCAGGCTGCTGGGGATCCCAGCTCTTGTGGCAGGCTGGCCCCATGGCAAGAATACAGGAATTTCCCAGCAGCTGACGAGAGTTCTTTATCTTGGAGACTCTCCCTGCTCCACCTCCCTGGGCATCAGCTGCCTTTAAATGCTTTGCTGGTGAAAGGAAACGGGTCTCTGGGGAGTCCACAGGTTCCAATCTGGGGAGCTGACTGACTCCGATCTTAATAGTTGTGTTTTTGATTTGGAATATTTTTGTTCAGAGAAATTTGCAGGGAATCATACTGCTTTTTAATTGTCAGTTTTGTTCCTCCGTGGGAGCAAGTCAGTTTGAGAGCTCTCCTCTGTCTTGGGTACAGTTATTCTTTGCTTGCTTTCTTATCTTTGGGGGACTTGGTTTGAACTTTGCTGTTTTTGTACACACCAGGAATCTCTGTCTGCCATTTTGGCTGTGCTGTTTGGACCTTGTAAAGGTCGTTCGTGGTACCGCTTGGTGTGAGATCATGTCTGGACCTCGTCAGGGCCGTGTGTGGTAGCGGTTGGTGTGAGATTAGAGTCTAAGGCTAGAGTCCCAGTTCCTCCTTTTATTTTTTTAAGTATTTTTATTGATTATGCTATTACAGTTGTCCCAATTTTCCCCCTTTTGCCCCCCTCTGCCTGGTACCCCCTTCCCTCCAGCAATTCCCCCGCCCCTTAGTTCATGTCCATGGGTTGTGCATATGAGTTCTTTGGCTTCCATTTCCTATACTGTTCTTAACTTCCCCCCTGTCTATTTTGTTCCTACCATCTATGCTTTTAAATCCCTCCCCCTTTGCCCCCCGCTTCTCCCTCCCAGCTGATAACCCTCCAAATGATCTTCATATCTATGATTCTGTTCCTGTTCTGGTTGTTTACTTAGTTTGTTTTTGTTCTTGTTTTTTAGATTCAGTTGTTAATAGTTGTGAGTTTGTTGTAATTTTAATGTTTATAGTTTTGATCTTTTTCTTAAATAAGTCCCTTAAACATTTCATGTAATAATGGCTTGGTGATGATGAACTCCTTTAGCTTTACATTGTCTGAGAAGCACTTTCTCTGCCATTCCATTTTAAATAGTGGCTTTGCTGGATAGAGTAATCTTGGTTGTAGGTCCTTGCTTTTCATCACTTTGAATACTTCTTGACTGCAAAATTTCTTTTGAGAAATCAGCTGACAGTTTTATAGGAACTCCTTTGTAGGTAACTCTCTGCCTTTCTCTTGCTGCTTTTAAGATTCTCTCTTTATCTTTAACCTTTGGCATTTTAATTATGATGTGTTTTGGTGTGGTCCTCTTTGGGTCCAACTTGTTTGGGACTCTCTGTGCTTCCTGGACTTGTATGTCTACTTCCTTTGCCAAATTAGGGAATTCATTACTTTTTCAAAAAAAGTTTTCAATTTCTTGCTCTTCCTCTTCTCCTTCTGGCACCCCCATGATTCGGATGGTGGCTCTTTTGGAGATGTCTCAGTCTTCTTAAACTCTCCTTGTTTTTTTGAATTCTTATTTCTTCATTCAAACAAAACGAGGATTTGTTTTGGTTGAATATTTATTTCTTCCTCATGTTCCAAGTCGTTGATTTGAATCCTGGCTTGCTTCCCGTCACTGCTGGTTTCCTGTGGATTTTTCTTTATTTCACTTAGTGGAGCCTTCGTTTCTTCCCTTATGCTTTTCCCGTACTCAGTGAGATCTCTGAGCACCCTGGTCACCAGTGTTTTGAATTCTATATCTGATAGTTGGCTATCTCCACATTGCTTAGTTCTTTTTCTGGGGTTCTGTTCTTTTCCTTCATTTGGGCCACATTTCTTTATTTCCTCCATTTGACAGCCTCCCTGTATCTGTGTACTAGGTAGAGCTGCTTTGACTCCCTGTCTTAGCGCACCTGTTAAGTTGTATTGGGCGGAGCCTTGGGTATTCGCCAAGGTGGGCAGCCTGCTTCACTGCTTTGTGGTTCTGTGTGTGAGGGAGGGGTCGAAGAGGGGACTGCCACTGCTGGGTGACTTCTGGGGGCTTGTCTGGCACTCATCCTGTTTCCAGTCACTTCACCCACTTCCATATGCAACTGGCACCCCTCCAGCTGCTGGCCTGGTTGACTCTCCTGAAAAACCAGTAGTTTCTTCCACTGCCCCAACCCCCACTGGCTTTTACAGACAGAAATTATGAGGCTTTATTTTTCCTGGCACTGGAATCCTGGGCTGTGTGGTCTGGCCTGGGGCTGGGATCACTGGCTCACAAGGTGTCCCCCTGATTTTTATCCACCACATGTGAGTGTGGGACCGCCCATTCCACCAGCCACCACCACACTGCATCCTCTCTGCCCTGGCTCCTCAGCTCTGCCACTCATACCTGTCTGGATGAATATAGCATCTTTAAATCCTTGGTTGTTGGACTTATGAACAGTTCAATTCCTGGCAGTTCTGGGTGTTTTTCATTTTGAAATTAGTTGTGATCCTTCTCATGGTTGTGCAAGGAGGCAAAGCATGTCTACCTGTGCCTCTATTTTGACTGGAAGCTCCCAGTCTCTCCTTTTAGAGGATTTCATTTGAGAGTACCTGTTTGAAAGTTTGCCTTTGCTTTAGATCTTGTTTTTGTCTCTGCTTTGAAAGGAACTGCTTGGTCTTTTTTTTTTTAATATATTTATTGATTATGCTATTACAGTTGTCCCATTCCTCCCCCCACTCCACTCCATCCTGCCCACCCCCTCCCTCCCACATTTCCCCCCTATAGTTCATGTCCATGGGTCATACTTATAAGTTCTTTGGCTTCTACATTTCCTACACTATTCTTACCCTCCCCCTGTCTATTTTCCACCTATCATCTATGCTACTTATTCTCTGTACCTTTCCCCCCCTCTTCCCCTCCCACTCCCCTATTGACAACCCTCCATGTGATCTCCATCTCTATGGTTCTGTTCCTGTTCTAGTTGTTTGCCTAGTTTGCTCTTGTTTTTGTTTTAGGTGTGGTCGTTAATAACTGTGAGTTTGCTGTCATTTTTACTGTTCCTATTTTTGATCTTCTTTTTCTTAGGTAACTCCCTTTAACATTTCATATAATAAGGGCTTGGTGATGATGAACTTCTTTAACTTGACCTTATCTGAGAAGCACTTTATCTTCCCTTCCATTCTAAATGATAGCTTTGCTGGATACAGTAATCTTGGATGTAGGTCCTTGCATTTAATTTTGGGTAATGTAATTATGATGTGCCTTGGTGAGTTCCTCCTTGGGTCCAGCTTCTTTGGGACTCTCTGAGCTTCCTGGACTTCCCAGAAGTCTATTTCCTTTGCCAGATTGGGGAAGTTCTCCTTCATTATTTGTTAAAATAAGTTTTCAATTTCTTGCTCTTCCTCTTCTTCTGGCACCCTTATAATTCGGATGTTGGAAAATTTCAAG
Organism: Desmodus rotundus; assembly: GCF_022682495.2. Classification (NCBI taxonomy): domain Eukaryota; kingdom Metazoa; phylum Chordata; class Mammalia; order Chiroptera; family Phyllostomidae; genus Desmodus; species Desmodus rotundus. The sequence continues at coordinate 64,074,296 of NC_071398.1, forward strand.
GGTTCCTAAGCCTCTCCTCATTTTTCCGAGTTCTTGTTTCTTCATTCTTTTCTGGTTGGATGTTTCTTTCTTCCTTCTGGTCCACACCATTGATTTGAGTCCCAGTTTCCTTCGGGAACTGCTTGGTCTTAATCTCGAACTGTTTTGCCAAAGGTCTGGTAAATGGGATAAGACCTTCAGTGCTGCAGGCTTTCATGTTGTTACAGCATAAGGATTATACTCAGAAAGGATTTAAATTGATGGTTTACAGAAGAAAACAGATCTCACTCCCCTCTCAGACAATAAAACTCAGGAAGAAAATGAAAAAAATGCATCTTTTAAACACTCTGAATTCTCCTTCAGTCCGAGTCCCCAGAGCTGTGATCTCAGGAACAAGCCCAAAGCTGATAACTCCTCTGCCTCTTCTCCAGCCTCCTTAAAATTGTCAAGGGCACTAGATAATGAAACAACTCACTTTTGAGCACACTGAAGGAATGCAGTAATCACCAAGAATAAAAACGCGAGTGTATTTGCCAATGGGGGAGGGGAACTGTTTCTGAAAATTCTGATATGTATTCATAAATTTGTCAGCTTAAAGAATGCTAATTACTTTTTTCCCAACAAAAATGGAAGATTCTAATTAAGTTGGGGAAAATGCATGGTTTTGGTAATAAAAGGTGTAAATTATGGCAATATATTTTGAAGGAAATAGAATTGAAAGTGGGTTGGTTATTTCTAGATGAGTTAAAAGGACAAACTATGAGGAAGGGAAGTTGCAGAGGGTCTGCATAAGTCGTAGAGGTCTGGTCAAGTTGAAGAAAGATTGTGTTGAGGGAAGTAGCAAAAAGAGAAGGAATTGAGCAAGTGAAAAAAGGTGAGAGAGGACAAAGGAAAGGGACACAGGAAGAATGGACATTAGAGGAAGAATTCTCAATAAAGGAAATGGAAATGATAAAAAAGAAATAAGAAAGAAAAGGAGCCCTGGCTGTTGTGGCTCAGTGGACTGAGTGCCGGCCTGTGAACCAAAGGGTTGCCAGTTTGATTCCTAGTCAGGGCACATGCCTGGGTTGCTGGCCAGGTCCCCAGTAGGGGACTTGTGAGAGGCAACCACACATTGATGTTTCTCTCCCTCTCTTTCTCCTTCCCTTCCACTCTCTCTAAAAATAAATAAATACAATCTTAGAAAAAAAAGGAAAGTCACACAGATAAATGGTAAAGCAAAATGATAATTTTAATGACAAATGAAAATGCCAAAGCTCCCTTTCATTTTCCAAAACCAATTGTTATTTCCCAATAGAAACCCAAGGTAAAATTGACAATGGGGACAAATTAATTGATTTCTGCTGTACTTTCATTTGCAATTCTGATTGTTATCTTAAAATGTTGTTAAAAAGAAGAAAGCAAATTCCTTTGTCAATTGCATTGTAATCTGATCTATAACCTTCATTTTAAGGGTTTTTTTTTTGTCATTCAGAGGCAGTCATTGTTTTACTCTGGTGTATTTGCAAAAATGTTATATCTTCTGATTTATTCTGAAATATAAATTTCTGAGAATAAATTTTAAGATCATACCTATGAAATAGATGGTGATTTGGGGGGGCCCTGGGCAATCACTAGGATCATAGTAATGTTGGCATATAATCAGCATAAACAAAAATTGATTGTAGGACTGAATAAACTGAGGATAATTATAGTTCTTGTGACTTTGTTAAAAATATTCCTAACTTAAAAAAAATTGCCTGACTTCTTAGAGGAACTTGGTAAATTGTAGCAATATTGAACGATTTATATTTTTCTCCCTTCTTGATCCCTCCAGAATTTGGAAACTCTTAATAAGTATTACTATTTTCATGGCAATATGTATATTTGCATGGATCCAATAGGAATCTGATTTCTTCCAGTATCCAAGTGTGGATGTATTAACCAAGACTTTGATTGGAATGTCATGTCTAAATAGACATGCCTAGACTCTGGATGTCAGCAAAAGCTTTAAGGAATAAAAACTGACTTCAAAGTCGATAAAATCCCCTTGGAGAAATGGCCTGGTACCTTGTTTATTCATACGGCTCATGGCAGTCTTTCCAGGTAAGAAGCTAAGGTTGTTTTCCTGGAGGATGGAGAGGAAAGAACCTCAAGACATTTTGAGGACCTCAAGAACTTGAATTTACCCAAATCTATACGTATCGCAGGCAAAGCCTGATGGCACCTGTGTGACTTGGCTTCTCCACCCTGTGGGGCTAATTAAAGTTGAGTCTGAAAATTCCTTGTAACATTCCAGCAAAGTAGACTTAAGAGAGCCTATACGATCAATTGCTATTCTTATTGTCTTCATGCAAATAATCAGGCCGAATTGAAACTGGAGTTAATACATTAAATGAATGGGTCTTAATTTGTCTCTTTGATAAAAATGAGGGTAATTTTAGGGGAGAAATTGTGTTTCAATAACACCTATATACACAGTTATGAATATTAAATTGTAATTCAGTGAATTGTCTGCAAAATTTTATTTTTCACAAATGAACTAAACTGAGTCCTGAATTTTTCTAGTTTTCTGAAATGTTTTGACTCACCTCTAACTTCCATAGATATGAAGGACAAATTGATGTGGGGATTTGTAACAGTGGAAAATTGTAATGGTGAGAAACTGTAACCCACCCCACCATTCTTTCGACATTGTTTCTCTAAATGCAGACTCTGACTAATATGGAGCTTGTAAGATGAATGGCATGTTTCTATAAGAATCCTAGGAACTAACTTCAAAAGATACAGACTCTGACCTTCAGGCATCCCAGCTCCAGGAGATTTGCTGACCTTCATCCATGGAGCCAGGATGACATGAAGCTGGGATGACATGAAACTGGGATGACATGGGAAACCAGGAAGACTACAGGATGATATACACCAGCCTATCACCTGCCCTACTGGAATGGACTGTGCTTGTTTGCACATAGAGAACTTTTCAACCCTCCTTCCCTGATCTCTTTGCTCTGCTCCCCTCTCCCTCCTAAGAAAACTTCTGCTTCCACTGCGAGGTGGAGATGGTTTTTGAGACATGAGTCCCCCATCTTCCAAGTTGCCAGCACCTGAAAACAAACCACTTTCCTTTACATCAGCACCTGCCATCCAACATTGGCTCCATAGCGGCAGGCGGCTGACCTTGCATTTGGTTCCAATATAATCTGCTATATGCCTATGAAGGGAAGAAAACTTCATGTTTTCTTTTCCTTAGGATAAAAATTATTTATTCAAGTCAGAGAGGAAAAAGACAAAAGATTTCATCCTGTCTGCCCAACTTTCAATGTTCCCACTTCCACTGAGGCAAAAAATCACTGATTTACTGGTTCAGTAAGGAGTACTGAATATTGAAAAATATTTTCAAACCTATTTTTGATTCTGATATTGCAGAAGTTATATTTCTCTGTATCTCAGGTTCCAAATCAGTGGGGAAAATATTTTCCACTTACTCTATATGAGAAATGGAGAATGACTGAAAAATTTTCAGGTGTTTATGGAAAGTACTAGAATTTAGAAACAGGAGCTACAACATTGGAGAACCACTTTTTAAAAACTAAACTTAGAGCCCTGGCTGCCGTGGCTCAGTGGATTGAGTGCCAGCCTGCGGACTAAAAGGTTGCCAGTTTGATTCCTGGTCAGGACACGTGCCTGGGTTGTGGGCTGAGTCCCTGGTTGGGAGCATGCGAGAGGCAACTGAGCAATGTTTCTCTTCCTCTCTTTCCCCCTGCTCCCTTTCTCTAAAAATAAATAAATAAAATATGTTTAACAACCCTAAACTTAGAAATTCAAGTACTTCAACCCTGGCCTGTGCGACTCTTTGTTGAAGCATCGTCCTGTAACCAAAGGGTTGCTGGTTCATTTCTGGTCAGGGCACATGCCTGGGTTGCAGGTTTGATTCTGGAGAGGCAACCAGTCAATGCTTCTCTCTCAACAGTCTTTGCAGAGAGTCGCCGTGGTTTCCTGCTTCAACAGTACTTGAACAGAACTCGGCGCTTAACCCCTACCCCAGCCAGCCTCCCAGATTCATCCTTCTGCCACCTCCTCACAGCACCCTCGGACCTCCCCAAGGCCACTGCCACTGCTCCAGCACCACAAAGCTTCCTGTCCTCAGCCACCCATCATGACGACCACCTGCCAGGTGCACCAGAACTACCACCCGGACTTGGAGGCTGCCATCAACCACCACATCATCCTGGAGCTCTATGCTTCCTTTGTCTACCCGTCCATGTCTTACTACTTTGATCATGGTCATGTGGCTTTGAAGATCATTGCCAAATATTTTCTTCTCCAATCTCATAAGGAGAGGGAACACGTTGAGAAACTGATGAAGCTGCAGAACCAAAGAGATGGCCGAATCTTCCTTTAGGTTAAGGGGTGTACAACCCATGGCCTGGTGGCCACATGTGACCCAGGATGGCTATGAATGCGGCCCAACACAAAATCGTAAATTTCCTTAAAACCTTTTCTTTTGCTTGTCAGTTTTTGTTAGTGTTTGTGTATTTAATGTGTGGTCCAAGACAACTCTTCTTCCAGTGTGGCCCAGAGATGCTAAATGGTTGGACACACCTGCTAGGATATCAGGAAACCAGACCGTGATGACCGGGAGAATGGGCTGAACGCAAAGGAGTATGCATTACACTTGGAAAAAAGTGTGAATCAGTCACTACTGGACTTCCACAAACTGGCCACTGAATAAAATGACCCTCATCTGTGTGAATTCACTGAGACTCACTACTGGATGAGTAGGTGAAATCCACCAAAGAAAGGGCGACCACGTAACCAACTTGCTCAGGTTGGGGAGCCCTGCATCCAGCATGGCAGAATATCTGACAAGCACCCTCTGGGAGACAGTAAAGAGAGCTAAGCCCTAGGCTGACTTCCCACGGCCATGGTGACCTTCCTGGTGACCAAAGCAGTATGTGCATATTGGAGTTACCTTTACCTTTTCTATAACTTGAACCAAATCATCCACTTATGTCCTTCATTTGTACCTTTCCTTCAAATAATTTGGTCCCCCCCCAATTGCTTCTCTCTCAAATCGACATTTCTCTCTCTCCCTTACTCTATATCTAAAAGCAATGAAAAAATGGCCTCAGGTGAAGATTTAAAAAACAAAATTCAAGTACTTCAAAGAACACCCCTGAGGACAGGGTCAGCAGGCTCTGGCCTACCTGTAGGCCAGATGTGGCCCACCACCTGCTTTGGCACGCCCTCTGAGGTTTTTACATTTTTAAATGATTGAAAAAAATAGTCAAGGAAGTATATTATTTTGTGACATGTGGAGATTGAATGAAATCCAAATTTCAGTGTCCACAAGTAAACTTTCATTGTAACACAACCCATGACCATTCATGTCAGTACTGTCTACGGCTCTTTTCTGGCGAATCAGGTATGGGCCCACTGAGTGTAAAATACTCTCCATCTAGCCCTTCACAGAAAGTTCGCCAGCCCCTGCCTCAGAAGACCGTACACTTATTCTAGTGAGACTGCAAATTAGGAAGATATTTTTGAAACTCCTTTTTTGAAAACGCCTTCAAAGCCGTAACACATTCTTTTGAGTCGCACCAGAGGTGGCAAACCTTCCTTCTTTGAAGATGAGAATGAATTTCAGAAATGGCTAAGGTATTTGGAGCCAAAATTGAATAAGTCTGTTCATTAAGATGAATCAACTAGCAAGCATTTATTGATAATCTAAATTAATGGGAGGCAAAGATTTCTTCTTAAAAACAAAACCCTGTCTCTGACTTCTGAGAGCTACCACCATGCGCTCTCAGCGCGTTGGTTCAAGGTAAACAGAAAGCACAGTGGAGGAAAAATGATGCTGTAACAGAACTGGAAGATCAACTCTCTTGATCTGTGGCTGTGAATTTGCTATAAAGTTTATTTTATTTTATTTTTTTATTAAACAGAGAAACTGCAATAACACTTTGGGCAATACTCTTTTGGAATAAATGAGTGATACTCAAATGAAATAAAAAATACAGGATTCATTTGTAAAAGTGGTTATACCTTCCATGAAGAGACATTTTATTGATTTATAATCATAATTTATAAGACAAAATTAGCATAAATATATAAATAATAGATAAATAATCAATCCCTTCCATTCGAAGTAAATCATTTATCCTTGGCTTCCATATGCACTCCCTGAGAAATGTCATCTATTCTAGCCCCCACCGTCTAACTCAAAATCTGAATTGCCAGTCTCAGCCTCCCTTCCTGTCTTGAAATCTCCACCGGAATGCTCCACAGACACTTCAAACTCAGCATGCTCAAAGCTGAAACAGTCATCTTCCTCTCACATTAAAAAAATAAAACAAGTTCCTCTATCCACAGGTTCCCAGACTTAGAAACTAGGTTGGGTACTTTTCTGTTGACCTTCGAAGGCAACCAGTTTTTAAGCCCTGTAAATTCTTCACGTCCATTAGCTGTCCTCCCCTCTTCATCTCCACTCTTTTCCTTCTCTAGGCCCTTATCCCCTCTTATCTATTTCAGTAGGCTAGCCCTTAATTTATCTCTTTCCATCCAATCCAGCCTCCACACCATACCACCTTGTTATTTTCCCTAATTACTTCAAGTCCTTCACTGGCTCTCCATTGTTTTTAGAATCAAGTCCAAAGTCCTTAGCATGATACACAAGCTCTTCATCACATGGCACCAGCGGACTTCTTTTTTCTATTTTTCTGAGTCATGGCTTTTTATTTACCTAAAATGTATGCTGTTTTACAAGCTAACCTGTACTTCAAAGCATTAAAACCACCTTTAAATTTTGCCAAACTGGACAAATCTATTCCAAATGAGAGACACTGAGATTCCCCACTTAATCTACTTTCTAGCAGTTTTCAGTGACCCTAATGCGATGAACAGTCAAGCTCTGCCACTTCTTTTCCCAGCTCATTTCCGGGTACCGTCCCCTTTAGCCCAACACTCATCACTCTACACTCCGACCTTAGGGACCATGAACAACAACACATCCCTCAAACATACCATATACTTTCACGTAATACTCCTGATTTTCAGCTATTGTCTTCTGTTCCTTCCCCAACTCCGCAAACTCCTACTCATCCTTCAAAGCTAAATTCAAATATGCTATCTTCTCTCTAACCTCCTCCCTATCATATATAGCATTATTTCCCCTCATCGGTGTTCCCATTACACCCTACCTGTATCTCTGTTTCAACTCTACTCACCTTATAATTGTAGGGACTTGTTCATATGTTTGGTTATAAGTTTGTTGAAGTTAGGGAAGCATTTTCATTTCTTCAATCTAACATTTAACTCATGGTCCAAGAACAGATATTTTAAACTTATTGAAAAATAATCATCTCTTATGTTATTAAGATAATGCCATAATTGTAGTGACTGAGTGACTGAGAACCTAGACACAAAAAGGATCCCATGTCATTCACCAGGGGAAAAAAAATGCTCTTATATACAAAGCATAATTAAATTGTAGCTTGGACATGCCTTCAATCTACATCTTGCAATACCAGTTTCTTTTCTCTCCCTGTGTCTCTCTCTTTCCTTCTTTTTGAAGACTTTCTTTACAGAACTCTTTTAAATACCCATTTCATTTCATTTGTATCTCCGAGAATTTGAATCTCAGTATATAGAGGTTAAGAGGTTAAGATCAGGATTTTGGGGGGGCCCAAATGTTTGGTTTGAATCCTAGCTCTGCTACCTAGGCTGTTGGATATGGGTGAGTTACTCAACCTCTCTGACTCTCAGCCAGAAGCTCATAATAATAATACCCCTCATGGTGCCGTGTGAGGATTCAGTAAGCTAATGCCTGTAAAGAATTTAGAACACTGCCTGGCTCAGAGTGGGTCCCAATTAATGCTGGTGGATGTTATCAGTTTTAAGAACAGCTTTCTTGGTACTTATTTTAGCCCACTGGTTACAGTGCAATCTCCAGGGTAGAAAAGTTATATCCTGCCCATACCTGAGTACTATACAATGTAAGTGCTAAAACTGTGCCTTGGAATATAACAGGTGCTCAGGAAATATTGCAAATGTGAGGTTTAAGACTTCCAATATCAACAAGTTATAAATCACAGCAACATTTATATGTGGAGTACATATTTAAAATTGGGGTTTTAAAGTAGTTTCAAAATATCCATCTCCCGCTGAACCTTTGAAATATGTAAAATGTTTAAAGCAACACAAAATTATATTCACTAGGACCTTTCCCTTTTATTCCTCTATTTAACTTGATTTCAGTATTCAGTGACCTCAAATTCTCATCTGTAAATATAATTTCCAGCTTTAGAAAATTACCTATTGTCACATCAGAAAAAAATTCTTCCTTTATATCTGCATTAAAAAAATCCATTGCCACGTTCAACACAAAAAAAATTAATAAAAGGCCAAGAGACACAATTACTACATTTCCTGGTTTCTGCCTGGGAAACTAATTCAGAACACGCCCAAAAGTAACCCCAGTACAAGTCTGCTGGTTACAAACTGCAAATGTCTATAATAAAGGCTGTACAGAAAAAGCAACATTAATTTTGTTTTGGAGAACTTAAGTCTTAAAAAAACAAATGGAAGTCTTGATTTGAAGAAACACTCCCAGCTTACTTTACCAGGTAAATTAAAGTACAACTATATACCTAAAACAAAGTAGATTATTTGCCTGCTTCATTGTAAACGATTCTGTAACAGCGTACAGATAACATGTGCTGTTCTAGAAAAATTCATTAGTAATTAGTTAAACGTGGACCACACTTCAAACAATGGTGATTTTGTGGAAAATGGGCTTAAAGAATTTACTTTCGCAGTAAACAGAGACTTAGGACTTTACCTAAAACACTTTAGGTCAATCTCTAGTTTTAGGGTAAAGGTTTACAGAGTTCCTACTATGTGCCTGGCAGTTAGTTAATGTGCACGAGGCTGGTGCACAATCAAATAACAATACTTAATATTTGTGTAATACTCTAATCTCCTTCCACCCTCTAAATACCCCTGAGCATCCCAATTTTACAGCTAAGGAGATGGAGGCCCAGAAAAGTCACTTTGACCGCGGTATCACTGCTTGTCCGTGGGTCCTGGCCAAGACTCGAGCCCTTGACTCATCATCTAATCTTCTGCCATCCTAATTACTCAAAAGCTCTCAGATGTTCCATTGTCAGATTTTTAAATCAAAACCCTACTTGACTTTCTGCGTTGTGCTTGTCAGATTCTGTTAAGAATCAAAACACAAACACCAAAAGTTCTTTAAAGTTCCTCATCTCAGCCTGTCGACAGTAAAACTGGCTCATCCTGGCCGAAGCCCCGCGTTTCCTCTGACACGCCGGGCGCTCCCTCTCTCGCCCCCTGGGGGACCGAGGGCCCCCGGCCGCCGCCGCGTCGACGGCCCCTGCGCCCCCGAGGAGATCGGCGAGGCAACTCTCACTCCGGCTCCGCCACAACCGCCGCGTGCGACAGGCGGGGCTCCCCAAGGCGGGCGTCCGCGAGACTGGACACCCGCGCGTCCCTCGAGGCCCGGGATGTGCCGAGACAGCCGGGCCGGGGCCGACACCCCGCCGGCACGCTCCCGCCTGGCCCTCACGGCAGCCCCGCAGCCCGCTCCCGAAGCCCCGGCCCCGGATCGCGCCCCGCGTCAACCCCGCTCCTACCTGCCCCGGGCGGGCCGCGACGCCGCCGCTGCGGCTGGGCTACGAGGTCCCCGTCAGTTCCTCCGCCGAGGTGCTAGGTCTTGTCGGCCCCACAGGGGCGGCTCGGTCCCACCCCTGCAGGCCCGGACGAAGGCCCCGCCCCGGTTCGGCCAAGTCAGTTTCTTATTGGATGCTGTTTCCACCCCTCACGCTCGGGCCCGCCCCCGGCACCGCCCCGACGCTTAGTGAGGGGAACCACCCCCGCTCTAGTCCGCGCACCGGCCAGAACCTAGTCCGGGACCTCGGTGTCGCGACAGTGGCACCCCCGCAGCAGGCCACCGTCGCCACAGTCGCCCGGCCGGGGCCTCTAGCAAAAGCACCAGGGTCCTCGCCCTGCCTGGGGTCCGACGGGCCCTCCGCGACGGACCTGGACTTTACATAACTTCACGCCTATCCGTGAATCCAAACGGCACCCCGCTCAAGGAAACCATGGAATTGTCTCCTGCCACCGGACGCAGTAGGCCTGGGGTCCCCGTTTCTTTGGTTGAGCTCAAGAGGGAAACATTTCCCGGGCAATTGCAGTGTAGTGCTAACTTGAAACGTAGGTGCAAATAGCATTCCGAACACCCGAGCCTTGAAATCCCAGAGCAGGGGTGCCTTTGATTCTCCCAGAGCCTGAGGTCGGCCCCACGCCCTGTTGTGACACCCATGCAGAAGCGCTACGCCTGCAACACGCTCCTGCTCAGGTATGTGTAGGGCGCTGTGCCTACAGCGAGCGGCAGCCCAGTTTCACTAAAGCTGCGAGCCAGGGATGAGTTGAGCCTGTTCCCCAGGCACTCGCTAACCACCCCACCCGCCTCGTCCCTCCCCATTCCACCCACTCCGCCAGACCAAACTCTCCCCACATCTGTTCACGTAGAGGTACCAAAATAGAAGACTGCCAGAAAGAGGGGTGTTTGGTTACACATCACAGATGACTGTCACAAGCTAATTTAGCCACAGCAGTAAACGCTGCATATCCCAAACCGCTGGGAGACTGAGTTGTGAACAATGAAACAGGAGTCACTTTCTGTGACCAAAAAAACCAGTCATGATGAGACAGTTATAAAACCACGACTAAACGAGAAAATAAATGTATAGTTTGTAGTAAATTTTGAACAGTGATCTTTACGGACTGCCCCCCCCTACACACACCAAGTCCTTACATATTTTGAAAACTTCCCAAACTGTTCTCTAAGATGAAATTTTGGGCTAGCATAGTGTGGATTTGAAATTTATTTCAAAATTCAAATTTATTTCAAAGTTCGAACTTTGTATTCAGTAAGATTATTTGGCAAAATAAGGCAGAGTAAGTACATATACCAAGTATGAAATCAAATCTGGTACCGGTTCAATAGATGTAATAAACGACTTACCATGTATGTATTCTACTGCCCTCTATGGGTAAAATGGAGATATATCCATTTTATGTCTTTTTAAGTCTGAGAATGGAATGTTTCCTTTAGTAGTTTGTATTATTTTGATAACAAGAAGGCCAAGGTGAAATAAAATGAGCTTCTCTGAAGGACTTACAAATACTCAGCTAACAGAACTTCAACTTCAGAAACCAGGGAGGGGACTCTCACTAGGGCTAGTACAGACACGCTTCTGGGATCACACCCATGCTTACGGTTACCTGTACAGAATGTGGAAACAGACAGGAATTTGCTATTATCTTTTTTCCATTTGAAACGTCATTACTTTCTGGGATGTTTCACAAAATGCTCTTTTTCACATTTGCATCCGCTGATCCCATAACCTCACACTGTGAACTAGTTAAGAGTCGGAATGAAATCTTATTCTTTATACTTTTGATATCTAGAATAGTACCTGATACGTTTGATATTTGATCAGTAATTGTTTATTGAATAATTTGAATGAAGTATCAGCCCAACCACTAGATGGCAACATAATTGTATGTGCGTAAGTATAGCCAGCTAATTGGAATTTCATCTGAGCTTGTGTAACAGGCAATTTCTAGAAAGTTACCTTATATCTTATTTTGATAAGTAAAGTCATTTAAAATGTGTCACTACAACTGGCTATAACTTTATTGTCAATTAAATCCTGAAAGCTAAGAATCCTTTTGTAAGATAAATTTTCACCAAGTATAATAACCCATAAGTACAGATTTTCTATATTTACACCCATTCTATTTTTGTCTAAGAAAACCACTCTTCAGTTATAGTCCATCAAAAGAACTTTTTAATGAGCCAAGTGCCTTAACCAAGTTTCATTCTATAAACCAAAAGCCTACGTTCTCCCAATAACATGTCATTGCTTGTATTTTTTTCCCCACCTCAATAACTGTTTTGCTTGAAAGTCACGGAGATTCTGGAATCAGACATACCTAGGTCCCCACTGCTACTGCTCACTTAGGTGTACCCTGGTGCGGGTTATTAACTTCACTAACTTTGGGTTACTCATCTTCCCCGTGTGGAGATAATAATACCAACCTCCTGAAGTTGTGAAAAGAGTTCAATGACATGATGTCAGTGGAACGATAATATAATTCTGGGCTTATGGTAGGGATTCAGTAACTCGTAACCACTATTATTCACATGCTACAATGAAAAGCTCACCCATATTATTATTTGGTTTATTTATTTTAGTCTCCTGATTTAAGGCCTTCAGCAATTAAATTCAGTTCATAACACCAGGTTTCATAGCGGTAGGCCATGCGGATTTGGGCTACATTTGTCCTCCGGATATCGTTTCCAATAGGGCCTTCCTCAAGGTAGTTGTTGCCCAGAAACTTGGCTTTCTCCTGTAAGAGAAAAGTAAGCAGAATGACTGTTGTCTCTTTTTACCCTGATAGAGACAATAATTACATCCTCCACAAAGATTCCTTCCTTAGGTTAGCCATTGGCAAAAGGAAAAAACCAAACCATTAAAAGCAATTCTCCACGGCCTCAGTGTGCATGGTTTTCTGAGACACAGTGCATTTTGCTTCCCTTGCCCAAAAGACATGGCTGGGGAAACATGATAATTCTTTCTAGCTCCTGTCCACAGCAACTGCCTATGATTTGCGGGATCATTCTTTTCCACGTGTATCCCCAAGTCATTTTTCAATATTCACGTGACCAGATCTAAACTTAGAAAGGCAACCAGTCAAAGACAGGTCTACCTCGTGAGAAATTCCACATTGCAGGACACTGTTCCTTGCCACTTCACACATGTCGCAGGTACTCAGCTTGAAGACTTGCGCAGCGATGGCGTATTCTTCCATTAGGGGCTCCTTCGGTTATGTATTTAAATGAGATGAAAAGAAAGGAAAAGAAATGCATTAAAAGAATGACATCTTGTGCAAAAAGAGTCATGAAATAACTTGATTTGGTTTTTAAGTTCAGGGTGGGAAAGAGCAGCCCAGCCAACAGGCGTGTACAGCTAGCTCACCACTCCATTGGCTGCCTACCTTGGTGAAGTGGAACTGCATTGGGTCGTCTGTAGATAGTGAGATCATCAGCCCTTTCTGGAGGAAATCTAAAAAAGGGTTTTTAGCGTACTCTAGGAATAAGCTGTTGTTGCTTAATGGCGACATGGCGATGGGAATCTGGGCTAAGAAGTACAGGTACTGTAACACGGGACTCTGAGAAGGAAAAGGAAACAAAAATTATTTAAGGATGTTGAAAAAGGAATCCAAACGAGAAATGATAGAGCCCCATGGTCTACCTCAAGCTTTAGCTTTCAACAAACGAACACCTATTTTTTAAATCTCCCTGGTGAAGAAGAGGAACGTTTTTTACATGTAAATACTATTTAGAATAAAATGACTTGGGATCATCAATTTGCAGATGATTGAGTTAGATGGTCTGTCTCTGGCAAAAGACTTCACCTAGAAACATTTATTTTTTTTCTCTACGAGGAAGTTCTGACTGTGATGAGAGGCATTTAAAAACATGCTATAACAAGAAATCTGGCAAAAAACTAGTTTCAGGTGAGCCGTGCTGCCTCCGAGTGATCCCTTGTCAGGGTTCCCAGTGGAAGTCAGGGATCTGCACTGACTCGTCTCTGCCACCAGCCAGCCAGCTGATCCTGAGCGAGTGCCTTTGCTGCTCTGGGCCTCTGTACAGTGAGCGGCACTGAACAATCCCCCCAAACACTTTTGTCCTGCTTTACTCTGATGTCACTGTTGATAATGACCGGTGACTAGCTCCAGTGAAAAGTTACTTTTTAAAAAGCAATGTCTGCCCTGGCTGGTGTGGCTCAGTGGATTGAGTGCGGGCCTGTGAACCAAAGGGTTGCTGGTTTGATTCCCAGTCAGGGCACACGCCTGGGTTGTGGGCCAGGTCCCCATTTGGGGGCATGCGAGGGGCAACCACACATTGATGTTTCTCTCCCTCTCTTTCTCTGCCCTCCCCCTCTCTTTAATTAATAAATAAAATATTTTTAAAAATGTTCTTTGTCAATTACAGTTTACACACAATATTATTTTGTATTAGTTTCATGTATACAGCATAGTGGTTAGACATCCGCACACCTTACAAAGTGTTCTCTCCCAGTATTTTCAGCGCCCACCTGGCACCATACATAATTGTTACAATATCATTGACTACATTCCCTATGATGTACTTTACATTCCCGCGTATGTACATTTACTATTCTATACCTACCGATTTGTACTTCTTAATCCCATCACCTTTTTCACCCAGTCCCCCAGACCTCTCCCCTTTTGGCATTCATCAGACTGTCCTCTGTATCTATGAGTGTGTTTCAATTTGTTTGTTCGCTTAAAAACTTGACTATTGAGAAGAGAGCTTCCGACGCACCTTTTTTAAATTCAGGCCGTGAGAAATATTGTCTGCAGTCATGAAAGCCGTCAGGAGATGGGTGAGTGCCCCGGCTTCCCCACAGTGAGGTCGGAACAGAAACGTGTTCATGCCTCGCTCCCTAGGGAAATGGAACTGCTATAGGAGCCGCAGGCAGGCAGCTGACCAGGGCCTGGCTGCGATTCTGGGCACAGAGTGGTCAACGAGAAAATTCAGCAGGAAAATGAACTCCCTGGAAGGGTGTTAACATAGGCATTCAAAGGATTCGGTGAAACCAGCAATTCCAAATCTTAACCTCAATTCTCCCTAAACACAGAATTTTGAAAAAGAGGCAGCAGAGGATATGAAGGTACAGAGGAAAGCCAGGGTTTGATTTCCTGAACAGAAACATCTTCAGTTTCTACAGGAAATTCACCAGCATCAGCATTTCATCATTTCTCCTACTCACACTGCAGGGGGTAAAGGTTTCCAGAAAGCCCCATAATTATATTCCTCTATTCTTACTTCGATCTATCAAGAAGGGGAAAATGTATGGAGTTCTACGATCAATTGCACAGAGATTACTGTAAATTACTGTTAACACCCGAAGAAAAAGAACTGTGAATTTTACTGAAGGTTCCAAAATGTCCATTCCTGTCCCTAAATAAATAAAACTAAAGAAACTGAAGAAAAAGTCGGGGAAAGAAATTTCTGATTGGGGCCAGCGGGGAGCGCCCCAGCAAAGCAGTGCAGGCTCCCCGGGCGGTGCGCACGAGGAGAGAGGTGCGTCAGATGGGCGCTCCCAGCTGCAGTTCTGTCTACTCACTTTCTCAGGCTGTTGAGCACCGTGATGTTTGCATACATGTAGTAGGCGTAGTACGTGTAAGATGGGTTACTGCCCACCGACCACTCCTGGGGCTTGGGGCTCTTGGAGGAAAACATGTGGCCACTGTGTTTGGACTCATCGTCCACACTGTCGAAGCCAGTGATCTGTCAGGAAAAGTGAGCCAAGCAAGGGGTTCAGTCCAACTGGAGGGTCCCAGCCCTCAGACAAACCTTCAGCTCCCAAAGGCGAGGACCGAACGTCAGAGACAAGCAGCAAGGATTAACCACAGCCGGGCAGCGGGCTGGTTCGTGGGCAGCCAGACGAAGGCCGTCAGGGCCATGCTTACGTGTTTGAGGAAGACACTGATGTCTGGGTGAGCCTGCGGGTTGATGGTGGCCTCAAATATTGGCATGAAAATATTCTCCAGCATCTTTCCAAAGTGTGGAAGGAAATTCTTAGCTCGAAACACATCACTGGAGGCAAGAATGAAGAGACTTTAAGAGGACGGGAAGCTTGTTAGGACGGGAAGATTGTTAGGACGGGTTGGCCCAGGATGAGGGGACAGGAGGACCAAACACCGTGTTCAGGAGAGGACCCATGTGTTCATCCTAGATCCATGCTGGTGCACTTTTCTTGGTTGCTCATAACGAGGGATTCAGCTGGGGCTGGGTGTAGGAATTACCAATTGCTTGGTGGACAACATGCCCCCATCTCTTCTACAAATCCTTTGATGGTAAGAAAAGCAAACCTTCACAGCTAAACCCAGTAGAGGGTGAGGAGTATAGGGACTCTATACCATAAAAGATTCTGTCATTCATCCATGTGGCGTACAGGGGTGAGCCTGGAACAGTTACCGAGAACGACTCTGATGTGCTGTAGCCAGGGCAATCTAATGAACTCTTGGAGTTGCACTCAGCATATGGCAGCCGCTCTTCTAACTGGCCAGAAATATTAGCTAATTTAATCCTCATCACAACTCAGTAAGTTAAGTACTGTTATCACCCCATTTTAAAGATGATAAAACCAAGGCACAGAGAGGTCATGTAACTTGCCCAAGGTCACACAGCTAGTAAGTGGTAGGGCCAGGATTCAAGCACAGCCAGTCTGGGCCCAGAGTTCATGCCCCTAACCACCACACCTACTGCGTCTCTGCCTTAATAGTGCTAGATGGGAAGTACTATCCTGGTCAAAAAGTTACTTTTTTGGCTAAAGAGACAGGATACAATTCTTGCATTGTCACAGGGCACACAGAATATGAAGGTAGGTGGTCAGAAAATATATAAACACTTAAGTTAGATAAACATTCAATGACACCGAACATCTCTGAGGGCCATGAGTAATTAGCAGGTGGTAACACCATTGATAAATACCCATTGATTGCTGAGAACTGGAGCACTTGCTGACGAGACAATCGGCAGACGGCGGAAGCCGTCCCGACACAAGAAAGCTACGTCCCAGTACAGATGAGAATGGGAAAGCGTGAACAGAGAAGAAAAGCGGGAGAAAGACAATGGATAGTAAAACATATGCAGTTCTTATCCTAGCTCAGTTTTAATCATTCTCAATAAGTTAGTTTGTGATCTACCTAAAGTCCTGCATTTTAAAAACCAAAAAACCATCTGGTTGGAAAATGGCACTGAAATGATCTTCCTAACTTCTGTCTGTGGTCGGGGGTGCTGAACCCAGAGTGAACGAATCCAGGCCCGCAGGCCCCAGTGCCCAGAATTGAGGGCTGTTTAACAAAGCTTGTTTCTGTCTAGATGTGCTGCGCATTCCTCGTTTGTGTAGGGGAGGGGAGGCTTTAGGGTTTCTGATGAGCAGCTACGTACTAGATCCTGGGGACCTGGATCATCCACGTCATGTTGGGGGAGTGGATGCGGTTGCGGACGAACCAGGTGGAGAGTTTGCTCCACTCGTCAGGACTGCGGCCGTAGATTGACAGGCGGGGCTCAGCGTGCTGGTACTTGGCCTCCACTAGGTCTGTACCCACCTCCTGCAAAGCCAAGAGAGGAGTCCAAAGCCAGGAATTCCCACAAGTGAATCAGGGGTCTAAGCCTGTGGGGTCTTGGACAGGAGAAGGGTGCTAAGAAGAATGGAGGAAATGTGAGAGATGGAAAACAATCCAGGTTAAGATCAAAGGGAACGGAGTTGAAGGGAACGGACCTAAGTGGGGGTAAAAGACTGATAGGACATCACGAAATCTAGAGAGTGAGAAAATCAGACTAAGTGTGATGAGATCTCCAAGGCACTTGCAAAAGAAATTCAGCTTTTCATATGCCCCCACCTCCCCAAACACACAGCTGCCAACTCCACACGTCCTTCCTGCTTCCTAGTGCTCAGGCATCTTGAAGATGAGGGCAGATTCCAATCCCAGCTCTTCCTGAATTTGCAACTGCCAAAGCCTGAGAGAGCCAGGTCCTTAATCCCAAATCCACACCTTTAGCTTCTCTCTCCTGGGAAGAGAGGTCTTTTAAAATCCTGACAGTGGACATTTCAGAAGGAATTTTTATAATTGTGTAGTGCTTGGTGCCAAGGATAACAAGCTTCCTCCCTCCCTCCCTCCCTCTCATCCTTCCTTCTTTCTCTTCTCTCCTTCCTTTCCACCTTCTCTTCTCTCCCCTTTTCAAGAACCAGGCCAGGAACCATAGATCTGGTGGTCCCTTCTCACCTTGATGATAGTGGCAAAATATTCCCCATCAATGTAATTGTCTGTCTTCAGGTAGAGGTCGCGTAGCTCACTTGCTCCTACAGGATTGTATTTGTCATTGAACTTATCAAAGCGCTGGAAGGTCTGGCGCCCCTGAATCAGGAGACAGGAACACAAGTGTAACATTACCAGAGCTGCCTGGACACAGAGAGCTTGGGAATGGCTTGGAGGAAAGGGGCCTGGTGGCAAGTGAAGGGGCTGGGCTCCAAGAGTGGAATCTGGGACAGATGACGAATGAATCTCACAATGGCCCGTGGTGCTTTCAGTCAACATGGTCAGCTACCCAGGCTCTGAAAGGTGGAGTCTGTAGGAGAAAGGCGCGGGGTTGGGAGTGTTCAAGTGAAAACGACATTATCTTTTCCACCTACAGCATGGACATCCAGAGAATCAACAGTCAGGTCGTAGGGATGCATTTTTAATGTAGCAAAAAGTTCCTTTAGGGTCAGCTTTTTCTCCTTGGTGCTATAGACCACTCGGTCAGCGTCCACTTGGTAGGATTTCTTAATGAAGCGCAGAAGGTGTTTCTGGTTCATGCAAGCAGCGGCATGGATGTGGGTGTCCACCTGTGTGCACATTCAGAGAGAGAAAAGCCCACGATCAGCTGCATTCCACCGCTCTGTCCGAGGCTATGGTGCCTGCACGTCCCTCTGTGGTGGGGGCGGGCGGGGGCAGCAACAGGGCTGTGACCCCTCGCACCTTTCTGTGTCCCTGCAAGGATCTGAAAGTTTAGGCTGATGCAGTAATAGTGCCTGCTTCTCTTGGGTAACAGTACATCCAATTTACTTCCAGTTTACATTTGATCCCCACAAAATTTGGGGCACCATTCTCTATGCTGAGATACATCTGGAAGTGAAGTAGCTACCACAGTTTTCAGCCCCAAAGAGCGAAAGGATTGAAGTGATGAAGCGAGGGCTCAGTGACACATGCGTGGGCTAGACATTTTTATAATTACGATTTCATCAGATGAAGTTTTGATAGATTATTTGCCCAAGGTTATATAGGTGGCCGAGGCAGGATTTGGTCCCAAATCTCTGCTCATATGTTTCCTATTCCTATTTCCTTGCAGCCACTTAAACGATCAGGACACATCTTGGAAGTGTTTCTGGTTGATGAGTTTTCCACAGTCATTAGCTCACTGCATATCCACAATCCTTTCGTGAGTTACACTGAGCAGCTCTATTTCCTGATGGGCAATATGGAACTCACAAATAATTAATCACTTCCCCCGGTGTCTTGCAGTCACGAAGTAGAAGAAAAAGGACTAGAATGAAGATTTTTCAAATCCCAGAAATGTGGGTTTTGAAGTTTTATTTGCTTTTGTCACTTTCATTGCTGAAGATTACAATTTTTTATGGCAAGAATGTGGTAAATTTTTCTTTGTGAAAACCCATACAAAGGCTTATAACCTTTTAGACATCATCTGCCTGCTTTCACTAAATTCCACTAAATCTGCAGAAACCTTACATTAATCAGGAAAAAAACAGTATCTTTCTTGTCCTGCTCAAGAAATACTAATTGGGTTAATGAGCAGCGAAACACTTACCTTCCTGCAGTTATAAAAATCCCGGTGGGGGTTGTTCTTCAGCTCCTTCAACTCGTCCATCTCATTGAGCATCTCGTGGACCTGGAACTTGGAGGACAGGAACTTCAGGCGCCGGTGGGTATAGGTCTTACTGTGAAAAATTAAATCACATGATTGTAAAAAAATTCCAGACATTTAAGAAAAACAGTCACAATTTCAAAACTACGAGGACCCTTCACACTACAGGAAACAATTACTAGAACAAACATTTTGGTGTACTCTGGCTCCAAGGGCTTATGTTTTCATCAACATCCGACATAATAATAGGAGAGGACTTGGGAAGGCATTTCCAAGACAGGGGAGACTCCGTGGCCCACAGTGAAGGCCTGGCTTTGGAGGTGGCAGCTTCGGGCTCGAGTCCTGAGTCAGTCAGCTATGTGCCTTAGGGCAAATTACTTGACCCATCAAAGACTCAGCTGATAAAACTGGAATTATAAAAATGCCCACTAGGATAATTGAGAGGACTAAAAGAAATCACGTACATGGAGGGTTTAATATAGCATTTAAATATCATAGGCACTTAATAAATACTTATTTTTTTAACCCTCACTCAAGGATATGTTCATTGATTTGAGGGAGAGAGGAAGGGAGAGAGAGAGAGAGAAACATCGATTGATTGCCTCCCGTACGCACCCTGTCCGGGGATTGAACCTGCAGCCTAGGTATGTGCCCTGACTGGAATAGAATCCTCAACCTTTTAGTGTACAGGATGATGCTCCCATCAACTGCGCCATGCAGCCAGGGCTGTAAACGCTTGTTTTTACCATCAGTAGTGGCAACAGTAGGTTAGGTCTCGTTGGACACTCACACAGGCCCTTGGGCAATCAGAGCAAGTAAAAAATTCATGTCATCTAAGAAGGAGTCCAGGTCAGGGTAGGGCAGCGGCTTAGGCTCATCTCTGCTGGCTGCCGCGTCGTCAGGGTAGATGTAAATGACACCGTCCTTCATTTTGAGGTGATAGCCCAGGTTTTCCGGGAGGTTGTCTGTTCGGAAGGGGTCTTCTCCCTTCTTGACAGGAGGAGTGAAGACTTTTTCAGGAAAACACAGAGTAATATATCAGCACAGAGGGTGAACGCCCACAGAAAAATAAGCAAAATATGAAATACCGTAAAATCTCATTTGTTGGCAGTCCTGTACATGATAGGGTGTCATTTGTTACCCAGAGCTGAGCTAAAGCTTTGTTTTTACATTGTTGTTAAAGGTGACTAATTAGTGGTATGAAATAACTGTAATACTTTATCTAGTGTGATAAGAATTGTCACGTTCTTCAGAAGTACTCTTTACATAATTGATATATTACTTTCCAATAATTTAAATTATTTACTACAGTTGGTTATCAGAGGCTTCCTATTTAGAGCATTTTTATTAGCTTATGAGATAATTGCATAGAAATAAAAGTAAAACTACAGTTAAAAAGTAGAGTTTGGATCATTTCCTTATTTAAACCAATCTTCTCTGTTAGTCTAAATTTAGAGTGGTTACTTTTTAATCGATGGAATCATCAGAGTAGTTTTAGATTATTATATTTTAAAATTAAAAAACAGGAAATAGTAATTATAATTCTTATTGTAATTTTCATCATTTTTTAGATATTTTATTTATTTATTTTTAGAGAGAGGGGAAGGGAAGGAGAAAGAGAGGGAGAGAAACATTGATCAGTTGCCTCTTGCGTGCACCTCAACCTGGGACTCGGCCGGAAACCCAGGCATGTACTCTGACCGGGAATCGAACTTGTGACCTTTTGTTTGCGGGAGGATGCCCAACCAGCTGAGCCACACCAGTCAGGGCTATATTTCCCACCTTTTAAAGCTAAAGGATTTGAGGAAGGATCACAGGGATAAATGACTCCTCCTTTCCACTGCCACAGTTTTAACCTAAGAGGGTCAGAAACAGAGAGGGCAGTGGTACGGCCCTGAAGGTGCTCCTCCTTGTACTTTCAACAAGTGCGCTCCCAATGCAGCAGCAACTCTCCCCGTCTCTAAGTGACGACTAAGATAGCCAGAGTGAGGAAAAATAGAGAAAGAAAACGTTTGCGCGTTTTTCTATTCACAAGTGGGTGGCAAAGAACACAAGAGAAGTGACACAGTACGTTGCTACATCAAATAGCCGTTTTCCTTAACTTAAGCATACTAGAGAGATAAAGTATAATTAGGAGAAAGAAAGTCAAGTCAAACATCCTAAATGTCATTATTTTAGAAGACAAACTAATTTTGTGTCACCCATCTGGACTCATGTTTAATATAATTTAATATTAAAAGGAATTACAGAGAAGAAGTTGTAGGACTGGAAATCTTTAACAATACAAAACTTTGAAAGTTCAAAAACCTTTAGTATTTGTCTCCTGTGAAATTTCAATTCTAGAAATATAATCCTAAAGGTATAAAGATGTTTATTGCAGCCTTGTTGGAAATGAGGTTTAAAAGTCAGAAATCTAAATGCCTAAAATGGGAATTGGTTGAATAAATTGTGATACAGTTATACAACAGAAATCTGTGAAATTATTAAAATTGGATTGTTTAAAAATATGTGCTTGACTTTATACAAAGCAGAAAGTAAAACGTGAGGTGTGTAAATAAAGGGCCGCAGAAAGTCAAAACATGTCGATCACTTTTGTCCAGAGGCCAGAGGCAGGTGGGGAGTGAGAGTATTGGGGCCGCATGTGGAAGCATGAGGTTGGATATGAGTATTTGGAGACACGGCGAAAAAGTGAAGGGAAGGGCAGTGCAGACACAGGGAACAGCATGGCCGCAGTATAGCTGCAGGAGAGCGCCCAACTAAAGGGGACACAGGAGGGACTTCGATCAGAACAGAGCTCAAAGGTGGAATGGAGGGGGTGAGTTTATAAATAAGTGGAGTGCTAAAGTCCAAAAAGAAATGGGTAAACAAAACGGAGTTGGAAGGCTGGATGGTGGTAGCCTTGAACGCTAGGCTAAAACCGGAGCTCGGCTTTGTAGGTGGTGGGGAGCAGCTCAAGGTTCTTGTCGGACAGGGACGAGCTCCGATCTGAGTTTTCATAACTGGCTCCAAAGTGAGGAGGAACCAAAAGGGGGTGAGATTAGAATTTAGCAGGGTGGTTGGAACACCACTGCGACAATGTGGACAAGGAGAAAGGAGGCTTTAATTCGGTTTGGAGGATGGCAAAGAGAGAGGAAGTTTTGAGAGCTATTGGACAGACTGAAGGAAGTGATTGGACGCATGGGCAGGGGAAAGAATAGGGCCAAAGGTGGCTGTGATATTTTTAGCCTGGATTATTTATCATGTAGGGGCATGTTTTATAGTTAGTAGTTAAATGTAAAGATGTATTCCATACATTATAGAAGAAAATTACCTACCTGGGTAGAAGTTCTCATTGGCTACCCAAGGCTCACCCTCGATGTTCCGCAAGTACTTGGAAGGGGTTTTGGGGAACCTCTGAAAGGACTTCTGCATGTATTTCTCCCGTATACTCAGTGCTCGGTACAGACCCCTACAAACAATTTCAAAATCTTCAACCGTGACCTGCCAAGAACATTTCAGGCTATCAGAATCGCTCCTGTGAACATCGGAGACCGGGACAAAGCTTGTCGTTGGCACCTGCCAGTTGCCCTGGGTGTAGCCCACACTGAGCCCCACCTGCCCACATGGTTGCTTCCTAACTGACTTGGGCCCCGGGTCTCCCTCCCGGAGCAGGTCCTGAAGTTTTTCTCCCTCTTCCACTTCTACCAAAACTTGCCTGTTGGACAAGTCTTGCCTTACAGTCCTGTGTATGTTTTTGGTTTTTGCTAGAGAGCAGTGATTATCTGGCAAATATGATAAAAAGAACCCATTAACGTGAAAAATCTTCCCCCCTTCCCTTCTTTCCTTCCTTCCTTCCAGGTAACATATGAACATTTTAAAGATGGGCATGTGAAAACAACATCACAACTGAAAGACAATATGGCTCTCACTTGAGAATTCAAACCACTTGCTGGTCAGGGAGGGAGTATTCTGGGATGAGTAGGGTGTCACACATCCCTCAAATCCTACCACGCACACAGGGCCTTCTATAGCTTTAAATGGATCAGAACATCATCCTGTGAGAAGTCATTCTTTTGGGTGGTTTTAAAGAGAACTTTATCTGTGGCTAAAAGTAGAGAGATTCTAGAGTAAGTCTGGAACCACTGGGAATTTCCTAGACTGGTCTCTGTCCCCTGCCCCACCCCTGACTCCTGGCTGGGCCCGACGTGCCCGAGCAGTTATGACTCGAAGCCATTGCGTGCTCATCATCAGAGCCCAGACACTTCCCGGGACCAATGTAAGCTTGTTCCCAATTATCTGGGGTCCAGATATTGATTCTAATCAGTTGAACTCTTTTTAAAGACTTGCTGACCTTGGCCAAGAGAGCCCGGCACAGGTGCTAGGTCTGAGTGCCTGCTTTCACTGGCGTGCCTGTTTTGCCACTTAATGTCTACCAGCCTATCAGCTCCCAAAGGACAAGAGCTAGATCTCACTCCCCTTTGTGTCCTCAGCACCTAGCACATGACACCTAGCACAGAGTAGGTGCTCTGTGAGAAGTGATTGAACGGAATCAGTCATTATCGGGGACTGGGGGCCTTGAGAACTTAGCCCTTTACCTCTCTGTTCCATTCACAGGGTGAAGGCTGATGTGGGTACAGGGCATGCTCAGGGAGTGTCACTCAGCAGCTCAGCCACATCCATGCAGCAGGTGGAACGACACACGGGGTTCTCCAAAGACTCCAGGCCGAGGTTTCGGGTGCTCTCCAGCTTCCAGAGGAGGAGGAAGGAGTCTCCCTGATTTCTGTGCACCTTGTCCTTCCTCCCATGTCCTTCCTTTTTTCCTGGTTTCATTCCTAGCAAGCACTTAGGTATCAAGTTTATCTCCTCATTTCTATGTTTGTTTGAACTCTACAGTTCTCCAAATTTCATTTTCCATGTCACTACGAAACATTTTATTTCAGTCATTTAGCATCTAAATGCCCTGCCACTTGCAGAACACCTGTATTGTCGTACAAAAAATGACTAAACAACAGCGTTCATTTCATTGTGCTGCCCTGTCGCTTTTAAATATCTCAGGACTGACTCTAAGTGGGTCAGTACTGGTCATGAAAACTATATTTGGAGCACAGACGGATGACTACACAGCAGTTTCTCCAATGCGATGCTGATTCTGCAAGTCCAGGCGGTGGAGATTTATTAACTGACCAACTGTTCTGGGCAGAACAGGCAGGTCAAGTTGTTTGTGACAGGACGTTACTTTCCCTGTGGCGTCCTAGAGTCTGCCCCAAGCAATATGCTATTACGTAAGCATCTGCTACGAAACTGGAGAGGACAGTTGGTTACGACGCAATAATCCTGTTAGAATGTTCTCAGCTCTTTCTCATATCCCTTCTTTTTTTCTGGCCCCTCTGTTTTCTTTTCTCTCCCCCCTTCTTCCTCTCGATCTGTTTCCTTGGACCGGTTGGTGTTGCCTGCCGCCCTTCTCTCTGTTCCAGGTCTGCCCTGGACTCATCGTTGCCTAGGAGCCGCCTGCAGGCTCCCTTTCCTGCTCCGTGAAAAAGCAGCCGCTCTCTTTGGTTCTTTTGCACAAATCTGTCCCCCGTATTCTGTAACACATACACTGTGTTACATACACAGTAGCACACACACAGTACTGCGTATTCCCCATGTGCAAGAAATGAGATAAAGGAAGAGAAATCATGGGGGATGATGAAAGCAAGACAGGAATAGGTCCTGGTGTGTTGGTGTTGAAACGCAATAATGGGCAACGAAGGGCAGGTGAGCTAACTCCTCCTTCAAAAGGAAGGGGAGGAAGACACGAAGCTGAAACAATCCACCCGACTGTCACCCCAGCAGCTGCATCCTGGGGCCAAGGCAGGACTCACCCCAGAGGCGTAATCCCCGGTGATCTGCACTCTCTGGAAATCTGGCACCGTCTTGTAGGTCGGAGAGGAAGAGATGTACTCATCAATGTGGGACATTTTGGTGGAAGACGTCTCGCTTTCTGGAACGGACAGATTAACAGTCTTCCGTCCGAAGAAACGCTTTTTTCTAGGTTTGAAATAAAAATAAATAATTAAAAGGATTTATCGTTGTCATCCTTGGAAATTTCATTGTGCTGAATTGATGTTTCACTATACAATTTCATTCTGAGGACAAAAAGTGACAATTAAAATGTGGGTTGGGTGTTAGAAACAGGACCTGGCCATTGGGAGGAGATATCACGTGACAAGGTTCCCTTCTCCCTGGACTAGTGGGCCTCAGGGAACATGCTAGAAGTTTGTCGGCCCGATGTTCTTCACAGGCGTCCACTCCCAGCAGAATAGGCTTTCGGGGACTGCAGTAAGCACAGGTTAGGACAGTCTCTACCTGTGTCATGTGGCGCGTTTCTTAAGTTCTGTGAGCCTCTGTCTCCCCGTTCCCAAAATAGGATGTAATAGCGCCTGCCTCGTTGGATCCCTGGAAGCTTTCACGTGCATAAAATGCCTAGCACAAAACCTGGCACTTCTAAGTTGCTTAATCAATATTACTTCTTCAAATCAACAAGCACTCAATGAGTTTTTACTTCGACCCACGCCGGATGTTGGGTACTGTGGGGGGTGTCAAAGAAGGTGGGTTGTTGTTCTTTCCTTAAAGACGGAAAAGCAAGGGAAAGACAGCAGAACGATTCTCCTGGGCAGCTGGGGTGGGAGGGTGGGGGGCTGCTGTGAGGGGCGTTCCAGGTAAGTGGCCCATCTGGGATGAGGACTAAATCATGCCGGACACCGAGAAGCAGAGTCGTTCAAACAGGGGAAGATGAAGGGATCTGTGCAGAGGGAGCAGGAAGGGCGGTGCGGGGCAGTAATTCTGCCTCATGGGCGTCGATGGGCAGGGCCCGAGGGCAGAAACGGAGGGCTGTGTCCGTGGGGGACACAGGAGGGGGCCCAGCTGGCCGGAGGGCGGGATTCACAGCAGTAGCAGCGCAGGAGGCTGGCGGAGACCAGCCCCCGAGTCCCAGCTCCTTACCCATCGGGCAAGGTGAGCGTGTGCTCGGAGACCACCCGCCGCCTGGGTTTGGAATTGGGGAGCTGGGAGCGAGGGAAGGAGGACCCCTGTTTTCCTTCCGTTGTAGTCCCCGTTACCTTACCCTGGTGTACATGGAGGGGGTGTGGGCGAGAGTTTTTCATTTCGGGGGAGAGTTCTTCCCCCGAGCAGAAGCGTCTTTCAGATGCGGTGGCCCCCCCCTGCCCTGACATTCCCCCACTCGCGTGCCCGCGCACTGGCGCCCCGCGCCGCACTGACCTCTTGCCTGCTGTGGAGGCGGACAGGGTCTCCAGGCGGAATATGTGTGCCTGCATCTCGAGGTGGGAAATGGGGCAGATCTCGTCCACATCAAAGGGGGAGATCTCTTGACGGCCCCCCTCATCTTTGACTTCGGAGGCAAACACTTTTTCCGCAAAGCTCCGCATTGCTTCATCGATTTCTAGAAGAGGGGTCACACGTTGGAATGGAAGCCCCTCGGCCGCCCGGGGCAAGGCCCAGCGCCAGGGCCTGCCCCGCTTGCACCGCGCTCCCTCTCCCTGATCAGTGTCCCAGAAACTCGCGGAGCCCCCGCGGCTCTCTCTGCGGTGGCTTTGTGTGGGTGGCCTGGAGACCCACTCTCAGAAACACAGGCCAGATTCTCAGAGCACCTTTGGGGAGGGTCCTAAAGACGGGCCTGGGTTCTTGGAGGACTAGCACTTAGTGTAAGATTGCCTTTTCTGGCAGGGCTGGGTTTGACACTGCAGTAACCAGCGGCATATGTACATATGCACATCTGATGGTTTTGACGGTGTACATAAGGCTGTAGGTCCTTGGAGATTTTCCTCCTAAAGAAAACCAGTGCTCTGAGTACTTCTGAAAAAAAGGGTTCTTTGGGGCCTTTCTTCAGCATAGGTTAGATATTATGTTTCTCTCACACATCACCACCTTATTTTTTTTCAAATCCTGACAACTTGGGGATATACTGGTGGGGAGGGGAGGGGCCTCTGAAATTTACTACCTAGTGCTGGGAGTCCCATTTCTGTGGACATGTGGCTTTCATAAAGAGCGTGCCTTGGAAAGCTACTTTTACTTCACATGCTTTTGTTGTTCCATTCTTCCCAAGACTCTCAGGCCATAAGAAAGGGTGGTAATGGCCACCAAACGTTCCCCTGTGTCTTCCAGATACCCAGTTTCCATCTGAAGAGTCATTCCCTCTAATACTTTTAAATGTGTCTTGTTCTTTCCAGCAAAATGCAGGTAGCAAATAAAAAAAACGTCAAACAGCTATTTGGAGCGACGGTCGGAGACAGAACCATTCTCCACAAGACGGCGAAGCAAGGTGCATGCAAAGAGAAAGATCCCCCCACCCTGGCCCATCCGCGCCCATACAGGTCCCCAAAATGCCGCGTTGTCAGTTCTAACTTAGGTGTAATGGGTCCCAGTCTCTGTTCTGCACTGACCAGCCCCTTCGCCTTCCTCTGTTTCAGGGTCCTTATCTGTGAAGTGAGAACACAGACGCCCACCGATCCTCCCTCACAAGGCAGTCGTGACACCGAGAGACGATGTGTGTGGAAGTGCTGGGAGGAAAACAAAGGAAACTGAGTGATGTAACCTGGGAGCCTTGGTCAGACACATAATCGGTATTTTGGGTTAGCTTTGGGCTACTAAGGAATCGATAAATGATGTGACTTAGTATAGGCTGAAGCACACGTCGGAAACGACAGTAATTGATTCGGAACTTCACCAACACTAACAGTCGGCCAGCCGGGTTTCAGAACCTGGCTTGTCTCAGCTGAGAAACAGAGAAGCCACTGCGTTGGCCGAACTTCATGCCTCTGTCTGTTCCATGAAACTCAAGCCCCTCCCGGGTGCTGTGAGTAGCTCTGTGGCAAGCACCATGACCCATGAAGGAACAAATACAACCTAAGTAGGGACATCTGGTGGCCTGAGAAGGCCTCCCCACCCCTCTGCCAGCTGACCCCCAGGTCATTCCTCCCTGAGCATCACGAGCAAGCACATGCGTCCCCAGGATGAATGGCAGGCAGGGGTTAGGAGAGGCTCCATGCATCACGAAGGGCAAATGATAGTAGGCCAGCTGGTTATGAGGATGATGATGAAGATGAGGATGAGGATGCAACTCCCGGTTGGTGGCAGTGCTGCTGGAGGCCTCACGAGGGACCGTATGAAATGGATGCCCAGGAACCAAATCCTACTTGGTTGAGATCTGGCTCTTCCAGAACAAGCATTTTTTTTTTTTTTTTTTAAATCTGGGGCCGCACACATCCATTTGTTTCAGATTTTTAAACATTGTTGTTTTTACCAACGTGGTGTCTTCCTAAAGCAGAAACAGTTGAAAAGAAACTCTACTCTCGAGAAGTCGTTTATGTGACCACCAGAAATTATATGGTTGATATTGCCTTCCACTGAATCAGCCAGTTGTTCTGACTTCGTGTAACCGCAGCTGAAATTTGACTCGTAATTCAAGAGCTGTGCCTTTAAAAATACTTCAGGGAGCGGTGGCGATTATGGAAAGGAAGGAGGGAAACTTGTATTTCAAAAGATGAGTAGGTAAGATTTGGTGAAAACCTGAGCGCACAGACTAAAGGAGAGATGGCGCCAAGGGCTTGTGCAGCTAATCGCCGAGCTTTTTCCTGCAGGCTGGGTCTGAGAGGATGGAGCACCTCCGTGGGACCGTCTCGAGGCTAGGCCATCTACGTTTAGATGGAGAGCAGACAAGAGGACAGAAACAAGAAGTAGAGGGGGAGGCGGGAGGAACACGGGACGGGGAGTGAGGAAAACTGTCCACGACAGCCGGGTGGCCTTGGGCAAACCACGTGACGTCTAAGAGCCTCGGTATTCATCATCATAAAAGGCGAGTGTTAATAATGATAATGTCAACTTCAGAGAATCGTTACAGAGATTAAACAAGAACAGAATAATATGGAATGTAGACTGCAATAAAAAAAAGATTAACTGAGAAATACTGCGAAAACGACACCTTCCTAGCCAGAAGTTGGTGATTATTATCATTCACACAGGAGCGCAGACTTGAGAAGAGGGATACCATGCTTGCTCTTCACCCGGCAGATCCAGAAAAGCATGCTTATTTCTCAGCAGTGCTGGGCAGGGAAGACAGGTGGCAGGCCTTTCCCCTCCCACATCTCGTCTCAGGGACGGACTCACAGGCAGGCCTGCGAACCCTCAGCTGAAGGACGGGTCTAATTCGAGCCGCAGGGGAACCTATGTTTAAAGTCACAGTTTTATCTAAAATGGGTTTTTATTTTGTCTGATCACAAAAAGTCACCACATTAGTTTTTGCATTGGAGTTGAGGGTTTACTAGAGCAAGCCTCCATAGATCCCCCTGGCTAATCTATGTCTGAAGAAGAACATTATTTTATTTCAAATTATCAAATGCATGTCCCATGAGATTCTCTTTTAAAAATACGGATTTTTTTTTTTGAGTCTGAAAAACCCATGAGTTCATTTGCTAGGCTATGGCATATGTCTGTGGTTATTATTAAGTTTGGTTGGCCTTCCATGGTATCATTTACTAAACACTGCTGAAAAACACTCATGTTTCTGAATTAAGGAATAGTATCTTTAAAAATGGATACTTTGGCAAGTGGCAGGAAAAAGAGTCCAAAATACTCACGTTTGTCTTCAGCTGTATCAAGTAAAATAAAACAAGATAAAATATATGAACAACTTTCAGAAATCATAGCAGCTATTAACTAGTGCTTTGGAATTGGCACAAAAGGGCGCGGTGGATGTGTTATTACAGCTCACACTCCCACTGACCCACACCTTGCTGCCTTTAGAAAACCCTGGGAATATTCATCCTTATACATCTCCCCCTTTCTAACATGTCTCTTTAAATTCGTAATCATAAAGCGGAACTCTGTAAAAATCTGATTAAAAAAAAAAACAACACCTGTTCAAGAGGAATGGAAAGTCTTATGTGATCCTGGTGGCAGGAGAACTAGAACAGCTCACGTGGTAAATAACTGAGCACCATCTACCAACCATTCCTGAGAGCCTATGCTACTAAAATGATCTTTAAACATGGGAAAAGCTTCAGGTGCAACTATCATTCTCAGAGCATATTTATACTTACAAAAAACTATAAAGAACCTAAGGGATTAGGTAAGAAACTTAGAATATTATACAGCCATTTCAAATGGTGTTTAGAAAGGGTTTGGAGGACCATGATAAATGACTAAGTTATAATGTTAAGCAAAAAAAGAAATAGGCAGGATATAAAGTGATGTGTAATATATTACAATTGTGTTTAAAAAATCTTTATATTTGCAAAGAACATAGATTGAAAAGAAAAACACTAATGCCTGTAGCTGAGTAGCTCAGTGGGTTAGAGCATCGTCCCCATATGCCAAGGTTGCAGGGCACGTACAGGAATCAACCAATGAGTGCATCAATAAGTGGAACAACAAATCGGCGTCACTCACTCTCTCTGTCCCCCTTTCTGTCTAAAATCAATACATAATAAGTATTTTAAAAACACTTACTTGTTAAAAGTGGTATCTTTGGATGATGGAACTGGGGTTGCTTTTTTGTTGGTGTTACTACTTTCCTAAATTTCCCAGTTTCTCTAAATGAGTGTTTATTACTTTTGTCTTTCAGTGTAATCTCTCTTTTTATTTCACGTGAAACATATGTTACCTTTATAATGAAAAAGACTGACTCCGTGTACAGACCCGGGTTGTGAACCAACAGAATACACTGCTTGGGTTAATATTTCCATTATGCTCTTGATTTTCAGCTGATACTGTAGCTAGTGACGTTGTACAGACCCTTCTCGGAAGTGTGGCAGCACAGGTTTTGTGTCTAGCAGGATAGATACTAAATATCTTAGTTTTCTACTGGGACCATCAAAGTTGCTACCACCTGACAGTTTTAGAAAACTACCTCCCTCCCCAAACAAAACAAAACAAAACCAAACCCAAAACAAAACTTGAAAACTGTGTCTTGCCTCTCCCTGAAATGTATTCCTAAGGCTACTATAAATCCTAAATAAAGGACCACCAGATCTGACGTGAGAGTCAAGGGCATGGCTGCCTATGAAAAGCATTGTGCTCTCCAAACACGTCTGCACACCTACCTGGAAGTTTCAACAGAGGCATTGTTGCTGGGGTCCTTGCTTCTAGGGTAGCACAGTAGGAAGGAAGAGAGAGGAGAATGTGGGGGCACTGGCTGGCAATATCAAAGAGCCTGACTTTTATTTTACTTTTTTTGCTTCGCCCCTGTAATCTGACCCTTCTCTGCTAAAAGGAGACAGATGAGCTTTAGACCTATTTATAGGTTTAGGCAATAGCCAGCAAAAAACATGTGAAGCTTTAAATCTTCACTCTGGGACTTCAGAAAAGGCACTGCGGTAGCCCAGGATTTGCATTTCCGTGCTCTCTAAATCTTCCCACGGATTGAATTCTCTTCAAGGGTAGCTTTCTTACGTGAGTTGACCACTGAAGATTACTTTTCACCCTAATGAAATACAGCAGAATCTTCTAGGCTCCTGGAAAGTCGAGGTGCTCAGGATTTCAGTGATGAGAACAGCTTTCTGTGGTTGGTGAACATGCTGCTCTATTCATCAAGCTCTTAACACATACACACGCACACACATTTTCATTAGAAATATCCCCGGCTTAGCAGAAGTCTACTCCACAGAATTTATTTAACCAGTTAAATAGTAATTTACTTGAAATCTTATTGAAACTCAAGTGACATCTACAATGCTCAACTACCCCTACTCTATATATTGTTATAAAAGGAATAATACCTTTCTTTTGTATCACATTTTGTGGTTTATATGTTGCTTTGCAAAAATTATTTATTCAATCCTAATTACAATCTTGTACCTTATTCCTGCTTTCCAGACAAGAAAGCCAGGGCTCTGAGAAGTAAAGTGTTTTGCCCAAAGTCATCTGCTCATAAATGGCAAAGCCAAGGGTCTCTAAACCAAAATATCATGATTTCCCACAATAACACAGTCTTCCTTATGGCTAAATGTGTGATAATTACTGTTAGGTAAAGAAAGACTCAGCAGAATTTATGAATTGTAACAGCTTATGTTCAAGACGGTAGCAACAGGTTAGAACTTCAGCTTTGGAACCATTATGGGCACAAAATAAAATGATCTTTTATTTATTTTATTAACCACTTACTATGGAAAATTGGAACAAGCTTTTTTGTTGGCAAAACCTGACTCTTTTATTGCTTAGCTTTGTGGCCATCATCTCCTTGCAGTCAGCAATGCTGGGACACAAAGTGTTATGAAGCCAACATATGGCGTTCCTTCCCAACTCCTTTCTGTGACATTTCTGCCTGGATTCCTCAATGGTATCCACAAATGGATGTATCCAAACCAGACATTTTCCTCCCCAAACCAGCTCCTCCTTCAGTGATTCTTATATTTATATGTTACCCCCAAACTTTCCCATTCTAGTCATGGCAGATGACCTAGTTGTCTTCTCAATGGTTGTTTTCTCAGCAGGGTGGAGGCCCCCTCAGAAAATTAAGACTGGAGTCACCACGTGGTCCGGCAATGCCTCTCCTGGGTGTGTGCCCCGCCAAACATGGAAACATTTATGTGTGAAGACACATGCACCCCTATATTCATTGCAGCATTGCTGACAATAGCCGAGCCGCGGAAACAATGAAGGGTCCATGGACAGACGACTTGTTAAAGAAGATGAATTACTATCATTTGCAACAATGTGGATGGATCTTGAAAGTATTAGTTAAGTGAATTCAGACAGAATAGGACAAAAATCATATGATTTCACTCATATGTGGGATATAAAACAAACAGTAAAAATCTGACAAGACAAACTCCTAGATACAGACAACGGGACGGTGGTAATCAGGGGGGTGGGGTCTGGGGGTAAAGGGGATCAAATATGTGGTATTGGGAGGAAGCGAGACTTCAGGTGGGGAGCGTGCAATAGAGCACACAGATGTCAGATTATAATCTTGTGCACCTGGAAAGTACATGCCAGCATGCTATTCGCCAGTATTACTCAAATAAACTTAATTTAAAAAATCAAAGTTGTTTGACAAAAATGACTTAAAAGCCTCTTTTCCCACCTCTGTGGCCACCGCACTGTTGCAGAAGTTTTATTTATTTTATTTTCTTCTTTACTGATTCTATAGAGAGGGAAAGGAAGGGAGAGAAACATCAAATATCAACCAGCCACCTCCTGCAAGGGCCCCAACTGGGGACCTGGCCCACAGCCCAGGCATGTGCACTGATCGGGAATCGAACCGGCAACCTTTTAGTTTGCAGCCTGCGCTCAATCCACTGAGCTACACCAGCCAGGGCTTAGTTTCTCGATACTATTCAATGTTTAGTATATGGGGAAATAGACATTCTTATATGTGACTGGTAGACGTTTAAGATTTTAGCCTTTCTGGAAGGAAATTTGGCAATATAATTATCAAAAACATTAAAAATGTGCATATCCATTGATACGATTTAATTTTCATGACTTCTTCTGAAGGAAATTATTATACAAGTACTCAAAGATGTATTTCAGGAACCTTGTCGCCGAACCATTACAACAACAGCCAAAATAAAGGTAGGCAGAGCTGACACATCTGTCATAGTTCTGACACAACCGTAACATGAAGGGGATGAATATATTTTCACATGGAAAGCATTCAACAATTTCATTAAATGAAAAAGCCTATTGCAAAGATGGATACCCAATATAATCTTGTTTTGCTAAAAAAAAAAAAAGGGTGGAAAGGCATTTAATTCATATATCACGATAAACAATAAAAAGAGCCTAGGTGACTTATACCAGTGTTCCATCTGGGTATGGGATGAGGGCGATCTTTTTTGCTTTTGATTTATTTGAATTTTCTACCACAAACAAGTATTATTTCTATTGTAAAAAAAAACAAACCCAAAACAAAACATGAATTTAAAGCAAAGCAAAACAAAAGAAATTCCAGTCCTTCAGGGAACTCGCCCAGAACGTTCCTTCAGTGGGACAAGCCTGTCTAGTCACCCTCCTGTAACTGAGCTTGCTTTTCTTTAAGCATCAGGACCTAACACAAACTAGTCTCATTCAATTCTACTTTTTGCCTTAGTTTTTAGCAAAAGAAAAGTATTATTTCCTGCGCCTTTTAAAAATTGTTAATGTGCCCTGGCTGGTGTGGCTCAGTGGACTGAGTGCCAGCCTGCAAACCAATGAGGTGCCGGTTCGATTCCCGGTCAGGGCACATGCCTGGGTTGCGGGCCAGGTCCCCAGTAGGGGGCGTGCAAGAGGCAACCACACATTGGTGTTTCCCTCTCTTCCTCTCTCCCTTCCCCGCTTTCTAAAAATAAATAAATAAAATCTTTAAAAAAAATTGTTAATGTGACTATTTTAGCTGTATTACAGACTACATTCTTTGGAGCTAACCTGGGATCCTAACCATTGTTTAGAATGTTACTCCAAAGGAAAACATTCAGAGTTCCAAATAACAAATTTACAAATGTGTTTAAAAAATTTTTTTATTTTAATTTATTGGGGTGACATTGTTTGATAAAATTATATAGGTTTCAAGGGACAAACATGTTTTTTTAAGGGGAGATTTCTTGTCTTTCACCAAGGTAGAGATTCCATAACCTGGGGCTCTGTGGGAAGACGAGCCCTGACAGAAACAAGCTGTGCCTGGGTCAGTGCCGCCTGCCTTCTTTTACCCAGACAGCCCTTCTATTCGGCCACAGGAGGTCTCCCTCCCTGCCGTGGACCCTGGCTCCCCTCCAGCCAACCTGCTCTTCACCCCACCCCCTCAGCGCCCTGTCACTCAGGGCTCTATGGGGCTCCTGGCTGCCACACTTCCAGGATTAACTTTTGTTACATGGCCGCAGTGGGAGGCAGTCCAAGTTCGTTACAACTTCTGGTTTGGGAATACATCCCTTTTGCCAGCAGCAGCTACGGACTCTTCCTCCCCCCACCCCCATTAGAGACGTGTAACAGTCTATCTTCTGCCCGAGGAAGGAGAGTTTACGCTGGAGTGTAACTAAACCTGCGGAATTTTATGGTATTTTTGTGGATTCAGCTCCATTTTCCTGTCAGTAATAGTTTCCCAAACATACCTAAAAATAAAGTCAAATTTATAAGACTCATCTTTTTTCCATGAGACACTCTGACTTTATTTCCTGTCTCTTGAATGGAACTGAAATTCAGCGATTTGCTTTGAGCAAAACAATCTAAACTTCAAGCTCTGTGGGCAGAGAGGGAGGCGAGCTATGGGGTCGACGCAGTAACAATGCTGGGCACTCTTCCAAGGGTGTTGTTGTTTTTAAGTATGTTAATCATTTAATTTTCATATCAGTGGTTTTTTGAGGAACTGTTGTTATAGAAATTGAGGAATTATGATCTCCATTTTACAGTTGAGGAAATGCGGGTACAACAGGTCGATGTGCCCGGGGTCTCAGCTAGTAAGTGGTAGAGGTGGGCTCTGAGTCCAGGGGTCCTGGTACTGCTGGGCCACGCTTGGCCTCACCGTGGCCTGGTGGGGCACTGACCAGGAGTCTGCCTGGGGGCGGGTGGGTTCTGGACTAGACAGGAGGCCATACGGTGATTCACGGCTTGACATATGGTTGTAGGAGCTGATTGAAGTCAAGTGGTATTTAAAGTTTAACTTAAGAAATCTTCCACTGAAATCTGGACTGGAAGCCTCATTGGTGAAAGTCGGACTGCTGCGGTGAGGGGGTGGGCACAAGGCGGGAAGAGCAGGGCCTCATCCGCTCAGACTTTCTCAAACACCTCCCTCTGACTCTCCAGCGGCCTTGAGCAGCTTGGGTTGAAAAGCAGGGAAGCAAAAAGAGCACAGGATCTGAAGTCAGGAGACCTGGGTTCAAATATGAGATGAGTCCACCTATTTATGCAATGAGGCAACGAGTAACCTCAGAAAAAGTGGGAAGGGGTGACCCTGGGCAGTATGAAGAGGGTGGCGGCTGGAACACTGGGGTTGACCAAGTTATGTCTCAGAGTAAACGGCATCCTTCTCCTTTGAAACAATCACCGGATCACAGCTTAAAAATTCTGCTTTGGCGATTTCTCAACTGAATACACAAGATGAATAGGGAACATCTGTCCATCTGACTCCCTGCTGCGTGCCCTCAGCGGCGCGGTGCCTGGGCGCGGAGTGGGTGCTTGGGGACAACCTGCTGACCGAACGGGGAAGGAAAGCCATAAGGAAAGTCCACCGGGCTGACGAGACACATCCGTTTCGCGAGGGCACGTGGCTCTGCTCACAGTGGGGCCCAAAGGTCACAGCAGCTACAGACGCATGGGGCGGCAGGGGCTCAGGCCTCGGCGATGCCAGTTCAGATGCTGTGCTGGTTTCATTTGGGACTTTAATATTAAGTGTCAAACCCCTCAGATTTATAAAATGAGCATAAACTGAGATTTCTTGATCTAACTTTCAAAATGTCTTTCAGCTTCATTCCACAGATTTAAAAAACAACAGCAACATTCCTATCAGGGATGTTGGGATCCAGGTCTAAATGTGAATTTTTAGTAACAGTGTTTTAAAATAACGTGCTTGTTCTGTCAGGCCTAAATATCACACATCATTCATGTATCTCAAGCTCCCGCGGAATGTGCCGCGAGGGCCAGTTTTACTGCGTCCACAGAGGCCACTCCAGATCGCTTCTCCTAACCTGGGTGATGTTTCAGGCTCCCGCATCTGCAAGCTCTGGGAGGCAGCTGCTCCGTTCCAACTGCGACTGTTGGGCATGTAGCTGCCTCTATCTTTAGAAACAGTTGATATTAACCCCGGTGTAGCAGGTGCTCTCTTTATACGCCTCCTATAAACTCGTGGCAATCTGTACTTACACCAGTTTTAAGGAGAGACTAAGATCATTCCTCTAAGGTGAAAAATAACACAGCCCCCACACCCTCCAGTAGGTCAATAGATAAACTATTTTGGTGCCAGTGTGAAGTCGCGAGTACCAAAAGCCTCCAGGTGAGAACATCAGTTCATTACGTCTACTTTCAGCTCTCGAGTCACAAACTTTTATGTTCCTTTTGGCACTGCAGAGGGCTTTTGCTACCTGCATTTTGCATGTCCCCAGAGTTCCAGTTTTCTCTCGTTAAGGCATGGGACATTTCCTTGCCCAGAGTTATTTTCAAAGCACCACCACCACACCTTTGCCACTTGGATACTGGACATTCTCTGTGTTCTCAAGTCATGGGGCTGGACAGTGTCTGGTTGTCTGGAGCAGCTCTGCAAAACGATCCCTAGTGTGGCCTCTTGGGTATCAAATAACTTACACAACTGTGCCGGCCCGTTAATGACCTTCAGGAAGGCTTGCAATGAGAACAGAAACCAGTATTAATAGCACACAGAGGCGGTTCCCTCGTATTCCAACTAAACAAGCTTCTTGGGCTACTTTCTCATTGTCTCTCTGCAGCTTCACTTTGCTGGGAATAGCAGCTATCCTCAGGAAAACACCCTTTCCCCTGTCTCGGATACTGAGGGGTGAAATACTAGCAGGATAAAACATCTGGTACGAAGCATGGTGACTGATTATCAGGGAGAAATTTGTTTCAGATACACAAAGTCCATGATTGTTTCTTTGCCCCATGTAGAAACAGTATCTGTCACTTAAATTTCATTTCTTTAAGCTTAATTAAGCCAAATATTAATGACCCCCCTCCATTCTCCCCCTTTTAAGGAATAAGATGAAAAAAAAAATTGACATCTTGGTAGAATAAACCAAGGTCCTCATAATCACAGTTTTCCAGTGTTAGGTGGAGAAGCCTCGGTTTGCAATCATTCTTTTATAAACATGTCTCATTAATCAGGGTTGGGAAAACTGATATATCCAAATTCAACTTCCCTGTTCTGCAAGTGAGGAAACCAGGGGTTGGAGTAGAAAATTACAGCTGGAACCCATGTCCTCTGGCTCCCAGACCGAAGCTCTTCCGACGGGACCGAGACGGGTAGACTACCTGCGGTAACGCGAAGACAGGACGGGAGACTGCCAGGGGCAGCTCCAGTCACTGCGCATTAATGCGAGAGAACGTGACAGAGCTATGAATCATGGCAATGAATCACCCCCAAATAACCATTTAAAGCAGGCTTTGACACATTTTATACTGAGATGACATGAGGACCTCAGATCTCCCAAAGCCACCCGAAACTCACATCCCAAAGTCTGAAATCTTTTCAATGAAGGCACTGCAGTGGGAAAAAATTATAAGCAAGCCAAGAACTTCCAGTTTTTATTGTTTGAACATTTAAAAAAGAAAAACATTCAACCAATTTTTAAAAAATTAGGGTGGATCAATTTACAATAAAGTAGGCAACTTAAAATCTCAGCCCTCCCGTGTAGGGCCACGGCGGCCCACTGTTCCCGCTTAAACAGCAGGACCGCACAGCCAGCCAGCCTTCTGCCTCCGTTCCACAGCTCAGCAACGTCAGGGTCACACACGGTCCACTGAGATCGTCCCTTCCCTCCAGGGCAGAATTCAGACGACTGCTTCTGAGGTCAGTACTCAGGCTTTTGAAAATTGCCAGTTATATCTGAAATATATCTACAACTACTCTGATAAGAACACTTTTCAAACAATAATACAAAACACCTTAAAATAATTTTGTGGCACAGCGCCAAGATGAGAAATAATGTATGAGAGCTTCAGTCCCTCGTTTATGGAATCCACCCAAATAAAATATTTTCCCTAATTAATTATCCTTGTTTCTTGCAATTTATTAGCAGAGATGAATTACAAGAAGCCGAGTGCACCATGTTTTGGTTCTTGGTCGTAGCTGCCAGCTTAGAAGAGTTCTGGACTGTAAATGTAAAGCAGAAGATGGTTATGCTCACCAGCTCGGGAATGGGAAAAAGAAAGTATCTCTTTAAAGTGTTTCTCTATTCTTGCTTTCAAGTCAAGATAAAAAATTCACAGCAGTTTAAAGGATGATGAACGACTACACATGGGCCCCACTAAAATATACACTGAGAATAACTTTACCCATTACACTCCTAAAGTGAACACTGTAACAAGTATGATACCGTATTACCAAGTAACATTCGACAGAAGGCTGTTGGGGGCAAGTACAGCACTTACAGATCAGGCACGGCAGCCGTTAGACAGAACATCGTACTTTCACACTCTTGAACGTACAACCTTTGAAAAACAAACAGCCAAAGTGATGTGTAATGTATGACAGCTGGCCAGGCACTTAATTCGGGGAAAGAGACGTTCGGATTTTGAGGTAAACTAGAATTATCTTCAGCAATTTCAAACATATTCTGAACAGCACCTCTGACACTGCACTAGCTGAAGCTATTCAGCATTCCACTCTGTCACTCCACTGTGCCAGGATTCACACCTAAGTGTAATTTCTCAAGACTCTATTAAAAGAACATTCTCAAGCCCGCATTTTGGCCCCTGTGGACACTCCTGTGCTCAGACCACACTGGAGGAAACGATCAGGCACACCCACACACCGGCAGGGGCACAGACCCCACATCGGTTACTTTCCCCCCTGAATCTGACGTTAGGGAAAAAAATCACACTGTCAGTCACATGGACAAGAGGAGGACGACGAAGACCAGGAGGCTGACAGCTGAGGTGACCAGCTTCAATCCAGCCTCATCAGGGGGAGCGACGCTCGGAAGCAGCAGGGACAGAGCAGCAGAGTCCCTGCCCACAGGAGCCGGCAGCACTGTGAAGACTCAGAACGAGGCCGAGGAGTGCAACTCTGTGTGTATCACTCTCTGCGCGCAGCCCCGACACCTTCCCCTCCTCTGAGTTCACTTCCAGGCAATGTGGGGAGTGCCCAGTAAATGCAAATCTGTATTAGAAGGTGGAGGACCTCGGTAAGCATTTACATATTAACAGACCAGGACAGCAAGTGGCTGTTTTAGGCTAGGCTTTTACCAAGTTATCTATGTTTCATTAGAATCACCAGGATAGTATCTGCATGTGGCAAAGTCAAGCCTCCAAATCCTCCTAACTAACAAGCCTTCTAATCCAAAGGCTTCTTCTTGTTCTGAACAAACTCAGCATTTCCATGTGTTATCTTTTATGCACAAATTAATCAACATCTTGTTTTAAAACCTTTAAAGAACATTAAGAATAAAGAAAATTAAAAAAAAAAATTATCTGAGCCCTGGCCAGAAGGCTCAGTTGGTTGGAGCACCAGAAGGTTGCAAGTTCCATCTCCAGCCAGGGGCATGTATAGGAAGTGACCAATGCATGTTATTCTCCACCCCCTTCCCCCTTCCTCTCTCTAAAAATCAATAAACACAATCTCTGGTGAGGATTAAAAAAACAAAACTTCAAAAAAAAATTGATCTGAGGTACCCTCATCCTCAAAAACATGAGAAAAAAATATTGGCATCATTTAGTTTCTATCTAAAAAGAGTCTAGATAGTTTATTTATAAGACCGCTAGGCTGACCCTCCTCAGGATACCAAGCTTTCCCAGTTATGATGGAGGACTTGTGTTAACTGGCCTCTTCCTTCCCCGCAGGACTACCAGCCCAGGTCTGACAAAGCTACCAGCTGGGGTTGCCAGTGCAGTGAGCACGTGGGGAAGATTTCTCCCTCCGTGATGCTAACTGGCTCACTCCAGTTCTGAAACGGTGATCTGGCCATTTAGCACCACGCTTTATACTTGGGTGAAATAATCAAACTGCAGTGGGCGAGGGACCGAGGGCAATTATGGATACGTACATCATTAAGATACCATGATATGCACTGAAAATGTGTGTCAATATACTGTTTGAAAATCATTGATCACAACATTAAATGAAACTGCATCGAATCTTTACAATTTCGCACACCTGCAAATGTAGAGCCTTCTGATATAACCCAAATTTAAACACGAACGGAAGTTCATTGAACATTAGATTACCAGGAAGCTAGAAGAAACAAATTACATACATTTGATAGGTAGTAACCTACAAAAAAAAAAAAAAAAAAAAAAAAAAAAAAAAAAAAAAAAGTGGAGCACAGGTAAAAATTAAGTGAAATTATTTATACTTATTTCCAGTTTCATCTTTCTCTTGGGAGAACCTAAAAACAGGTCTCCAGAAAGCATACTTCACAAATATAAGAAATGGCACCTGCTATCATATTGGTATGTATTATCTTTCTCTCAAAGGCAGACAGGTCCTACTCATAGCTCAGACATTCACTGTCACGTATAATGGTTTTTGAGACACCCACTCCACTGCAGTATTGTAAAGGAAGTTCACGACCCACTCCTAGGGAAAAGGCACTTCACTGTGAAAGTTAGATTTAAATGCATGAAAGTTGCGAAGGCCAGGATAGACTCAAAAGCCTGTATTCACTTTTGCACTTACGAATCCAGAGCGGAGGCCAGCTTGCAGAATATAGCTGGTAACATTACAAACAACCCAAACCAACATTAACTATATTCTCAGCAAAACAGTTATGACATTTCTCCAAAAACCAATATAGTTCCAAGTTCAACAGAAAAAAGAAAAAAAAAAAAATCTCCAGCGGTTGCTACATTAGAGCTCAAGACACTGTTTTCTAGAGAATTTAATGTCTACAGTTTGGTTCTGTTTCAGAGTGTGAATTACTTATCAGACGAGAAACCTGGGGTGACCGAGGTGTGTCTGGGAAGAACCCAGAGTGGAAAAATATTGGGGAGCAGTAACAAGAGGTTCATTTCTATGGTCAGACAACCGAGTGAGGAGGTAGTTATTCCGCGAACTTCTCAAACAGAGAATAATGTACTGATCTACTGAGAGTCAGGGAAGCGGCGGGGGCTTCTTTGTGAGGCTGAAGACAGCAACAGGAATACTTCTCTCTCCTCCAGGGAAGTCGGGACCAGGGTGTCAGTGCAGCTGAAAGGAGATGGAATGTGGGTGTAAGTGTCACTTCGAGAGTGTGAGAAACAATCTGAAGAAATCAACACGAATGATAATCCGTTCACTTCCAAACTTGTCCTACCTTGACAATGGCTCTCTTCTGATGCTAGAACTTTAAAAGTATCTGTAAAAAAAAAAAAGACACACCGTGTCGGCAGCACCGAGTTTTGACGCAGTGCCTCTTCAGACTCTTGGGCGGTGCCAAGAATGTGGCAGTCACATGTTTCATCACCAATGTCTTCTAATTTCTCATATTATTGAAAATGTAACAATGTCTGCGAAGTAATTAAATGTTTTAAAAATAGTTTAGAGCTCAGTACTCTCAGGAAGGGCACCCGAAGGAAAACATTTTATCGTTGTAAGTGAGCAGAAATTCTCAGGCAAACAACAACGTGAGAGATAACAACAGCAACACTCCTGCAAATTGCCTGATTTATAATTATGTCAGGAGACCACGTGCTCACCTTGTTACATCACCACACAAGGCAACCCCATGCAACCTTGAGTCCCATCATCACTGCTGTTGAGTTTTTTCATTCGGTACTGACGGATTTCTCTTACCAGTGTGTAAAAGGCATCTTCAACACCCTAGGAAAGAAAATGATAAAGATAGCCTAACAGATACAATCCAAGTTGTAAGCGCTCTCTCACTTCTTTATGTGGATTTAGAATTCCAATTATTAAATTGTTAGCTGATAAAATAAGGCGGCGTAGCCCTGGCTGGTGTGGCTCAATGGACTGAGCACCGAGCCGTGAACTGAAAGGTCCCCAGTTCTATTCCCAGTCAGGGCACGTGCCTGGGTTGCAGGCCAGGTCCCGAGCTGGGGGCGTGCCAGAGCCAAGTGATTGATGTATCTCTCACACATCAATGTTTCTCTCTCTTTCTCCCTCCCTTCCCTCTAAAAATAAATAAAATTAAAAAAAAATAGGTTACTTTAGAAAGAACACTAAATTTAGTATTCCTCTTGAATCACATTAACAGGCTGATATACATCTGGCACATTTTGCAAAAATAGCACTCGAGCAAAGGAAAACTGGTAACGTGGGTCATACAGAACCACCAGATCTAGCGATTCCATTCCAAAGAACTTAAACCCTACGCAGGGGCTGGTGTTGACAGAGAAAAGACTAATGCTTATCTTTAATCAAGGTCTTCATTTAGTCATACCTGTGCATGCTAATGGGGGAGTAAAAATTCTACAGCAGAATGTGAACAAGTTCATTTTGGGTTCAAACCAAAGATTAAAATAGAACACT
Organism: Desmodus rotundus; assembly: GCF_022682495.2. Classification (NCBI taxonomy): domain Eukaryota; kingdom Metazoa; phylum Chordata; class Mammalia; order Chiroptera; family Phyllostomidae; genus Desmodus; species Desmodus rotundus. The sequence continues at coordinate 64,117,888 of NC_071398.1, forward strand.
ATTAAAAATCCCTAACAACAAAGACTGTGCATCGCACCTCTAGCAAAGAGTCAGTCAATCAAACTTCTCAGCCTTAAAACAAACTCTTGCCAGATGCCGGAAGCTGTACTCTACCTGTCTGGTCTTGGCTGAGGTTTCAATGAATGGAATCCCGTAACTCTTGGCCAGTTCATGGGCTTGTTTTGTGTCAACTGTCCTTGTCGGCAAATCACACTTGTTTCCCACTAGCACCATAGGTACATCATCTGAGTCTTTGACTCGCTTAATCTGTTCCCTAAAAAGGGGGAATATATTATAAGAATAAGCTTTTCAGAAGGAATAAACAGCTAGGGCAAAAAGGAATCTAGCAAATTTAATCTAGTCCTCTTAACATCTACTGGGGAGTTTCACTTTTCCCCCTACTACTTATAAAAGACCTTGCATGCATAGTAAGGCTGGTTTAGACTGATTCAGCAGCCACAGGAGTGCCAAGTCCCAGTTCACCTTCTAGTGGAGACGGATGGTTAATCTGCCTTGAAACAGGCCCCTGTCGGGCTCCTTAGTTCTCCAAAGAACTTGGCTCTGAGTTTAACTGGCAACTCTGAATCACCCTCTAGATCAGGGTGTCAAACTCATTTTCACCTGGGGCCACAACAGCCTCACAGTTGCCTTCAAAGGACCGAATGTAATTTCAACTCCTTAATAGTTAAGGAGTAGTTACATTTATACAGCCCTAAAATTATTTCAGCCCTTTGAAGGCAACTGTGAGGCTGATGTGGTCCCTGGTGAAAATGAGTTTGACACCCCTGCTCTAGATTAAGGTCCAAAGTACAAAAAAAATAAAGTGACTTTCTGAGCTTCCCTTAAGAGTGATGGTATTTACCTACTTCTCTAGGTAAAGAGAAGTGGGCAGGTCCCCGTGTTTCCTTCAAACAAAATTAGAGCTGAGAGTCCCAGATATAAAAGAAACCCGCAGAACTGCTCTATTAAAGGGGGTCTAAAGTACCTGGAACTCTCAACAGGGACAGCACCCCCTTCAGTGACATTTCAGACACACCACAGAGCAGTTTGGAAAACACTGCTCAGATTCTCTTGACCAACACTGGCCAACAGAACTTCTTACAGCGACGGAAATGTTCTGTATCTCTGCTGCCCAACGACATCCACTAGTCACCTGTAGCTACTAAATACTGAAGAAGTCAGTGTCTAATATGGCCAAGGAACAGATTTTTCACTTTATAAGTGGATTCAGTGGATTGAGCGCCGGCCTTCGAACCAAAGGGTCGCTGGTTCAATTCCCACTCAGGGCACATGCCTGGGTTGTGGGCCAGGTCCCCAGTAAGGGGCGTGTGAGAAGCAACCACACACTGGTATTTCTCTCCCTCTCTTCCTTGCTCTCTAAAAGTAAATAAATAAAATCTTAAAAAAAAAAAGACAGCCTAAAAAGAAAAATGATTTCTAGAAATTCAGAAAATAGGTGCTTGCCAAGTGCTGGGCATTTTATTAAGTACTGCTATTATTTCCAGAGAGGAAGTGGAAAGCAGAGCAGGTTTAGGAGAGGCAAAAACAAACACACACTGAATCCAGTTTTGAACTAGTCTGCCTTGTGAGCAGACTTCCTCACATGGACGGGCATAAGCCAGGACCCAGGGCTGTCGGCAGAACACCAGCACAGGCTCCACTATGTGGACGGAGGACACTGTTCTGAGCGATTTACATATTCATTACTTCGCTTGATTTTCACAATCCTTGGTAGGTACTATAATCTCCATTTTATAGATGAGCAAACTGAGACACAGAGATTTAGTAGTCTGCCCCAAAGTACCGGGGCTGATGGAGCCAAGTTTCAACCCAGGCATCTATATTCTGAACCATTACCGTATTCTGCTAAACGAACATGGAGCCAAGAAAAGGAACCTCGAATTTTTGGTCCTGACTCTGCTACTAGTCAACAGTCGTGACTCCAGACACCTAATGAGCCACCTTCCCGACTCTATTTCTGATTCTGTAAAATCAGAATGTTGTTCTTCCCGCTTTATCTAACCCCCCCAATTTGTTCCTTCCTAGCATCATCTCTATGACCTACTGAAGAATGGTTCTCAGGTGTCTGCCTCTCTGAAATTCCTTTGTGACCAATAACCCCTCCAGTTCTGAATCACTCTCACTAAAAAGCTTTGATGATACACTATCCCACGTTCTAGCCATATTACATTATATAAAATAAATTCCAGCATTAATTTTCAGTAATTACCCCAGATTCTCAATGCTCAACAACCTAAAACCAACCCCTCTCAAAATTAAAAAAGCTGTACCTTTCCTAGCGTGGTATCGCGCCCCGCAAAGCCTCAGAACACACTTAAAGACCATCCTTTCAGAAAAAATAACACTCCTGGTACCTGTACAGGTTAATATCTGCAAATGACTTGCTATTATTGATGGCAAATACACAGAGGAAGCCTTCGCCTGTCCTCATGTACTGGTCTCGCATGGCACTGTACTCCTCTTGTCCAGCTGTATCCAGTATGTCCAGCAGGCAGGTCTCACCGTCTATAACCACCTGTTTTCGGTAAGAATCCTGGGGGCAGGGTGTGGGGAGGGTGAGGGGGAGAGTCCACTTTTATTAACAACCACAGGGAATGCAATGCTATTGCCAAGGCTAAGTAAGCTCCTACTCCAGTCCATTTCTGTCTCTCTGGTTTGTCCCTCAAACTGCTAATATATAATCACAAACAGGAAGTCATTCATGTCTTCCTAGGAAAGAAGCCCCAAATTCTATAGGCTTGCAGAAAGGAAAATGTGAACACTCTGTTCCTGGAAAAGATGAAAATAAGGTAGAAATTCAAAAGGCAGCTGTACTGCAGTTGGACTAGAGATTACTCACAGTGTATTTTACTGAGGTATGAACTGAACTTTAAAATTCTGTACATTTGAAATTCTAAACATACCTCCTTTATTTATAACCTGGCCCTGGTTACAGTGTCACTTGTGTTTACAATTAAACATACAAATACTTTTTATTTCAGACGAGGTCATAATATAAAAATACTTTTGTCATCATCACAGATTGTACCTTTGGGCAATATCCCTCCATCAATTTCCTAAAGGTTACCAAGAAGGTAGAGACATAAAGAAATCCTCAGAGAGACACATGGACAATCATATAAAAAGTACTTTCGATTTAGCACGAAGGCAAAAGTTTTACTTATATTTTAACACTTGTGTTCTGGGAATTCGAGTCAAATAAAAAAAACAACCCATCACACTTAGTAAAAGATCTGGCTCCAGAAATAGAATTCGGCCTCGTTTCCCAGCCCATCGATCAGTGAGTTCCTCTCACTCCATTGCGGGGCTGTACTTTCAACTAACGGAACTCACATCGCCAAAACTTCTTAAGAGCATGTTAAGTGTCTGACTTAAGGAGATGAGCAAAATAAAAATTGTAAAGATGGGTTTTAGTCGAACTGTTTTATAACAGAGGTCAGAAGTGGTTATTTCCCAGCAGGGTAAAGGAGTTACTGACTGGAAAGGGCATCTGAGAACTCTCTAGGGCATAGGAGGAAACAGTATTATTTTTTATCTGAGTGGTGGTTATTACGTAAGTATATACGAATTTAAAAAGTCACCGAGGTGCATATATATCATTTATATATTTTACTATATGGAAATTACCCCACAATAACTAAAACGCCAAAAAAGATTAAGGGGTTCAAACTATTAATACTAAAGTTGGTAAGCCTGAAATAAAAGATTTTTGCAAAGAACTAATGAATAATTTTTAATAATGGCTATATTAGAGTTAGCTCACATTAAATGCTCAGTGGCTGGGCGGTAGGAAGACCAGGGTGTGGATTAAAATAAAATAATCTCTAGAGTCACACATTTCTAGGCCCTGGCTGGGTAGCTCAGTTGGTCAGAGCATAGCCTGGATACGCCAAGGTTGTGGGTTCAATCCCTGGTCAGGGCACATACAAGACTCAATCAATGAACGCATAAATAAGTGGAACAACAAATCGATGTTTCTCTCTCTAAAAATAAAAAAAATAAATCAATAAATAGTTATACATTTCTAAACTGGATAAAATGACAAGGCCTTTTATTTAATGTTTTTTTGCCATTCACTGATGTCAATCTGTAACATGAACTCCCATGAAAACAACCGGATCTTTAAATAAGTACTTTTTATCCAGGGCTTTACCATTCACAAAAAGTTTAAACACATTTGATTTTTCACATCATCCCTGTGTGGAAGGCAGGACATGCTTCTTAACAGTAATTTAATAGATGAAGAAAACAAGGCTCAGAGAAATTAAGTGATTTGCCCACTATCACATAACTGAACAGACTGAAAACGGGGACTGAAATCCTAGGCACAGCAACTCAAAATCTCATGTTCTCTCTACTCCAACCCCACAGTCTCTGCAGCTTCAGAGAGCTAAGAAATTAAAACTGTAGAGCACCCCGGTCTCCGAATCCTTTCTCTCCATCCTCCTTTGTTATTCAGACAGCTGCTCTACCTATAGACTGTGTATTTTTAAAAAACAGAGCTGTCACGTATGAAGAAACGAAATGAGTTCAACACTAACTTTGCAAATTTTACAGAACTATTAAAAACTGTGAACTTTTTAGAAAATCTTCAGCAGCTCATAAAAATGAACTCTTCTCCACAAACATGGAAAACTTTATTTACTGTATTAATGAATGCAGTACACAAAATAACTTTCCGCCTTCTCTCAGCTAAAGAATAGCTAAAGGGTACGGGTGAGGGTAGACGGAAAGAAAGCAGGGTCAGCGACTACCCCTGGGCCTCACCTCTATGGTGGGGTCATATTCATCTACAAAGTGGTTCTGGATTAGCTGGATTGTCAGCGCGCTTTTCCCAACACCACCTGCTCCAACCACCACCAGTTTGTACTCAGTCATTTCACACCAGCAAGAACCTGTGGGAAAGCAGCAATTACGGTTAACTGGCGAGCCACCACTACAGTCCTTCAAAGTACATCAGTAGTAAGGAAAGCCAGAGTTGGAAAGGTGTCGGTGCCATACACGTGACTATTCATTTGGTTCTCAGAGTGATTCAGGAATGCAAAAACACAAGTTACCGTGGGTCTCCGAATTCTTAATTAGTCTTCTAGATACCGCCACCCTCATCTATTTTTCAGCAGTCTTTGGGCCCCGCCCTCGGCCTAAGGTAAAGGCAACCCCCCTTCCTGCTCCTTCCGCCAGGCTTCTCAACTCTGGAGGGCTGCCTTCAAGCCGCTCCTCCTTCAGGTTCCCCCGCCTGTCTCCAAAGATGGTCGTGGTAGGACTCAAACAGAAGGACCCCCGCCCGGGGCCTTTGTCTCCAGCTCACAAATTCCGCTCAATTCCCGGCAACGACCAGATGCCTGTATGCTCCAAAGCCCAACGCGACACACGCCAGAGCCTTACCTCCAGCCCTGGCGCCTCCGCTGCGAACGGATTTAGAACCACCACCCGGAAAAATGTTAGAGACCCCGGAACCGCCATGAACAGCCCCCACCAGGGAGCGGCACTTCCGGCCCCGCCCGCTACGTAATCAGTCGGCGCCCAGAGCGCTGCGTCCTGCTGCGTCCCCGCCCTGGCCACGTGGGCCCCAACCCAGGAGGCAAGTGGCTGGCCACACCCAGACCCGCCCCTCCCCGCTTAGGACGTTTCAATAATGAAAGCGCTCGGTGCTGGTGTCTCAAAAATCAGTAAAACTTTATTCGCTTCCATTCTTTCGCCAATAACAGAAAACTGGAGAAAGCAAAAATGTTTTGTGTTTACAAAGATAAATGGCCTCTTTACCCAGAGAAGATCAAAACCTCAAACGACAACGGGGAAGATAAAAGCGCCCTCCCCCACATCCCCTGAGCTGACCCTTGTCATCTTAGACAAAGCCTTCAGTCCACTGGCCAGGGACCCTGTATGTGGCCAATTAAAGATGACGGCCAAGAAATCAGACCAATCCGTTTCCGTGATATAAAGTCGAATAGAAGCTACACCAAGGGTCAAGTGCCTGTATTTTACAGGACACAGGAACCAGGTGGTTACTTATAAAAAAAACAAGATTCATTTCAGGCACAACTTTTTTTATTTTTTTTGTTTTGTTTTGTTTTGTTTTAAATCAGTAAGAGAAACTGGGTCCTAGAAGCTGCAGTGATCTAAGCAGCAGCAAATTTGTGCATTCGTCTTTGTTTAAATACGTTTAAATTATCACACTCCTGGCACACCTCATTTGCATGAAATTCTGCACCATACATACTAATTGTAGTAAATTTACCCTCCCCACCCCATCCCAGGGGGAAAAAAAAAAAAAAAACTACTCTGGAAGATAATTTTCATTGAAATCTAACAAAACTTTCATTAAGTGGACTGTGACAAGATTATAAATGATATGAAAAATAACACTTTTAACATTTGGCCATCAACTTAAGGAAATGGTTTGCCGATACAAATTTTTGCAATTAATATAGTCTACCCTCATATGGTCCTCAGAATTAAAGCATAATGAACAAGAAAGAAAAGATAAAGAATGCAACCGAGTGCTAAGGCAGGACATCTTGCCAGAGTAATGAAGGTAGAATATATACTAAATATCAAGTGCAGAATTTCATAGGGCCAACAAGGTAACAGTCTATTATTTTTCACTTAACACGGGCAAAGTGGATTTTGCAGTTACCAGTTGCGTTATATGCACCAAATAAAGCTCCTAAAATTGATACTACAAGGCGCCACCTTAAGTTTTCCAGGCTGCAACTGTGCATAATTTTAAAATGGTTTTCTTAAATTTATTTATTTTTTTTAAACATAACACGAGGAAGGTGTTAAAATTGGTGTAATAGCTCAATAGAATAAGTACTCCAGATTTTGGGGAGGGATGAAGAGGGAGATATTCAGACCCTTCACCAGAACCCCCCCAGCTTGATCATAGCGGATTAATGATGTGCTTTGTGGATGTGGTTAGTCAATGACACCAGCCTGACGGATCTTTCTTTCTGCACCAAATCCCTGTGAAAGAGTAAAATTGCAGTTAATGATCTGAGTGCATGATAATCACAGCTCATTCACAAGTCCAAGACACACTACAAAGCATTGTTTTTAATCATCTTAGCCATTACCAATTCTTTCCTAGAGGAAATCTATAGTAAACCATCCTGATCTACTACCTAAAACTATGTTCAAAGTATCATGAAAACCAAGAAATGTGCTTCTTAAAGGTAAGCAACCATTCTGCTGGGGGCTGCACCAATGTGTAGGGACTCCCAACTGGTTATAAAACAACACTGATGTTCCTTATTAAGCTCTCTGAGATATGTAGAACTAGGACCTCAAGTATTTATTATGCTGGTCTGTCAGTGTCCCTCCCAGCCCCCAAAACTGTGTATGTCATCATACCATTGAGTTATCTGGTCCCCTTGGCTGACGAAGAACCATTAGGCGAGGAGCACTGGCATCATCCAGGGTGATGTTCTTCAAACGATTGACCAGCCTGTCAGGCCGCGGAGCTGCAACCGCCTTGGGGCCCTCACTGTAACAAAGTCAAGAAATGAGAAGCAGCAACACTTGGTGGGAAGAAAGGAACTACTCACAGGAGCATGTTTTCCACACAACTACCCAAATGACTCAGTTTTAATGAGAGGGCAACTCTTGCCTCATTTAGCCAGCTAGCTAGCTAGCAAGACAGGACAGACAAGTTTGTTTGTGTTTTTATTCCCAACTCAAGGCTGATTACTATACAGGAGCTGGAAGAATCATTTGGGTGAGGATCATCCCTAGATTGGTCCACAGACAACATAAAACAAGGTAGTGGGTGTGAAAAACCTTACAAGGGTAAAACACAAATACTTCCAGAGACTGCCAGCTCCTTGCATAGTAACAATGTTACTATTTTTTTAGGTCAAAAAACCAAAAAACGCAAAGAGCCAGAACTGCTGAACTACGAAATGAGACTTTTAAGCACCATATAACCTTGAAGTGGTGTAATGAAAGGGGGGATAAAAAAAGAGATAAGCAGAATCTTTTAAGAACAAGGACTACACAATCTTTACGTTTAGGATATATCATGTAGCAAGTGCCCGATTAATATTTCACTGGGCCAGATTTATGAGACCAAGAGTTTACACAATGAAGACTAGAGGTAAAAAACAGGAAGTATCAAGCAATAACCAGAGTGGCAGAAGAGGATGAAAAAACACAGATGGAAAAGTGAAGAAATGTGATAAAGTCGAGAGCACAAGAGACAGCCCAGGGAGACTGCTAATCCAACAGCAAAAACTCACCAGACTCGCCAAACATTACACGCGCTGCACTTGCCAGTGCGCTGATTAAGGATCACTGAGAATTCCACCTCATCTCCAGCCTGTAGCTCAACGCCATCCTGAACTTCTTTCACATGGAAAAAGAGCTTCTTGCTATCTCCTACTTCATAGTTAATGAAACCAAACTGGAATAAGAAAAAAAGCCTGGCTGAAACAAATAAAGGTTGCCTTGTGCCTTCATCTATTATATGAGCTAAATTTTGAATTACATAAAATCATTAAGGAACTGTTACATAAGCCTATGTGTGGTTTTGATCCCTTCTGGAATTATTAAGGCAGTTTATGGTATTACAAAAAACAGCCATACAAATACTGTATTCACAGTACTGACATTAAGAAAATGTTCTGAGGACCCACAGGGGTTTTCTTGAGATCTAAGTACCAGGAATAGCTTTGTTCGCCCTAAGCTTGCTTCACAAACACTCTTACACATGGTTTCTTTCTTAGCGTGGTCTGCAGAAGCAGCTCTGAGGTTTAAAGTGTACAGTCTTACAGTCTTTCAAGTCTGCAAACTCAGTTTATTTGCCCCATCATGTAATGTTAGTTGTATCACTGATGTTCTTCATGTTTTTATATGTCACCTCAAATCACTGAAAAAAGGGTAAAGTGGAAATAAAAACCAAATAAATGGTTGACAGTTCCAACTTTGGCTGAAAAAATTTCAGGTTTTGGTTATTATCTGGTTATTACCAACTTATAAAAGGATCAAATTCAGACCCAGAGATACCACCACTTACCTGATCTTTCACACACTCCACAGTGGCCCTACGCAGAGGTGTGATGTTGTAGGCCATAGTCTGTGCATTTTGGCCCAGGACACACAATTGGAATTTGACACTCTCCCCTTTCTGCAGGCAATCCCCTTTGTTGGCCATTCCAACTATGCCAAATGGATAGACCTCGCCTTTCATATCCCCTGTAAGAAGAGATAGGTACAAAGACTAAAAGCTAGTATTTCATGAAAGCCCTCTCTTGATGATCCTAATAAGTTGCTAAAAATGTCTTAAGTTTCCCTAAAATATGTATTTTTACACCCCAGACATTCTACTTTCAAGCTAAAAGGAAATCCTAAATGCTAAATACTACAGCGAACAACAAGAACCTGTAGCTCATTATTACCTTAATAGCTAATGAAGAGTTTTAAATAATACTTACAAAATGAAAAACAACACTATTGCTCACAATCTCATTACCTAAGTATCTGATCTTTTTAAGCACTATGGGTTGCTAATATGACTCACTAATTATCTTTTTCTCAAGTTCACAATATGAGCCCACCAGCCAAAAATATTTCTGACCCATACCCAACTGGGCATGAAACAATAAGCCAGGAGCAGGCAAAGACAATGTGAATACAGTTCTTTGCCCTCTCACTCCCTTTCTTTGTTCTGATTGTGGTTCCCTCAAACCAACAGGCACCTTTCTCCTAAATCAGGGCTCAGCACACTTTTCCTTAAAGAGCTGAACAGTAAATATTTTAGGCTTACAGGCCATCCTGTCTTTGTCACAACTACTCGACTGTGCTGCTATAGTCAGAAAGCAACCAAAGACAACACGGGGCAGGCACAAGAAAGCTTACAGTTGTCTGTATAGAAAATAGTACAGTAACGAATAAGTAATACCATAAGCTCTGTTTTGCACACTCACAACTGTAAACCTATTTTTGTCTACCCCATATGTAAACATGTGGTCATGGCTGTTTCAAAACAACTTTCTAAAAGCAAGCCACCGTATTTGCTGATGTCTGCTCCAGAGTAAAAAGTTGGCTGGAGGTCTGTGCAGGTTGTAGATAAAAACCGGGCTAAAGAGTTCAGCTGCTTATCATCAATTCACCTGGATGCTGAATCCACCGAACCAAAGAAGGTGGAGAAAAGGAGAAAAAAGTTCAGGTGCAAATGGGAGCTTCAGAACTGCAAATCCATTTAACCGTTCTGTTGATTTTGGAGGTAAGAATTTTCAAACACAGAGGATCCACAAACTTTGAGGAGATACTTCCAACAGATTAAGTCATGCAGAAGGGTTAGACAGGTGGTCTGATGGAGCGGTGTTAACATGAACTTCCATACATTCAATACTAGAGCCCTGGCTGGTGTGGCTCAGTGGATGAGTGCCGGTCTGCAGACGGAAACTGAGCTAGGGAAGACTGAAGTCAATCTGTCCAAAGTTACACAGCTACAAGTGGAAGAGCTGATTTTCACATCTAGGTCTACCAACTCCAAAGCTCATGGTCTTATCCTGAGTTACAGCTGTACTCCTAAATAAAGAGCTGGTCTCACCAAGTGGGAAAATGTGGCCTGCCAATTCTCGGACAACTCTAGACTTAAGAGATTTCAGAAAAGATTCCTTTTCCTCAAAATCCTTACTCTGGACTATATCCTATAGTCAGGGTTGAAGAGTAAGTGGACCAAAGGGTTGGGAATGCAAAAGGAAGTAACAGTGACACTGGGGACACTTAATATTACCTCATGAGCTAAAGTTAGGTGCCGTATCCCTAAGGCCCTTTCAGAGGTCATTGTGGCACTCGTTTGAAAGACTGGTTTGCTATAAAACTAACTTATGTTTGGAGAGGTGTGTGTAGTGGGGTACTGGGCCTACATAAAACAGAAATTCCTAAGAACCTCATGAGATAAAGGAACATGTTGTAATGGTTCACTGCTTTCCATCAAATACCCTGCTCTTCCCCATTCTATGTTCTCTCTGACCCCTAGACAGCACAAGATTTATTCTGTTTGTGAGCCAAACTGTCATCATTGCCTGGAATTTCAAACCCTCTCCTCAACCCAATTATTATGGTAATTTTGCTATCCTAATTATACAGTTTTCCCTACTACCACTTCTATTGCAAACTTATTTTATGCGTAGTTGGCCTTTCGAGTGTTAACTGTTGGTGGTGAGGGGGTACCAGAACTCAGGGAGTTACTGAAGATGGGGAGGAAAAAAAAGCAGAAAATGCAAAACATAGGGAGCGTTGGCTTAGAGACAAGTAATTTGTAGAATCCCCTTGGAACCTTAGCTATTAAGGAATAGATACAGTGAACGTTTATCAAGTGTTTATCAGTCTCATACTCACCCAGTAATCATTTGTTCACTACTTAAATCCAGGCTGATTTCTTTTCCAAGGGATATAAAAATAAAAACCAAGCATGGGAAAGACAGACATGTATTTCCTTGGTTAAGTTTTTAAGGGATCTGAAAACAACTGTAACAAAAACCTTTGTATTTTCAAATCTTCAAAGTGCTCATCTGAGTTAGGGCAAATTTCAAACCATCTGAGAGAGACCCTCTTACCTTCGTCCACAATCTCAATCATTCCTTGGTACTCAGTCTGTGTTGGATCGACACTCCTCAAGGGGCGAATAACTTTACCCGAGTAGATGGTAGGATCAGCTTCTTCAGTAATGCCATTCACTGCAAAACACAAGTGTGCATACCTCACTCGACAATTTTATTTAAACTCTATCCCACAGGAAAGAAAGCAAAAATCATCAGAACAAATGCTAACAGATGGTTGCTATTTACTTCTAAACTACCCTTATAATAAATCTAATTTGTATAAGGAATTAAGAAGTACAGTGGAGCCTCAGCCCTCAAACTTAATTCATTCCAGAAAACTGTTCAAGAGGCATTTTGTTTAAAAACCAAATCTCCTTTGTTGACTCAGTGACATGTGACTGATCATACAGGCATCAGCTTGTGGGCTGTTGTGTGGAGAAGCAAGACCTGAAGTTTTTGTTCAGCAACTGAGGTCTGATGGCACTCAAACATAAAACATGTCTGGCCCTCTTGTCTTTTCCAGGTGACCAAATATCATCGTTTCAGTGAGGCCTTCCCTGGTCCCTAAAATGACAACCCCAATACTTTTATTCTTTCCTGATTTATTTTATCTTAATAATATGTATTGCTATCTTTCTAAACATACTACACACAATATTTTTATTCATCTCGTTTACTTGTATTCTCTACTTAAAACCTAACAAAAACAGGAAAAAAAAAAACCCCATCAAAGGCAGGGATTTGCTGCTTTCTTCACCACTCTGCCTCCAGTACCCAAAATATAGCATGCACTTAAGATATTTACTGAATTGAAATGAACACTCTTGGCTGTCATTTCTCTAAGTCTAAGAGAAAGTGTTATTTGGGGAATTTGGATAAAAGCCAAAAGTTAAGTTTGCAGGTTTTTTAAAAGTTGGAGATGCTAAGTATCAATGATTTACTTAAGTTCCCATTACTTTTCACATTTAGACTAAATCTTCTCCGAAATGGTTTTCTAGAGGAAAGGCCCTCTCCCCCAAACCATGGAGATTTATATCTTGGGGTTATTTTTTTTAAAAGGAGATAAATGAATTGAAAATAAAGCAAATAACCTAAGATACATAGAATAGTGGTTCTCAAACTTCAGCGTAGGAGAACATCAGAATCACCTGAAGGATTTCTTAGAACAGACTGTCCGTCCCCAGAGTTCCAGGAGGTCTGAGGTGGGCTCAGAGAACCTGTATTTCTAAAAAGTGGCCAGGTGATACCGCTGAATCTGAGGATCACACTCGGAGAACCATTGATCTGGAACAGCTGGATTTTTGCTCCCTCTCCCACCCAGGACATAGACTGAATAAATTACCCGAGTGTGTTTTGTTGACTTTTTCTGCACTGACTTTGTTGCCTTTGCCTTTGGACAAACTGTACTCCACCATGTCCCCCAGTTCCAGGCTATCGATATCACCAGAGAACTCACTGCAAGTGGGAAAGAAAGGGACATTTCAATAAGCAACCACCACAAAATAACAACAGTAACAAGCAGCCTTTCTTTCTCATACAAAAACATTCATGGTGTGCCTACCTATGATAGATACTGTTTTAAGCACATTATACATACTGACTTATTTAGTCCTCAGAAATACCCGATGAAAAGGTACCATTATCCCCGGCTTCAAGATAATAAAACTAAGATATCAGGAGGTTAATTTCACTTGATTAAAAATGTTACACAGGTAGCAAGTGGCAGAGCCTGGATTCAGACAGGAACTGTCTAGTTCTAGGAACCCAAAGAGGTAACTCTATGCTATCTCATCACACCAAATCATATGCACAGCTCTCTGGTAGCAACATGTGAAACAGTATCCTTTCATCGAAGCAGAAAGGCTCCCACCCAACGTTCAAAGCAGGTACAGGCCTTTCTACGTCTTTTGGCCACATGTTCTCTATATAAAGGTAGATGACTAACTTTTCATCAATCCGAAATTTAGAATTGAAACATAGGTAGCCACCCAATATTATATGTTTTTGACTCCAAAATCCAAATGAATAGTAAGCTCTAAGCTCCTAAAAAGGCATTCCTCACCTGTAATGGAAAAAGATTTCCTTATCATGATTGGCTGTTTCAATAAATCCAAAATTATCCTTCAGAGTTGCCACATAACCCAAGAGCCTCTTGGAGTTAGAATTACGACCTAAAAGTCGCACACAGGTTGCAATCTGCTGTCCAGGCCTCTGTTTGTCACTAATACTGAACTCAACCTGTGAGAAATAAGGGTGCTCATTATTAACACCATGTCATTTCCACACGAGCTCCTTAACTCAGCCCATGCTTTCCACTCTAATTATCCTTTGTAAATGCTCTGATGAAACAGATATTCACCAGAACTAACCCTGGTCTGTCCATCCCACTTTTCACAAAGGATCAAGTTTTGTTCTTCAGTATGTATTCCTTATAAATTCTTATTTCTCTATAGGAGGACATTCAGAAACCAGACACACTGAGTATGAGAAAAATGAACAGCAATGTAAAATCATTGGTGGGGTTTTACTTTAATGTTTTAGTGGTTGTTTTAACTTTCTTACCAATACTAAGTTTATCTAAGCTAATTGGTTTAGGCATATCTTAAATATTGGCTCCTCAAAAAGCTTAACAAAGAGCTTGCTAGACCCTGTTGTAATTGAATAAACTTTTAAATAGGAAGTTGTTCATATAGTAAACTTGTAAGCACACAAAATTTTGAGCAAAACTTGATGAAGTTTAAAGAAACCATTATGCAGGATTGATGATTAAGATTACAGCCTTCAACCCTCCCTCTCTCAAATAAGCAAAATTATCTTGCCTTATCCCCTATTTGAGGAGAAGTAGATCCATCCACATCCTTGGCTTGAAAAGCAATAGTCAATTTCACCCCACAATCATCGTAAGCAATAATACCATCCTCAGCCTCCTGAAAAATAAGAGAATATAATGGAAGGAGACAAGAACAGCAACAACAACAACAACAAAAGCAATATAATAGCAGCTATAGTTCTTACAGACCCTTGAGCCAAAGAAGTGGCACAGCGGTAGGAATCTCCTAATCTAGGATTGTCTGTAACAATAAATTTTTTCATATGAATAAAAGGTGGTCTTGCCTTAAGCCAGAACAGATTCAGTTTGCTGTAATTGGGTCCCTTAGTCTTAAGAACCTATTTTTTTTTGCTGTTAAGGAGGGACACCTTACTGAACATTTACATGCCCATTCAATACTTCTCATACCAATGAGAAATCAAACTGGGCGTGTATTTTCAAACAGGTGGACATTCTGTAGGGTAGGAAGTTTCTGTATCACTGACTTTGAATCTCCCATAGTACTCACAGTGTTTTGTACATAATGTTTCCATATATCTACCAATGCATGAGAATTTTATTTGGTACCCATCTAGCACCATTCAGAACACTTGATATTCAGGTCGCTAACACACCAATGTTTTCATCGTCACACTTAAGTCACTGTCAAATACCAGAAGTGAGGCCAGAAAGGATCTGACTTGGGTTAAGTGAAGTGATGGCAGTGAACTCAGGTCTGTCTCCAATGGCATCAGTTCTTTGACCAATTAACCGAAGCCACAATCTCAGCATTTATGTTTGCTCTGACTCTTTCTACCCATTAACCTCAATAGCCAATCAACGTCCGACAACACAGCAAACACCAAGTACATTAAATAGAGTAAGACAATCCCTGCTGGCAAAGAGCCCAGTCTAGTAGAACAGACAGATTGGTAAAATGGTTAAGTGTAAAACACTGTAATAAGTACAATGACAGAAAAGACTTGCTAGGACATAGTCCTGGCCTAACAAGAAAATAAAAAGCCAAGAAAAGCCTCACTCGAAGACGGTCTTGGTCAAGCCAGTGTTGCAAGAGACATTTGGGAAGCAGGGCATTCTGAAAGCTAACAGCTGTTAAAACTAAGGCCCATTGAACTTTATTTTTATTATTATTAATAGCACCATCTGCCACTTGTGAAATTCCTACCACGGACTAGGCACTGTGAGGGCTTTTAAAAACCAAACAGGACACAATCATATTTTTAAGTTTAAAAAATGAAGCAGGGGTAAAGGGACTTCCCAAGCTACAAAATAAGTGGTAATCAAGATGCTGCCCCTGCTCCTTCTGCTAAGTAGTTATTTCTAGAATCATGTTGCTTTCCAGTATCTTTCTAATGTACGTCTTCTTGTCTACATCCATGATCTCTGTCTACAGTTCAAGGACTAACTAAACTGTTAATTTCCTACCAAGCCTTTTCCATCCTTTGTCTTTCTCCACCTCATCTAGGGTTCGCACTATTCCCATGATCTCCCTGAACTGCACACCGGATGTCACTCTCCAGCAGAAATCTTTGAGTGCAGAACAAGGTCTAAACTCTTCAGAGTAGCAATTAACACCTCCTCATCTACCAGTCTCCTGATTTTTCATCCTAATTTCCCCTACCTATCCCCACACCAAAGAAAAAGTACCCTTTCTTGTCTAAGGAAACGCTGAATGTTTCCCTCTGTACCTCCGCTCTGTGAGGAATGTCAATGCTGTAGTGAAGCCACCACCGATTCTGCCAGTTTCGAATTTCCCAGAGTGAAATATTTTATATTCTGTATGAATTACTTATTTCTGTAAAAGTCTCAATGTGTTATTTACTTGATAGCAGAAGCCATTATTTTAGACTCTTTATACTTCCTGTTCAGTGGATTTTTTAAATAAATGAAGTTCAAATGTGTGAAGTAAATCCACCCAAATTTAGAAGTTTTAAACTGCTTGGAAGAAAGTTACCATTTTAGAAGAGCAGCTCCTAGCAGGGGGGTTACTTTAGGATGTCTGGCAGTATCTGGAGACCCTCTGGGCTGTCACACAGGGGGAGAAGAAAGATACTGGCTTCTAGTGGGTTAAGGACAGGGATGCAGCTAAACACCCCACAGTACACAGAATAGCCCCACCCCCACAAGAATTATCCAGTCCTAAATGTCCATAATGCTGAGATTAAAAAACCTTGCCTTCAATTAGTTCACTGTTAGTATTACTGGGAATTCCGAAAGAGAGAACACTCCATTATTGTGTATTATTGTGGACAGCGGCTGCCTTTAGGCAGAAAAGGAATAAAGAGCTACAGAAGTCATCTGGATCATGTAAAACTTACCTTTTCTTTGCCTTTATTTGGGCTAGTGGTTTTGGGATTGGGAAAAGTGGCTTCTTTTTCTACAGTGCCCAGAAAACGATGATCTGAATGGGAATGGAATGAAACCGTGCCCTTGGGAAGCTTTTTAATCCTAATAGCATGATTTCTTTGGGCAGAGAGCATATCCTACAAATGATAAACAAAAGTAACTTAAACTGAAAAAGGAAGCATCCAGAACCACCCCCCCTTTTCCCCACAAAACCTACTCACAGGAACCACAGTAAACTCTACTTCATCTGCAATATGGAGTTGGTTCCCATCCAGAATTTCACTATAGTGGAAGAACATTCGAGCATCACGATCCACACACTTGATGAAACCAAAACCATCTCTCATGGCAGCAATTACACCCTGAAACCCAAAAAATATTTTCACTGGCTGTGAAGCTTTTCAAAACAACATTCAAGCATCCAAACATGATCAAGTTAAATTCATTAGGAATTCTCTGTATTAATGACCCAAATTCTGTATCTACATTGTAATTTTTCCATTTAATTACAAATTCGTTGTAAATAAACTTCTAAGCAACTGAAACTCACCAGATGCTACTCTCCTCACCAATATGCACTAGAAAAAGTTGTATGTGAATGTAAACAACTGTATACAATGTACTCCATTTAATTCTCAATTCTGTTAGACTTACTATTATCACGTTTTTGCAAGGTGAGGAAAACAAGGCTGACAGAGGCTAAACAATTTGTTCAAAGCACACAGCTATAAACGGCAGAAAACAGGATTACAAACACAGTCCAAGCTCAATGACAACATTAACTTCCAGAAGTGTTAAAAATCCACAGGCCTGTACTTCAAGAGCTTCAAAAGTCAACTAAAGGCAACTCTCTGTTCTGTGTCTCAAATATTTTATGGGTTTAGGCACAGGAAGGATTTAGTTTAGGTCTGAAGACGAAAATAAAAGAAATCCTTTCCTTTTTCCTTTTCACTAAATTATCAGCTCTGTGAGGACATTACACCCAGAGGAAATGGTACTCAAATGTATACTGAAGCACAATTATTATGTACCTACCAATGATTTACACAATGCATACTTTTACAGATTATAGACATCATGCTATAACCAGCTTCGAAAATAGCCTAAATATTGACATTTAATGTTTGCTAAATCCTGATGTTAGCTAAACTACTCAATAATGTATTTCATGCTATAAAGTGAAACAAAATCTGCTTGAAAGTTTTTTTTTTTTAAACCCCCCACACATTTAGATCTCCAGATTTAGTTAAAAGCACACTGCAAGTGTCAAACAAGATCAGTTCTCTAAAGGTAAAGGTTAAACAAGTACCAAGAAACTTCAACTTTCATTGAATGTTTCCAATTCCACTGAAATATACTATAGATGTTATGAACCCAAATAGAACTAATGTAAATTACATTTGAAAAAGTTAATTCATGAAAACCGAGCTTGTACCAAACAATTCTGGTCTATGTCACTCTTCAACATTTACCCACTAAAAGAATTTCCAAAATCTCACTGTAAAAACAGAAAAAACAAACCTACTTGACTTTGTTTAATCTAGTGTTCACTGAATATCTTACAAAAACAGTTTGGGAAAATCTACTTTCTAATGACAGACTTGAATCTAAGCGCCAGATAATCAGACTCCCAAAAGACTTTAGAAATCATCCTGTCCCAACTTCCATTCTAGAACTTTTTCACATCTATGTCAAGTGACAGAGCCAGAGGCCACACCCAGACAGACGCACACTCCGTGTTAATTAACTCAACAAGGTAACTGCCCAATATCATTAACTTAAAAGAATTTTCAATACAGTATTTACAAATCTGAATGTAATACTCCTCCCCCCATTGGATACTTATCTAATAATAGCTAACACTTACCATTTCTCTGGCTTCATTAGTGAACTGAAATGTATTCGATAGAACTTCTATGTTGGTTGCTCGTTCTAATTTGTCACGTCGGTCTGTTGAAATATTAAACCTAACACGATCGCCTTCCAACAGGGTCACCTTGGATTTTGTATCTTTGTCTCCAAAGGGAAATTCTTTAGGAATCATAAAGTCAACTTTAATGCGTCCTGGCAACGGGTCATTCTGATGAGAAGGAAAAACTATTTTAGCTGGAGATTTCCCATCCTTCTAGCGCTAAGTCAAACAAGAACACACAGCAAACCCATGTTATTTTTAACAGACAGTTTCCTAAAGGGAAAAAAGGGGTTGACAACCTAAGTCCACTTTGAAAGCTTTGTGTTCTGTGGTCATGTGACACAGCCATAAAATCCCAACGGGGCAGTTAAGATCCTGCATTATGATACTGAGAGGTTTTATTTAAGGAAAGAATTTTAGTCTTTTATGTTTCGCATTTCCTTAGCCTTAATAGCCCCCAGTCTCATCACCTCATTTCCCCACAGAAGAAACAAACTAGCAGTGCGGTGGGTGGTGGTGGATCCCCAAACTGTATTTTTTTCCAATTTAGCAAGCATTTCTTTTGTCCCTTTCCCCTTATTGACCAGTAAAACAACAAAACAACAAACCACACTCACAGATAAGTCAATGGTTTCTTACTTAGTTTAGGTATACATATAAAGTATTTCATTGTTCCACTACCATATAATTACATTCATTGAATGGAGTAACATTTCTGTTACTGATGAGGCAAAGACGACTCTCTAGAAAAATAACATTTACCTGGTTTTTACTGGGTACTTTGGGGATAACTTTGGTTACAGTTCCTTCGAAATGTTCAATGCTGATATCTTCAAAAATGACTGTTCCTTGAGGCAGTAGTCTGACATCTGTTGCAACCTCTTTACCCTGAATCAAAAGGGAGTGAGGTGGGGATTGTAATTTTAAGTGTTTCCTAATTCACTGCTGATCTTAGAAGGTCAAGGATGAAATTAGTTAACTATCTTACATTTCTGTCCTTGATTGTGAATTCCACGTCATCTCCAGGCTGTAAGGTGTCTAAGTCACCTTTAAATTCACTATAGTGAAAGAATATCTCTTTTACAACATCACCTCTTTCAATAAAGCCAAATGCCTCCTGAAGCCAAACAAAAACCAAAAATTATGTACCATCAAGCATATGTGTATGATGACAATTTACAATCAATTAAGACTTTTCAAAACAATTATACTGCTCAAGAAATATAAGCTGATGACCAAAAAAAATTATACTGCCACGGAAACGATATATTTGATAAAGTCTAATATTCTCAATTAACCCTTTTAAAAAGAACATAATGAATTAGCCCTGGCTGGTGTGCTCAGTGGACTGTCACTGGTTCGATTCCCAGTCAGGGTACATGCCTGGGTTGCAGGCCAGGTCCCCAGTTGGAAGTGTGAGAGGCAACCGATGGGTATATCTCTTACACACTGATGTTTCCTTTTCTCCATCTCTTTCCCTCTCCTCCCCCTTTCTAAAAATAAATAAAATCTTAAAAAAAACCCCCACCAAACATAAAGTAACCAAAGAATCTTAAAGGGTAACTTTTAAGGTTAACAGTGAAACATTTGTAAAGGGAACATAAAGAAAAACAAAAGGCTTAGGTTTGAAGTATAAGACTTAAAAAAGTCAAAGAAAAAACTCAAGTTTCTTAAATTTGATGACACATACCTTCATGGCACAAACTACTCCCTGACAGCGGGCTTGCTTCTTTTTCACCAGCATAATGTTCCGAGCACTCACAGCACCAGTACTAGAAAGGAGCAGTTGGGGGGGTGGGGCAGGAGGGGAATCAAAGAGGGGTGACAAATGCATTGGTTAGATGAGTCTTGTGAAACAATAAACTAGTTTCCTGAGGCCTCAAGAATTCTATCACTGAAAGAAAACATAAGGTTTATGACACATGACCCTTTTTATATGGCTTCACATACAAAAAAGTTTTGCTCAAAATCCCTAGCTTTCTAAATGAAAAGTGCATATATAGATCATTTTTCTCTTGGCATGTTAAAATAACACCATGGGAACACGATCTTCTATTCTCCTTTTCCATTAAAACAAAAGAAAGGCACAAACTGCATGCAACCAAAGATAAGGAATGCTCGTTTTGGGAAGGTCATTCATTAAACGCACATTTGAGTAGGCTTCATGTGCTTCAAGCGAAGGTACTGGAAATAGATGAGTAAGAGACTGTCCCTGTTTGCAGTTACTGAATTACTGGTTGGCCAAGAAGTCTGTTTAATTTTTTTCATAAATTAAAAGACTCATTTTTCATTTTCACAAATAACTTAGTGATTTGGATATTTTGAGTATGTCAGCTATCTCCAATGCGATATAACGTTGATTGTTCTCAAATAATGTCTCTGTTTGATCCCTATCAACTTCAACTGGTCTACCCGACTGGGGAGCATCATTCAGCAAGAAATCTCTAGCATGAAACTTCACAAAGCACCTTGACACATGTGATCAGTCACGGAAACTTCTTACTGCACAAATCTTTCTTTGTGTTTCAGTTGCATTTTTACCTTTCTTGAAAAAATAAAGCATTACATACCGAAAATGTGTATTTCCTTCCATCTTCAATATTAAAATGGCTGCACAAAAACTCACCAATTTTGATGTTTTTTTAAAAATGCAGGTTGATGACAGCTGTCACAATACAATCTAACAAAACTGTTCTGAATGAAGTTAAAGACAACTAAGTGCTACTAGAGCCATCTTACAGAAAAAAACGAACGAACTTTTTGACCAACCCAATAGCAACTACCCTATTAATTTTTTTCTGATTAAGCAGCCATAATAGAAATATGAGTAAATGCAATAACTACAGGAAAAATTTGCTATCCTTTAAAAAATGATTCACCTTCACTGAAACCAGTTAGATACACCATTATGTTGCTATACTGTCCCCATCTTTGAGCAGCAATGTAAATATGATTTTGTTTTAAAGTTGGCAGACTGTATTTAAGATGCAATGTATTTATTGATGTAGTTGTCTTAAGAGCTGCAGACCAAGCAATTACTTCCTTAATTCTTCACGAACAAATTTTAACACAATTGTACTTATTTCAAAAATTGAGCAGACTAACAAAGACACTGAAAAAAATCTCACCCGCCTTTGCAACTTACCCCAGGCTTTAGAGTCAGATTGGGATTTAAATAAATGCTATTTAAAATTTTAGGCAAGTTGCCCTGACTGGTGTGGCTCAGTAGATTGAGTGTCTCCCTGTGAACCAAAAGGTCATTGGTTCGATTCCTGGTCAGGGCACATGCCTAGGATGTGGGCCAGGTCCCCAGTTGGGGGTGTATATGAGGCAACCAATGGATGTCTCTCTCCCTCTCTTCCCCCCCAGTCCCAAAGATCTTAAAAAAAAAATTGTAGGCAAGTTACTTCATGAGAACATACTTCATTTTACAAATGAAGAAATTTACTTACTGGGTGAGGCTGTTCTGAGGATTAACAGCTATTTAATACAATGCTTGGCACATGTAAGAACTTAAAAAAAAAAGGTTAAGCAAAGCCCTTTCACTGGCTCCCTCCTCAAACTCAATCCCTATCCCCTAGATTCCTACTTGAGATTAAACTGAGATATTCAGATGAAAATTTGTAAATATCCATCCCTTCACCTCGATCTAATTCATTCTAGTCTTACAAGAGGCAATGTTCAAGGCTAACAATTCTACACATGCACTTGGGGCTTTTGCCATTATAAAGTGCCTTTCTTAGCACTTTCTCAACTTCCTATTTTTAACTTCCTTCTGTACTTGTATCTCCCATCTTACCCATTCCAAAATAAAAATAAACAAACATCCTAGGCTTTCCTAACTACACTTTCCTTAACTGCTTATGCTGTGGAAATTGATGGCTCTATTTCCTGCCCATTACTAGCTTGTCTTAGACCTATACATGTAACCGCATATTCAGTATCCTCATCCAGAAATACTGACAAACACCTCAAATTCTAAATGTCAAAATAAGTAGAATTCTTCTCCCACCCTTACCTTAATACTCCCTCTGCTATATCTCCTTAGTTCAGTCAATGCTATCATCATCCAGTACCCCAAGCAAGAAAAATGGCACTTGGGACATCTCTTAATTCCAATACACACTTCTGTTGAATCAATTACAATGCTTGATGACTTTATCTTCTCAATGTGACCTGACTTCTCCATTGGACCACCCCTGGCCTGCCTGTATTGGCCCCTCATCTTTCATATTAACTCTCATATAACTGCCTTGAGTCAGGATATTCCTACTCTCCAAAAGTTTACCATCTCCACCACTTCCTACAATCTAAAATTAACATACTTAAAATCATTCAAAGACTTCTCTGATTATGGGATAGTGCTTAGGCTTTATCTTCCCATGATCCAGTCAATTCAATCAACTCAAATTATTTTCTCTATCCAGAATGCTCCCCCCACCTGACCTTCCCTCAAAACTTACAACAGTGTTGCTTTTGCAAAACCTTCACTGACCTCTGGAACAGCTAGCTCCTTGAAAGCTGTTTTAATTATCTTCCTATTTCTGACACCCTGTACAATGCCCATCATGGAATAGGCCCTCAAAATGATTAGCTGATTAATGAAAAGTTTAAAAGGTCATAAAAATTATCCAGACTTACAAGCTAGGTTTTTAACTCCCTTCAAATTTCATACTGTAAAAAAAAAAAATCACCTACGTAGAAAAACTTACTGTTTATTGTTATCAATTACAAAGTTTATTTTATCTCCAGTTTCCAGCTGAACATTCCCTTCCACATCTTCAGGGGTGTAGGTCAGATAAAACACTTCCTGTAAATTAATGAGTTATTGTTACTATATGGGCAGGATGCACGTTTACTGTATACTGTGACTTACTTTGTTAAATACCTCTTAAACTGGCATTTTAAGCCAAATTTCTTAAAATTAAATGCTTTGTAAGAAGCACACTGTTTTATTACGTAAACACACACTTCCCCTCCATGATGCTGATGACTTCTGCGAGTCCACAGCTGAGCAGCAATCCAACTTCAAAAAGCTTACACACGTGGAAGCATTTGCCCAAAGACTGTAGTTACATTTCAAAAACCAATTTTTATATACGGCATTCCAAACAAAAAAGCCGGAGTTAGTGCTTAAAAGGAACCAGAAAAAAAGATCTCCCACAACCCCCCAAAAAGTGAGTTAAAAAAGGAGCATTTTACCTTAATGTTCTAACTAAGGTCACACTTGGGCAAGCTAAGACACTTGGAAGTCCTATAAATTTTGGTTTTAATTTTTTGATTATGCTGCACTCGAAGCCTTAGAAACCAAATTTAAAATTGATTTTTATCAACTGCAGCTTACGTTTTCTATTTTGAATTTTAAAGTACGCTTATAGATCACATGGTGGATCAGGCAAAGGTTTAAGAAAAATACACAAGTTTACCCCATTACGTTCGTAGCATACACTCCCTGTTGGACTCTGACCCGGGGCAGCTGGAGATTTACTCTCTAAGGTGTGAGGAACAGCGCACACAACCTACCAGTCAAAAAAAAAAAAATTTCCATTGCTAATCATTTCAGGAGCGGCACTGTGCAATATAAAATGAATTTTAATATCCTCTATACTATAAACAGAGATGCATTTTAGTATGATCCACAAGAGGATGTCATGCTGCCAAGTTTCAAACTTACAGTACACAGGTTGACTGTAAGTGTAAATTTTGGGTTATTTATAAAAACCCAAATTGAGTCTTGACCATATTTGTATTTCAGGTCAAGAAATGCCAGTGCTTCTGATATAATTTTAAAATAGTAATCTTTATATACTGTAGCTCTCTTGCGTGCAAGCTGAGGAGATGGGGGATATCTTCCTTTTCTAATGTGAAAGGTATGCAAATGCAGGGCCCGAAGAAAACATAAAACATCAAAGTCACTAACTTGTCCATTCATTCGTTCTTCAGGGACGATTTCTTGTTTTATCTTCACCAGCTTAATAGCAATGGGCTTCCCCGTCCGCCGGTCAGATGATACTTCGAATTCAACATCATCTAAAATAAAGAAAGTGCTGTGTTTGTTGTACTAATTTTGGTAAAATGGTTTCTGACTTTCAAGCTAAACTTCACGTAGCATTTGAGCTGCCTTACACCAGTGACTCCCCAAAGTGTGGCTCCTGGACCAGCAGCAGCGTCACCTGGAAGCTCAGCAGAAAGACAAATTCCTGGGCCCCACTCCAGACCCACTCAAAGACAAACTCTGGGCACGAAGTACAGCAATCTATGTTTTAACAAACCTTCCAGATATACACTCATGTTTCAAAACCATTGCTTTAGACCAAGCCATGTCTTAGTTTTCATGGCATAAACACGTACTACAAATAAGGCATTATAACAATCATGACCTTTGGCAAGTTTTTTAAACCCTTCTGTACCTCATGGTAAAATGAGAATTCACCAAAATAAGTCTCATTGGGCTTAGAGTATGTAGTACACCAAATACTCATGCTGACCACTGTTCTGACTTTTTTCCCCTCAAAGATGTTTACAAGAAACACACACTGATACCTGGTAACTTCGGTGCTTTAATAAGCCATACATTTTCACATGTAAAAGTGGCTTCTATGGTGCTAGCCAAGGTGAATTTTCATACCTGTGCAAGTGGCGACACTGCAAGAGTTATTTTTTCAGGTACTACCAACATCATATCTAGTAAAATCAAAACTAACATTATAAAATTTAGTATTTTCATGGGCCCAAAATGGAATACAGTATAGTGAGTCATTATTGGGGGGGATAATAGTCAAATCTTCCAAGTATTTATTTAAAAAATATTCAAGTTATTTTAATCAGTTAATCTTTTATCCCTCAAAAAGTCAATATTACAAAGAAATCAAAATTCTGCTAGTCCACTAAGTTTTTTATAGACATACTGTAGTAATTGGTAGAATTAAAAGACCAAGACTAATACTCTCAGGAGCAAGTTGATATGGAAGAGAAATTTGTGATTAATTTTATAAAGGAGAATCAGCAGATTACCTCCTACTTTTAAGTCCTGCAGGTTGCCATTATACTGTGAACAGTGGAAGAAAAGTCTAGCTTGACGTTCTGAACACTGAATAAATCCGTAAGAGGTTAGCAGTTTTTCGATAACCCCCGTTTCACGCAGTGCTGCTGAAGTACCATTGGGGTACCCATTGTGTCCATTGTTGTGGAGAAGGTTTGGATCAAAGCTCATCTGTTTTAAAAAGAAAAAGAATGCAATATATACAGATCTGTACATTATCTCCACAGCATAGGTCTGATGAACAAATCACTACGATTTTAATATATTATAAAAAGGCAAAGAAAATAAAGGTAAAATAGGTAAAGGGAAGATTATGGGCTTTTATTTTTGAAATGTTAATTTAGGTAATAAAACATTTCAGAGCAAATAATTGAGTTACTTTGGGAAATTGCCCCAATTTATGGTAGAATTTTTGCTTACAAGACAAACAGAATTTCCAGAGGCTAGTAGTAAGGTAAACCAACTACATAAGTAAAAGCTAACTTTAACTTTAAATTACTTAAAACAATAATTTCAAAACAACGGTAACTAATATTCGAGAGATGGCAACCCGAACTACGAGCACAATTCCTTAAGAAATTTATTAACACCTATTTTGAAATTTAAATAGAAACTTTAATACTATTTGGTAAGCCATGCATCTTAAAGACAATAAGTTAGTAGTGATTAAACAACAAACTTTATATGCAATACTTATTTCAAACTAAAAACTATCAGAATAATGCATGCTTAAATCCTTTAAAGGAAAGCAACCCAAAATAGTGAGTTAGAAAACAAGAGTTTTCTAACATAAAATTCCAAGAAAATTAATAACTCTTCAATTCTAAAATTGTTCAATGCCTTCACAGGGACTTTTAAGAAGTCTTCACCTGTTTCTGACACTGATAAAATCTCTAAATTTTTTGTTTTTATGATCAGATAAAGCAAAGGAAACGTTCCTTAGTGAAAAGAGGAACTATTTAGATGCAGCAAAACCTGCTTAGATCATCAAATACTGTCCTCACATTGGATATTTCATTTAGCCATAAAAATAAATTATTTTACTAAGTGAATCTTAAAATTGGGCAAAATCCATAGCAAAGCTTAGGTCTCTATTTCACTTACTATGGCTGCAAGATATCCAAAGCTTTACAACTAGTTTTAAGCCCTTTCATTAAAATTTAGTTTGTAAGCATTTTTGTTTAAGTCCGAAGTTGAACACCACTAATAAAAATATTTTTCATTAGGAAAAAAATCACCAAATTTCTAGAAAGATAAAGCCAAGTATAAATACTTCAGTGTGTGGGATGGCCAGATCATGCAAACCAAAGTTCACATCTGTAGGTGGTTAAGTTCTCGTTATTTCACGCTAAATATTGTTCTATTTGACATGCATTAACTCATTCAATTTTTACAAAAGCCCACGAGAAATATTACCCCCATTTTAACAATGAGGAAACAGACACAGATAGGCTAAATGACTTGCCAAAGTCAAATGATAAGAGTAGTCAAACCAAGAAGGCCTATGTCTACAATCTGGACACTCACCTACAGGTTCTCAAACTTAAATTACCTGGAGATCTAGCTATTTGGTTAAAATACAAAATCTGATTCAGTGGGGATTTTGAGATTCTCCACTTCTAACAAGCTCCAAAAGTGATACCAATGCTTCTGATTCTTGAATACACTTTGGGGAACAAGGCCCTACACTACTAAACTTATTTTTCAAGATTTAAGGTGAAGGAAATGCTTAGGAAAGTTAGAAAGTGAGTCTGCAGGGTATTTCAACCAAACTGGCCCTCCTAAGCCATGCTCTTAACACAAAGCAAAAACAAGCTGGGACAACTGCTTCCCTGACTTACAGATCTCTGATACATGGGGGTCCTCTTTTGTTTTTTTGTCCCAGATGAGGTAGAAGATGAAGATGAAGGTACAGAAAGTGAAGGAGGGGCTGTAGGAGGGGGAGGAGGATCTGATGGCACAGTGAAAACATTCTCCATCTCAAACAGCTGTGATAACATAGCACAATGTTTATAACTGCGATAACAAATTAATCCATTATCAACAGTCAACCTGTGTATCTTTACAGATTTACCATAAAGTTACTTTAGCAATATATAATTTATCAGATTTCTGTTGACTAAAGAAATAAGTTACAGCATCAAACTGGAATGTATTTTTTAAAGCTCTTTCACATTCCCTAATCTGTAAGTTTTACAATTTTTAAAATTCCCAAAGGATTCTCTAGTGGTTGCTACACTGAAACAATTCAGTCCAATTTCTTCTCAATGGACCACAACTTTACACAGAATCCAATATTCTCAATCATTTGTCTCCTTAAAGCCGGGTACACACAGGATAGGCCAAAGGGGGAAGAGGGATATGGATGCGCGCGCGCGCGCGCACACACACACACACACACACACACACACACACACACACACAGGGTCCGGCACAAATAATGCCCCTCTTCATTACAAAATCATAAGCATGTAATTCTGTAACCTAATGATATCACACTCAAGCACACCACATGACATTTTAGGTGAAATGTTCAAATGACAACTATAAATCATTACACCCATATTATTACCTTACCCACCACACTCACTCAGGCAGGCCTCACTTCTGCCAGACCCTGTATTTTTTTGCCCAGAGATAAAAATTAACTTTTATAAATATTTATTATGTATTTACAGGAGAGGCCTTGCTGATTGCTAAGTCAGACCACACATCACATTTATTACCTAGGTTTTGAGAGAAGAGTGGAAAACTCAGAAAAGAGGTTGACAATGAAGCCCTGCCCCCTCACTTCCTTTTAGCCTCTCAGTTTATAATTGCCCAATTAAGTGGACATGCAAATATAGCTATCTAGTTTAACCTAACTGCCCTCACAAACAGATTTCCCCAAAAGATTCCAGACAGAAGGGAATGCTAATAGGGCAAGCACAGGCAAAGAGTATGGAAGCTGACACTCTGAATCCTTGTACTAGTTCTTTAACTTCTACGTTGTGAAATTAATGACCATCTAATGAGATCTGACTAGTGTGCCAAGACCAAGACTATGATACAGACTTACATTAGCAGCAATAAAACAATACTACATGTATTTCATCCCTCAGATATTAATTCATGATAGTATGAAGTATCCAAATCGATTTCTGGTGAGGGTGGAAAGTTTCTGCATTGTTAAGAGGTAAACTTACACAGTAAATTAATATTCAGAATACAAAGATTAGGCTAAACAAAAAGCACTTCCACTTTAAATCCATTTCTACAATTTATATCAATGAAATGAAGTGGAAACCTTGTAATCTTATCTTTTACCCTATTGAATAAAGACAAAATGCTAGTCAATTTGCATTATCTTATCTAATCAGTCAAAATTGATTTTTAGAAAACCAGATGAGGAGGTAAATACAAGTAAAAGCAAATGGTACAATACATTCTCTTCTTTGGCACTTCATCATCTATTACTATAAACTGATTAACTCCTTTCTGAATTCCAAACCTTTATTTCTATCCACTTTAGAAAACTGAGAAACTAAAGATTAAAAAGGAAAATTGCCCTTTATAGTTCTACATTCTGAAAATTTCCATTGTTTAACATTGCATACTATCACATTTTCTCAATTTAGGATTATTAGCTAATGAACACAATAAATTTCCACAACCTATTTTAATTCCAGGAAACCCCCAGCTAAACTTCACCATTTTTACAAACAAGTTTCTAGCTTGGACAACTGGATAGACTGTAAGTCAATTCCCTTCAGGCTCATCTTCACATTCAACTGGGCACCAAGTCCTATCACTTCTACCATTAGAACACCTTGTGTCTACCTCCCTGACTATACCCTAGCGTTTACCTTTCTTAGTAAACTCTAGCCATTGCTCTTAACATGTCTTTCTACCCTCAGCCCAACTCTTGAAAGTGCACCATTTCTTTTTAAAGATATACTTCTGAATGTGTTACTTTAAAATCTTAAGCTATGTCAATTTTGAAATGCATAATCCATTAAATCCTTGCTTAAAAACACCCGGCAATGTTGCTACAGAATAAAGTCAAATATAGTGAGCCCTTTCAGAACATGCACCCACCCCACAAACTGTGTTCTCCACTCTGGTCGCATGTGTTTTCACTTCTCTGACTCTACTGCTACCTTCCCAACTCTACCTCTTAATGACGTCCCTTCTCTGCAGGCTTTCTTTATCCTCGGCTACAACACTCCCCCACCCCCGGCCCCAATCAAAGACTACAGTGGGCATTCCAATCTGAAATCCTAACTTCTAAATAGTACAGATGGAGTTTTTCTAAGAGACCAATAAATCAATGCTAATAAATACAATCTTATGTGAACAATTTTAGTTTAGGCCATAAATACTGCCCCCATCTAACAAGAGACAACAAATTAAATAAAATAATCTAGGGTCGATATTTTCAGACAAAACAGTTGAGAATATAGTTTTCATAATACTTTCAGAAAAGAACCAATTAAAAATATTCTGTATCTGGCCAAATAATTAGGAAATCCAGAATTATAAACTGATCGTTGCCAACAGGAAACTACAGACCTACCTCGCAGTGATAATCAAATATTGCACTTTCAGTAGTATTTGCTGAGTATTCTTTTTCAGCACACGTTTCAAAGGATGAAAGTTGCTAGTATTTAAAAAAAAAAAAAAAGAAAGAAAGAAAGAGCAAGAGAAAATGATCTATCAAGCTACTGAAGAATACAACTGCTGCTGCACCGGGCAATCTCACAGTGCAGCACTGAAGAAAGCAAAGACTACTAGCAGCGTTGGGAAGTGCTCTTTCGAAGCTGTTGAGTAGGCACAAACTTCTTGTTTCAGATCAAGTGTTGTGTCTTCAACTTAAGTGTACTCTTCTTTGGTCTTGTTGGTTGTTTCAAGGCTTGTTCTTTGCCTGATCTGAACTTGAAGCAGCAGTTTCAGGTGGTAAAGTCTGTTCTGTTACACTTCATACTAGAGATAAAAAATGAAGACATTAAGTTTAACTTCCATAAAAGAATCTGGGACAGAGCGTGCACAGAGAGACAAACTCATTTCATTAACTTAGAATCATCGGTCAAGCAAGTAACACAGGGAACTTGGAAGCATATTCATTTGCTGTTATGTGAACCATCTCTCACATGTTAGTACATGCCTCCTTTAGCATCACGCACTCAAAACAAGAAATTTTAGTCATTGTTGACACCCCCTTCAAGCTCTAAGTTACACAGTATAATACTGATATTTAGTACAAGGTTTTTATAAACAGCTAGCACTGTGTTAAGTATTGTGGAAAATATAAAAGAAATTCACACCACTAGGGGAGGTTACATGCTTGCTGAGAAAAAGCAGAATATAGGACAAAATGTCAAAAAATAATTTGCTCAACTAATAACTGGGTACCTATTATGTCACATAGTAGAGATACTGTGTGTATTGTTTAATCACCACTGTATGGGCATCGAAGCAACATGGTGAGAAAAGTCAAAGAAGCTTTTTAATAAAAAGTAGAATTTGAGGTTAATTTGGAGAAACAGACATATTTTTAAGAGAAAGAAAACAGCTGAGTATTTTAGGCATTAAATACCACATAAGCCAAGGCCTAATACGCCACTAAATTCTAAGTTCCCTGAGAGCAGGGACCATTCACAAGATTTTCTATGCCCAGCCTTCAGGGCAGTCGATTGCATGAATGACTGTGTAACAAGTGTGGCTTGTTGCTGCAGAGGAATCAATAGGCCAGTCTGGCTAGAACAGAGGGCTGGGTTCAGGTGAAACGGGATATGGGCTGTGACAGGTGTAGTGCAGCCAGATTATTAAGCTTTTCACCTCGATGTAACAGGAAATACAGTATTAGTTCTTGATATAAGAGTATTAAGTCTTGAATCCTTTGGGAGATGACTTTGTGAAGGAAACATAAATGTTATTGAGCTGTTGCCACAAACAGATGAAAAATGTCTATAGAATAGAAACAATTAAGATGAGATAAAACAGAAAGAGAAATGAAATAGATGTCTAAATAAAACTATGGAATTGTGTCTTGTATTAGCTATAAAAATTATTTTACATAGACTTGAGTGTTAACTAAAATGATTTATCTGGGGAGAAGAAAAAGAAAGATTTGGTTTGAGATACAGAGAAAGATGAATAGAATACTTGGAAAACATCACAAATAAAAACTATAAGGAGAGAGGTCCGAGGTGGTGAGATAGCTTAAACTAGCAGAGCTCAATTCTAATCACTGCTACTAGCAAAATTCCAGGAACAAGTGAAATTATTTAATCTAAATTTCAGTTTTTCATGTGCAAAATGAAAACTGGGTAGCAATTGATTTGTGGCCTTTCCCTCTTATCTGTATCGTTCAGATTTTAGTGTATGTGCTGCCAAGGGATCACTGTGGCCATTTTTTTTGGGTGACTGTATCTAACATTCCATGATGTTACATTGTTACTTCAAATATTACATTTGTTCTGGCCACAATTTTATTTAAATCTTTCTCCTATTACCCAGACTAGCTACTTCTTATTCTTCCATGTAGGGTTCTCAAGTCACTTGGGAAGTTTTAAAGTATACCTATGCCCACTTTCCACAGAGTAATTGAACTGGCCTGAAGTAAGGTTACTTCCACACCCAATGTTGTGGATCTTAACAATAGTCTTTAAAGATCTTTTATATTCATCTTTTGTCCTAAATGAAATCATGTTAGTCCAGGTATCTAACGCATCTGTTAACTTCCAGTGTCAATCCCTTCCATTTGCTACGAAATAACAGTGCCAGACTGATCTAAAACTCCAATTTCATCTCATCTCCTTGTCCAAAATCCTCAGTGCCTTTTCCAGCACCCTAGATAGGGAGTTTTTTTTTTTTTTTAATTTTTATTATTATGCCTTCATTGGTTGATTCTTATGTGCCTTGACTAAGGAATCAAACCCACAACATTGGCATATCTGGATGATGCTCTAACAGACTGAGCTACTCGGCCAGGGCTAGATGGAAAATTCTTAATTCTGGCTGCATATCCAACCCAGCCATCATCTGGGTAACTTTAAAAAAATTCAAAGCCTGAACCCCACTCTGACATTGTAATTTAACTTCACTAAGGTTAGGTCCCAGGAATTGGTATATGTTCTTTATTCCCCTTCCCCAAGCTGTCTCTGAATTGCAACCAGGGTTTAAGAACCACCACTCAAGGTGTCTCTATCCTACTGGGTTGGTCAGAAAGTTCGTATGGTTTTCCCCCATAAAATAAAAGGTACATTTTTCATTTTTACCAATAACTTTATTTATGTGGATATTTTGAGTATGTCAGTTATCTCCTGCTATTGGCTCCTAGTGGGTAGAGGCCAGGGGAGTTAAACCCCTTCCAATGCATAAGGCAGCCCCACAGCAAGGAATTATTTGGCCAGGGTCATAGTACCAAGAAATTTCACAAACCACTTTTGACACATTCGATCAGTCACAGCACCTTCTCCATACACTGCACAAATCTTTTTCTGCTTTTCAGTTGCATTTTTACTTTATTGAAATAAAAAATATGCAGAAAATATTGCAAATTTTCTTGCATCTTCAATATTAAAATGGCTGCACAAAAAAATCACCAATTTTGGTGTTTTTTTTAAAGGCACGCTGATATGACAGCTGTCACAATACAATCTTAACCGAACTGTTTTGAATGAAGTTAAAGACAACTAAGCATTACTAGAGCCATCTTACGGCAAAAATAAATGAACTTTCTGGCCAACCCAATCAAGAAATAACCTTTTCTTTTTAAAAATATGGATTTGGAACACTGGTTTAACCTCAAAAGCTTAGGTCTATTTATGAACCCAAAGACCTCAGAACTGCTATCTGATGACACTGATGAGAATTTCAAACTACTAACAAGGTTGTATGTATTGACACAAAGAATCAAGAAAAACAACTTATCTTGAAAAACCTGAACTGAGTTAACCCAGTCTAGGGTGTTGTACAATATTATGTTAAGAACGGCCAGGTTTGTCACTTAGTAACACAGAAACAAGACACTTCCAGAATCTAAAACCCCAAGTACTGCAGGGCCAGTCTTGGGCATTAATAAAGCCTATTAGGATATATCAAAGTTCAAACAAACCCACTAACTCATGAATAATTGAGAGTGGCTAAATTTCATTTCATTAGTATCTTCCCAGCTGAGACTTCCATCGTTAACTAAATGCTTTTCAATCAAATTAACACTTATTCAAACACTATAAAGGTATTTGTCGGGCATTTTCATAAAATTGGCTATCCACGCATGCCAAGATCACTAACGCTCATGGATGGTACGAACGACAACTTTTGCCTTAGCCCTCTGAACCTCAGTGCATCAGTTCTACCTCTCCAAAACCTAGGCACCTAAGTCACGTGATTCACAGAGCACCAATAAAAAAACTAAGGAACAATTTAAATGTGGATCCCTCTCCCTGACTGCTAAGAAATCAACTCCTTTCTCCTTTGCTCCATAAGTAAACAGTATCACCATTAGTTAATTGTCAACTATTATGTCATGTTGTTTCAGGAGTTAAAGCTAATCCCTTTTCTTGAACTGAAAAGACAAACAGTTAATCCCTATTTCACCTGTCTTAAATTTATCATCACCTGTTTTGTTTTTTACTAGCTCTTTCAATTTGCCAATTTACATGAAAAGTCTAGCAGAAGCCAAGCACAGTGGGCACCAAATTAATAAATGTTGAACTAAAACAATTTATGTGATCTCAGTAATCAATCGAAAATGTATCACATAACCCAGTTTACCATTTTCGTAAGTTATCCTCAAAGTTTGTACAAGCACACACTTGGGGAGAATGTTAATGAAAGTCTACAAAATTGTCCCACCAACTAACCCACTTTTTTCAGAGTACCTTTTTCCTGTGAGAAGGGCAAAGACCCAAACAGGCAGCACAGGAATGAAAAGATTCTCTCTATTGCTGATTTTTTATGAATAATATTCTTGATTTTAACTTTATAGTTCCCATATCTTTGTGCATTAACTCAAGTTAAAGTATATCACATGTTGCTATAATCTGTGTAACTGAAGTGCTTAACAGGTTTTAATTTACTGTGGCGTCTAAGGAAAGTAATTACCCAGCTTCAAACGACTTTTGTCATCACCACGTTGGATGGGAAATTAGGAAATCTAATTGCTCCAACTACCTTTTTGTGCATGCTTAATAATAATGATGCTGGTATGTTAGGTACCTTACCAGCTACTAAATTATTAGGGATTATATATCCATCTATCACTTAACTGCTTCCACATACACGAATACTTTGAAACAGGACAAATGCCAGTGTGGGAAAAGCTGAAGAAATGCTTCAGACACAAAATTAGGTAATTGTGTAAACCAGCACTGTCCAAAAGAAATATAGGGCAAGTCATATATGTAATTTGAAGATTTTTAGCAATCCTATTGAAGTGGAAACAGGTAAAACTATTCAGGTGGAATTAATTATGTATCTTATTTAAGTAAATATATCCAAAATGTTACCATTTTCCACATGTAATCAATCTAAAAAAATGAGTTTTACATTCCTTGAAATCTGACATTTATTTTACAATTACAGCACATTCCAATTCAAAATTGTGCACAGTTCAAGTGCATAAATAGCCAGACAAGGCTAGTAGCCACCACACTGGTCAGAGCAAGCACAGACTCGTAAGAGGAAAAGGCACTGGCATGCACAATAAAACAATACCAAGTATAAGGCCCGTAGGCAAAGACCTCCACTGAAAAAAAGGAGGCGGACAAGACCTAACAAACTTGGCCATGGCCAAGAGTTTGTACTTACATCTGAGAAGCAGAAGTACGTTAACTAGCTGACTGTGTATTGGCTGTAGCTGCAAACCCGTGGATAGCCCGCATGTTCAATGTGAAAACTGCTGATCAGTTTACGTTCAACTACACACTCATGTTTTACCTCAGAATAATAAAAGGACACACTCTATATAAAAATGCTCCCAAACCAAAATTACCATTCAATACTTCTGAACAGAATACTGCCTAGAGAATACCATATTCAGTTTAGTATCCACAATGAAAAATGTAGTATAATAGAATTCCTCAGGCTTGGCAGTACAAACTTAAAAGAAAAAAGTTTTGTATTGATTTGTTTAACTAGTTATCACACATTCAAGTGGAAAACATTCTAATCTCAAGATAAAGAAATTTTTAAAACTCCTGATTTGGCAGAAAGGATTTAAAAACAAGAGATGATCGGATTCAAGAAAACAGGTCATTCGTAGCACAGCAGTTTCACCACTGCAGACATTCCAGCGATTAAGTCTTTAAAAATACAGTTATAATTCTAGCTGTAATTATTATGAAAAAAGTCCTACAAGTTTTAGTTATCTGTAAGATAATTTGGGTCAAAGGTCTCCAAGTAATTTCCTTGCTTTTTGAAAAGAGAGCTAAAAAGACAAATCAATTCTTTGTATTTCTTTAACAAGATCACAATATTAAAAAAAAAATTTTAATATAGCTCCAAAATTCAACTCCTTAAAAATCTATCCAAACGCATTTGTATGTTTCAACTGCCTCATCAAAAGCATGCCTCTCGCAATGTGAATAAATGCCATAGAACTGTACATCTGTTAAAAGGTTAAAATGGTTATTGCATGTAAATATTTTATTTTATTAAAATCTTTTATTTTAATAAAGTAAAATATTTTTAAAAAATGTTGGATAGGCCCACACAGTGTGTCTTTAGGTAGAATGAGAGGAAAACAGGAGTAGGATAAAACATGACTGCATGTCAGTTTTCATACTCATTTTTGATTTGCTAGGATTTACTAGAATTTTCAAGCACATTCTAAAGGTCATTCTTGTTAAGTCAGAAACTTATTTACAAAAAAAGAAAACCTATCTTCCAGTCTCAAATACTTTACTTTTCAACTCAGCTGCTATAAATACTCATCTCCATGGTAAACATCCAGAGCAGCTGCAAATCACTACCATCTCTTTTATTTCCACTCAAACCACTATCATCTTTTATTTCGGGCCCAGAGCTAAAAAGAAACAAGGCTGAATATTTATCTGGATTTTATGACTCAGGCATATGCTTGTTCAAGTGTGTAAGCCCCCCGCTTACCCACACCAAGAATACCCTTTACTTTACTGGTTAGTATCTGAAGAACACGAAGGTATATTGCCCCTCAATGTAGCACTGAGAATGCGTGCCTTCTAGAAACCCAAAATGAAAATTACTCAGTTTGATCTAGAATAACTAATATTAAGTGAGCTGTAATTTAGTACCTACATCTTACAGACCGGTAGCTCTGGAAGAGAGTTGCCAGTTCATAGCGTCTTGATAAAAAGCTAAGTCTCTCAAAGGAAAGAGATTTAACTACCCTTGTTCTCCCTTCCCCTCCACCCTGTTTCCCAACTGTTTAAAGAGGACTACATGCTTTCACTCACTTTAGGTGCAAAACAAGGAAATTGCCTAGCACAACAATGTTCCGATTTTTGTGTCTGCAGATTGGGATGCTGTTTTAGGTGGCGTTCCCTGCCTCACTTCTGAGCCAAACGAGAGGAACCATCTGGATGTTTCTAAAAACCTTGAAGCAAAAGAACCGTGTCTCTAAGACTTCGTACTGGTAAGACACCGGATGGTAAACGCCTAGAAAGTGTCTCCGATCACAGCTCTAAAAAAATCAACTCTACAACGACGAAGCCAAGCCGTCCATTGCACAATGTGGGGCTGGCTCTTGCAACATACCAGCTAGAGTGGATGGTGAGGAGGACGGATTCCACTAAGCTCTCACAGAGCACGCCCTAACCTCAGAATAGAAGGGTGAGTGCCATGTGCCTACGATTAGGGGCTGGTTCCCTTTCTCGATCAGCCGAAGAGAGGAAGGCAGGGTGCAGTGGAAATAAGGATGACAACTCGGCCGCGCTACTGTGCTAAACGTGGCTGGGGAAAAGAGGTGTCTTTAGGCACTGGGATGAAGCGGGGCCTTAGCCCATACACAAAGGAGGCGCCACTGCCGCACTGCGCTCTGGTACTCGTCAGATCCTCAACCAGGTTGACAGCTGGGATCTATAGGGTTGAGTTAGGGTAGGCCCTTTTCCTCTGCCTCCGGCTCTTCCAGCCTCACACAAAGGACCGCGCCACCACCCCCTCGCCCCGCCCGCCGGGACTTGTAGTTCCCGTTTCCCTCTCCAAACCGCAGAGGAGGAAGCGGCCAGACTACAATTCCCAGCAGCCTCCGCGACCTAGCCCCGCACCCCGCCTCCATCTTGGCTGCGGTCGGA
Source organism: Desmodus rotundus (assembly GCF_022682495.2). Taxonomy (NCBI): domain Eukaryota; kingdom Metazoa; phylum Chordata; class Mammalia; order Chiroptera; family Phyllostomidae; genus Desmodus; species Desmodus rotundus. The sequence goes on from NC_071398.1 coordinate 64,155,845, forward strand.
GCCTCCATTTTCGCTCCTCTCTCCCCTTTAGTCACTGCCACCGCCAACACGCGCGGCCGCCTGGCCTCGACTTCCCGCTTCGGCTCTGAGGCCTGACGTGAGGCCTAGAGCTGAACGAGGGCCGGGTGTAAAAGCCCGAGGCAGAGACTCAGGGTGATATTTTCCCTACCCGGAGCTTTAGAATGACCCACTTTGACTTAGAAGTCTCTCCCGTTAATCTTGGTCTCCTCATACGCCCTTAGCCTGGCTTCTTGCTACCCACAATTGGACCCTAGGGTCGTACTCACCCCAACAGCTCAGCGCCCCCTCTCCAGCGCCGCCATAAGCAGCACGGCCCGGTACGTAGGAATAAATCTCGCTTTTCTCGCGAGAGTTGCGGGCTCCAAGCGCGTGCACAGGAAGGGGAGGGGAGCGTATTTCTAATACGCTTGCGTACCAGGACAGAATGACGCCCGCTAGTACGCTTTGCTTAACCAATATGGTGGCTGCGTTCCACTACGTTTCCGCCCCAATAAACTGGGGGAAGCAATCTTGGTGTTTATTGACGATGCTGGGACTCTCGGGACGGGGTGGCAGGTGACTTTTTGGTGTTTCTGATCTTTGCTAACCGGAATATGGTTGAAGCAGCTAGACCTGGGTAAACCTTGAGGACGAATAATTTAGAGGGCATATCCAGCAATGCCATATAAAGGATTTCTCTTTTCCCATCAATGATCCAGAAGCCCCCAAGCCCCAGTTTCTCCTCACAGTGCAAACCTTCTTTCTGTTTTCTGTTATATTAGACTGGACTTTTCACTAGTATAGGTCACGGTTTTAACAAGGTAATGTTGAAGTCTTAGGTGAGACCTTTGTCGCCTAGAAACTACATTGCTTGCAACAGACGGGCAAGGCAGCATAATCATTAAAAACAGGAACAGACTCCTTTAACTGACCTTTCTAGTGATCTGTAGTGTATCAAGTAATCAAAGAGGCTGAATCAGTAACCAAAAGGTTGAAATCAGAGCAAACCATCTTGAGTTCTAAGAGGAGGCAGTATCTTGCTTCTCATGTTCAAAGATTTTCTCACCACCTTAGTTGCTGTTGATCCAATCCGATACCACCTCCAGCCTGCCTCTTTTTCTGTTTGATGCCTTCCCACGCTTGCCTAGGCACAGATATTTGCTTCACTTTCAACACTTTCATAGCTCCCTCCATTGGGATTATTAGTCTATACTAGCTAATGATATTTTGGGACAGGGCCTGTGACCTTCATGTTTGCATCCCTGGTTCCTGACAGTGCCTAGCAATAGACATCTCTCAAAAGCTTGCTGAATGAATAGCACTGAACGACAGGGTTAGAAGTTGTTAGAAATTGGAATGTTCTGTTGGGGAAATACAGAATGTCAGCATATCAAAGCAGCTGTTTTGTTTCCTTTGTCCAATTTTTTTTTAAAAATTTTATTTGTTTTTAGAGGGGAAGGGAGGGAGAGATGAAACATCAATGTGTGGTTGCCTGTTGAGGCCCCTCTACTGGGCATCTAGCCCCAAGCCAGGCATGTGCCCTGAATGGGAATTGAACCAAGGATCCTTTGGATTGCAAGTGGGTACTCAATTCACTGAGCCAGCCACACCAGCCAGGGCTCCTTTGTCCGATTTTTAAACTGAGATCTCTCTTTCCCAGCAATACCTCTAGTCTGAATATTCTAAGCTAATATTACAGAGAAACTGCCCTGGGCTCTTGCTCTAAAAGCTCATGCGGAGCTGGGCTAAAAGCAGAAATCGGTCTAAGAACATACATTCTCAAGTATCACAGCAACGGTAAATGTAAAAAATAATAGTCTCACTATATTCTATAAGTATAATTCCTATTAATAAGAAAGAATAAAGTCTAGATTTCTACCATTACTTATGGCTCCTAAAGACCTTAAATCATATAACCATTTCATCATCCTTGTTCCGAATGTCTCAACTTCCTTTAAATTCCCCTTAGATCCATGCTTTGTATCAATTTACATTTAACAAGTTGCAAATATACATAAACCCAGAAGCATACATTTTACCTTCCAATGCATAAAAGAAAGTAAAAGAGTCATTTGACGTAAATCACTAATTTAAATGATTTATCCTTTTTACAGGTACTACCCATGAGTGGTAGGTTTCATTTTTAGAAAATCAGTATAATTTAAGGCAATATTTTTTTTCTAGATTAATTTTGAAGTTGAGTAAAAACAAAATATAGTTATCTTTTTACATTTAAAAATTATTTATTTTTTTAGAGAGGGGGGAAGGGAGAGAGAAAGAGAGGGAGAGAAACCTCAATGTGAGAGAGAAATATCGATCAGTTGTTTTTCGAAAGCACCAGGACTGGAGACTGAACGCGCAGCTGAGGCATGTGCCCTGACCAGAAATTGAACAGGCAGCCTTTTGTTTTGTGGAACATAACCCAATAAACTGAGCCAAACTGATCAGGACTTTTTACATTTAAAAAGACAAAACAAAACTGAAGTTAGTTAAAGCAGAAACTTTTGAATTTACTGGGAAACCATTTCCAATGCAATAGGGTAGTCATGGATTTGGAAAAGATATTCAGTCTATTAAGAATAACCATCAGAACAAAAAAATTGCATATATTATTTTTGGTTTTTATCATAACTTTTCTTCTCTGAGAAACTAAAGTCAACAATGAAATTGAAATTGTTTTTTCCCCTCTATAATCTCAATACACACACTTCTCTGGCATCTATTTGAGAATCAAAAGCATCCTTTACACACTTACAAGGTTTTCTTGAGAAGTGATGGATGAGATTTTTGTCAGTTCTCTGTGACATGAGAAAAAATAGGTCAATGTAGAGATTTTAAAAAATTAGGCTACATTCATTTAAGATTTTAAGGACTTTTTATTCTGACATAATGTCCTTCCTATTTAGGGAATTTAAAGGGAATTTTGTTTATGAAATTATGATAATAGTAGAAGGTAAAAGGATCCACATTTGAGATTTCAGGACAGGAAACAATTTAAAGCAAAAACTTTAAAAAGAATAATTACTTCCAAAAAATGTATATAATTAAAATTTAGTCCTAGAAGCTTATACTCCAAAACTTAAAAAAAATATTTTATTTATTTAATTTTTAGAGAGGGGAAGAGGAGGAGAAAGAGAGGGAGAGGAATATCAATGTGCCCTGATTGGGAATCAAACCAATGCCCTTTGGTTCACAGGCCAATGCTCAATCCACTGAGCCACACCAGCCAGGGCAATACTCCAAAACTTTTTATTCATTAACAAGCCTCCAAACAGTTAAAATACATAAGAATAATGATTATGTAATAAAATATTCAAATTTAAGAATGCAAAAGATTTATATAATGTTTCCCTCTAAAAATGTCAACGTTGCATTTAATGTTAGAATTAGTTGGACATGCTAAGCTGCTGTGGTAAAAGTAACCACCCTAAGATTTTGGCTCTGGCAATCAGCCAGAGGGAAGGGTGAAGCAAAAGAATATTTTTAAGTAACCTTAAATTAGGTCTTCGTGAAAACCAATTGCACTTGGAATAAAATCCATACTCTTACTATGGCATACAATATCCAAAATGACCTAGTCCTAACTAGGTTTGTAACCCCGGATTCACTGTGATTCAATTCCACTGCTGTTTTGGTTCCTTGAACATTGCAAGTTCATTTCTACTTCAGAACCTTTGCATTTACTATTGCCTTGGCCTGGAATGCTCTTTCCCCAAATCATACAGTACGTATTTGTACAAATCAAATACGCACAGTATTTGTCACTTTCTCAGTTGGATTTCAGCTCAACTGTTACTTCCTTACAAAGATCTTTTCTAAAGTACCTACTAGTATCATCACTTTAAAAAATACTAGCTTGTTTTATTGTCTTCATAACATGTATCGCCATCCAAAATTAACACATTTATGAATTTAATTATTGCCCTTCTTCTGAACATTAGCATAAGCTTCAGTTCTGTTTGGTTCATCATTGTACCCTGTACATCTAGGTCAGTGACTGACATAATAAGTGCTTAATAAATATTCATTGCATGAATTACACTTAATTAAATCTAAAACAGTATTGATTATATGAAACATTATTTATGCACCACAAGAAGAAAATGTGTTGGGGGAAAATTGGGACAACTGTAGTAGCATAAACAATAAAAGAAAAAAGAAAACAAATGACAAAGACTTAAAGAAAATGCTGACATTTTTACTGACATTTTTATTACTTAGAATTTTTATATTAAGAGCTCTTTTAAACTTATTTAGATCTGCGTTTTTTATGTGTCTCTCTTGTGTATAAAGTAAAAAAAAAAAAAAAAGCAAAGTAAGTTGGATTAGGGTATCCCTATAATTTCTCTGCAAAGTCCAACTCTTCTGAATATTTTAATAAATCTGACCATATTTTAAAAATTCCACTAAGAGGCAACCCTAAAATAAAAGTCAACAGATTATAAGAATATATATTTGTAACATATAAAACTGACAATGTATTAGCATCATGAATATATATTAAATTAGTACGTATCAGTAAGTTCAAGAAAAGGAAAAAAGAGGGAATGACTTAAATGTCTCTATTTTAAAAACCTGTACAAATAAACATTTGAAATTATGCTCAGCCTCATTAATTGGGGAATGCATATTTGAGATAATGTTACTTACAAAACAATTGGAAAAACAGTATGGAAATTTCCCATAAACCGTTGACCCAGTCAGTTTCCTGTGTTAATCTTACCTAACCATAGAACAATTTTCAAAACTAGAAAATTAACCTTAACACAATATTAACTCAACTACAACATATATTCAGGTTTTACTAGTTTTCTAATACCCATTTCTCCCCCACAGTCAAATCCAGGATCCTACCTCCTTAGCCTCCTCCCTCCTACAATTCCTGTCTTTCCTTGTCTTTCAGGACCTGGAAGCTTTGGAACAATATTGGTGAGTTGTTTTGTAAACGTCCCTCAACTTGGCTTTATCTGATGTTTCCCTGACTAGATTGAGGTTATGCATTATTTGAAAGAATATTACAGAGGTGATATACTCTACTCATTGCATTCTTAGGGGGTGTATGATGTTGAAATGCCCTATTAATGTTTTCTGTTGACATAAGAATGTCCAAACCTGTTGAGTTTATAAAAATTTAAGTCAAACAGAAGATGTGCCTGGAAGTAAGATGTCAATAGACAGAGAATGAGTGCAGCTTCTTTTATGTCCTTGAAATTAGAGAACGTAAGGATTACATGAAGGTGGGAGAAAGCAAGGCGGGGATTTGATTACTGGACAGTTAAGATTATGTACTTAATCTTAGGGTGAGTTATGCTTTAGAAGGAAGGGTCTGAAATGGGGCATTTCAACGGCATGTTAACCTAGGTGCACAGAAATAATGGACAAGTCTTGCTTAAGGCAAAGATAGGCCTTTTACTAAAGAAGGTATGTGCCTGAGGTGTGACTACCAACCATGACATGCCCAGTTAGGAATTTATGATATCACATCACCATGTGAGGTTATTTTCCATAGAGCCCCCCCCCCCCACTTTTGTCACATTACCTAATCAATTGGGTACAGTGATGTCTGCCAGGATTCTTCATAGTAAAATTACTATTCTTCCCTTTATAATTACTATAGATTTGGGGGACACTTCAGGACCATACTTGTTTGAATAGTGTCCTCTCAAAATTCACATCTGCTCAGAACCTCAGAATTGTGGCCTTATTTGGAAATTGGGTCTTTGCAGATGTGAGCAAGTTAGAGTGAAGTCACGCCGGATTAGGGTAGACCGTAAGTCAGTGACCGGTGCCCTTGGAAGAGGGAGATTCAGACAAGAGACCTACAGGGTGAACGCTGCGTGAAGACTGAGGCAGGTGCTAGAGATGCATCTAGAAGTGGAGGCGCACCAAGAATGGCCAGAAGCTGGAAGAGGGGATGGAAAACATCCTACCTCAGAGCCTCCTGAAAGAACCCACCTTGCCAACACTTTGATTTCAGATTTCCAGCCTCCAGAACTGAGAGAGAATGAATACATTTGTTTTAAGCCATCCAGTTTGAGGTAACTTGTTATGGCAACTCTAGGAAACGAATGCAGAGACTAAAAAAGCAAATATCCTCTTCTGCTTAGACTTTAGTCCACTAATTTTAGCATAGATTGGTGGATTTCTTTTTGGCTCATGGATGCGCAGGTTATTTTCCTTTCAGAATTATTCTTGGCCCACCAATAATAAGGGTAACGCGGCATTTCCTAAGAGTGCCTCATTGTTGTCTTCAGGATTTTATTCCAAGCTGCTGAAGTCACTGTGGTAGGCAGAATTCTGTGATTCCCACCTCACATGGGAATCACAGAATTGCTGCACATGCTTCTTGAGCGTCGGCTGGACGTGTGGATATTTGAGGATATCACTTTTATCTCCCTTCTGGCAAAGGTATTACTGAAAATTTATTTAAGATCTGTAATCAGTTGGATTAATCTGAGGGAGAATATTCTGATTAGGCCTAACCTAGTCAGGTGAGCTCTTCAGAAGGAGTCTGGAGGTGGGAGATAAGGGAAGTAGGATCTCTCCTGTGATCTGTCCTGCTGGCCTTGAAGGCTTACAAGTTCAATACCTGCAGGGAAATGAATTTTGCCAACCATGAGTTTGAGAGGATCCAGAGCCTCGTTTGGCACCTTGATTTCAGCTTTGTGAAATCCTGAGGAAAGAAGCCCAGTTGAGCCCTGCGTGGATTTCTGACCTACAGAACTGCGCAATAATAAATGGATGTTGCCTTAAACTGCTAAATCTGTGGTGATTTATTATACAGCAATAGAAAACATACAGCTGTCCTCCAAGTTCTCATGCTGGCACTCGTTTGATCTTACGAAAGTGTTAATGGAAAATTCATAGAAAACTACTAAAACTCTATTCCTTCCTCAAATGGTTCTTAGTTTGTTGATCGAAATACCAAGTGCTTGCCCTTTGTCCAGTCATGCTACCAGGGATGTAAACCAACTTTGCCTATGCGTAGAATCAACCACACCACAACCCCTATGTGTATAGCACATATCCCAATTTCAGAGATGTTAAAATATGAAATAAAAATGAATCCTAGAATTAGGAAAATGCAGAAATTCACTTCGGTCAATTCCACATGTATTTCTAAGAGGCTATATGAACTATAGAGTGAATTGTATTTCATCAAAGCTCTGAAGATTCTGCCTCTTTAGCATTCTTGGAGAGTGACAAAAGGTACAGCATCCTAAGTGTCCTTCGAAGTTATCTGGGCCTTGGCTGGGTAGCTGTTGGTTAGAGTCATCCTGATACACCAAGGTTGCAGCTTTGATCCCTGGTCAGGGCACGTACAAGTATCGGCCAATGAATGTGTAAATAAGTGCACCAAGAAATCAATGTCTCTCTCTCAAATCAATAAATTAAAAATGTATAATATTTGGTTGCAGTGTTGTCCCAATGCAACAAGGTTGTGGGTTCCACTCCCCATGAGGGCACATACAAGAATTAACCAATGAATGGATAAATAAATGGAACAACAAATTGATGTTTCTCTCTCTCTCTCCCCAAAAGGTCAATAAATAAAAAATATACATATTTTAAAAAAGAAGTTATCTGGGATGATTATTAAATAAAAATTCCTGGATCCCACTTCCAAATTTCAATTTCAGTAGGTCGATGAACCACGTTTTGAGGAACACTGAACTAGATCTTCACTGTTTGAATCAAATTATGTCTAAGGATATAAGTCAAGGTAATAAAAGTAAATATCGGTAATATTTAAGCATTTTCAAGATACTTCCAAATTAATTTCAATTTTATAATTTGATTTGGAATCATATAATTTGATTTCTAATCACAAGGAAATCTCTAAAACCATTTCAAAAACAACTTCATAGAGTTAACTGCTGCCTACATTGTGCTAATTACAAAATATTTATGAAAACGCTGTCTACTTAACAGGTTGCTATCCATATGAAAAATAAACCTTTGCACTTCCTAATAATTACACTCATTACTGACTAAAATTAGCTGACATTATCTAAATCAGGTTTTTACTAGAAAGATAAGTTTGTACTAAGATTTTGCAAACCAGTCCAGTCCCTCCATCCACTACAAAGGAAACACTAATATTCCCGCAAATCAAAGCGAAAAAACATTCTTTCACTTTGCATTTTAATGACACATTATCTTCAAAGCATTAACACCAGCCAGAATTTATATCATGTATAGTGCTGAGAGCTAGACTCACTCGTACTTAAAGCTTTTGATTTGCCAGGGGAAAAGTTAACACACTGATGTAAAGCACTTTAAAAGCAACTTAAAAGAACCTAAGACAGATAAAGGAACACCATGTTTCACTTCAATGGGCCATTTGACTACCACTTTCACTGAAAACTGGCCATAGCAGCTGACAAATGGCAGAGGGTACCTACCTTCCAAATTGGAATTGTAGGACATGTGGTGGGCCTTAGGGTGTATACTCCAAGGCAAATGGTTGGGCTGAAAGTTTACTTACCTCTTGGGAAGTGAGATAAAGGTGCCCACACTCAGGGTAGACATGTTTTTTTTTTCAAATTCTATGTAGGACTTTGAATAGAAACTTGACAAATTCTAAAAGAACATATACATATTCATTAAAGCCCACCACTGAAAGCAAAGTCCATTAGTATGACTAATGGGACAGATGCTGTTAGGGTATCTTGGAGAGATCCTGTTGTTTTAGTGGGAATTAATTTTTTATGGCAGTACAAAAGAAATTTTACATCACACAAAACAGTAACACAGAACTCTTTAATACTGTGCTTCTCCCATTCACTATGATGCTTAATGTTATTAGAAAATATTGACAGGTTTAGCATTCATTATTTCAGTTTTTGGGGGGCAAACCTAAATTGACAGTATAACATGAAGTAACGTGAGTAAACTGAGATGGGGGAATGAATTGATGAATGAACCCGGCCAACTACTCAGCATTTGAATCTCAACACTGCTTGGTTGTCTACACAGCACTGTGAATGTGGTAACTCTCATTAGGTGATAAAACTTTGCTTCCTTGTGAAAAATGGATCTAAAATGGAAGCCAGCTATTGGTACTCGTAATGACAGATTTCCAAGTAAATGATGGTTCTTAATTATACACAGAAGTTATATGTAAATTAAATAGTAGAATGTAGTACCTGAGAACTGTGAATAAACCTATTATATGCTCTTCACATTAGGTAAGCCACCTAAGTTTAAGATTTCCTAGTAGGAAAAAATTGATTACGAATATCTAAGAGAACAAATAAAAGCTTTTAGTATTTGAACTAAATATGCATGTGTATGTCCACATACACAGGACAAATTTCTCAGCATTCTTTGAACATACGACTATCCTACCACTGGAAAAAAGCAGCTGACTTACTATTTTTTTATCCTCACCTGAGGACATTTTTTCATTGCTTTTAGAGAGGAAGGGAGAGAGACATCTATGCGAGAGAGAAGCATCGATTGGTTGCCCCCTGTGCATCTGGACGGGGAATTGAACCCACAACATTTTGGTTATGGGACAACGCTCCCACCAACTGAGCCACACCAGCCAGGGCCACCTGACTTATTTTCAAGTGTTTCCTGGAGACTAGCAGTAGGTTCTCTCAAATTAAGAGTAAAGACACAGGCCATGAAGTGCGGACTCTTAGCACCAGAGAGACTTACAACTTCATAGAAGGTGAATGACATTACAAATCAGAGAATTTGCCAATCTAGTTCTGCAGAATTTTGTTTTTCTCAAATGGAAAATAATCCAGGTTTATGCCAAATAGATTTAAAAAGTTAATCTCTTTAAAGTTTTTCATAATGTGATTTACAATCCTATGTAAAATCAAATCACTGCCTTATAATACAATGCTCAAAGATTCAGAGATGTGAAAAAACAAAAATGAACTGAAAACCCAGTTTATAGAAATCGAGGTCCCAGAAATGAAAATTAAACGTTGTCTCTTAGAGAAGGGAATGGTGAAATTCAGTGCGTATTTTCACCAACGCACCCAAAAACTATTTTGTGGACAGCCAACTCTGACTGCCAATTCTAAACTGCCACCTGATTTCTTTAATCAACACTAAATCAAGCCTGAGGCAAGGACAATGTTCAAATAGAAAGATAACTTCTTTCCTTAATAAACAATCTCCAGCTGTCATTCAGCAGCTGAAGTTATTTGATGGCTTGAGAAGCAGTGTCCATTGAGTTTTCCTTTCTGACCTGAAGTGACTCACTGCTGATGGACAATAATTCTCGAAGTTCCTTATTTTCGAGCTGAAAAAAAAAAAGAAAGTGTATGTTTATTTCACGTATTTTGACTTTCAAACTACATCAGAACACATCATTTTGTCCAGGAACAGAAAGTGTATTATTTTAATTTTTAAAGTTTTAAGAAAACAAAATAAGAATTTCCTAATCTACTACTTATTTACTCTTTGAAAAAATATTTAATGAGCAATTTTTATATGCTACCTGTTAGGACTACAAAAACAAACCAACAAAAAACAAAAGACAAACAAAAGAACAAGATTCCTCTCCACTGGAGGAATTCACTGCTTGTCATATTCTTCACAGTTTCCCCAAGCTTTACCACTGTTTCTTCTATTTTTCAAATTCCTGGTAATATTTTCACTGCGCTCAATCTCCTCTCCTAGATGCCCATAGTTTTGGAGAAAGGAAAGAAAGAGAGAGAAGAAACTACTTATTGGCCACATAACCAGGTACCATGCGGGTGTCCTGCAGATATTATCTCACAACCATCTGTAGGGTAGGTATTATTCCTACATCATATCTCTTTAAGAGGACACCGTGGCTCACAAAAGTCCAAAAACTTGTCCAAAATCAGACAACTGGGATATGGTATTGCTGATTCAATGCCCATGTGTTTTTCCACTTTAAGTAATAAGTAAAATTTGTCTCACGTTTCCTTAGGACTGCTTCCATGACGTAAGTTGTTGTATCATTTGAGCTAACTCCTAACTCCTCCTTAGGGCCTTATTACCCCCTTTATTTCCAAATCGGGCAGTTAGCACTCTTCATCCGTATTCTCTCTGCAGGAAATTCTGCTAAACCATAGTGTGTTCAGGCTTCAAGAAAAGTCAGAGCCTACGGTCATTAAATCTTCTACCATATAAAGTGCTTTCCCCCGTACTTTGGGTCTCTCTCCTAGCATTTATATACCATTTCATATCATATAAGTACAGTAAGTTCTCACTTAACGTCATCAATAGGTACTGTGACTTTAAGCAAAAACATTGTATAAAGAAACCAATTTCACCACAGGCTAAACAGTACAAAGAAGAGTTAAGCTCCTATGGCATCTCACCAATGCTGGAATGAAACGAGGGTGAATGAAGTGAAGTCATTCGAGGACCTGCTGTGCTAGTCTTACTCCTTCCCCCAGCCTCTGAGCAGGGATCCTCACTTTCTTTTTCTCTGGTGTTTCTCAGAGGGCCTGTGATAGCATCTGGTGATACGCAGCATTGCAACCATCTAGAATAATGTTTCTCCCTAACAATTTTATGGGCGCACTAACACCCCAGGTCTTTGTGGATTATTTCCATTTTAATCAAAATAGTACATGAAAATAGCTTTAAAAAATAAAATCAAAACTACAAGCCTTATAAAATAAACAGTAGTCCCTTGGCTTTGTTTTCAAAAGCAACCACTTTTAATACTTTTATCTATTTCTTTAGTATATACTTCTATAATTTTAAATAATATGCCTGTATTGCTATCTTTTTTCATCAACTTTAGACATTATCTAGGTGACTTCCTTTTATGGCAGATGAGAGATTTTATTGTTTATTTTTATTTTTTCCCAATAATTAATACTTGTATTAAAGTATTACCCATATTAACAAAGAAGCCAACATCACAATATTGGTCAAAATCCATACACAAAAAAAGATAAGAGAGTGTTTTTCATGATTTTGTACAACAGTTTGCTGAATATAGTATAAACAAATACTAACCAAAAGAACAAAATGGGGACATACAAATGTTCCTTTTTTTCCACTGTACTTTTTCCATTACCATTTATCCCTTTTATACTCCCCTCCCCACCAAGAGATTTTTAACTGACATGTAATTTGTCCCTTCCACATTCAGCCCCCCTGATAAGATGATATCTCAATTTCTAGCCAGTACATAGTAGGCATTTTCATTGTTTGCTGCTGGTTACAGTTCCTTTTTTGAAGAGGGCATGGAGTTTTACTTTTACGTCACCAGCACACAGAAAACACAACACACTGCAGTGACAGGGTAGCAATGGCGTACCTTCCAGACTCTGAAAGCGCCCTGAAATACTGTGAACCTAAAATCGCAACAATCTTACCTCTAACTGGGCTAGTTTTTCCTGAACCTTACAAAACTGGTCATCATCCACCTGCACTGCTTTCCTCATCACTTCTCCCATTTCACAGATTCTGTCAATCTGACTCTCAATTTCCTGTGAAGATATTAACGCAAAGAAGGTGAAAAGGTCATCTTTTCTACAAACACAAAGTTCATGAGAACATGTACATTATGATGTTAAAAAGTTCATTAAATCGATGCTAGAGAGGTTACGCAAGAGTTTCACTATAACCTGAGTCGTCAGGTGTAAAGCCATAATAAAGTTATCTTGTGATATCCACAAATAATTTGTTTTCCAAAGATTGATTCTAGTCTAGTCACTCACTGGATGTTGGACAACATCCCTAAGCACTTATTAACTTTGACCTGAATATTTTTATTGGCAAGAAGCTTACCACATTCCAAGCTACCTTACTCCACCTTTGGAATTATCTTTCAACATGTTTTTCACATGAACTAAAATCTGTCTCCTTCAAGGTTCAAGCTTTCTTCTCCAGACTAAAGAAAATAAAGTTTATTTTTCTCTTCCAGGTGAAAGCCATTCACATATTTAAAATACTCCTGTCTTTTAAGACTTTTGTGTTAAGTCAGTAAAATGCTTTCAGTGGAATCTAAGATGAAATTTTTCATAAGTTCCACCATAGCAAATAGTGAGGGACCAACTTATTAATCCAGGATTACATGATCCAGGACATGTGAATGTACAATGAAGCTATCAAGTACTCCTCAGGTATAAGAGTCATTCCTGGGTCTCCCTCAGATATAAGAATCGTTACTGGTCATCATAATCAACCAGTAGAACTCTGCCATATATGTGTGTGTGTGTGTATACATACATACATACACATACATATTTATAAATTAAACCATACTTCTCTCTCCTAACGAGTATGACATTATGTGGTTCAGTTTAATAGCAGACATTTCCTCACTGCCTGCTATGTGCCAAGTACTGTTAGGGATAAAAGATGAATTCATACTCCTTATGACCAAGAGCATATAATTTAGTGAAATGTACAATAAACAATCAAGTATTTACTGAGCACCTTTGACACTTACTGGAGTTACATTTGGTGGAAGAACTAAGCATTGAATAGCATTTTGGAAACAGATCTTGACAAGAGAGGAAGGAACCTTAGTCCTCCTACTCAATTTAAAGGACCTAACAGCCTCTTACCCCTTCTTTCTATTCACATCTTTACAAAGCTACAGCAAAACCAACAGCACCGTGATAAAAACATGAAAGGAAAACAAAGTTACTTTTCTTCAAAAAAACAGGCACACAAGCTAAAACAATATCAAGATTTCAATTCAGTTCATTTAGAATCTATTCATCAAAGTCTCTTACTGCAGAGTGAGACTGGTGAGCTTTCAGGACTGGTTCAGCATCCACTGCTTTTTTAGCAACCATTAATTGTAACATCTGTTTCCGGTATTTGCTCATGATGAGTTCCAAAGCATCCTGGTGTTCCTCCAAGGAAATCCATAGCTCTATCAAAAAATAAAATAACTTGGCAGTAATGTCTGAGAGAGAGCTCTCAAGGCCAAACTTCTAATAGTTGGAATTTTATGACACTCCATGAGATATTGTGATTCAAAATTTGTAAGTTAGTGTTTAAGGTCACAAAACACAGTGGTTAAGGTCAACGTGAAACAACTTTCTAGACAGAGGCAGCATAGTTTGGTAGAAATGTGGGATTTGTAAACAGAAGGCATGGGTTTGAGTTCAGTTTTGCAAGTTGCTAGCTTAATACTCTTAAGCAAATCATTTAACCTCTCTGAGTCTATTTCTTATCTGCACTGTAATAACCACTACCTGGCTCCTTAATGTGAAAACACAAGAATACAATGGAATGATACACAGGGTCCGGCAAAAGTAATGCCTGTCTGAGTGTGGTTGGTAAGGTAATAATACAGATGTAATAATTTATAGTTTTAATTTAAACATTTCACCTAAAACGTCAAATGGTGTGCTTGAGTGAGATACTATTATGTTACAGAATGACATGCTTATGATTTTGTAATAAAACAGGGGCGTTATCTGTGCCAGACCCTGTATGTGCAAGCCCTCTGTAAACTGGTATACAAGTAACTGTTCATACTGTTATCGTTAATAACGTACTTAGCAACCTTAAGACTATATATCCTAAACTTCAGCTCTTCCACTTCAATCTTAACTTTAGGATATATGCATATTTAAACTTTAGTATATTTGAATATTTAAACTTTAAATTTTAATCCCTTGAGGATATTAACTCTTGTTATGCAAGCCTCCATCTGGGGAATGCCCAAATAAGCCGGGCAATAATTCAACTCTACTAAGCACCGCTTCGACAAGATGCCTAGAAATACAAAATCAAGGAGACAACTTTGAAAAGGGTAATGTAACAAATTTTAGTTTACTGGGCCAGCAGAGGATAACTCTATTACTGAAAGTGCCGACCTGGAAATACATATAGGATATGCAATTTAGTGAACAGTTGGGCAGTTTTGCAAGAACTTGAAATATTACCGAGTATGAGAAAAATAATAAAAACTACACAAAAAGGCCTGACTAACCTCTGTTTTCCTGCTGTAAGTCTCTAATCTGTGTATTCTCTTGGGACAGCAGAATGTGAGGTTTGTATTTGGACATGTCCTTTATATCCGATGCTTCCTCTTGATACTAGACGAACAGAGACAGACTAAGTGCACCGTAAACAGAACAGCCGCGGACGCAACTCGAAGAGGCAGGAGTCAGGGCTCCAGGGCAGAAAGGTCTCACCGCCGCACCCTGAGACCAGGAATAAGTTCCAGGCCGAGGTCCCACTTGACCTCGCCCTCCACCCGTCAAGTACCCAGAACGTGAGGGCACCGACCCCTGCCCTCCGCCTGACCTGTTCCGGAAGCGCTGTCCCCGCCTCCCGCATAGCGGCCACCCGCCGGTGCAGCGCCGCGGACTGATCCACCAGCGACTCGGCGGCCGCGTCGTGCTCCCGCAGCCTCTCCAGCAGTGTCTTAGCGTCTGTCAGGATCTTTTCGATAGTGCAGCTCATAGCTACCGCCAGACCACCTCCCCAGCACTGTTTACTCAAGCGAGTAGCTCTGATGCTCCCTGAACCTGTCTCAGTCCCGGACGTCACTTCCGGGTATGCTTAAAAGGCGTCTGGACAGCCTGCCTCTGCGCCTGCGCAGTGGCTGCCGAGTCCGCGGGAGACCGGCTCAAACCCGCGGCTTCCCAGCCGTCCTGTCCCGCCCAGAGGCGGAGGCTTGCCCTTGGCACGCCCTTGGCTTTCAGTTCCCACAGTCTGGTGGGCAAGTTGCGTTTTGCTGGGCGTCTGCGTTTCTCCTTTCCCTGTTGGCTTTGATGTTGATTGTTATTCGTTCTTTTTTTTTTTAGATTTTTAAAATTTGTGGTAAAATACACCACCTTAACCATTTTTAAATGTATAATTAAGTATTAAGAGAATTCACAATGTTCAGCAACCATCACCACCATACATCCTCGAAACTCATCTTGCAAAACTGAAACTCTCTACTCATGAAACATTAGCTACTTCTTCTACCCTCCTCCCAGCCCTTGGCAATCACCACTCTTTCTGTCTCTTAGAGACAGGAACCTCATATAAGTGGACTCATACAAATTGTATCTGTCACTTCGTGGCTGGCTTATTTCATTTAGCATAATGCTCTCAGGACTGATGCATGCACATAGCAATTTCTTTTTAAGGCTGAAAATATTTTATATATATATAATCATATTTTGTTTATTCATCATCGATGGACACTTGAGTTGCTTCCACCTTCTGGCTATTGAGAGTAATGCTGCTGTGAACACAGGTCTACAAAAGTCTGTTTTAAGTCCCTGCTTTCAGTCCTTTTGGGTGTATGCCCAGAGGTGCAATTGCTGGGTCATGTGGTAATTCTATTTTTACGTTTAATTTTTTAAAAATGTATTGATTTTAGAGAGAGAGAAACATCGATTTGTTCCAGTTATTGATGCATTCATTGGTTGATTCTTATGTGTGCTCCAATCAGGAAATCAAATCCACAACCTTGTAATATCAGGATGCTGCTTTAACCAACTGAGCTACCTGGCCAGGGCTCTATTTTTAAATTTTTGAGAAATGACCATAACATTCTCCACAGTGGCTGTACTGTTTTACAGTTTCACCAACAATACATACGGGTTCCAGTTTCTCCACATCCTTGATATTTTCTATTTTTCTCTACCCTCGCTATCTTCGTTTTTTTTTTTAAATAACCATCTCAATGGGTGTGAGATGGAGCTGTTATTTTCTGCTTGCCTATTTTTCTATTTTAATTCAGTTAATAACATGAGGATAGATTTAACCAGAACAGCAATGACTTGTGCTGTTTCTTACAATGGTTTATGAATTTACCTTGTCAATCTTGTATGTCAAACTTTGTTCTTTGTTATTTATTATTTTAGTAAATATTTTTGGAGAGCCTCTTTTGTTTCAAGAACAGTTTAGTGTCTGGGAATGCATCATTATCTTGGCTTCTAAACCCACTCCTCCTCCTGTTTTAGTAAAGAGCACATTCGTACACCCATCTGCCCCAAACAGAATCCCGAAAGTCATCCTTTATTTTTCACTTAATCAGTTACCAAAGCAACCTATCTCTTTTGTATCTTTAGAACATATTTTCTTTTCTGTATTTTCACTGCCAGGGCCATCATTGTTTCTCACTCAGATGAGGCTGCTCTTCCAGCTGGTCTTCTCCCTACCTCGTCATCTCCCCCACTAACGTCTTCTGCCTACCTTGTCATCTCCCCCTCTAACCTCTTCTGCCTACCTCGTCATCTCCTCCTTTAATAGCTCTCCCTCAAGGATAGCACAACCACTTGCTGCCCTTTCAGTGGCAGGTAATTATTTTTCTATGCCCCACCCCATTAGGACTGAGAACTAGACTGGTCATACTAATTCCACAGCGCCACTGACAAACAATTACTCTTGCTTGTGTAAAACCTTCACTTTATTTGACGTTTGTATCACCCAGCTGAAGAATGTTCTCGCCCTCCTTAGGGCTTTCCAATTACTGACCTTCTACTTTGGGTTTTCTCCTTTATTCGTAGAAGACTTCAGGAGTGAGCTTACAGTCTTTTTGATTAATCCATTCATGGCTTTCCTCTTGGGTGATACACATGCTCATGTGGACAATTGATCTAATGTTCTATTCTTCTTTGGCCTCAGCAGTTCTCGAAACATTCAGTTTAGTTTGGCTATCCGTAGCCAGACCCTTGATTGTTCACCAAGAATTGTTGCTCATCAGAAATGTTAAGCTTTAATACCTAATTCTTTGGCTGCAAACATTTGGTTCAATCTATCTAGTTCTTGTGACCCTTTCTCCCACTACTGTGTGTTTGACCATCCAGCTGTTAGATTTCTGAGTATATCCATATTCTCCCTACCTGTCAGACCCTTCTCAAGTGGTCTGACATTCTTTCCCTGATCAGACTGGGCTGTTACAATGGTTCAGAAATCTGAACCATTATCTTTCTAGCATCCCTAATTTATTCACATTGCTCCCTTAAATACAAATGCAAGCATGAATTCCAACCTTTGACCAGTCCTATGATATTAATAGTGATTAAAAGATACAGAAGTAATGGAGGGTTTTTGTTTCTGTTTTGCTTTTGCTTTTATGAACACATCTTGGGCATGTTTATAGGCTTTATAGAGGAAGGATGCAATTGAAAAAGAAATACAAGAGAATAGGGGGATTTTTGAAGGAGGAAGAACCAGGAGGAGAAGGGACATAGTAGCTACTTGATAAACCTGCTGAATATTGATTAGGATGATGGGCGATGGGTTAAGAACAAAGGTGAATATGCTGGACTTGAATGAATGAGAGACATTTCATTCTTTTTAATTGGAAGGAAAATAAAAACAATGTGTACAAATATAGATTCTAAGTAGAGAAACGTGAAGTTGAAGGGAGCTGTGATTTTCAGACCATCCTAACACTTGTGTATCCCATTGGTAAGCCAATAAGATAAGCTCAGGCGACTTTAGTGTTGTTTATGGGTAGCACAAAATTGCCCCACATGTCTTTTGCTTGTTCTGACTTATTTCTATTCTGACCTAATTTCTTTCTGGCTCCTGTTTCTTGGCTCCACTTTTTCTTACTCTTTGGGCCATGAGGCACTTTTGGGTCTCTCTACCTCTTTTCTCAGCTTGCAGATGGCTCTATCAGCAATTTTACTCCTGACTCTCTCAGAGTATATCCTTTATCCCAGGGTTCCTCCAATAATCCAAATGCCAAATCTGACCCACAGGGCAGTATTCCTGCCACACTTACATGAATTTCAGTGAGGAGGAGACGTGGACATTTCACTGGAAATCTCTCTCTGATACCATTCTCATTGCTGTAGCTGTACCACACAGAAAGGAGAGCAGTCTAACTCTTGTCCCTGGACCTGAGATGCCCTGCTCGGAGCTGTAGGAGTTCAGGGCGCAGATGGTGGACGCAATGGTCCACAACAGAGACCAGGGAAGAGTCACTCAATTTTACCTGGTCCATAGCACCCCCACGGCTTCCTTCACCCGTTGTCTACACAGCTATACTGTACCTGGCTGATGTCAAGTTTTTGATACTTCTGGAAAAATTGTGCAATGATTCAAAATGCAAATCTTTATAGACATTTAGAATCTACTGTTAGGAAGCATACGTGCACAGCATTACATGTTCCATATTGCATTTATTAAGTAGCCTATTTTGCTCCCTTTTCCTTCTCCATATGGTAAGTTTTGAGCTCTCAGACCTGTTTTTTTTCCTGTTGCTGTTAACTAATGGCTTTCTAGAACTTGGCCTTGAAAAACCACAGATGCTCGTAATTATGGTAAAAGAAATCTCATCAAGATAAGGAGAATTATTTAGTCTTCTAGAAAGTAAGAAAAGCAGATAATAGTTTGTATTACAACACTTTCCTTGAAACTGTTAATTCTAATTAAGGGACACCCTGACTTTAGAGATTGTTGCTGCAGCCTATGAAAATAAACTTAACATCTAAAAAGTCTGTAATTCTGATTGGTTGTCTTACTTAATTTGTTGCCCTGGTAATAATATTTAAATTGACATCCTTATTTTCTAAAAGGTTTAAATATGTTATGTAGTGGGCTGAATTGTGTTTCCCAAAAGATATGCCCATGCCTTAATTCCTGGTATCTGTGAATATGGAAAAAAGGTCTTTGTGTTTGAAACTAAGACAAGGATCTCAGGAGGAGATCATCACAGATTGAGGTGAGCCCTAAATCTAATGACAGGTGTCCTTAAAAGTGACAGAAAAGGAGAAGACACACAAAGGCACACAGGGAAGAAGGGTGTGTGAAGATGAAGTCAGAGATTGGGGGTGTGTCTAGAAGCCTAGGAACACCAAGGGTTGCCTACAGCCACCAAACTTAGGAGAGAGGCACGGAACGGGTTTCCTCAGAATCTTAAGTTCAGACTTCTGGCCCCAACAACTGTAAGAGAATAAATTTCTGTTGTATGACAGTCCTAGGAAAGTGATACACACCTACATGTTTTTTAAAAAAATTGAAATCTCACCCTGGCCAGGGGCTGTGTTGATTGGAGTGTTGTCCCGTGTGCCGGAAGGTTTCTGTTTCAATCTCCAGTCAGAGCACATACCTAGGTTGTGTTGGGGCATGTATGGGAGGCAACCAATCGATGTTCCTCTCTCTCTAAAATCAATAAACATATCCGTGGGTAAGGATTAAAAATTTTTTAAAAATTAAATCACAAGAACATCATTGGTTCTCTTACCCTTTATGTATAAAAATTGAAAACAAATAAAAGCAGTGGCTAGGGAATTTGTTTTAATTTATTTATTTTTAGAGAGAGGGGGAGGGAGGGAGAAAGAGAAGGAGAGAAACATCAATGTGTGGTTGCTTCTCACACGCCCCCTGCTGGGGACCTGGCCAGAAACCCAGGCATGTGCTCTGACTGGGAATTGAACCGGTGACCCCTTGGCTCACAGGTGGGCACTCAATCCACTGAGCCACACCAGCCAGGGCTAGTGGTGGAATTTTTAAATAAACAAAGAATCTAATCTCATTCAAATTAATGGAAGAGAGCCCAAGAAATGGGCATTTTAGGTATTATCAAAATGTTGAGGAGACAGAAAGATGGATGGTCCTGGTCCTGAAACCACAAGTACTCTTTACCACTATGCTACAGTGTAGCATTAGGGCAGGTTGGGGAGTAAAGTATGTTCTTACCGAAAAAGGAGGTGAAAGCAGGTGCTAAGGATGGTAGTGGGGGTGATCATTGAATGTTGCAGGGTTGGGAATTACCTTTGTAATTACTGAAATGAATCAGAGGGCATGTCATTTATCTATTGTTGCCTAATAAACTACCCCAAAACTTAGTGGCTTAAAACAATAACCACTTATTTTGTTCAAGATTGTGCTGGGGAGTCCTTCCAGTCTGGGTCAGGCTCTGATTCTGATTTGTGATTAGTTGGTATGCAGGGGTCTAGCTGGTCCTGAGTGGATTCGCTCATGTGTCTGGTGGTAGGCCCACTGACAACTAGAGTGATGGGGGTGACTGGGTCATCTGTCTCTCATCCTCTAGTAAACTAGCCATGTCTTGTACACATGACTCTGGGACTTCAAACTCATTCTAAACCCCAGTGAGCAAGTGTTTTTTCAAGTCTCTGCTTACTCCTTCACGTATGCTACAATGTCTCATTGGCCAAAGCACATCATATAGCCAGCCCATGTTCAAGGGGTGGAGGAATAGATTCCACTTTTTTTTATGGGAGGGAAAGAATGCGTGTCAATTTTTGCAATCTACCATGGACAGAGACGTACTGATGCTTACAGGTAAATGAGAGGTGTTAGGGGTCTGGCTAAAAAAGGAAATTATACTTTTGTGGTGGCATAATTTCATGGTTTTACAATTTTCTGGAGCATGGTTCAGCTTCTTAGGGGCCAATTGTAGTATTAGAGGTGGAAGAGAGTGAGGCCTTTGGGGACTGGTAATGATGCCTAGCTGCAGAAGGTGGCAGTAAGCCTAGGGAGGTGGTAGTTGGTGGACAGTGTGATAGCCAGCTGCGGGGGCAGTGGTGCTTGATAGGAGCGGAACCATCCAGTAGAAGGCACCCAACAGATCTGCTTTTAGTGGGGCCGTGATGCGCATTTTAGGACATCCATAAATATGAGGGTGAATTTGACTGGAAGACTAGGGTCTTGGAAAAGCATGTGGGGGCAAAAGCTAGCGATACACTAGCTTCTTACATTTTACACACGATGTAAGCCAAAGTTCCCAAGAAGACAGTGCCTTCAGTTTTTAATAAATTGAAAAGTTGGACTAGATAAGCAGGCTTGCTGTATTTTTTCCTCTTCTTTCTGTTGTGAGTGGTGTGTGTGTGTGTGTGTGTGTGTGTGTGTGTGTGTGAGGAGTACTGGCAGGGGTGTAACTTTAGCTTTGTTACTCCCAAATGGGTTGCTAGTGACTGCGCAGCTGGCTTCTCCGCTGGACTGATGCCAAGGTTTCTGCTTTTCCACTTATAAGGTTGTATATGTTTTAATAAAAAGGTAGGATTGTAATATGTCATTTCTAAACAATGTGAAAATTTCAGATACCATTAGACATATTTTTTTCTCTTTAAAATGTGCTATAGATATTCTTTGGTAAATTTGATTTAATGGAAAACCTTTGTTAAATAGGATAAAAGTAACAACAAGACTTAAACCAAATACATTCAGCAAAAAACAAAAATAAAACACCTTTAATAATCACAACAATAATGTACATTTATTAAATGCTCTCAATGTTTTTGGCATATATTAAGATTTACAGATACTAGTACATTTATTCTTCACAGCATTTTCTGAGATAAAGAAGAGTAAAGAGTATCTGTTGTGTTCCCAAACTTTCTAAAGTTTTCTTTTTGTACATAAGATCATTTATACCAACCAACTACTAAACTTCCATGAGTTTAGATCAGAGACAACGTCCTTGACCAAAAGGGTTTCAAACTATCCACTCATGCATCCCTTAAAGGACAGAAAACTAAACACACTCCTACCGTGCAACCGAGCAGTGGGCGGAGCTCTTTGCTATTTACCCAAAGGAGGTAAAAACATGTCCACACATGTTTACAGCAGCTTGATTTGTAATTGCCCAAACCTGGGAGGAACCAAGATGTATTTTAGTAGGCAAATGAATAAACTGTGGTACATCAGGCAGTGGAATATTACTCAACAATAAAGAGAAATGAGCTATCAAGCCATGAAAAATATGGAGGAACCTTAAATGATTATTACATATTGAAAGAAGCCAATCTGAAAAGGCTATGACATTCCAAAAAAGGCAAAACTATGGAGACAGTAAAAGGATCAGTGGTTGCCAGGGAACTGGGGAGTAGGGATGAATGGGCAGAACACAGAGAGTTTTTAAGGCATGAAACGACTTTGCATGATTCTATAATGGCAGATACATATCACTATATATTTGTCAAAACCTATAGAATGTACAGCATTAAGAATGAACCCTAATGTGAAGTAGGGACTTTGGGTGACAATGACGTGTCAATAGAGAGGTTCATTTGTTATACCAAATGTACTGTTCTGGTGGGGGAATAGATTATGGTTGCCAGAGGTGGGGTGGGGGCCAAACATGGATGAAGGTGGTCAAGGGGTGCAAACTACCAGTTATAAAATAAATTAGTCCTAAGGATGTAGTGTACAGCCTGGTGACCATAGTTAATATATTTCAACGTTGCTAAGAGAGTAGATCTTGAAGATTCTCATCATAAGAAAAAGATTATAACTATATGTGGTGATAGATGTTGACTGGATTATTGTGGCGATCATTTTGCAATGTATATATGTATCGAGTCATTATGTTATACACCTGAAATTGATATAGTGTTGTATGTCAATTATATCTCCATAACAATAACAATGAAGAACCATTTAAAAAAAAGAGGTGGCTGGCTGCTCTCTCGGTCTCCAATTTTCTCATAGTTCCAGGAGATTAGACATCTAATCTGATCTCTGATCTGACACTTTCATTCTTGCGTTTTTGCCTTGAAGTCCTTCAAGGCCTAAATCAAACGTCTCTCGTCCTTCAGATCGCTGGTCAAGCATCCTTCTGAAACTTCTCAGTTTTAGTTAGGTTTCTTTGTCACATACTGTCATAAAATTGTGTTCTTTGAAAACACTTGTGTCATTTATGATGATGATTATAAGAGTACTTTCTGCTTCCCCACAGGACAGCAGTCTCCATGAGAGAAGAAATAATTTTGGTTTTGTTACCATTGATCATTAGCACCTGAAGAGTGCCTGAAACTTAGCAAGTACATACGTACTCAGTGAATATGGTGGAATGAATGAATGATGCCACCCAGTTCTCCTGATGAAATTCCAATTAACTTGCCTTTAAAAGCTCCTCAGTTTGATTTTGATGGCTAGCCAGATGTGGGGACCATTGCTGTCAGGCCATTGTGTGGGATGGAGTGTACTGATTGATATCCTGGGCTGGGTCAGTTGGTACAACTAGACAGAAGAAAAGCTAGCTGCTATTTATTAAGTGCTGTGCCCAGGAAGATTCTTTTTTGGGGAGCGGCGGCTTAAACCACAAACATTTATTTTCTACAGTTCTAGAGCCTGGAAGTCTGAGATCAGGGTGCCAACTTGTTTGGGTTCTTGGTGAAGGCCTTCTTCCTGGTTGTGTCCTTACAAGGCCTTTCCTACATACAGAGAGAGAGAGCGCCCCACCAAGGTTCTTAATTGCTAGCTGTAGAAACAAATTCTGGTTGGTTTGAAGGGGAATCATTTATTGTAAGGATATTGGGTTGCCTTCAAAATCACTAGGGTGAATAAAGAATCGGGTTCACAGTTGTACAACCAGGAGTGATACTCAAAATCATGTTGCAGAACCTGCCCAGTGAGGACATTACAACCACTGTCCTCAGCCATAGATGCTCCAGCTTGCCTTGCAGATAGGACACCTCCGCGGCAGTGGCTCTGGGAACTTCACTTGCAATTGCAGCCACTACCACAGAGAGAGTTCTGTGCGGTCTTTGCTCTTGGGCACAGCTGGGCTGGGGGCGGGGGTGATGTCCGGTCAGTTGAGCCTAAGTCATGGACCCATGTTTCGGCTACAAGAGAGGATGAAAAAGCCACGTTTAGTTTCCATAGTGGAAGTAGGTCTCTGCCTTACCATAAGGAGAGGGAAGTTTACAAACATAGTGAAAAGTTTCAGATACCAGGTGGCTAGGGCGAATGGTAAATGTCATCTACAAATGCTCGTTGTGGGATATGCTAATTATTTATTTCTTCCTTTGCTTTGTCGTCCTGATTCTTTGTCTACATAGCACTTACCACTTTCTCCATGTGGTGGTTATTGAACTGCAAGTCCTACTCACCACCTAGAAGAGAGTTACTTACGTTGCACGCATCTTTGCATTCCTCTAGTAGCCAGCGAAGTGCTCACTCTGAGTCGTGTGGCAAGAGGTTTGGAGTAGTCATTCATTCTTGTTGAGAACCTCCTGTTAAGGTGTGCTATGAGTGGCTGTCAGTTGATCTGATTAAATTTGTGATTAGAGAGGTTGATATCTTAAATTTTCTGATCTGAAAATTCTTCAATATAGAGTTCTCATATAATATTTAATAAATCAAGTCCTGATACTATCAAATCTATAATATTGAAATTTTGAAAATTAAATAATTATAGTGAATGTTTCTAGAACACTTCCCTCTCTAACACTTTAGTTCCACCAGCCATAAGTGATTAGAAGTATGTTAATTAACATGAAAACAACTATCCACACTGTCTCTTCCCCCTAATGCCTTTACTTTCTCTCATATATATATTTTTTAGGCTGAAGAGAACAGATCAGTTGTTCGCTCTAATTTCCAGTGTTGAACTACAGTTTGATAAAATACTTAAATGTGGGTACCAAGTGAAAAATGAGGTAGCTAAAGGGTAATGTTTTCGTGCACTTAATAACTATTGGTGCTACTTCTGCATCTTGTCAAAATGATACAAGTTCATTCTGGCAGCACTCAGCAGAGCAGCTAATAAAGAATTACTTAATTTAACAACAAGAAAGTAAAAAACCAAGAAAAAGCAGCTATCCTCTTCCCTAGATAATTTTTAAAATATTCATTCTAACTTAGGCATTAGTGTAGATGGCAGTGGCAAACACCACGTTAAAAGTGTAATTTTTTATCCTTACTGTTAGAGCCTGAGCTGGTCGTCAGTGCCCATTACGCAAAACAGACTGACGATGACAAAAAAGAGTGTGCACAAACCACGTGCACTTCTATAACATCATGCCAAACATAATATTGATCAAGGACGAGGGGCAGCATAATGAAGAGAAGTCTTAGAGTATTTACTTCTATATTTTAAGGTGTGCTTATTCAAAATATTGGCAGTCTAAAACCAACAGGAAAATTTCCAGGTAAGGAGTCAGTATTATAAATGGTGACTCCCAAATTCTCCCTGATAGTATTCAGTTCTTTAATTCACACAAAGACTGTTTAAGCCAGGTGATTTCCTCCCTCTCAAAATAAGGACCCTCAACAGGTGCTCCCATATCTTTCTCACTTTGGGAAAAAAGTAATATTTTCCTCTGCAGAAATATTAGGCAGTAAAATTTTCCAAGTTCTCTCAATAGAAAAATTGTAACTAGAATACTTAAGAAATTTTTCCTGCCCTTGAAATTGAGATTGCTATATTTCCACATTGGTTATTTTATTATGATTTAAAAAAAAATGTATAATTTCTTCTCCGGCTGGTGTGGCTCAGTGGACTGAGTGCTGGCCTGCAAACCAAAGGGTCGCCGGTTTGATTCCCAGTCAGGGCACGTGCCTGGGTTGCAGGCAAGGTTCCCAGTAGGGGGCACATGAGAGGCAACCACACATTGATATTTCTCTCCCTCTCTCTTTCCCTTCCTTTCCTTCTCTCTAAAAATAAATAAATAAAATCTTTTAAAAATGTATAATTTCTGCAAAAGTGGAATCAAGAAACTTTATAAAATATTATTTAATGCTAATTAGAAGTTCGAGGCTCTCTCTCTCTCTCTCTCTGGATCACACCCGTGTCTTCCCCCCACCCTTCCCCAGGTGTGTTCGCTCTGCCTTTCTTTCCTCTAAGCTCCAAGGGCCCTTCTTCTGCCTCCGTAACTTGTTTCCTGAGCCCGCACAGCCCAGCTGGCTCACGTCTTCCGTGGTTCACTTCCATGGTTCTACCTCTGTGACTTTCTAAATAAACTTTTCTTGCATTTGAAAAAAAAAGTAGCCATAAATATTTGGAGTTGTTTCTTCATAAACCAGTGCTATCAATAAAATATCAAAATATATTAAGTAGGTACAAATAGGTAGAATTATCCCTGACATTATCTACAGATTTCTGTATTGTGAAAGGTCTGTGCTACAAACAACATAACAATGGAGAGGAAAATATTTTAGAAAAATCATCCATTTTGGGTTCAACAACCCTTTATTGAGTAACCCATATAAGTAAGTCAATTGATTAAGCATCAGGGAACTAAAAATGAACATGATCTCTGTTTATGAGGTATACATGATTAATTTGTTAGATGAATCTGAATGAAAACAATTATAGCCCCGGGAGATAAAGCACTAATGGAGGTGTAAACAAAGTGTTACCTACTAGTGCTCAATTTTCCTTCTATAAAATGAGGAAGAACCAATCTTGAATTTAAAACAGAACATGCAAGGTAATAAACTCTTTAAGTATTCTGATTTTCTTGAATGACAGAGGCGTTACTTTATCACGTCTTTACTTTGAATCTCTCAGGTGTTAGCGCAGTTGGTTAGCCTAGCAGCTGTCCTTCCTTCATTCAGTCACATACACTTATTGAACATCTGTTAGGAGGCAGGCCCGGTTATGGGAGGACAAAAATGAAGAGGATAGCTGCAGACCAAGAGTCTAGTGGAATAATAATGAATAAAAGATCACGGATTGAATCACCCTATGGGCCTTTTCCTGCTCTACAGCTACAGATTGACCCCTTTAGCCAGCAAAGTGAATGAAGAACTAGAAAAAAGCTCAAAGAACATGCTCAATTGATGATCAGCCATTAGCATCACTTATATATGTAAAGCTTACATCTCCTCATTAGTCTTTATATTTTTGAATTATCATTCTAATTTTATGCCTTATTTCTCTAAATTAGTAATATTCTCAATTCTATGAAGTGTGAAGTCTTTAGGGGGGAGTATTAGAAGAGTGAAACATTTTTTTATTTATAAATCACTTAAAACTTTGTGGCATTTTCATTAAGTACCAGTGGAATAATCTTTTGGAATTAAATTTTAAATTTAATTTTGTTTTTGCAAACACAAGCTGATAATTACTCTTGTGCAATTTCTTAAGTATATTTTAAACTAAGAAATATATTGTATACTGTCTCCCATGTTATTTTTCACTTAGTCAACTAAAAAAAATAGAATAAAAATAATGCTTCTAAAGGTGGCTTCATTAAATAGGAATCTGATTTTTATAAGTTGTAGACATAAACAGATGTAAACTCTGCTTTTCACATCAGTGGATTAAAAAGTATTGTTAAGATAATTACCCTTGTATAAAAGAATTCAGCTAACGATGCCAAGAAAAATGCTGTAGGTCTTCGGGATTCTTTCATAATAAATGGAACACAATAACAAAGTAACTAGAATACTCCCATAATTATTTGCGGTAGTTTTTTAAAAGCTGTTACTTTGCCCAGATCCTATTCTTTGTTTAAATTTTGGTTGATAAGAGTTTTATAAATGATTACAGGAGGTGGTCTCTGCTTCATTAATGAAGCTGATAATGGTTAATTGCTAAACTGGAGTAAACAGTTTAAAGACTAGATCAAGAATGAAAAGCCAATTATGTAGAAATGATCCAGCTGTACTAAATGTGATTTCCTTACTATTAAAAACCTCAGACATTTTAAAAACACTTACCCCACCCCCCCAGCTAAACCATTTATCTTGTAACTTTATTTCTTACTGCTTTGCTTGGAATTGAAAGCCACATCTGGTTTAGTTTTCAAATTCAATGAAGCAGCTCCAAAACACAAAGTGGAATTCACTTGATTGTAACATAAAATGAAAATCAGTACTAGTTTAAGAGGCATTCTTTTTGGTTGCTTAATATAAACTCCAACTGTGGAGACTGGCTTTTTATTTTATTGAAACGAGGTGAGAGTCATGTAACATAAAATTAACAATTTTGAAGTGAACGTTTCAGTGGTACCTGGTACATTCAGTGGTGTACAACTACCGCCTCCGTCTAGTGCTCAAACATTCTCATCATTCCAAAAGGAAAGCTCAAGCCCACTAAGCTAGTACACCCCATTCACCCACCCCCAGCTCCTAGCAACCACCAATGTGTGTTCCGCCTTCAATGGATTTTCCTATTCTGAATATTTCATGTAAACGAGTCATACAGTATGTGACCTTTTGTATCTACCTTTCATTTAATGTTTTTGAGGGTCATCCACATCATAGCATATATCATCATTTCATTGTTATGACTTAACATTTCATTGAATGTTTATGCCACAATTTGTTTATCCATTCATCTATTAATGAACATTTATATTATATCCATCTTTGGGCTAAAGTGAATAGTGCTGTTATGGATATGTATTTGTTTGATTATCTGTTTTCAGTGGGTAATGTACTTAAGAAGAATTCTTGGTCATATAGTAATTCTATTTAACTTTTTTGAGGAATGACCAAACTTTTTCATAACACTGAATTATTTTACATACCCATAAACAATGTAAGAGGGCTCCGTTTTCTCTACGTGCTTGTCAACACTTATTTTCTGTTTTGTGGTGTATTTTAAAAACATTATAACTATCCCAAAGGGTGTAAAGTGGTATCTCATGGTTTCGATTTACATGTACTGGTGGCCAGTGATGTCCAGCATCTTTTCATGTGTGTGTTGGCCATTTGTATATCTTCTCTGGAGAAATGTCTATTCAAGTCCTTTGCCCATTTTTAACTGGATTTTTTTTTTGTCTTTTTGTTGTTGAGCTATAAGTGTTCTTTATATATTCTGGACACTATACCATTATCAGATATATGATGTGCAAATATTTTTCCCATTCTGTAGATTTGCTTTTTGCCTGCTTGGTAATGTTCTTTGAAGCACAAAAGTGTTCAGTTTTGATGATGTCCAACAATGTATATTTTCTTTTGTTACTCATACTTTTGGTGTTATATCTAAGAAACCATTGCTAAATCCAAGATCATGACAATTTGCCCATATGTTCTTTTCTAAGGTTTTTATGGTTTTAACTCCTGCATTTAGGGCATTGAATCATTTTGAGGGCTGTTTTTTTTGTGTGTGTGTGTGTTATTTTATTTTACTTTATAATTGAATTTATTTGGGGTGACATTGGTTAATAAAATATAGGTTTCAGTTGTAAAATTCCATAGTACATCATCTGTTTGGAATCTTACCCTTTCTCCTTCCTCTCTGCATTATTAGTCTCTCCCCTCTTCTCTGTGATCATTCCCATCTTCTTACAAACATAGTCAACAATTCTGTATCTGAGTCACTGGACTTCCCTCCCTGGAACACAGTGGCTCAGATACAACCTCCATGGCTTACCGATCCCTGGGGGCATAAAGGTTGAATTGCTTTTTGACATAGGTCATGCATTCTAGTTCCTGGAATAACAGCTTTCCACATGCATTAATCCCTTAAGCCTACCAACTATGACTAAAGCTAAAATCTTTAGCTTTTGAGTTTCCCTATCAATTTGAATACAGAAACTTATAATTCTGCTTATAAGTAGAGGTTAAAATTGGGAATTATTCAATAATAAAATTAATTTATAAATTATTCCTGTATACTATAATGAAAGGGCTAAAGTTCTTTTAATTTTAATTTAAAAATTTTTAAATTGATTTGAGAGAGAGAGGAAGAGAGAGAGAAAAAACATCAATTTGTTATTCTACTTATTTATGCATTCATTGTGTGATTCTTGTATGTGTTTTGAATCGGGGTCAAACCCAAAACCTTGGTATATCAGGACAATGCTCTACGTAACTAAGCTACCTGGCAGGGATTTGGGGCTGAAGTTCTTTTAAAAATATGTTCTGTTAATAAATGTTCCTGATAAATATTTAGAACTTAAGCATTGCTTTTTAAAAATATCAAGTACTATTTGTCTGCTGTGGTATCTTTTAATGTAAGCTTTCCAAAGAGTGTCTCTCCTTTTAAGGCATAATTTGGAGCCCGGTTTTGGAATAATTTAGAATTAAAACAAATGAATTATAATTCTGTGATTATTACTCTTTGGTTCACTGATTAAAATTCACAGATGCAGGGCCTATTATTTAAAAAAGCAAACAAAACTCTATGTGACATGACTTGCAGATTCTATCCTTAATTCTACCCTGTAGTTGACACAGACCTTTGAAGAATTCAGCGAAGTCAAAAACTGGGTGTGTCAGGAAAGGTCAAGTTGTATATTGAAGCTGTGCTGTGTTATGTGAAAGTAGGACTGAGACCAGAACCGAGAGTCAGATAAAAACAGGAGAGGCATCAGGTCAGAGGAGGTGGGACCAGGAGAACAGGAGTTTAGTGGAGGGACGTGCTTGTAACCTTTCCTTAGAAATGCCTCACAGCGATGAGACTATGCATCCAACAGACTTTGTTTATGTAAGTGGGTGACATTTAAAAAAATCATAATGAAGTTATTTATATATCCCGTTCAACTGCTTGGATTTTCATTGAGTTTATCTCTGCTCCTAACTAGTTGTGAGAACTTGAATGCGGAGTAGCTTCTGTTTGTACTGCAGTTTTTCTTGGCCAAAAAACGAGAGGATTGGATTAGAAGACTTCCACACATCTCATATTGTACCAACCTACAAATTATTATTCACACTTGTAATTGGTGTTAACAAATTCTGTTTTTGTAGCTAATGAAACGAATTGTTGTAGCACCTGTGTTAGTGGAACTTGAATTAATGAGGGTGTCTTTCTTCCTGTGTATGTTGCTTAGTAGTTTGTAGAGGCCCAGTGTTTTGTAACCAAGTGGGAGAATGTCAAATTCAATCAAAAAAACAAAATATTTATTAAATAAACACTAAGGAACTCTGGGAAAGTGCAACCTGAAGGTCCCAAAGGCCTCTGTCCCTGATGATCTGGTTATTATTTATGTCAGCTTGTGACTGCCCTTGTTTCGACCCCAGAGGGACTGTGTGGGCAGTGTGTCTCAGATGGAGCTGACGCATTGCTCTGCAGTGTCTGGAGCCCAGGCTATGCAGAGTGCCCCCTCTGCTCCTTGAAAGACAGGGCAGAGGCCCATTTTGCTCCCTCTGGAAGGTTGAGTCATTGCCGAATTTATTTATATTCATTCTGTGAGCAAAAGGACAACTCCCAGTAATATCATTTAACTGTGAGTATGTTGTCTTTTCAAAAATAAGAAAATTTCATAATTTTATGACATCTAAATTAACTATGAATATTAATTTTGTTGGCAATTTACTTTAAACTATTTTTAAACTGTAAGATGTTAATAAAAGGGTATTTTTTGAGACTTTTAGTTTGCTCTATCATTAATTTAACATTTGCAAAGTGAGTAAGACAATTGTTACTATGATAGTCAAACTATAAAAAGCATTTTCTCCTTGAAAATAAGAAATTTAATTAAGTTAATTATGTGGTAATTTGGTTCTATCCTAAAGAATGACAGGATAA
Source organism: Desmodus rotundus (assembly GCF_022682495.2). Taxonomy (NCBI): domain Eukaryota; kingdom Metazoa; phylum Chordata; class Mammalia; order Chiroptera; family Phyllostomidae; genus Desmodus; species Desmodus rotundus. Next base: position 64,187,883 of record NC_071398.1, read on the forward strand.
TTTTGGACTGTAGTTGAACTTGACATTTGATGTAATGATGATATTCATTGTTATGGTTTATGAAACTTTTAAAGTTAAGAATTTATTATCCCTGGCTGGTGTAGCTCAGTGGATTGAGCGTGGGCTGTGAACCAAAGAGTCAGCAGTTTGATTCCCAATCAGGGCACAGGCGTGGGTTGCAGGCCAGGTCCCCAGTAGGGGATGTGCAAGAGGCAACCACACATTGATGTTTCTCTCCCTCTCTCCTTCCCTGCCCCTCTCTCTACAAATAAATAAGTAAAATCTTAAAAAAAACCCTTATTAACAATATTTCATATTTTGAAATAACAGGTTATATTGTAAATTTAAAACAAGTTGAAATATATTCTGATAAAGATGTAGTTGGACATTTATACTTCTATTGAAAATGGTATGATGATATAATTATACAAATTATTCCCAATTATGAAAATAGACACAAAATATATTTCTATACATCTGAAGTATATAAACTGTTAATTTCATAGTCATGAATTTTAAAAATATTTAATGTTTTTTCTCTTTCTTACGCTGTGAAAATAACTTGACGTAACATTAATTGAATAGTTTTTCATTTAAAACTCTGCATGCTATTGTACGATTCTACTTATATAAGATGTTTATTTAGGTTGGCAAATCCATAGAAACAGAAAGTCTATTAGTGGTTGCCAGAGACTGGGGATGAGGGAAGGGAACCGGAGTGACTGCTTAGGGCTTTGGGATTTCATTTTGAGGTGATGAAAATACTCTGGAATTACGTGGTGGTGATAGTTGCACACTTTATGAATATTCTAAAAACTGTAGAATTGTACACTTTAAAAGAATAAATTTTATGTTATATAAATTACATCCCAATAAAACTGTATAATAAAACTCTGTGAGGACTTCACAGTGTAAAGTTTTCCCTATATTCTGAAGTTAAAAGATAGATTCTTATTAAGGAATTAAGAAGCCTTAATTTTGTGTTGTTATTCAAATATAGCCTTTTTATTTTCCTTGGTTCCAATAAGATCAGCGAATTTTGGCTCATAGAAGCCTATGAAATATCTTTTTATAATTTTGTATCATACAGCACTGTCATTCATTTTTTAGTAGAGGCTCTTATGAACATTAAAGTGTTTTCTTGTGAAGCAACCTACTTTTCAATTATATCAATTTTGACTATGCATTATTTGTGATTGAAATGATATTATAATAGTAAAAATATAAAAACTATAGAATTCTTTAACATATAAATGTAGTTCTCAGGAATCAATGTTTATTTTTCTGTTAAAGTTCTAGATATATAAAGACTTACTAAACAATTTATGGTTAAAGTAGAGGAGATGCAATTTTGTTTATGCAATTAAGCATCTTTTCAGTAGAATAACTATTAATATATTTAGCTATTATAATCTTAAAAAATACAGGTTTTTTATTAAGTTATATATGCTCAAGAAAAACTATAGACTTCGCTTGTGCTAAAATGATCCTCTTGATAAAAGCTTCTCTCTTAACTAAATTTTTTTAAAATAAATATTTACTAGGAAAAATAACAAAAGAGAATCGTTTCAGGCCCATTGTAACTTTTCTCCTTAACAGGATAGAACATTTTTGATTACATACCTCTCTGTCATTAATAATTTACTTAAATGTTTTAAAACTAAAAATTTTTAAAGATTTTGTTTATTTATACTTGGAGAGAGGGGAAGGTAGGGAGAAAGAGAAGGAGAGAAACCTTGGTGTGTTGCCTCTCTCACGCCCCCAACCAAGGCCCTGGCCCACAAGCCAGGCATGTGCCCTGACTGGGAATCGAATCAGTGACCTTCTGGCTTGAGGGGTGATGCCCAACCTGCTGAACCACACCAGTCAGGGCTAAAACTAATTTTTATGAACACTATTTCTGAAAGGTTTGTTTTTACTATGCATACCTACTTTAATACTTCTATTAAACATTTAAAAGTCTAAAGAAAAGCATAATTAGTGAAAAATGTTATATAGAAAATAATGTAACTATTACTATTTGCCCCTTTATGCCCTGAAATATGACTAGTCCATAAACTGATAAAAATGGGTCTGCTTTACAACATATTTTTAGACATTTATTTGTCAGTACTGGAAGGAATTGGTTTTAGAGCATTGTTTGTGATAGAAACCCTGACAGTGGTGTTATTTTAGTTGTGTATTTGTAAGGATATTACCAGTTTTGATTTAATGTGCTACCTCTGGTTTGTTCTATATTATTATTTTTTTCTTTTTTTTTGCTTCTCTTCCTTAGAGTACATTTCTTTTTTCCCTTTTTTCATTGTTGTTCAGTTACAGTTGTCCCCATTTCCCCCCCATTACTGTCCCCAGCCCTACGCACCCCTACCTCCCACTTTCAATCCCCACCCTTGTGTTTGTCCATGGGTCCTCTATACATGTTCTTTGATGACCCTTCCCCTTTTTTCCCCTGTGATTCCCCTCTCCCCTCCCCTCTGGTCACTGTCAGTTTGTTCTTTATTTCCTTGTCTCTGGTTCTATTTCACTTGCTTATTCTGTTGATTAGGTTCCCCTTATAGGTGAGATCATATGGTATTGGTCTTTCACCACCTGGCTTATTTTACTTAGCATAATACTCTCCAGTTCTATCCATGTTGTTGTGAAGGGTAGGAGCTCCTTCTTTCTTTCTGCTGCATAGTATTCCAGTGTGCAAATGGACCACGGTTTTTTTATCCATTTATTTACTGATGGGCATTTCTGTTTCCAGCACTTGGCTATTGTAAATAATGCTGCTATGAACATTGAGGAGCATAGGTTCTTTGGAATTGGTGTTTCAGTATTCTTAGGGTCTAATCCCAGCAGTGGAATTGCCAGGTCAAAAGGCAGCTCCATTTTTAGTGTTTTGAGGAAACTCCATACTGTTTTTCACAGTGGCTGCACCAGTCTGCATTCCCACCAACAGTGCACTAGGGTTCCCTTTTCTCCACATCCTGGCCAGGATTTGTTGCTGGTTGATTTGTTAATGATGGAGATTCTGATAGGTGTGAAGTAGTATGTCATTGTGGTTTTAATTTGCATCTCTCTGACAGCTAGTGATGTTCAGCATCCTTTCATATGCTTCTGGGCCTTCTGTATGTCCTCCTTGGAGAAGTGTCTGTTCAGGTCTTTGCCTATTTTTTAATTGGGTTTTTTGTCTTCCTGGTGTGGAGTTGTGTGAGTTCTTTACATATTTTGGAGATCAGACCCTTGTCTGAGGTATCATTGGCATTATATGTTTTCCCATACGGTTGGTACCCCTTTTTTTTTTGCTGATGTCTTCTTTAGGCATGCAGATGCTTTTTAATTGATGAAGTCCCACCTTCTATATTATTTCTCAAGTGAACTCTCACTCAGCAAAGTCTGTATCTAAGCAATACCAAATGCTTTTTAATTTTCAGTCATCTTCAGACATTTAGTATTCTATAAGCCTAATGATAAATGCAGCAATTTTTTAAAAAGGGTGATTAACAACTTCAAGTTTTCACATGCATTTGTAACTTTCTAGAATCTAATTGAGACTTAAAAGAGAAATTTGGAAAAAAAAGGGAAGTTTGGAAAGAATCAAACAGGACTATTGCTAAAAAGTATCCCACAATTTAAACCGATAGCATTCAGAGTTCCTTTTATAGTTAGAGCCAGTTGATCTGCTGTAATATTGGAAAAACGGAAGTATATCCTGGTGGATCCTGTTGATTTTAGTCCTCACTTTTCAAGGAAAACTTCATATTGAAGTCGTACTTATTTGGGGGCACAGCTTTTCCTCATCTCTCTGTACAGATCCTCACTATACGATTGCTGCTATTCTGTTAGAAGAGTGGGAGATTCAAGTACTTAAAAAACATATTTTATTTATTTGTTTTTAGAGAGAGGGGAGGGGAGGGAGGAAGATGAGGGAGAGAAATATCAATGTGCGAGAGATACTTCAATATGTTGCCTCCTGCATGCCCCCAATTGGGGACCTGGCCTGAAACCCGGGCATGTGTCCTGAGTGAGAATTGAAACCACGGCTCTTTGGTTCGCAGGCTGGCACTCAATCCACTGAGCCACACCAGCCAGGGCAGATTCTAGTACTTTTTAAAGGAACCTAAATGCTATTAGATGATAGAGAAGACAAATTTCAGAGATATTACCATTTGAATCACCTTCATGGATATAGAAACCTTAGCCATAAACTTATCACATGAGTAATAAATAAAAGATTTTTCAAAACAATCTCAGAGGCTTGTCATTTATATCTTTGGGTATGATTTAAACCCATTTTCTTCTCTTTTGGTTCTTTTCAAAGGTGAAAACAGTCTTTATCTTCTAACAGACAGGATAAAGCTGTATAAAATGACTCTTGAGTGACCTTTATTTTCTTCTAATAACTTTCAATTTCTTAAACTGTGATTTCCTGTTTAAGTCTATTCAAAGATGCATTATTTTTAGAGTTCCTTCCTAGGAAATAACAAAAATAGTTTTCCCCATAAGAATAGTCTTAGATTTTGAATAATTTTTCTCATAACAGCTTATGATTTTTAGGCTTTATTAAAATATAAAACACTTTTTCAGTAATCAACAAACTATTTTCATTAGTCAAGCACACCCAAAATTAATGTTTTAAAGTTTGGCATATCACAGTGCTTTACAATGAGAAATATTTACAATGGACTTGGAATAAAAAAAAAAGTGCTATGAAAGCTATTCTTTTCCTACTCTTGACTTTCCTTAATAAAAAAGTCTAATTTTTCTTCCTAATTTATTTAAATTTAGAACACTGAGATCTTGAAACTATTAGAATAAAAGTTACAAGAATCAGTTAAGTCAAGAACTGTGTTGGATTTTACACACATTAATTCAACTCTCCCGACAACTTTGCTAGGAGGGTTTTTATTTTTCTCTTCTACAAAGGAAGAAACCAAGGTTCAGGGAGATTTAATCAATGACCCATAAATAGGTAAGAGAGCAGTGTGTGAAGCCTAACTCCAAAGCTTGGTACACTTTCAAAAGCTGCAATGGTTATTACTAAGATTTGTTAAGTTATTTGTAAAGAGCTGAGCAATAAGAAATGGGCAGAATTAAATGATGGTGTATAGACCTATGAAAAATCAATTTTAGTTAAAGTGTAAATATAAATTTTTCATGCATAAATTCTGATAAATTCTTTATTTTTTCAAAATAGTATTTTACTTTTATCAAATTATACTTTCAAATAGTCTACACAATTTTTGTTTCCTTCAGGTTCTATTTCAGCATCCACCGATGACGTTGAGAATTGGATCACAGAATGGCAAACACTTGTGTCACCACATCTGGTGGGTACTGTCTTTCTGAACCAGTGCAATACTATGGTATGTAACCAAAAAAACCAGTATAATAGTTAGTAAACATTATTAAATTTAATTAAACATTTCAGTTGAATAGCCACTCTTACTGCTAATTTTAATGAAATTTAAGACATTTGGGCTGGGAGGGATTATGGTTAATTACAGTTTTTATTTTAATTAACAAACAAAGCACAGACTTAAATTATTTCATATGAGAAAACAATTAATTTCAAAAATCAGTAATACTAGAAGGTTGTAAGCCAGAATTAAATGTAAAGAAGAGAAAGCACAATAGTTTAAAGTTGTATTCAATTTAAAGAATAGAATTAACACACAAATAGAAATTATTTTTAGGGATTAGCTGAAGCTAGTTTACATGTAATTTAGTAAAGGTAATTCGATATACTTGAAATTTCAATCTTAATATGAGATTTTTATCAAAGGGAAAGAGATACAAAACAGAATTCAGGAGACAATAAGAATTTTCTCCAAAAGACTAAAGCTGCAGTATAAATCTAATTTTCAATTGGCTTTCTTTTAGAGTTTGGACTCGTTTCCACTCAAAGGGCACATCACCCAGCTTTCTGTAGTCTTGACACTCCTCCAGGCAGGGCCCTCTTTTTTGAAACAAAGTTACGTTATTTTTACCAATGATCTTTCTTCTCACATCAGCCTGTCTTTAGTATGGATTCAATACTTTGCATTGATTGGATGCTCTAAGATTGCAAATGACTCACGTGAATTAATAAAAATTATACTGTTTATCAATCTTCGTGGAAGAATTTTGAGGGCAAGAATAAATCTAATCACCTGTTGAGTCAGCATCAGGGAAAGTACAGATATTACTAGTTACAAAGAGCAGCTAAGTTATCCCAGGGTCCTTCTGGAGCCCGTTTTCTACATTTAGATTCAGTAATTCTCCTGGAGGCATAAAGTAAGTTGATGTTTGGGAGTTTCTGATAATAATATAAAAGTAATAAGTAATAAAAATGATATTCATTAAACATAATTTTATATTTTATATATGCTTTTGCATGTGATATTTTATTTCATTCTTACAGTAATCCTGGGAAGTATGTGAATTTATCTCTAGATAACTGGTAGTTAGAATTGCTGGACAACAGAACAAAAAAAAACCTAGTAATTTAAATCAGGTCTACAAGAGGCAAAGGAGGGTGTTAAGGTGTATTATTTGGGGAGTTCAAACAGGCTTTTTTTTTTTGCTTGAAATAATCGCTGTTAAAGGACAAAAATTTAATTGAGTAAATTTGAAGGTCTAATTGGCTTTATTGAGCCATTCATGAATTGGGCAGCTCTTCATCTAGCAAGCAGAGAGAAGGCCCAAGAAGCTGTACAATTTGGAGGGCTTTTATAGGCAGAAACTAGGTGGGAGAAGAAAGTTATTAGCAAAAGAAAAGAAAGGATTATTCCTTAGGAGAAGCCACGGGTCTTATCAGACAGATTTCCTCAGTTTCCTTTGGGGCAGAGGATGGAAAGGGCTCACGAGAGAGATTGCCTCATTGGTACTGACCAAAATATTTCTGACAGGCGTATTAAGATGACATTTGTGGAGAAGGTTGAAACTGCAGTTAGGTCAGATATTAAGTCTAGATTTGGTGTCATATGCTTTAGCACAAGTGATTCCATTTTGGGCTTACGGTTTTTAACACCAGATAACTGGTAATAATGTATTTTATTGTATTTTCATTTTTCTTGGCTGGAGGGGTGGGATCATTTATTAACACACCTCTTTACTGAACAGATGGCACTGAAAACAGTTGTATCCTCAACAAGGGAAATGCAGAAGATGGGGAAAGCCTTTCGTTCCAAACTGGGAAATTTTCATTTCCACTGGAGGAAGGAGACTGGATTGGTGTGTCAGCCATTAGCAACTCTTACCCTTTCTCCCAGCCCCTGAGCAACCTCTGCCTCCCTCTGGATGGCGGCATTTATCACACATTGCAGTTCAGCTTACTGTCTGCCCCTCGTGCTGGGCAGCAGCAGGCCCGAGATGATGTGGGCATATTGGACTTGGTTGAAGATAAAACCCTTTGAAATTTAAAAACAATACGAAATTTTGACTTTTTACCATTTGTTTTTTATGTTAAGAAAACTAGATCTTTGCCAGAACAAATTGATTACCAGCTGCATGACACTGATTTTCAAGAATCACCTTATTGCCAGTATTCTACTACCCAGTTTCCTCCAGCTCTACAGTCCCCTCTTTACAAAGTCATTTCAACACTGACTGCTTGGACCCACAGTTTAGAGGTGGGGGGTATCGACTTGGTTCCTGTGAATTAAATAAATCCACTTACGTGGTTGCCCATGATGCTGAAGATGGATACCCTGGAATAAAATGGTCTAGATTAACTCATTCTTCCATGCGAACTGAGGGACAGGAAGAACTCTGCATGGTTTGTAAGCGTCAGGATATCATTATAATGCACTTACTTGTGAAGGTTGCAAAGGTAAGGATAAAGTTAAAGCAAAACTGAAATCCTAGTGTTTACTGAAAAGGCACAAGATTTGAGGTATGTACTCTTTTTACAGTGTGAAAAATAAACGTAGGGAGAACTATTGATCAATCTATGGGGTAGAATACATGAAAATGGAATGTCATAAAGCTTTGATTCAGTTTTTTTCGTTATTGATAAAGACTTACATTTAAATAGAAAATTCAATATATTTATATGGCAGGAAAACAGTTTTCATGTTCCTAGATGAACATGATGTTGGAATAGAAAATGACTTTTAAAAAGATCCAAATGTTAACTATTACATCTTTTCCTGTGGTTGATATAATTCATGCATTAGGAGGGAATTTGAATTAAATGACCTCTTAGATTCTATCTATTTTTTTGAATGCTTTTTTGAGAACTAGTGGGAGGTCTGCAAGTAAAAATAATCATTGACAATGGAATTTTCAAAGAGTGAAATAGTCCTCGATGAAGTTTTGAGGTTTTGAAACACTTCTGCATTGTTTTTATTCACAAATGCAATGTTAGGAAGAACTTCCAGAGGTGCCCAACCTGTGGCCTTTGGGCCACATGCAGCGCAGGTTGGTTGTGAATGTGGCCCATCACAAAATCATAAGTTTACTTAAAACATTATGAGATTTTTTTTGGTGATTATGTGTCGCAATGTATTCAATATGTGGCCCAAGACAACTCTTCTTACAGTGTGGTGCAGAGGTGCCAAAAGGCTGGACACCCTGGATACAGCACTAGGTAAACATGTTTGTTAGAAGTTCAGGGTAAAGTTTTACTGTCAGAATCTCGCAACTCATCCCTCACAAGAGAGAGCCAGATGAAGACCAAGGGAAATGAGGTTCCAGCTTTATGAACAAATTAGCTGGGCCAGTGTTTGCTTAATCTTAAAAGGCAAGTCCTTGCTGTTAAAACCAGGTTGAAGAATGAGGCATAGTTCTGGAAGCCTAAGCTGAGTTTTCTACTCCCTTTTTTGAATCGAAGTCATGAAACTCCTACTCTCAAATGTGTCTACAGAAAAAGAGGGTATGTTGGGTCTCTAAGGGGGCATTGACTAAACTTACCAACTTCACTGATGGGCACGAAGTAAGAGGAAGATAGCAGAGATTACTGCATAAAATTGGAAAGTCAAAGAGGAAGTGGGAAGAGGTATCAAAGAGGAAGTGGGAAGAGGTATGCTATGCATGGGTTCAGGAAGTGAAAGAGAGAATGTAGACCCCTGCCCCGTTGTATAGATACAAGCACACAAAACACGGCTCATTCGCACCTCCGTCAAATAAACTAGTGACACCCTTTCACCTGGGGAAGTGCTAAAATGGAGGAGAGAGAGGAATATGTTTGGGAGAATATCTCTTCCTTCATAGGTCGAGGTAAAAATGCAAGAAGAGAAAAAAAGAGGTTTACCTTATAGTTTTATTTTCCATAAGCACACATTCTTGAAAGACATTTCATGGAATTGTGATAGTCTGCACAACATAGTTTAAAAAATGGGTTTAGATAATATATTATAACCATAGTGAAATAGAGTGGTCTTAATGTGATGGAGCTATTTAGTTTAATTTTCAATGTGATTACTGACAGGAACAAACTTGACATAGAATATATTAAATAGGAGAGGATTAAAATAATTATCCAGGAAAATGTATATTAAATCAAATCTTATTGAGGGGGAAAACATTGAAAAAATTTAGTTAACTTGATTATTTAACTCTACTTGAAGGTATGTGTGTGTGTGTATATATTTTATATAAAAATATATTTTTAAATATTTTTATTGATGGATTTTAGGGAGATGGAGAGGGAGAGGAAAGGAGAGAGGGAGGGAGGGAGGGAAGGGGAGAGAGAAAGAGAGAGAGAGAGAAACATTGATTTGCTGTTCCATTTATTTATGCATTCATTGGTTGATTCTTGTATGTGCCCTGACTGGGTATTGAACCCTGCAATCTTGGCATATCAGGACGATGCTCTAACCAACTGAGCTACTGGGCCAGGGTTTGAAGGTATATATTAAGAAATAATAGGTATATAAGGTATATAAATAGGTATATAATGTATATAAGGTATATACCTTGAAGGTATATAAAAACAAATAACTGAGTACCTAATAGTAAAATTAAAATTTGTTTGTTGTTAGGTTTTGTCTCCATAGCATTGCTAAAAATACAGTGTGTAGTTGCAAGAATGGTGGCCACTGTGAAACGGACAGGTATGTGCATAGAAAACGTCGAGAGTGCGGACTGGAAAAGTGTAAGGAGTAGGAATACTGGCAGAATGTAAATGGCATTTTTTTTGAGGGAGATAGTAGTTTATCTCACCTTACTGAGAACTTAATATATTCTTCAAGTTGTGATTTTGGAGTAACAGTGCCTGGGTTTAAGCTATTTCTCTAACATCTGCTAAATTAGGATAGCCAGTTAGTTACCAATCCAGGTAATTACTTTCATAAATCCTGTTCTATACTACATTGCTCTAATATTGGTAATAATCATTCTCTGAATAGGAAATCCTTGTATTTTTGTAGTACTTAACCTAAGTTATGTAATGCATCTAGAAGGAGCAGAATTTCCATGATTAGTGCCCCTTCTTCAGTCTTGTATCTCTAGAAGCCTACATCATACCTGGGTGTGTAAAGCCTACTAACAATTCACATGTAGGGGTCAAAACCCAACTCAATGGGCAGAAGAGTACCTCAGTTTTTTCAGTTCCTTCCATATTCACTGTCTTTTTAGCTTAATCAATTACATGATATCATTTGATACAGTAGTAATATGAAGATTTTGGCATTATTTCCTCAGTTTCTCCTGTTCCCCAAGGCCCAAAACTTCATGGTAACTTTAAAATTCATTTTTCTCTGTACTATTAATATTTTCCTGTCTAATCTAGCCTTGCGCAAGCTCTTCTTCTCTTGTGTGTATACTGTCATACTAGTCTCATGGCCATTTCTCCATTCTTTCTTTTCAGTTCAATCTGCTTTCAACTGCTATAATAATCTTCAATTTTTATTAAGTTATACTCTTATTCAATAAAGCCCAATGCACTATTCTGTTTATGTTATACTGATTATTATAATCAAATCCAAACTGTTCAGTCAAAGTTCTTTACCAAAATGGATTTCTGTTATTTAAAATTCCAAGGTTGAAGATTTTTAGGTTATCCTGTCCAACCAGACTGAATCCTTTACTGTATCCCTGTCTTAATCTGCTCCAGCTGCCATAACAAAATACCATTGTCCTGTCTTATAAGGAAAAAATGGACTTAACCCATTAAAAAAGAAAACCCACCAGATATTCTTTTGGCTAATCAAGGATAAAAGCCCATAGGTAAGGTTGTTCAACTGCTCTACCACTTGACATTCTGTGTTGCTTTTAATATATAATTAATGTGGAAATTTCCCTAACATAAGAAGGTCTCAATTTATAATTTGGAGATACAACATTAATTTCTAATTAAGTCTAGGATGACTATGTACTTTAAGTGGACAGGTATTGTGGAAAGAAAAGGAGAAAGTAATGTAGTGAATTTAATTGCTATGTACATACTTATCAAGAAAGGCTCTTTGTAAAAAGACAAGTCTGTGATCACACATGTGTACAATATAAGACAATTTTCATCAAATTCTATATTGTTTTTGCTGTACCCACACATCTTATATGAATTTTGTAATATCACAGGTTTGCTCACAGAAATTCAATGCAAATCAAAGAAACTTTGAAAGAACTTTAAGCAGAAGAATGGTTTTTGCTCTGACGTCAAAGAGGAAGAGAAAGGAGTAGACAACAGGCTTATATCATCCACCACTATCTTTGGAAAAGTGGCAAGACTCTTCTAAGATTTCTTGTTTCTTTAGTGACGATGTCTTGTTTAACAACTGTGCATTATAGTCCCCCCACTACGTTTTCTTATAGATCCAGGAGGGCATGGAACTAACTCAAGAGGAACATCAGCTTATTAATAACATTGTTGCTGCTCATCAAAAAAACACAATTCCTTTAGAGGAAACAAAGAAATCTGTATGTGGTTCATTACTGGCATAACATAATGTGTAATTAATTATGTTAGAAAATAACAGCATAAAAGCTTAACATTAAATAGTTATTTGAAAGAAAATAAACATTTTATTAGTTTTATTTCTTTTTCTTGGCTGGCTACAGGAATATGCAAATCTTGAACTGAGCTTTTTGTGATTCTCAGAGACAGTAGTCCTACACATACAGGGGTTAATGGATTTTACCAGACACTTCCAGGTAATCTATTTTTGGAAAAAAAATTAAAGTTAACAAATTTTAAAAAGTTCCCTGCTTTAAAGGAAGGGGACGTTTTAGGAAAGCAAAAACCTCTATTTTCCCTTCGAAACTGCTTCTAAATGCAAAAAACATGTTTATTTTTTTTGCTTTAATCAATCAGGTGGGTAAACTATAAATATTTAAAATTTTTTTTTAAAAATTAAAAATTTTTATTGTTACAATTGTCTGCATTTTCTCCCCATCCTTCCACCCCACCCCAGCCAGTCCCACCTCCCTCCCCCCACTTTACCCTCCCCCCCCCCATTTTGTCCTTGTGTCCTTTATAGTAGCTCCTATAGACCCCTCTCCCCACTATCCCTTCCCCACTCCCCTCTGGCTATTGTTACATTGTTCTTAACTTCAATGTCTCTGGTTATATTTTGTAAGAACCCTGAAACACCAATCCAAAAGAACCTATGCACCCCAATGTTCATAGCAGCACAATTTACAATAGCCAAGTACTAGAAGCAACCTAAGTGCCCATCAGCAAATGAGTGGATCAAAAAGCTATGGTACATTTACACAATGGAATTCTACGCAGCAGAGAGAAAGAAGGAGCCTATACCTTTTGCAATGGCATGGATGGAACTAGAGAGCATTATGCTAAGAGAAATATTTAAAAATATTATTCAAATGATTTCAAGATAACTTATGCTTAAGATAACTAATGTGACTTGTTGTAGGTTTTATTTTTGGAAATAAATTGTTTTTGTTTTTTAGGTAAAACATGAAACACAAAATTTGCTATGCAATATAAACAATCAAAACAGCCTAAAACTCAGCTATCTACTTACATGTACTGATAACTCACTGTAAAAATAAATTCTTCAAGGCTAAAGTATATTTAATTTGCTCTTGCTATAGGAATGTATTATTATCCATTTCTGATAAAAGTGCCCCAAAATATTGCTGTGTGGAATCAAAAATTTTATTTAGATTTGAAATTACATATCTTGATTATTCTAAGGGAACATTTGAGATTTACACCATAACTAAACAAATAACATAAAATGTTAAATCCTATACTTGAAAATTATCTTTTCATTATCTATTTCAAACAATTATGTATTTTTTTCTTAAAGGATTTAAAAATTTGACAAATGAGGATGACACTGCATTACAGAAGGTATCAAAAACTGAAGTGATGTTCCTTCACGCGGCCCAACTTTACAAAGAATGCTTTTCATCAGCTTCTGAAAGGAAAAAGACCAATTAACTCAATCTTAATGTTACTAATTACTATTAAATTTAGCAATGAATTTATAATACTGAACTATTTTTTCTTATTGTATTTTAATTTTACTAGTTAGGGTAGGAATAAGTACTTCATACTAGCTGTTTATAGTATTCCGATTTATTGGTCTAGCTTTTGCTTTTTTTTTTTTTTTTGAATGAGTGAAAAAGGAAGCTTTATTCTCTACAGTTGACTCTGGCCATAACACCCTGAACGCGCCCGATCTCGTCTGATCGTCTGCTTTTTTAATTTTTATTTTTTTAAAGAATGTCACTTTTATTATATAGCATCATGGAAAAATATTTTTGGAGGGTCTTTATATAAAATTATAATTAATTTTAATATAAATTATAAAATTATAAATTAATCTTTACATAAAATATGAACTATCTTGTATTTATCTAGTGTTATGTTTTAATAATAAAAATTAGAGAGCTACCTTTCATTGGGAACATTTTCTATATAACAGAGTTTAGAGAGATTGATTTTACTATCTACATAAAGATTTTTTAAAAATCAGAATTTATATTTTTCCCTTTTACTGGGTACTGTGAGATTATCATATGATTCAGATCACTCACTGAATTGTCACAACCCTAGTGGTGATGGAAGTGTTATTTATTCTATGGAAACATTTTGCAACAAAGGCTGTCCCTCCTACTGTGCTGACTGGTGATGCAACATACAATACAAAATATTTATTAGATAGAAAAAGATTGGTCAGATATAACGTTTTATTTTTTCATTCTTTGGAAAAATGATAATGGCAATACATGTGAGTCTGCACGATGTTCTGATGAAACTACATGTGATATTAATCTTAGGTATTACTGAGAGTTTATTGGCAGCTGTTCCACTTCTACAGAAGAATGAGTGAGTTTAATATTACTAATACTGAATATGCTCTGCTTGCAGCAACTACTGTGTTTTTTTTCAGGTAAAAACCATTGAGCAGTAAAAATCTGGATTAAGTTTGGCTATTAAATCATGAAGTTTGTGGTTATTACATTATTCATTGATGCCAAAGTACCAATCTTGTTTCATCAAAATTGTCTTTTCTGTAAGAGTATTCCCTTCAGTTTACAAACATGCTGTAGTTTCTTGCCTCTTGAAAAATAGCTTCTTGACCTCATATCCCCCTTTCAGCTAGTCTCACATTCCTAAAATTTTTTTAGAGTTGTCTACACTCCTGCTTCCATTTCTCTCCTCTCATTCACTCCCGAACTCCTCTCATTACAGTCAGATTTTGGGCTTTTCTTTCCACCCTCTGTAACTTTTGAAGATCTTAAGTGATTTGGCATTGCTGATGGTACTGGTCATATCTCAGTCCTCATCTTTTTTTTTTTTTTTAATTGTTGTTCAAGTACAGTTGTCTCCATTTTTTCATCTAATATTTGACCCATTAGCTGCATTTAACAGAGCAGATAACTAACTCTCTCTTTGTTAGAACAAACACTTACCTTCATTACTTGGCTTCAGTTGATCACTTCCTCTTTGCCATGCTCCCCGCCCCTCCCCCCCTTGATTTACAGAGTATCACTCTCTCCTGATTTTCTTCCTTAGTAGCTGCTCTTTTGGTCTCCTTTGTTAATTCATCCTCATCTTCCACACTGATAAATGTTAGAGTGTCCTGGGGCTCAGTTCTCCTTTCTTTTATACTCACTTTCTTTGAAATTTCATCCTATCTCATGCTGACAATGCCCAAACTTTAAATACCAACCTGGACTGTTTCCCTTAACTCCATTAAAACTCCTATTCAAGATTTCAAATCTAATGTGTCCAAAGGTGAACTCTTGCTCTCCTCTCTGATCATCCTGTATCTTTCTCATCTCTGCTCAATGGCATCTGCATCCTTCAAGTTGCATAAGCCAAAATTCTTGAGGTCATCCTTCACTTCTATCTTTTTCTTATACCTCTATTAAATATGCAACACATCCTATTGGCTCTCACCTCAAAATATATCCAGAACTGTTACTCTGTCCCTGCTACCCAAATCAAAACTGCTATCCTAACCTGCTTTCCTATTCCTGCCCTTGACTCCCTAGGTTTATTCTCTATCCAGTAACCAGAGTGGTTCTTTGAAAACAAGCCAGGTCATATCATTCCTTTGCTTATAACCCTTTGCAGGGGTGTCCAACCTTTTGGGGCCTCTGGGCCACACTGGAAGAAGAGGTGTCTTCTTTCACACATTAAATACATCACGGCATGTTAATCACACACACACAAATCTAATAATGTTTTAAGTAAATTTACGAGTTTGTGTTAGGCCTCATTCATAGCCATTCTGGGACACATGTGGCCGTGGGCTGCAGGCTGGACACCCCTGCAATGGCTTTCTCTTTTACACAGATTAAAGCCAATATTCTTTCCGTCATTGCCTACTACCACCTCTGCTGCTTTTGGTGGATAGGTTCTTTGAAAATTTCAAGCAGGTTCCTGCCACAGGTACTGTACTTGACAAATCTTGGAAAGCTCTTTTCCTAGATAGCTACATGGTTCCCTCCTTTTACCATCTTGGATCTCTCTGTTCAATGTCATTTACTTCTGATTATCTTTTTAAAAATAGCTACTTCCCCTCTACCCTATATTCTTATTCTCATTCATTTTTCTATAACATTTATCATTGTCATATTTTTATTTAAAAAATGTGTACATGTCTCTTTCTTCCTCTATTCCTCCCAGACCACGAATATGAGCTCATTGAGGGCAGAAGATTTTGCCAAGTTCACTGCTGTGTGTCCAACGCAATGACTGGACGAATGAATGCAGCCTAACTGTTAAGAAATACTCTTCATAGAGAATTATGAAGATTAAGTAAGATACTGCATAGATAGTTGCAAGTTACTTAGCATAGTTTCTGGCGTATATTAAGGATTCAGTAACTATTTGCTATGTTTATTATTTAAAACTGCATTGTTTAAAATTCATTACCTTTTACCATTTTCTAGTATATGATTTTTTCAGCTTGTCCATGTCTTAAAAATAAGCAACATGTGGACAGTTTACAAGAACCAATTTTATAAATTTTGTACAAATATTAAAAAATTAATCATCCAGAAGACCTACAGCGTTTTGCTTGTCTAGTAAGGAGGCTCACTGAACTGAGGACACTCAATCACAGCCGTTCAGAAATACTTAGCATTTGGAAAACAAAGGACCTGAAATTGGCTAGTTTTCTCTCTGAGAAATGGAATCTATATTCTCATTGCTGAATCTGTAGAATATTGCAGTTTGTCTTAAAATACCTAAATCTCCATTGTCTACTGTATCATTATAGGACGACTGATTTGAAAGGCAAGAACGGCATTGCTATGTTACCAATGTTTCTTGACCATACAATGGACTTACATCATCAGGGACCATCAAACTTTGCGGAGTTCAGTACTACCACTAGAGGGACATCTAGGATTTCAGGATTCAACTCTTCAAAGAAGCAATGGTTGTTACTGCTTTCTTCCTTCAAAAGGGAATAATGCTAAGTAGAGTTCTTACCTGAAAAAACCACTTTTTTCATTTAGTATAAAATTAAATGAAAATATATGGATTTCTTATAGACATGAAAAAGGCTATGTATTGAAAATAATGTAGTAAGGGTAAAGGTAGTTTGTGAACCTCATTAATGCCCAATTTAACTAATATTTAAAACCCATTCCTGCTATAGTATTTTATGATTAAAGAGGAAAACAGATATGTTCAACTCTTACCTTTTCTTAATGCCTTTAAAAAAGATCTTTTATAAGCTCAAATTTAAAACTTTGTGATTGCAAGATACTGGAAAAAATTAAAGTGAAAAATCACTGAAACATTTTAACATATATTGGGAAATATAGCACAATTTTCTCTCATTCTGATAGAAAAATATTTTTACTTTTTTTCAACACCTTGTGTAGAAAAAAATGAAGTTCTTAAAAACTTTCCACAAATATTTTCATTCGTGTGAGGATGAAAAAGATAAGATAGGTATTCATTAAAAATAAATTTCATGTGAAAGTGAGGAATTCTATGGTGGCACTATTGTTTTACCTCCAGGGGGTACCTTGGGC
Organism: Desmodus rotundus; assembly: GCF_022682495.2. Classification (NCBI taxonomy): domain Eukaryota; kingdom Metazoa; phylum Chordata; class Mammalia; order Chiroptera; family Phyllostomidae; genus Desmodus; species Desmodus rotundus. The sequence continues at coordinate 64,205,256 of NC_071398.1, forward strand.
ATGCACATTCTTGGTGTCATTACTTGGAGGGACTATTTTATGTTATTTAGGGTACCTAGACTCAGTTTTCTTAAAGTGCAAAATGAGTAACACTTGATCATCCTTTCCAGCTCAAAATTTTTGTAATTTTAGCAGAAATTAGTGTGTCTGATAGTTTAAATTTACATAAAACAAAATGGGTTATTTAAAAATATTGCTAAAGTCCTTTGGAAAAGGAACAATTATATTATATACATGGAGAACATTAGGAAGCACAATATGTTCAAAATGAAACTCATCTTATTGCTCAAATGTGGTACTTAGCACCACAATATTTATTATATTTAGTCTTCCAAGCCTGAAACCAGGCAGTCACCTTAGACTCTTCTCTTTCGCTGCTATTAAAAAATCATCAGATCCTATTCATTTTAGTTCCTACCTCTCATATTTGATCTCTTCTTCATCTCCATTACCACGGTCTTGGCTGAGGTCCTCACACCTCATCCAGCATATTGAAACTGTATCCGTAACTCCAGTCTCATGAGCCATTTTCATACCACAGATTTTCGCCTGAACTTGCTCATGACTCCCTTTTTGCTCAAGATTTTTCAAGATTCCCATCTCTAGGCGCTGAAATCCAAGTCTTTGCAAGGTCTTCATATATCTCTTGCCATTTCCCACTTCGTCCTCACAACCTACACCACGCTTCCTGGACCCACTCACTCTTGGACAATTCCACTCTCTCTCACAATTCCAGCGCCTGTGCTTACCTTCCTTCTGCCAGGAATACGCTTTCCTCGCTTCCCTGTCTACCCAACTCCGCGTCCATCCTTTTAGTCTCTCCGGAAGCAGTGACGGAGGCATAGTGCGCCAGGAAGCCTCCCCTGACCCCCAAAACCACTGTGAGTGCCACCGTCCCATGGCCTAAATGACGACATCTGGTTATAACTGTTTGTTTGCCCAATTTAACTAACATTTAAATCTAAAACTGAGCTCTTGGAATACAGAAATGGATTTTTCACGCTCAGCTCCTATCTGTCAAAGCACTTGAGGGTCTTCCTAGCATTCTTCCACAACAGCAGAGGCTTCAACAATGTAACCTACGAACAGCAACAGAATCCGGGATGGAATTGTTACTAACAAGGGGAAATATCGCGAGATGCCGGTCTCGCGATCTCAGCCCACTCACGTGGCTGACCGTTATTGACGGTTATTTAGCCGTTGGACAGCTGCCCGCCCGCTCCCACCGCGCCCTGTTGGCTACGCAGGTGGAGAGGTTTCCCGCCTTTTCCGAGGTTCGGAGGCTCTCGCGGGTTCTTTTTGTTTCCCTCCTAGGTGGCAGGTGAGGGCTCTCGTGGACTTTAAAGGTATTACCGGGCAGGTGTAGCGGGTTCTTTCTGCCGGACGGAACCGGAGCTGGGCCTTGTTTTGATACCCCGCCTCCCTCCCAAAGGCGGCCTCTGGGTGTGGGGCCGAGCGCCTAAGGCAGCTCCTCCCCGCGAGGCGACGCCGCGTACCGGGGCTGGCCAGTGCGGGCTCGGACTGTCGTTACCGGCGGTCACAGCTGATGCCATGTTCGAGTGTCCCGCTCATCTCCAGCGTCGGTGCGGCCGCTGGTGGGGGAGGGGCCGTGGGGGACACGGGGGTGCTTCCGCTGGGACCACCTAGGCGACGGGCGACGCCGTAAGCTTACATTGGAGCAAAGGTCCCATCCTGTTCCTTCGGGTGGCCAACGAGCAGACAAACATCACCGTTTAGAGTAAAGAAAAATGGTGTATTAATGAGACCGTGCAAAATACTCCCCCCATGCCCCCTTTGGGGCTCTAGGTGGCCCGACTGCCCGGAGACATGGAGAAGCCGAAGCCCTTCACGTTGTTCGTCCCGCCGAGGCTCGGCAGCAGCCAGGTGTCTGCCGTGAAGCCGCAGGCCTTGGGAGGAGAGGCTAATTTCTTCAAGGTAAATTGGCCCTGGAATCTTGAATTTGACTGTAATGAACGTTAGGCAAAGGAGGCCAGATACGCTTTTGCAGTGGTGGTGTTTTTATGAGTATCTCTCGGAGTAAGCTGGTCTGATTTACCCAGGAACGAGGACCAGCGTCGCTTCGAAGGCTGAGCGTTCCCAGCGAGCGAGGGCGTCGCCGCTCGGAGCACTGAAGGCGGCGGCGTTAGGACGCTGCGAACGCGATGGAACCCGCGTGTATTAACTCTTCCCTTCCCTTAAGTGACTAGGGGCCGTGTACGGGACGTATACCAGGACATAAAATATAAGTTAGGGGAATATTAAGATGAAGGAAAATTAAGAACACTGGGACAAATACGTCGATATACTAGTAATATTTAGTGTGTGACTGAGCTTCAAATTAGCCTCTGAGCTTCCCGGTGGACAGGATAGAAAGGAAAACTCATTTATATGGTAGAGTTTCTCAGTGAAACAGAGCTTTTTCTAAATTAAAAAAAATTTTCTTAGGTTGAATTTTATATTGGAAATGGAATGAAACAATGAATATTTAAATTTTTATATGCTGTACGAATATTCTTATGTCTCTATAGCCAAGAATGTAATATTAAAATGCTATGTAGCAAAGATAATTCTCAATTATATCAAGGGGAAGATTATAATGAAATTGAAGACAACTAATACCCTGTGCTACTAATTAAAATTATTAATGTTATTCTTGAATATTTACAAAGCATGTATTACATAATTGATAGTTTAGCTTCATCTTATATGTGGAAATACCTAATTGCATTTTTTGCTTTGTATGCATAGTAAAAGCATTTGATATTTTAAACAATATATGTACATGTTAACCAATTTACAACTATAGTCACTTCTTTAAGCAGATGTACCATATTTTGCTGTGTATAATGCATACTTTTTTGCCCAAATTCTTGAGGGGAAAATAAGGATGCACATTATACACACATAGTGCTAATTCCATATCTATATAAATGTTTTTAATTCTTTTATTTATGCTTATACATTAAAAGTGTAACTCCAGAAAGCAATAACAATATCATATGCAAAATAACACCCTGGAATACGATAATTGGTTTTATTTCTAAATATAAATAAATAAAAAATTGAATTAAAAAATTAAAACGAAAGATTTTTTTTTCCTGAAAGTTTGGGCCAAAAACATGGTGTGCATTATACACAACAAAATAGGGCATATTACATATGTAATTATGTATTACACTGCGTGTTATCAGAGTGGTATAGGACACTATGTTTAAGAACTTCTTTGTGTTTCTAGAGTTTCAGCAAAGATATTGAAGATGATACTGGTTTTCCATTTGCAATGACTAATCTCTCTAAAAAAGGGGAAAACATTGATTCAGGTAGGAGATTGGAAAAGTAATATATTACCTTACAATGAAGCATTTTTAAAATACACATTGCTAGATATTGAAAATATAACAAATATTACACTGATAGTCTTGACATTAAAGCTAGATATAATACTTAATATAAAAAATAAGATGTTGGCATATTTAATACCAGTTGTCTTTTATCTTGCAGGTGCTACTTTACAAAAATATAACTTTTTGCCCATGCTTGAACAGGTCAGTTAAATATAGTACCTACAGATATAATCTGTTTAGGTATTGAATTGCTTCCTTAAAAAAGGAAAAAAATTTTGTAGTAGTTGAATTTCTAGTATTTAGTATTCATTACTATTTAGAAACTCTGGTCAGAAATATTTTCTTACAGGAAATATTTATTCATTTTTTAGGTTGATAATTCTGACAGTTGTCACTACCAGGAAGGACTAAAAGACTCTGATTTTGAGGTCAGAAGATTTTTTCATCCACATGAAATTTCTTGTAATTAGGAAATCATTTATTATCATCTATATATATTTTTATTTTGAAGCTTCAAAAGAAATATTTGGTTTATTTTCTAAAGTATGCCCTTTGTTTTTTTCCTCTTTGTTTATCTTTTAAAATTGCCAAAACACTACGTTCCTGTATTATCCTGGGTTATAATGGTATCTGCTTTTTAGGGGCACTTTTACTTTAAACCATAGAAATCAAGAATAGAAGAGAGGAGATGGATACAAAATGTGAAAAGGCTGAGAATCAAGCCAGTATTTTACAATCTTTTTATTACTAGTTGTGATTGTTTGGTTGGTTTATTGTGTAAGAACTTTGCAGGACAGGCAATACTTTCGATTTTAGTTGTAAAAAAAATGTTCTGACAAAAAAATGTACCATTCTGACAAATGGTACATAGATGTCTTTAAAATGAAGAGAAATTCCACGGCCTAAGAAAGCACTATATGCTTGTTGCTGTGGTTATAGTATAGTATGTGGTTATAGAATTTAAAAATATGGAAATTATTTATATATTTTGATGACAAAGCATCTGTGGGCAGAGATCAGTGTCACTTTTTGAAAAATAAGCTATGATATTTACCTTATAATGTGGAAATGGATAATGCAGGAAATCCAAATAAAATCTCAGGTTAAATGAAAGTTAGATCTTGTGTTCACTCTTACTTTCCTTGTCATTATAAAACTTCGTGCCCTGTAGTTAATCCTCAAACTATTTATATAACCAAAGTGTTTCAAGACCATTGTTAAGACTTATAGATTTCTTGTAGAGTGATTTATTTTAGCTTTTAACTAGTCAGATTCTTTCATTGACTAAAATATTTCTAACTTCTGGCTTAGGTACCTTTTGAAGTTACTTGATTGTATTCAGCAAGGTATAACTTAGTCAAATGACCAGTAACGTTAGTGAAGTAGCTAGGAGTGCCTTAATAATGCAAAAAGTTAATGTAGCTTTATGTATGCTTTTAGGGTATAAATTGAGAGATTTGGTCTCAACTATTAAGATACTATTACTCATGGATATTTTCAATAGATAGAAATAGTTTGGTTATACTAAAATTTTGAACAATTAACAATCTTTGAAAACCTGTTTTAATAGAATTCAGAGCCAATGAGCAGACTATATTCAAAACTGTATAAGGAAGCTGAAAAGATTAAGAAGTGGAAAGTGAATGTAGAATCTGAACTGAAGCAGAAAGAAAATAAGTTGCAAGAAAACAGAAAGATAATCGAAGCACAGAGGAAAGCCATTCAGGAACTACAGGTATAAGGAGATTTGGAATTGAAAATGTAGTATAGTTAATCTCATCATACTATTTAGAGTAGAGTATTATTTCAGGGTAAGTTGCATTTATCTTGTTTCAGTGATATAAATTTTAAAGGTAGTGTTTTTTTGAAGTTTCACTAATAATAGTTGCATTTCAGCTTTAGGATGAGCACACAGGACAAGATTACACAAAATAATGCAAATTATTAGGGAAATAATATATCACTTTAGATAAAGATTGATTAATGGTTCTAATTTATTTTTATTTTTATTAATTCCTATTACTGATATTTCATGTGATATAAATTATTATATTGGAATATGACATTTATTGATAAAACTTTAAATTTGAAATTTTATTTTATAGGATAGTGATAGAAAAATGTTGAGAAAATGCAATAGTGGATTAGAACAAAGATAAAATGTCATTTCAAAATGTTTAGGGAAGATAACATTGCATTAAAATATTGTTGGATTTTTTTGGAGATAATTCAGCAAAATTGATTTTAGGTTGATGAAAGTGAGAACCATTGTCATATGGGAAATCCATAAGCTGTGACAAAAAAGTACTTTTTGGTGTTCAAAGAGAAGAATTCTTACAGACTGTCATAGCATGTTAGCAAAGAAATACTGCTTTTGCTTTGTTTATATAGCAAAATCACTTGATATTTTAAACACTATATATATGTCAAAGGAGATACAATTACAGTCTTTAAGCAGATGTGTATTACATAAATAATTACATATTACACTGCTTGTTATTATACATGTTTATTTTGCTAAGCCAAGTGTGATGGCCTATTTTTCTGTTTTATTAATTAGTTTGAAAATGAAAAAGTAAGTTTGAAATTAGAAGAAGGAATTCAGGAAAATAAAGATCTAATAAAAGAGTAAGTAGTAACTCAGTGAATTTGTTCTTTCCAAATTTATTATTAAAATAATTTATAAAAATTTATTGAGCATTTCCTGTTATACATGCAGAATTCTACATGGGTGCTGTGGAGAAATGAAGACATACCGTTTTTACATTCTTGCTGTTGGCAAACTGTGGTCACTGATTGCTAATAACGTCTCCATTTTAAAAATGTCAAGCAGGAGAAACTGTTACTTGGTTTCAAAAAGCTACCTGATAACTCTGTATCTACAACTGCCTATGTGTATTATCTGCCTTTATGTTTGACTCTTGTTTTAGGTGCAGCACTACAAAATAGTGCTCAGCTTAGTTCCAAGCTAATTCTCACTCTCAAATTACTATTTTTGCCAGTGGCCCAATGATTCTTCCAATGACTTTGACTTAAAACTTTAGTATCATCTTTGACTTTTCCTTTCCTTTGTTCTAGGCAATAGCTAAGCCTTATTTTATACATTACCACCATGTAGAATTTAATAGAAAAATGTAATTGTTTCATTCCTCTGCCATGTAAATGTTGAAGAGTTAGAATGTAATGTATGGGTCCATGTAGAGTGCTGAATTTCCTTGTTCCTTACTTGCTTTAAGTTAAACATGCTAAACATGGTTCTAGAAGCCTATCACCTGTCAGTGAAGTTGCTAAGTGAAAATACTGTTACAATGGACTGTTTTAGCCCAGTTGAAAGACAACCTGTAACTTCCTAGATAAAGTTTAAATGTTACATCTTAACGTTTTCCCTGCCTAAATGAAGTTTGGTTATGGGGGAAGGGAGGCCGAAGAGGGAGTTTCTAATACTGTGTGCCTACTGTATGTTTGGTACATACTGGTCACTTTCATATGGGTGTATGATTGAGTTCCTAAAGTATCTTGTAAGATAGGTCCTGACTCACATCTCCCCAAACCCTTGAAATTTCCTAAGTGTTGAGAGTGACAGTGTCTCTTACTGTGTTAATGAGGTGACTTTTGGACCCTGAGGATGGGATTGGTTGCCAGGAGAATCATCCAGGGGGTCAGAGAGTTAGAATTTTGTCTTCCTCTCCCCACTACCACCTCCAGAGAGGGAAGAGGACTTGGATGTTGAATCAGTTGCCAGTGACCAATGATTTAATCAATCATGACAGTGTAATGAAGTCTCCAAAAGCCCCAAAATGATAGTGTTCAGAGATCTTTCAAGTTGGTGAACACTTGGAGATTTGGGGAGAAAGCATGGAAGCTCCACATCCTTTCCCCATACCTTGCCCTATGCATCTTTTCCATCTGACTGTTCCTGATTTATATACTTGTATGATAAACCAGTAATCTGGTAATTAATTGTTTGAGTTTTGGAAGCCATTCTGGAAATTAATCAAACCTAAGGAGGAGGTCTTGGGAACCTCTGATGTATATAACCAGTGTGTCAGAGGTACAAGTAATAATCTTGGCTCACCACTGGTGTCTGACGTCTAAGGAGTAGGTTGTGTTTATTAAAGAGGCTGTCCCTTTCTCATTGTATATTCTTGACTCCTTTGTCATCAATGTATTATTGTCCATATATGCTTGAGTTTATTACTAGGCTCTCTATTCTGTTCCATTGATCTATATGTCTATTTTTATACCAATACCATACCATCTCTTAAAAATTGACTTTAGGAGAGAAAGAGAGAGTGGGGAGAAACATCGATTTGTTGTTCCACTTATTTATGTGTTCATTGGTCAATTCTTTTATGTGCCCTGACTGGGGATTGAAACCACAACCTTGGTTTATTGGGATGATGCTTGAATCATCCAATTTAGCTGCCCAGCCAGGGTACCATACTGTTTTGATTACCATAGCTTTGCAATATAGTCTGAAATCAGGTAGTGTGATGGATCCAGCTTTGTTCTTTCTCAAGATTGCTTTGACTTTTCAGGGTCTTTTGTGACTCCATATGAATTTTATGATTGATTGCTTTATTTCTGTGGAAAATGCTGTTGGGATTTTCATAGGGATTGCACTGAATCTCTAGATTGCTTTGGCTAGTATGGACATTTTAACATACTAATTCTCCTAATCCATGAGCACAGAATATTTTTCCATTTATTTTTGTCTTCAGTTTCTTTAATCAGTGTCTTACAAGTTTCAACGCATAGGTCTTTCACCTCCTTTGTTAAATTTATTACTAGGTATCAGTCTTTTTGATGCATTTGTAAATGGGATTGTTTTCTTAATTAGTTTATAGAAATGCAACTGAATTTTGTATATTGATTTTGTATCTTGCAACTTTACTGAGTTTATTTACTCTAATGTTTTTTTTTTTGTGGAATCTTTAGTGTTTTCTAAGATAACATACCATCTGCTAGTAGTGACAATTTTACCTCTTCCTTTCCTATTTGAAAACCTTTTATTTCTTTTTCTTGCCTAATTGCTCTGACTAGGGCCTCTAATACTACATTGAATTAAAGTGGCAAGATTAGGCATCCTTGTCTCATTTCTGATCGTAAAGGTAAAGCTTTTCACTTTGAGCATGTAGGTTTATTAAAAATGGCCTTTATACTGTTTAGGTACCATTCCCTCTATACCCACTTTATTGAGATTAAAAAAATTTTTTTTTATTGTTCAGTTACAGTTGTCCCCATTTTCCCCGTTACTCTCCTCTTCCCTGCCTACTTCTCCCCTCCCACATGCAATCCTCCCTCCACCATGTTGTCCTTGTCCACGGGTCCTTTATACTTGTTCCTTGGCCACCCTTCCCCTTCTTTCCTCTGCTACCCCCTTCACTCCTCCCCTCTGGTCACTGTCAGTTTGTTCTTTATGTCCATGTCTCTGGTTCTATTTTGCTGGTTCTGTTTCTATAGTTGGAAGTTTGTTGTCATTTTACTGTTCGAATTTTTGATGTTCTTTTTCTTAGATAAGTCCCTTTAATATTTCATATAATAAAGTTTGGTGATGATGAACTCCTTTAACTTGACCTTATCTGAGAAGCACTTTATCTGCTCTTCCATTCTAAATGATAGCTTTGCTGGATAGAGCAATCTTGGATGTAGGTCCTTGGTCTTCATGACTTTGAATACTTTTTTCCATCCTCTTCTTGCCTGCAAGGTTTCCTTTGAGCAATCAGCTGACAGTCTTATGGGAACTCTTTTGTAGGTAACTGTTTCCTTTTCTCTTGTGCTTTTAAGATTCTCTCCTTCTCTTTAATCTTGGGTAATGTAATTATGATGTGCCTTGGTGTGGGCTTCTTTGAGTCCAAATTCTTTGGGACTCTCTGAGCTCCCTGGACTTCCTGGAAGTCTATTTCCTTCACCAGATTGGGGAAGTTCTCCTTCATTATGTTTTCAAATAAGTTTTCCATTTCTTGCTCTTCCTCTTCCTTCTCCTTCTGGCACCCCTATGATTTGAATGTTGGAACTTCTAAAGTTGTCCCAGAGGTTCTTAAGCCTTTCCTCATTTTTTGGATTCTTGTTTCTTCATTCTGTTCTGGCTGAATGTTTCTTTCTTCCTTCTGGTCCAAACCATTGATCTGAGTCCTGGTTTCCTTCCCTTCACTGTTGGTTCCCTGTACATTTTCCTTTATTTCACTTTGCATAGCCTTCACTTCTTCCTCTATTTTGTGCCATACTCAACCATTTCTGTAAGCATCCTGAATACCACTGTTTTGAACTCTGCATCTGATAGGTTGGCTATCTCTTCATTGCTTAGTTGTATTTCTTTGGAGCTTTGATCTGTTCTTTCATTTGGGCCATATTTTTTTTTGTCTTGGTGGGCCTGTTACATTGTAAGGGGTAGAGTCTTAGGTACTCACCAGAACAGGGCAACCCACTTTGCTGTATGTGGGAGAGGGGTTCGAGAGGGAACAATGCCACTTGCTCAGCTCTCGGCTAGCTTTCAGTCACTTCCTCTGCTACCCACAAGCAAATTGGGCCCTTCTGGTGCTGATTCCCGGGTGGGTTGGTTTGCGTTCATTCTAGGCCCCTGTGAGTCTCTCCAATGAACTCTCCAGTGAGGGTGGGAGTTTCTCCCACCGCCACAACTGCCACAGGTTTTTTCAGCCAGAAGATTTGTGGCTTTATTTCCTCGTGCTGGAACTCTGGGTTGTGTGGTTTATCTCGATCCCCAGTTGTTCCTCCTGGTTTATCTGCATGCAAATGAGGGACCATAGCTCTGCCAGCTGCCACTTTGCTGGGAGTTCTCTCCACCCTGGCTGCCCGTTTCGCCCCCCCTACAGGTCTGGGTGAATGTTTCTTCTTTAACTCCTTGGTTGTTGGACTTCCATGCAGTTCAGTTTTCTGGCAGTCCTGGTTATTTGTTGTTTGTAAATTCATTGTTGTCCTTCTTTTGGTGGTGTGAGGAGGCACAGTATATCTACCTATGTCTCCATGTTGGCCAGAAGTCCCTTTGCCCATTTTAATTGGATTGTTTGTCTTCCTAGTATGGAGTCATGTGAGTTTTTTATATATTTTGGAGATCAAACCCTTGTCTGAGGTATCAGCAAATATATTTTCTCATACAGTTGGTTACCTTTTCATATTGCTGATGTTTTCTTTAGCTGTGCAGAAACTTTTTAATTTGATGTAGTCCCATTTGTTTATTCTTTCCTTTCTATCCCTTGCTCTAGGGGACATATTGGTGAAAATTTTGCTCCATGGGACATCTAAAATTTTCCTATGTTCTCCTCTAGGACTTCTATGGTGTCACAACTTAAATATTTAGGTCTTTTATCCATCTTGAGCTTATTTTTGTGTATGGTGTAAGTTGGTGGTCAAGTTTCATTGTTTTGCATGATAGCTGTCCAGATCTCCCAATGCCATTTGTTGAAGAGGCTGTTTTTACTCCATGGTATACTCTTGTCCCCTGTGTCAAATATTAATTGACCATAGAGAAATGGGGTTTATTTCTGGGCTCTCTCTTCTGTTCCATTGATCTATATGTCTGTTCTTATGCCAGTACCAGACTGTTTTGATTACAGTGGACTTGTAGTATAGTTTGATATCAAGTATTGTGATCCCTCCTACTTTGTTCTTCTTTCTCAAGATTTCTGAGGTTATTTGGAATTGTTTATGGTTCCATATAAATTCTCGAAATATTTGTGTTCTATATCTGTGAAATACATCACTGGTATTTTAATAGAGATTGCACTGAATCTATAAATTGCTTTGGGTAGTGTGGACATTTTAATGATGTTAATTCTTCCAATCCATGAACACAGTATATGCTTCCATTAATGTTTCCATAATGCTTCCATTAATGCTTCCACAGTATATGCTTCCATAAATGTGTGCTTCCACACATTTATGTGTGTGTCTTCCTTAATTTCTTTTTTCAGTGTTCTGTAGTTTTCTTAGTACAGGTCTTTTACCTCTTTGGTTAGATTTATTCTTAGGGTCTTTATTTTTCTTGTTGCTCTAGTAAATGGGAAGTTTTTCCTAACTTCTGTCTCCAACATTTCATTGTTGGTGTACAAAAATGCCTTTGATTTCTGAATATTGACTTTGTATCTTGCCGTTCTGCCAAATTCACTTATTAGGTCAAGTAGTTTTTTGATGGAGTCTATCGGGTTTTCTTATCATGTCATCTGCAAACAATGACAGTTTTACTTCCCTTTCCAATTTGTATGCCTTTTATTTCTTTTTCTTGTCTGACTGCTGTGGCTAGAACTTCCAATACTATGTTGAATAGATATGGTGAAAGCAGACACGCTTGTCTTGTTCCTGATCTTAGGGGGAAAGCTTTTAGTTTTTGACCACTGAGTATGATGTTAGCTATAGGTTTCTTGTGTGTGGCCTTTATTATGTTGAGGGAGAGGCTTTTTTAAAAAAACAATAAATGAATATTGAATTTTGTCAGATGCTTTCTCAATATCTCTTAAGGTGATCAGAGGTATTTTTATTCACATAATGAATGGCTAGTCAGAAAACTATCTATTTTATGTTTTGAAAGTAGACAGCTTGAATATTTGGGGTAATTAGTAAATGAAAAGCCCAACCCTCTCTTCTCCTTTTTTTAAAGGCAAATCTGGAAATGTTTACTGAAAGGTTATTGATAGCTACTTGGGTAGAAACTTGTTAAAGAGTTACTCCTTTTACTTTTAAAGGGAGACAGCTTTGCTAGTAGTACAGTCAGCTGTTTTTTCCTACATATCATTTATGAACAGTATGCGATATATACAAAATAAAATGTTTAAGAATTCCATTAATAGTTGTAACAGTATGTTTCATAACTGTAGAGTTTTATTTTGCTTGCAATTGGATTAAACTTAGGTTCTTTTCTTTGTTCCAGGAATAATGCTACAAGGCATTTATGCAATTTACTTAAAGAAACCTGTACCAGATCTGCAGAAAAGACAAAGAAATGTAAATGTCTTTATTGTTCTATGTGATTTTATCAATTTATTATTTATTATATTATTGATGGGTGTTGAGAGTAGAACAAATTATCTTCACTCTTTGGTTTTAGGCTCTCTAAGTCAGAGATCAGATGGTTTGAAGAATCTTTTAAAACATTTTTTAGATGACCTCTTAAATGAACTAAGGAGTATAACTTTTTAAAAACATTATATTTTATTGTTTATGCTATTACAGTTTGCCCAACTTTCCCCTACTTCCCCCTCTCCACCCAGATCCCCCCACTCCCTCAGGCTACCCCACACTATTGCCCATGTCCATGGGTCAGTGCATATATATTCCTTGGCTACTATATTCCCTCTGCTGTACTTTACATCCCCATGACTATTCTGTAACAACCAATATGTACTTTTTAAAACTTTTACCTTTTACACACATCACCTGATGCCTCTCCCATCTGGCAACCATAAAAATGTTCTCTGTATCCATGGTTATGTTCCTGTTCTCCTTGTTTGTTTGTTTTTTTTTTGTTTGTTTTTTAGGTTCAATTACTGATAGGTAGGTATTTATTACCATTTTATTGTTCATATTTTTGATCATCTTCTTCTTAAAGAAGACTTTTTATCATTTCATATATACTGGTTTGGTGGTGGTGAACTCCTTTTGCTTTTTCTTGTCTGGGAAGCTCTTTGTCTCTCCTTCAATTCTAAATGATAGGTTTTCTGGGTAGAGTAATCTTGGTTGTATGTTCTTGCTTTTCATCACTTCAAATATTTCTTCAGTCCCTTCTACCCTTTTGAGAAATCAGTTGACAGTCTTGTGGGATCTCCCTTGTAGGTAACTAACTGTTTTCTGTTGCTGCTTTTAAGATTCTCTCCTTGTCTTTAACTTTTGGCGTTTTAATTATGATGTGTCTTGGCGTGGTCCTGTTTGGGTTCATCTTGTTTGGGACTCTGTGCTTCTTGGATTTATATGTCTATTTCCTTCACAAAATTAGGGAAGTTTTCTGTCATTATTTTTTCAAATACGTTTTCAATTTCTTGCTCTCTCTCTTCTTCTGGCACCCCCATGATGGAAATGTTGGTACAGTTGAAGTTGTCCCAGAGGCTCCTTACACTATCCTCATTTTTTAATTCTTATTTCTTATTCTTGTTTTGATTGGTTTTTGCTTCCTTATATTCCAAATCACTAATTTTACTTCCAGCTTTGTCCACTCTACTGTTGATTCCCTGTAAATTGTTATTCATTTCAGTTAGGTTATCCTTCATTTCGGACTGGTTCTGTTTTTTTTGGTTATTATGTTCTTTTTTTATGCTGTTGAAGTTCTTTCTGAGTTCATCTACTCTTCCCCTAAGTTCATTGAAGCATCCTTACAACCAGTGTTTTGAACTCTGCAGGTAGTAGATTGCTTGTCTCCATTTTGCTTAGTTCTTTTTCTGGAGTTTTGTTCTGTTCTTTCTTTTGGGCCATGTTTCTTTGTCTCTTCATTTTGGCACCCTCCCTGTGTTTGTTTCTATGTATTAAGTAGAGCTGCTATAGCATCCTTGGCTTGGTAGAGTGGCCTAATGTAGTAGGTGCCCTGCAGGGTCCAGTGGCACTGTCTCCCCTATTTCCCAAGCTGGGTACTCAAGGTGCACCCACCTTGTAGGCTGGGTGCACCCTCCTCTTGTAGTTTAGCCTTGATTGCTATTGGCAGGTCAATGGAAGGGATTTCTCTGTGCCAGTTGGCTTCAAGGACTGGCTGTGACCACTGACCACCAACCTCCAACCACATTGGAGGATCAGCTGTGCAGGGGCCCACTTCACAGAGCAGGATTTACTGCAGCAGGGATCTGATGCATGCTGATCCACCCCTTAAGTGTGTTGCTTCTGGAGGTGGTTTGGTGGTGGTGCTCTGATGTGGTCTGTAATTGTACACTGGGTTTGCAGGCTTTGGGGCCAAGGTTAGCCACCATCTGTGTTCTGTCCAGGGTCACCTACCGTAAGCTACAAGGCAATCTACAGATGGCTGCAACTTGTGCTATGTTTAGAGCTGCCCAGGTGAAGCCAGACTGTGAACCAAAGCCAGCTGCTGCTAATGCCAAGCCTGGGACCACTTAGTGAGAGGTACAGGGCTTGTTGAGGTTAGATGCCACTTGAGAGAATTTAGGAAAATCTGAAGCATGAGCAAAGACAAGCCATTCATATTGAACAGCCACTGGAAAACAGCTTGGGTGGGCCCAAAAGTTGGGTAGGGGCAGAGTCTCTGGGAATCACCAGGTCAGGGCAAACAGTGTGAGCCAGGTTGATGGAGTCTCAGAAATGACACCTGCCTACTGGCTCTGTGGGGTATGGGCTCAGAAGAAGTACAATGGTCTCTGCCAGCACTTCTGTCTGGTAGGAGGCTGCCCCTCAGCTGTTGCCCTGATGCCAGACACTTTAGTTCCTATCCATATGCCTCTTATGTCTTTTAAGCTGCTGCTGGCTTTGGAGCTCAGAGGGAGTGTGTCCAGGTAAGTCTGAGTGTGGGCCCTTTAGGAGGAACTACCTGGGACTCCAGAAGTTTCTGTGTTTCACAGCCTCAATCCCCACTGGTTTTTATTGCCAGAAGTTACATGGACTTACCCTCCTGGCATTGGAACCCTGGGCTAGGGGGCCTGGTGTGGAGCTGAAATCCCTTGCTCCCGAAATATCCCTCCTGATTTTTCTCTACCCCTCCTACCAGTTCTATAGTTGTAACACTTCCATTTGGTTTGATTCCTGGTGGTTCTGAATAATGGTGGTTCTGTAGATTAGTTGTGATTTTGATGTGGTGGTATGAGGAGGCGAGCTGTATTTACCTAGGAGCCATCTGGACTGGAAGTAAGGATTGTATCTTGGTGTGACACATAGATGGTATTTTTTTCCTTAAAAAATTCTTAATACTTGCCTTATTATCCATGTGGCCTGTTCTTTCTTTATGACTCTATCTTCCTCATTGAGGCTATATAGTTTTCTGAAATCTTCATCTGGATTCTAAAGAATTCATTTTCAGAGACAGGCTGTTTATTTTAACATCTTTCATGTTGTTTTCTTTCCTTTGTTTGACCATATTTTTTCATAGGCACCATAGATCTTTCTCCCCATATACATCATTGAAAAAGGCAGAAACTATTCAGACTAAATAAACCAGGTGTTAAACTCACTTCGGTCCTAATTTCCTCTCTGTTTTAGTGGTTGAATCCTCTTTTCATATTTATAATTGTATGGCAGGTCACTGAGCAGTTTCTAAAATTTTCACCTTGCATAGTTGCACCTTCTTTCTGCCCCTTCTGTTTGGTTTGCTGGTACTCTTATATGTAGTGTATGTATTTCTGAATAATTTTAGTCAACAAACTCAAGCATGTATAAAGCTTGTATCTCCAAATGTTAAAAAAATCATAATGCTTGATTCTCCTGGCATAGAAAAACTTAATTTCAGTAAATTTGGAAATTTTCCCCCTTCCCCTGGGGTTACATCTAAATTTTGGGGTACATATATAGTACCATGTGGTAGAGAGGGACATTTGTTTCTCAGTCATCTATCCATTGAGACTGTCAACATTTCTACTGGTATTCAGCTAATGGTCCACATGGGTTGCTACTGAGTTGTCCCTTCTCCCTGTCATCGGTGCTTTTCCAGGTTCACTGGTTCTCTGTCCTTCATCCCACCACGTGCAGTTGCACAGGATGTTGAAACAAGGGAAACCCTGAAGCTGTCTAAGACCCCATCTGTCTAAATATATTTTACAGCTGATGCAGACACCGGCCTGCAGTGTCTGTGACGTTGTGGCTGAGACGAGACAA
Organism: Desmodus rotundus; assembly: GCF_022682495.2. Lineage (NCBI taxonomy): Eukaryota > Metazoa > Chordata > Mammalia > Chiroptera > Phyllostomidae > Desmodus > Desmodus rotundus. Next base: position 64,221,353 of record NC_071398.1, read on the forward strand.
ATTCACATGGACTACTGAGTCCTGTGGAGGAAAAGGGATGGCACAGCCACTTTCTCGAGGGGAGAGTGCCTCGGAGTGCCTTGGCCACTCTCTCAAGAGAAGAGTGCCCCGACCCTTGGCTTGACAGACTTTTCTTTCTTTTCTGGGCCCATTACATTGAGGATGGTCCTCATTTACTATGCACAGGTTCACTTTAGGTGGTTACCTGTTACAGAAAACAAAGGAGAGGATGTTGCTAAATACATCGAAAAGGAAGGATATTTGCACATGTAAAGGGAAAAGTGGTCGAACTGATTACACTCATCCTTGGAAGGTTTAGCATAGATTTTAGGAAGTTACTTTAAAGATATGCAGTAAACGTTTGCTGCCTTAATTCAGGGTGAGGGAATTTTAGCAATAAGCAAGTTTCAAAGTGGCCTAGGTACAATGCAGGCCTGATTCCCCCTGGGAGAACCTATCCATGGGCGTAGGTCCTGTGTACTGGACCTCCCTTTCCACTGGCCTTTCTGAGTGGGGGCTGGGCCCATGCCATGCAGAACAGTCTCCTATATACAGCCATTTTTTCCCTGAGGATTTTGTCATCTTTCTTGAACCCTACTGAAGAAAAAGGCACATTTCTACTTTGCTCTTGGTTTGCCCAAAATTTTTGGTGTTTCTGTGGTCCCCAAACATGAGGCTTAGCCTGATGAACGTAGAGGCCACAGAACCCCTTTTAAAATATCTGCCACAAACTAATAAGCTCTCTTCACCTTCTCCTTCACAAATTAGAAATATTTCCTAGGTCTAAAAGATGGGGAAGTTTTGTTCTGACATAGATATGTTTAAAATCTATTAGTTATGCTCTGAATCTTTCTCCTAACCCCAACACTCGGCTTCTGAAACTCAAAGATTTTTTTTCTTTGCTTTTAGTTAAATCATTTCTTCTTTAAGGTAATTAATTTTGCCTGAACTGCAAGATCTAGTTCCCCAATATGGGACAGAGTAGGTTGTGTGTTTGTGTGTATGAGAGAGAAGAGAAGAGAAGAGAAGGGGGGGAGGGACACAGATGAGGGGCAAAGGGCGAGGGGCAAAGGGAAAGTGGGAGAGATAGGGAAAGAGAGAGAGGGAGGAAGGAGGAAGAAGAGAGTAAGGAAGGAGAATAGGGAGATAGATTGATTGATAGATGAATTGATGGATAGATAAATATCAAGAAGAAAGACCAAAAAGGTGTTGGTGATAGAATGCAATTCTTTTTTTCAAATTAAATTTTATTTTTGATTTTAGAGAGAGATGAAAGGAGAGAGAAGGAAAGGGAGAGAAACATCTCATGAGGGAGAAAAATTAATTGGTTGCCTCTCATATGTGCCCCAACTGGGACCAAACCTGCAACCCAGGCATAGACCCTGACCAGGAATCAAACCAGTGACCTTTTGGTTTGCGGGATGATGGCCAGCCAACTGAGCCACACTGGCTGGGTGGGAATGCAGTTCTTTAGTACAGATAGTTTCTGAGGAATAGGTAAGGTTTGTTGCTGTGTGTTAGGTAGTGAAAATTACAGTGAACAGATGGAGTAAAAGGTATTGATATGAACTATTTGTTGAAATGCTGATGTGTTCTGCCTCTATTTTCTTAAAATTTCCAGCCGTTTAATATTCAAGAATGGTTCAGCATGTGATTATTTCAGAGCTCTCTGTAGTATTTTTGAGGGGTTTAAGATACTTGTGTTCTTCTAAAGTCAGTTCATGTACCCTTTTTTTGGTTGTTTGGTTCCTTGTTGAAACTTTGAGCTGCTGTTCTTGTTTTGCACCTTGTTAACGAGAATCTGGGAATTCAGTGTGGTTTCTGCGCTGCTGGCCTCTTTTGGGGGAATGATGAAGGGATAGCCACATTTTCTTCCACTGCCTTGTGCTTAATTCCCCACAGCACTACCTACCAACGCTAAATTTTACTGACTTTACTGAAGGCTTTAGTATAGTTAGAAAAAATCATTGCTCATATAAAACACCCCCCCCCAAAAAAAAAGAAAAAAGAAAAAGGAAAAAAGAAGGATATTATAAGGTATTCATGGGGGATTTTTCTCTGGGGCTATTCTTAAACTTACTCTTCCTGTCTTGAGGTTTATCTTCCTTCCTGTATTCTTAGAGATGGATCAAGAGACAACAAGAACAAGCTTTACTGTGTGTCTCATGAATCTTAAATATACAAAGAAAAATACTTTTAAAAATATATTTTATTAATTATGTTATTACAGTTGTCCCAATTTTTCTCCCTTTGCTCCTCCACCCAGTACCCCCATTCCCTCCAGCATTCCCCTCTTGGTTCAAGTCCATGGATCATGCATATAAGATCTTTGGGTATTCCGTTACCTATACTGTTCTTAACATTCCCCTCTCTATTCTGTCCCTACTAATTTGTGCTTCTCAACCCCTGCACCTTTCCCCTCATTTTCCCCTTTCCCCCTCCCAACTGATAACGCTCCAAACAATCTCCATATATATGATTCTGTTCCTGTTCTTCTTTTTTGCTTAGTTTGTTATTTGCATACAAGTACTGGTAGTTGTGAATTTATTGCCATTTTAATGTTCACCACTTTGATCTTCTTTTTTAAAAAATATAATTCCCTTTAGCATTTCATATAATAATGGCTTGGTGATGATGAACTCCTTTAGTTTTACCTTGTCTGGGAAGCACTTTATCTGCCCTTCCATTCTAAGTGGTAGCTTTACTAGATAGAGTAATCTAGTTTGTAGGTCCTTGCTTTTCATCACTTTGAATACTTCTTGCCAGTCCCCTCTGGCCTGCAAAGTTTCTTTTGAGAAATCAGCTGACAGTCTTATGGGAACTCTTTTGTAGGTAACTATCTGCTTTTATCTGCTGCTTTTAAGACTCTTTCTTTATCTTTAACCTTCCGCATTTTAATTATGATGTGTCTTGGTGTAGTCCTGTTTGGGTTCATCTTGTTTGGGACTCCCTGTGCTTCCTGGACTTGCATGTCTGTTTCCTTCACCAAGTTAGAGAAGTTTTCTCTCATTTTTTCAAATAAGTTTTCAATTTCTTTCTCTTCCTATTCTCCTTCTGGCACCCTTATGATTTGGATGTTTGTATGTTTAAAGATGTCCCAGAGTTTCCTAAGCCCATCCTCGTTTTTTTGAATTGCTTTTTCTTCCTGCCGTTCTGATTGAATGCTTTTCCCTTCCTTGTGTTCCGCATTGTTGATTTGATTCTTGGCTTCATCCTCTCCACTTCTGGCCCCCTGTAGATTTTTCTTTATTTCACTTAATGTAACCTTCATTCCTGTCTGGGTCTTTTTTGTGCTGTTGAAGTACCCAATGAGTTCCTTGAGCATCCTAATAACCAGTGTTTTGAACTGTGCATCTGATAGGTTGCTTATCTCCATTTCATTCAGTTTTTTTTCTGGAGTTTTGTTCTGCTCTTTCATCTGGGCTATATTTCTTTTGGCAGCCTCCCTGTGTTTGTTTCTGTGTATTAGGTAGAGCTGCTTTTGACTCCCTGTCTTAGTAGTGTGGCCTATTTTGGAAAAGTACACTTGTTAAGTTGTATGGGGTGGAGCCTTAGGTAATTGTCAGGGCAGGGCAACTCCTGTCACTGCTCTGTTGGTCTGTGTGGGGGAGGGCTTGCTGAGGGCACAGTGCTGCTGCCTGGCCTCTGCAGTTTTGCCTGGGAGGAAGCTGTCTCCTGGCACTGCCCTGTTTCTAGACTGTTCATTTCCCCCCCGTATGCCACTGGTGCCCTTCCAGCTGTTGTCCTGGTGCTGAATCCTAGAGTGGGTGGTTCTTCGTGAGCCCTAATGCGCCCTTTAAGAGGAGTCCCTTGAGAATCCTGTAGTTTCTTCCACAGTACCAAACCCCACTGGTTTTTATAGCCAGAATTTATGGGTACTTATCTTCCTGGTGCTGGAACCCTAGACTCGGTGATCTGGCCTGGGTCTGGGATCCCTTACTCTGGAGGTATCCCTCCCAATTTCTACCCACTACACATGGATGTGGGACCTCCTGTTCCCATCTCCATGCCTCTCAACGTGTCTCTGAGTCTCCGCCCTTCCTACCCATCTGCGTAAATGTGGGTTCTTTAAATCATTGGTTGTCTGACTTCCACACAGCTTGATTTTCTGACCATTCTAGGTGATACTTGTTTTTGTAGTCTAGTTGTATTTTTCCTATAGTTATGTGTGGATGTGAGGCATGTTTACCTGTGCCTCCATCTTGACTGGAAGTCAGAAAAAAAATGCTTTGTAGAATTGGTGTTAAACCCCTAATATTGTAAAGGCTAAAATTACATTTTACAAAGCTTGAATAAATTCAAGGGTAGTAATTTTATGGAAGGAAATTAGGGATAATTAAGCAGCACCAAGCTTTTGAGGTTGAGATGAAGTACTCCCATGAATTACTATGAAACTGCTTTTGCTGCTACTAAAAGATTTAAAAGATATACAATGACCTTCACTAACACAGAATTTTAAGTATTTTAATGTTTTCTTGAGGCACTTGGAGTATTATCTTGTTGGTATCATAATTGTCTTAAAATTTAATTTTAAAATATTTTATATTAATAATAGATGAATATGAACGGGAAGAAACTAGGCAAGTTTATGTGGACCTAAATAATAACATTGAGGTAAGTGGTAGTGAACATTTAATATTTTAAACAGAGGTATTTCTAAGCAAAGTAGAGTGATAGCTACAAAGAAACAGAAAACTGTTCTTGCTAAAGGGATTATTATTTATTTGTTTATATATGGTTATATCACCAATAAAATTTTTAAGGTTTTATACTGTGAGTGTTAATCTTTTGTTATTGGATAGCTTTTGAATTTACATGTTAGTGACACTAACTTAATTTATTAACTCTGTGTCAGATATTAGCAAATTGTTACACATAATCATTCATTTGAAAAGCATAGTATTTTAATGTGTCTGGTTCCTGCTTAACCTGTGTTATCGCATCCCCTGTAATTCTCTACTTTCCTTCTCTACTATAGTCACTCTTTTTTATGTTTCTCAGACTTGCTAAGCTATTTCTGATCTTGGTTCTTTGAATTTGTTCCCTTTGTCTAGAACTTTCGTGTCCAAGATCTAATGCAAAATCATAAACTTCATTTTTTATTATACCCTTACTACTTTATCTAAAATATCTCTAATTATTACTTGCTTTACCTTCTTTAATTTTTCCAAGGAGCACCTAAAAGTACATGACATCTGATGTGTATATGTGTGTGTATTCTTTCTTATACGGAATATAAGTTAGTTTCATTAGGGTAAAAGCTTTGGCTTATATCCTAAGTGCCTAAAACAGTGCCTGGCATGTAATAGACACTCAGTAACTATTTATTAATTGGGTAAATGAATTCATCCAATTTTGCAAATCAAGATTTGTTGAATGTTGAATGAACTTATGGTGCCAGATGATGAACATGTAATTTGGACTCCTATGGGAACAAACCTCACAGAGGCTATGCTTTAATAGGGAAGACAGATACTAAGTAAGTAAGTAAAAATAAAGACAAAATTGCAGATTTTGATACTAAGGCTATGAAGTAAATCAGTAGAATACTAACAGTCATTTTACTGTTATTTAATATATAACTTGTTTCTAGTACCTTTAAGAATATGAGAGGCTAATATAATAGGCACTCAATGAGTTTTTAGAAATGATGTAATTGTTAAAAGGTATAGGGTTTTCATTATTCAAAGTTGCATGATTTTAAATCCAATGACAATGTGATATAAATTTATTAATAGTTCAGTTTGAAGAAAACGATTTAAAAAGTTTAAGTATTATTCTTAAAAATTAAATTTTGTATTTCAGAAAATGATAATAGCTTTTGAGGAGCTTCGTGTTCAAGCTGAGAATTCCAGACTAGAAATGCATTTTAAATGTAGGGATTCTATTTAATTTTCGTTACTCTTCTGTTGTTTATATTTTTACTAGATTCTGTTAAGTTTTTATACCATCAGCTTGATGCCTCAGCTCTTTTAATTTTTGTATAATATGTGGTCTTGTAAGCTCCTAAAATCTTGTGGAATGTGGCAGGGAATTTGTATGTGTTAAAAATATGTTTTTGGCTTCAAAGCTACATTTTCCCTGAAACCAAACTTACTAAGGTTTGTATTTAATTTTCAGAAGTGTGATTTTGTCTTTTTACATGTTGCATGCAAAAATAACAATATATATTTTAAATTTTATTTCAAATTAGTATATAATAAAGAACTTTTATTTTATTTTTTTGAAAGAGAAAGCTTGCATGTAATAGAGTCAATCAACCAAAACAAAAGTTGGTTCTTTGAAAGACTGATCAAATTGATAAACTGCTAGCAAAACTGATCAAGTAAAGCATAAATCAAGAGTGTGACATTCGTCTACTTTAAGCTTTTTGAAGGTTTCCCATCTTGCTCATAGCATCTTACAATGACCTGAGGTCCCACATGATGTGTTGCTGGTATCTGATCTCGCTTCCTGTAATTATCCCCCTCATTTAGGGGAGTCAGTTCCCCTTGTTCTTCTGGGTAAAGACCACACGTGCTTACATGCCCCGCCCCTGCCACCAATAAAGAACTTTTACATATGCTCTATTTTCTTAAGTCGTAACCGTGATATTAAATTCACTATTTCACTAAATTTAGCAAGAAAATAACTTAAATATAACTTTAAGCTTTTAAAAATAACTTTATTTACAATTTATATTTTTTATATAAAATAACTTTAAGCTTTTTGCTTGTTAGAAATATGTAAGAAAGTTAAATAAAATACAAGAAACTTAAAGTTTTGTTATGCAATTCTATTAAGATATTAAGGTATCTTTGTTTTATTTTTAAAGTAAAGGAAGACTATGAAAAAATCCAACACCTTGAAGAAGAATACAAGAAAGAAATAGATGACAAGGAAAAGCAGGTGTTTTTAAAAAATTAACTCTGCATACTTTGTATTGGCTAATTTATAAAATTCTTTTTTCATTTTGATATTTTATTGCTTATGCTATTACTGATGTCCCCTTTTTCCCCCTTCACCCCTCCACTAAGCCTACCCCCCACTCCCATAGTCAGTCCCCACAGCATTGTCCATGTCCATGGGTTCTCATGTGTGTTATTTGACTAACCCCTTCACCTTTCAGTCAGTCCCCCTCCATCCTCCTGACTTACAGCTGGCAGCCTATTTCCTGACTTCATGCCTCAGGTTTTGTTTTGCTCATTAGTTTGTTTTGTTCCCTAGATTCCTCTTGTAAGTACAATCATATGATATTTGTCTTTCACCGACTGACTTATTTCACTTAGCATAATAGTCTCCAGTTCCATCCATGCTGACACAAAGTCAGGAATTGCTTCTTTTTTCTGCTGTGTAGTATTCCATTGTGTAAATGTACTACAGTTTTTTGATCCACTCATCTACTGATGGACACTTAGGCTGTTTCAAAATTTTGGCTATTGTAGATAACTCTGCTGTGAACATAGGGGTGCATAAGTTCTTTTGAATTGGTGTTTCATGGTCCTTAGGATATATTCCCAACAATGGAATTGCTGGGTCAAAAGGCAATTCCATTTTTAATTTTTTGAGGAAACTCCATACTATTTTCCACAGTGGCTGCACCAGTCTGCATTCCCACCAACAGTGCATTAGGGTTCTCTTTTCTCCACATCCTCACCAGCATTTGTTTGTTGATTTATTAATGATAGCCATTTTGGCAGGTGTGGGGTGATATCTCATTGTGCTTTTAATTTGCATCTCTCTGATGCTAGTGATGTTGAGCATCTTTTCATATGTCTCTGGGCCCTCTGTATGTCCTCCTTGGAGAATTGTCTATTCAGGTCTTTTGCCCATTTTTTAACTGAATTGTTTGTCTTCCTGGTGTTGAGTTATATGAGTTCTTCATGTATTCTAGAGATTAAACCCTTACCTGATGTATCATTGGCAAATATATTCTCCCACAGAATGGGTTCCATTTTCATTTTCATGACAGATTCTTTAGCTGTACAGAAGCCTCTTAATTTGATGTAAATCCATTTGTTTATTTTTTCCTTTATTTCCCTTGCCCTAGGAGATACATTGGCAAAAATATTGTTATGTAAGATATCTGAAATTTTACTGCCTATGTTTTCCACTAGAATTTTTGTGGTATCCTGACTTATATTTAAGTCTTTTATCCATTTTGAATTTACTCTGGTGTATGGTGTAAGCTGGTTTTCTAGTTTCACTTTTTTGCATCTTCCAGTCCAGTTCTCCCAATATTTATTGAAGAGACTATCTTTACTCCATTGTATGCTTTTGCCTCCTTTGTCAAATACTAACTGACCATAAAGACATGGGTTTATTTCTGGGTTCTCTATTCTGTTCCATTGATGTATGTGTCTGTTCTATACCAGTACCGACTGTTTTGATTACAGTGGCCTTGTAATATAGTTTGAAATCAGATATTGTGATCCCTCCAACCTTTCTCAAGGTTGCTAAGGCCATTTGGTATCTGGTTCCATATAAATTTTTGGAATATTTGTTCTAGACCTTTGAAGTATGTCATTGATATTTTAATAGGAATTGTGTTGAATCTATAAATTGCTTTGGATAGTATGGACATTTTAATGATGTTAATTCTTCCAATCCATGAACAGGGCATATGCTTCCATTTATTTGTATCTTCTTCAATTTCTTTCTTCAGTGCTCTATAGTTTTCCAAGTACAGGTCTCTTACCTCCTTGGTTAAATTTATTCCTAGGTACTTTATTTTATCTTATTTTTTTGTTGCTATAGTAAATGGGATTTGTTCCTTAGTTTCTCTTTCTGATAGTTTGTTGTTGGTGTTCAAAAATGCCATCGATTTCTGAATATTGACTTTGTGTCCTGCTACTTTGCCAAATTCACTTAGTAGGTCAAGTTGTGTTTTGGTGGAGCCTATATGGTTTTCTGTTTATACTATCATGTCATCTATGAGTAATGAGAAGTTTACTTTCTCCTTTCCAATTTGGATGCCTTTTATTTCTTCTTGTCTGATCACTGTGGCTAGGACTTCCAGTACTATGTTGAATAGGAGTGGTGACAGTGGGCACCCTTGTCTTTTTCCTGATCTTCATGGAAATTCTTTTCATTTTTTACCCATTGTGTATGATGCTGGCAGTAGGTTTTTTGTATATGGCCTTCATTATGTTGAGATATGCTCCCTCTATTCCTACTTTTCTAAGTGTTTTTACCATAAGTGGGTGCTGGATTTTACCAAATGCTTTTTCTGCACCTATTGACATGATCATATGATTTTTGTCTTTCATTTTATTTATGTGATATATTACATTTATTGATCTGTGAATATTGTGCCATCCTTGCATCCCAGGAATAAATCCTACTTGATCATGGTGTATGATCTTTTTAATGTATTGCTGGATCTGGTTTGCTAGTATTTTGCTGTGGATTTTAGCATCTAAGATCATCAGAGATATTGGCTGTAATTTACTTTCTTTCTTGTGTCTTTACCTGGTTTTGGGATTAGGATAATACTGGCCTCATAAAAAGAGTTTGGGAGTCTTCCTTCTTCTTCCTTCTCACCCAAATAGTTTGAGAAGGATAGGTGTTAGTTCCTCTTTGAATGTTTGGTAAAATTCTCCTGTGAAGCCATCTGGTCCAGGCTCTTTGTGTGCCAAGAATTTTTTGATTACTGCTTCAATTTCTCTAGTTGTTTTCAGTCTAGTCAGGTTTTTTGCTTCTTCCTGCTTCAGTCTTGGAAGATTGTACGTTTCTAGAAATGTATCCACTTCGTCCAGGTTGTCCAATTTCTCGGCATATGGTTGTTCATAGTAATTTCTTATAATCTTTTGTATTTCTATGATAACAGTTGTTACTTCTTCACTTTCATTTCTGATTTGACTTATTTTGGCTAGGTCTCTTTCATTCTTGATATAAGTCTGGTTAATTTATAAAATATTTTTAAAAAGTATTTTATTTATTTCTTTTTAGAGAGGGGAATGAATGGAGGAAGAAACATCAATATGTGGTTGCCTCTCGAGCGCCCCCTGCTGGGGACCTGGCTTGTAACCCAGGCATGTGCCTTGACTGGGAATCAAACGAGTGACCCTTTGGTTCTCAGGCCAGCACTCAATCCACTCAACCACACCAGCCAGGACATAATTTATAAAATTTTAAAAGTTCAAAAGAAATTTGTATTTGCTGACTGCACGATAAATTTCTATTAGATAATTTTATTATTTTACATACCCAAATATTCAGCCATTTGCCTAACAGAATTAATTTCCATTGACTCAAATACGCACACACAATGGATGCTACATCTTTTATTTTTTATTTTTTGAAAATATTTATTTATTTTTATTTTTTTAAATTTATTTATTTATTTTTATTCAGTTACAATTGTCTGCATTTTCTCCCCATCCCTCCACCCCACCCCAGCCAGTCCCACCTCTCTCCCCCACCTCTACCCTCCCCCTTGATTTTGTCCTTGTGTCCTTTATAGTAGCCCCTATAGACCCTTCTCCCCACTCCCCTCTGGCTATTGTTACAATGTTCTTAATTTCAAAGTTTCTGGTTATATTTTGTTTGCTTTTTTCTTTTGTGGATGCTACATCTTTTTTTAAAAAAAAGAATCTTCTACATTATTTATATTAATGAGTAATAGGGCCTTGCTGCAAAAGTATTTTACTTTGTGAGAACTTTTGTTCAAACAAAAATCTCATAAGATGTGAAGATGATGATCATTGACCATTCAGCCCACGTTTTATAGTTTATTTTGAAATATACTATTCATAACACAAATGAAGGTGAACTAAAACTTTTTTTTTTTGCTTCTTTTTTAAATGTCACATAGTGTAAGACTTGAAAATTGTAAATGTTGTTTTCAGGTCATTATTATGCCAACTTTATCAGTTTTGAGCCTTCTGCTTCCCAGTGGAAAGCATTATATAGAAAGGAATCCTCTGCTCTTTGTTTCTTTTTTTTTTTTTTCCGAGTTTTTCTCTGATTTGTCATATGATATCTTGTAATGGTAGATAATATGGATATCTACTTAAACGATAGTAGCAAAAGTTCATTGAAAGCACAGAAGATTTTAGAGTTTTCTTTCAGTTCTGGTTTAATAATAGAATAATTTGTATGTTAGGCTTACATACTTTGAAAGATTTAGCAATTTTATATTTTAGCTGAATTTGTAAATGAAATTTCTGAAGGGAGGTATTTTTAAAAGTTAAAACTGTGCTTATTAGAACACAAAAAGAGAATGCAGTATGAAAAAGCTTGTTGAAGTTCTGGATGCTTGGGTATAGCTTACAGATTGTTGGGGTTCCCTGTAAAATGATGGTGTGGTCAGCAAATGTTTTTGCTGGGGATTCCTAAATGTCATTACTATTATGACTTTTTTTCTTCAGATTTGTGCCTGGAAATAAAATCTTGGCTGTGGCATTTTGGAGCTAGGTTCGCAGGGTAGGAAGACATGCTGAGTCACGTCATTCCATGTGTTGTCTTTTCAATTATCCTTTACCCTACCCTTCCCCATGCCTAGTATACCCATGTTCAGAGATTATCTTTTTCAGTTTATGTCTGTGTTTGTTGCAAAGATAGAGTAGGGTTAGTTCTCTGACTACATTGGCTGTTATGGAATAGAGTCCAGGAAAGGACTTTCGAATAGCCTCCTTAAATTTAGTCCCCTGTTTCATGCCTACCTTCCATAGTGTCTGTTGCCTCTTATTCCTGAAGCATTCTTGGGTTCTTTGGGGTGGACATACTTTGCTTTTCATTAGTGTCTTCCTTGCTCTGGCTCTTAGGTTTGACCTTGCTTTTCTATGCTGAATCATTTTCCATTTCTTCCAACTTCTTTCTTTACAGACTGTGGTTTGTATTATAGAGAAGGCTCCCCGTTTCATGGAAGATAAAGTCTGTCTTTTTTGTTTCCCTGGTTATTTTTTTGGGTGATTTGGAGGTGAAAATAGGGCAAAGAGATCTTTCTACCATCTTGAATCTGCAAGTGTCAGCTTGTGTTTTACGTATATCTTTCACCTTTTTGTCACGAGCACTCAGTATTTTAGCCATCTGAATATTTTCTGTTCTCCATATGAAGCATGATCTGTGGATCCTTTGTGTTCTTATATGAGTCTAGAATGCTTATTTCCCTGTGTTTGTCTGATTAATTTCTACTTGTTTAGAAGGGCTCTATTCTGTTCTCTGAGAAGGATTAATTTTTTATTACATTCCCCCAAGATTTATATAGATATTCCTTCCCCAATTTCCTGTAATGTTTTTGTCCTGTTACTAATAATATTCAGGTAGAGTTGTCTATCCCCTGGTCTAGACTATGTGTGTTTTGTAAGTGAGTTCATGCTTATTATGGTTTGTGTAATGATGTAGGTGCTCAGTAATATTTATGGAATAAATAGACCAAGCAGCTTTTATTATATAATCTTTCCAGTAATAAGTTAAAATGCAAACTATAATATTGGGTATATTGCGTATATCATATTATAGTAAGTTCTCACTTAATGTCACCAATAGGTTCTTAGAATTGCAGCCAAATGATATATAATGAAACTAATTTTACCATAGGCTAATTGATGTAAACAAAAGTTAAGTTCCTATGGCATCTCATCAAAATTATAATAAACAACATTGAATGAAACATCATTTTTGAGGACCTGCTATATTTTCTTCATTCATTCATTTATTAAAGTTTTTTTTTTTTTTGCGGGGGGGGCGGCAAGCACATACTAAATGCTAGGCACAGCCAACTGAAAAGCATATAATCAAGTACATAAAACAATTGCAGGTAATGGTAAATGCTAAGTTATCATATTTTATTTTTCATATGTGTAATATATTATGTAAATATTTAATTTTAGGTATCACTGCTATTGATCCAAAACACCGAGAAAGAAAATAAAGTAAAAGAGTTAATACTGCAGCTAGAGGAATCCGGAGATAAAGTTAATCAATTAGAAGAAAAAATCAGTAAGACTTTATATAATAAAATATAACAATGTATCTTATGTATTTCTCTTGTTATGTTTTAATTTTTGGCTTTCATTACACTTTTGTTGTAATGCTTTCTAGTGATGTAATTCCCAACTTGGGATGAACCAGCTCAAGTAAAGCTTAATAGAATCACTTACAGAGGTTTTTCAAAGTACTACACTCCTGTTTTCCCATTTCATATTCTCACTTTCTTTAGTTTCAACGCAGTGCTCTTGAAAACAGGGACATAAGTCTTTTTGTTCACGGATGCATTCAAAAATCAATGCCTGGCACATATGAGGCACTCAATAAATATTTTATGGATGAATAAATACTCTGGGAGCACAATGGAGGGAATTATTCATTATTTCTGGAGCGAGACATTTGGAAAGGCATTAGGGGAAAAAAACTGTTGAACTAGACCTTAGATGACTAAAGGATTATGAGACAGTTAGTTGGAGGAGAGAGTATATGCAGAAGAAATGGCTTGTGCAAGTCATGGAAGTGTGAAAGTTAGGATATATTTGAAACTAATTTGTGTGTCTGTATCTTGATGAGACTGGAAATGAATTTTGGATCAGATTATGAAGGATCTTGAATGTCATGTTATGTTTAGACTATCTTACTGAAATTTTTTAAACTTGATTAAGCAGCATGCATTTGGTAGGCATAATACACTGAAACCCTGCACCTTTCAGAACATCATAGGGATCTCGTGACATTTGTCACTTTTCTCTTAAAAATCTTCTCTCTTTTTTACTAATTCTCTCTCTCTCTTTCATTTTTTTTTATTGTTGTTCAATTACAGTTGTCTGCATTTTCTCCCCACCCCAGCCAAACCCACCTCCCTCCCCCGCCTCTCCCCTCCCTCTTGGTTTTGTCCATGTGTCCTTTATAGTAGTTCCCGAAAGCCCCTCTTTATTTGTTTCTTACCCACTATGAACCCTTCCACTTTATTTTCAGTTATTAAGACCTTTAAAATGTTTTTATCTTATTATAAGATAAAACTAGTTTATCTTATTTTTCAAATCTGCTATTGTACTTTATGTAGCTTTTAGTTTCTTATTATTTTCAAGGTATTTTTCTTTAACTACTAAGAATAGCTGTTTGATAGTTGCTTACTGATAATTCTTTCTTAAATGTTTGTGAGCCTCATTCTGTCATTTGCTTTTTAAAAAATGTATAGCTTAATTTTTATTTTTTAATTTTCAATTGCAGTTTATATTCAGTATTATTCTATATTAGTTTCAGGTGTACACCATGTTGGTTAGACAATCACATGCAGTTATTGCAATAATATTGACGGTATTCCCTATGCTGTAATTTATATCCTTGTGACTATTTTGTAACTGCTGTCACTTGTGTCTTAAAGTTTTTGTTCAAAGTGCCTTGTTTTCTTGTGTGTCTTATTGTTTTTGACTTCACACTCATTTTTCCTTGCAAAAATTATTTGTGGGAATAATTTATGGCCTGCCAAGTATGTAGGTAACTTAACCTCCTCCTGGGAGGATTTCTGTTGACTTCTGCCATGTGCACGGTGGCTCTGCCCATCTGGTACAATCCAAGTCAGCTTCCGGGCTTGGGGTCCTTAGACCACTCAGGTGATACAGACTTGAGCTGGCTTGCTTTTGTGAGTTGGCTTACTTTTGTTTCTTTGTAAAACGAATGTTCCAGCTTATTTCACAAAAGTTTTAACTCTTGGGTTCTCTACTTTATAAGTCTTGGGATGTTCACATTTCTTTTTCTCACCCAATCATGATTTCAAATCAAAAGTCCAACTTTGCCAGGATCTGCAGATCCCCTCGGGACAAAAGCGTCTGTGTTTTTCTTACATCTTCAGGTTTCTGTTTTCCCTTCACATTTAGCCTGATAATTTCTTCCTATTTTGTCAAGAGTTCAGTGATTTTTTGATCCTGAATTTTTATATTTGATCCTGAAATTTTATTCCTTTCTAAAGGTGTTTTTAGAAGCTTTATTTAGTTTATGGACCTTTTCCTTACCTATTTTAGTTTTTAAAGATTGATATAATACTTATTTTTTAACAATCCACCATCAGTAATTCTAACATCTGGAGTATATGCAGGTAAAAGCCTGCCTTTTGTTTGTTTATTCTGCTGACTCTGCTCATGGTGCTTTATTTCTTCTGTGGGTTTTGATTGTGAGGTCATGTAACTTCATCTGTGGAAATTTTTTAAGGCCTGGATTGGAAGTGTATTTTTACAGAGAAAATTTGCATTTGTAACTCTGGGATCCTTGGAGAACTTGGGGCACTTCTAACTAAGTTTTGGCATGAAGCTTTTTAGAACCTTCAAACAGCATACATTGAGTTTCCACACATGCCTCAGGACTAGTTTGTGATTATAATTTCTCAGAGGAGACATTTAATTACCAGACTATATAAATAGTGTCACAGTGGACACTGCAGTGTTTAGTTATCATTTCCCTCTCTCCAGATCTACTTTCCCTATTTTCCCCCCAGAGTTGGAGCACTAACTCTTTTATTTCTACACAGATTTTTCAAGAATTAAAAAATACAAACATGAAACATCATTCTGTTGCTTAACATGCTTCATTGTTTTTCATGGTCTTTATGACTTATGAAGCTTACCTCTCTGAGCAAGTCACATAAATCCTGTTATGATCTTGTTCTTATTTTCTTTCCAATCATCTACTCTGATTTCTCCCTCATATGGTTTTAATGCTATTGAAATACGTTTCCTTCAGAACTCAGGGTGCATCATTCTGCCTCTTCCGTTTTTGTCTTTTGTCTTTCACTTGTCTGTGGTCGTCTTTTCTCCTCCAGCTCCCATTATGCTTATTAATTCTTACTGGCTTCAAATGCTTCAATTCAGCTGTCACTTTCTAGGATTCTTCCTTGAACTTTCCATCTTTATGCCTGTCATTCCTTACTTTTAACCCTTACTGATCCTATTTGATTTAGGTGCCCTTCTATGTATATTCTCAGAACTTCCAGTGAATACCAATCAGCACTTATTGATTTTTCATTGTCGGCCTGCCCACTCATACTGTAAATACCATGAAGTTTAAGATTCAGTTTCTAGCATACACCACCACCACCATCATCAACATCTTCATTGTATTTAACATTTGCTGATTATGTGCTAGGTACTGCGGTTAAAAATTATGATATTTTTGATACTAAGAATGATAAAACATCTCTAGTTGCATTATCTTTTTAATCCTAACAGCAACCCTTCAAGGTATGACTAACTACCATTATTCTGAATTTCCAGGTGGGAAAAGTAGAGACAGACTGACTGGCTAGCTAGCTAGTAAGAATTGTTTGAACCTAGGGAAGAGCATGAACTTCTGTTTTCCCTTTATGTCTCTATGAGATTTAAAAGTGAGTGCACACATATAAAACACAGAGACTAGTATCTGTAAACATTAGTAGTTAGTAAGCATTAGCTATTAAGTGGAATCACCAACTTTTAGAATTAATATTTAAATAAATAGATATACTTTTAAAAATTAAAATAAGATAGTAATAATGAAAATAAAATCATGAATACCTTCACCATTAGGAGATAAATTACTTTTAATGTTCTTGTGTATATTCTTTCTTTTCACATGCAGTACTTATATAAGTACTATTTTTAACTTGCTCTTTTTATTCTATGATTTTTATAAATATTTATCCAATTTAGTAATCCATAAATAAGATCTATATTGTCATTTACAGTAGCTACATCATACTATTATGTATGTACCACTGTAATTTAATCTGTCTCCTGTTGGATATTTAGGTTGTTTCCAATGTTCAACTTTTACTAAAACTGTAGCACCAAAAATCCTTATATATTCACCTTGGAGTGCTTGGGAGATAAGTCTTGAAAAGTCAATAAAAGTCAATGATGACTGCCGTGACTGTTGTGGTTCAGTTGGTTGGGCGGCATTCTGCAAACTGAAAAGTCGCTGGTTTGATTCCTGGTCATGACACATGCCTGGGTTGCAGATTTGGCAACTGTTAATGTTTTTCTCCCTCTCTTTCTCTCTAAAAATAAATAAATAAAATATTTTTAAAAAGTTGATGATCCTGGCTGGTGTAGCTCAGTGGATTGAGCGTGGATCTGTGAACCAAAGGTCACCAGTTGATTCCAGTCTAGGGCTCATGCCTGGGTTGCGGGCCAGGTCCCCAGTAGGGGGTGCACAAGATGCAACCACACATTGATGTTTCTCTCCCTCTTTTTCTCCTTCCCTTCCCCTCTCTCTAAAAATAAATAAATAAAACCTTTTAAAAAAACCCCAAAACAAAGGTGATTTAAAAAAAAGTTGATGATAACCAATATCATTGTATCTATATCTGAACAATTCTTTCTGATTTTGTAATATCTAATGGAGAAAAATAAGTAATTGTTACAAATACTTTGTTTTTATATTTTCTATTAATACTACCTACCTTTAACTTTCTTTTTTCAGAATTACAGAATGAAAACTTAAAAGAAACAAATGAGAAGCAGGATAATTTAACATCAGAACTAGAAGATTGTAAAATGTCTTTGCAAAGAAGTGTGGTATGATTTAAATCTATTGATCAGTCATCAAATACTTATTGAATGATAATACCATGTACAAGGACTCAGAACTTCAATTAGAGAAGATACAGTGCCAGTCACAAAATGCTTTTAGTTTAATTAGAGACATTGGATAAAAACCACATTTAAAACTTAACTAAAATACAAGACCATGCTAGGTACCAAGAGTGTGATTCAGGCAAAAACCGCTACAATAGTTCTAAGAACTGTAAAAACACTGTGGGGCTGAGTTGGCCAGGAAGTCTCCATGGAGGGGATGGGACTGTAGGTGGGCTTTGGAAGAATGGTGGATTGAGATAGAGTGGTGGGTGGGATAGGAGAGGGGAGTGAGAGGCTAAGGAGGGACAGCAAATTACAGAAGCAGATGAGTTTAGCCTTTTTTCTTTAGGACCTTGGGTCATAGCTTTTGTTTTGTACTTTCTTTCATTTAGAGTACTGAAAAGGCTTTAGAGGAAGATTTACAGATAGCGACAAAAAAAATACATCAGATCACTGGAGAAAAAGAAGCTCAAATGGAAGAATTTAATAAAGCCAACGCTTCTCATTCATTTGTGGTTACTGAACTTAAAACTACTGTCTGCAACTTGAAAGAATTACTGACAACAGAACATCAGAGGTAAAAATACTTATTACTTAGCTGAATAAAAGTTATTTACTATTAATATTCAGTGCCATCTCCTATTCATTGTCAACTAATTCCTGTAACAACTGTAACCAAGCCTTTTTAAAAAAATGTATAAAGTGGGAATACATTTTACAAGCAGGTATCCTCGGGAAAGATAGCAGATATTCTCTAGGATAGTTCCTATGCATGCTTTCCTTAGAGTCAAGCTAAATGGATAAGCTGATACTGCTGACGCAGCGATATGACATATTTAATTAAACTGGATTATTATTGGCTTCATAGAAATAATATGGGGAAGTGGGGTTAATTTTACTGGGGTCTGTAACCTTTCTGATTTATAAAATTAGCAACTAACCTACAAGGAATGTGCTCAAACATTTTTATTAAATTAATAGATTAATGAATTAATGAATATGATTAATTATAAAATCAGCTATTTGCATTTAATCTAAATAGCAGTGTGTCTAAAAAGAGTTAAAAACTTGCTGTTTTTCACTACTTTATATTAAAGAAAAATCCATTTATAAAGCTGTGTTATGAGGCCTAGGCAGTTATTTTTGTCCCATTAGCATTAGGGTTAATGAAGATGAAAGAAACAAGTTTCTCTCTGAAGTCATGAACTGGGCCTAGAAGTATTTCTTCTCTACTGCTTGTGTCTGATAAAGGAAGAAAAGCTAACTTTCTAGCTTAGCTAATCTCATAGATACTTGGGTTGACCTATCTAGTTAATTTTCAAGTTTTAAAATTGGAAGTGATCTTAATGTCATCTGTTCCAGTTACCTCAGTTTTATAGACAAGGAAATGGAAAGCCAGAGGAATTAAGCCAGTTTCATAACTTTTCATATTTATATTGTCCCTAAGGCAGAATTGAGTATAATGATAGTTACATATTCAGTCTCAAAGTTCTAGGATGCATTAATTTGATTTTCATCAACAGCTAAGAAAGAGATAAGTTGTGACCACAGGCTTAAAGTTTTATGTAGACTAATTAATGTACAAAAATGTATTTATAATAGCAATATCTTATTTTGAAATGTACTATCTGGCACAGAGTAGGTACTCAAAAAATGTTTAATAATTGAATGAATGAATCTGTGCTAATGTATATTGTTGCTAAATTGCACCAACTTTAGTTACTAGATGTATTCTGATTAAGAGAATGTTTTACATTGTAAACTAATAATATATTTTACAAGATTGGAAAAAAGTGAAGATCAATCAAAAATACTTACCATGGAACTTCAGAAGAAATCAACTGAACTGGGTAAGATTTAGAGAATAATATGTGTACATAATATTATTAGCCAATTCTAAAAACATAAACACTATTCCAGAATAAAATAAAGTTTCTCCTCTGTTATTTACCAGTAGTGATTAGTTGGTAATTTTCACTTGACTTTTCAAAGATAGAAAATTTAAACCTTAAGAAAGACTATTCAGTTCACTATGCAGTTCAAATCTGACTATTCTGTATTGTAAATTTAGAGCCATCTCGTTGCCTGAGATCAAACACTTTAAATATGAGCTTTCTTTTCATTGCTCATTTAAAGAGTGAAGTAGTGCATTCCAAGTTAGTTAAAGACAATTGTAAATACAAAATCTTTGTCAAATAATTTTTTCTGTTTCTTTACTTTGTATAGTTTGCTTTGCTTCTTCCTGTGTCTCCAATCTTGAATTAAGCCTGATATTGCTCTAAATAGGTTTTGCTCCTGTAGTCAGTTTGCTTGTGTTTATACCTGTGTTCACTTTCACTTTGGGTATATAACAGATTCTCCCTCTGGTGTTATCTGTTGCTGCTGTTGCCTAGTATTACTAGATAGTATATGAGGAGGGACCCCCCAAAACCCTGGAATTTATTTATAAAAAATTGTGTATTTATTGTTACATGTTTAAACTTCAATTACCTTCAAAGTACTCTCCACTTGATGTAATACACATATGGAGACTTTTTTCCACTGCTCAAAACAGTTTTTGAACAAGTCAATTTTGATGCCTTTTAGTGCTTCTGCCATTTTTTTGTTTCGCCTTTTCCATATTCGCAAAATGTTTCCCTTTGAGGACTTTTTTTATCCAAGGGAACAAAAAAAAGAGTCACTCCGGGCAGGACAAGATCGGGTGAATAGGGAGGGTGCAGCACTGGGGTCATGCCATTTTTGGTCAAAAACTGCTGAACATTTACTATTCATAGTTTTGATCATCTTCTTTTTCTTAGATAAGTCCCTTTAACATTTCATATAATAAGGGCTTGGTGGTGATGAACTCCTTTAACTTGACCTTATCTGGGAAGCACTTTATCTGCCCTCCCATTCTAAATGATAGCTTTGCTGGATAGAGTAATCTTGGATGTAGGTCCTTGGTCTTCATGACTTTGAATACTTCTTTCCAGCCCCTTCTTGCCTGTACAGTAAAATGACAACAAACTCACAACTATCAACAACTGAATCTAAACAAAAAGAGAAACAAACTAAGCAAACAACTAGAACAGGAACCAGAATCATATAAATGGAGATCACATGGAAGGTTATCAGCAGGGGGGGAGAGGGGAAAGAATGGGGGGAAAGGTATAGGGAATAAGAAGCAAAATTGGTAGCTACAAAATAGGGGAAGGTTAAGAATAGTATTGGAAATGGAGAAACCAAAGAACTTATATGTACAACCCATGGACATGAACTAAGGGGGGTAGAAGGCAGAGGGGGATAAAGGGGAGAAAAAAAATGGGACAACTGTAATAGCATGATCAGTAAAATATACTTAAAAAAAACTGCCTAACACTCAGCGTGGTATGGGCAGATATGCTTGTAAATCACCCATTGTGAAATGGGCACATTGAAAGTTTTAAAAAAGAATTCACTGAAGCCTAACCCAGCTTCTTAAAACAATGCCCACTTGTACACTGATGCAGATGGGTTCCTAGAACACTCATCTAGTGGGGGAAGCCTGTACTACAAGGGCCTGCCCTCCAGGAAATAATTCCAGTGTTTTTTGGTCCTCCCTCATATTGATATTAGATAATGTAACTATTGAATTTATTAGATCTTATTCTTCAGTTATCTTTGGTTATATAATTAGGAACATAATAGACATGGACTTTGTGCTAATGAGATCTACTTGGGGAGATGTATAAAACAATCACAGAAAAATATTTAATTACAGATTGGGATAGGTGCTGTGAAGAAGATGAAAATGATGCAGTGGAAGAAAATACAATAATAGGGCCTAATTTAGATTTGGCAGTCAGGGATAGCATTTAGCTGAGACCTAAAAAATAAGTGAGATTTAGTTTGTTAATGCACGTGATTTGGAGAGAGCACCTCAGTTAGAAGGAAAAAACACAGAAGTGTTCTGAGGTATGGAGGAGATTGCTTAATTTAAGTGACTGAATGAAAGCCTTTGTGATGGAGTATAACAAATGATATGAAAAGAGGAATGAAATGAGTTTGGGGTAGTAAGGACCAAATCAGGAATTTTGATTTTATTCTAACAGCAAAGGTATTAAGTAGAGATTTTAAGTTAGAGAAATGACATGATATGGTTTAGGGATTTTTTTGTAATCCTCCCCTGAGGATATATTTTTATTGATTTTAGATAGAGAGGAAAGGTGGGGGTTGAGGGGAGAAAGAGAGAAAGAGAGGCACATCAATATGAGAGAGAAACATTGATTGGTTGCCTCTCATATGTGCCCTGACTGGGGATTGAACCCACAACCTAGGTATATCCCTTGACCAGGGATAGAACCCACAACCTTTTGGTATGTGGGATGATGCTCCAGCCAACTGAGCAACCCAGCCAGTGCTGTTTTTAAGTCATTGTAACTTCATTATGGCAGAAAAATTTGGTAGTGGGTAGGAAGTGCTGATAATGAAGAAAGTAGAATTGGAGAAATCGGATTGAAGGCTTTTTGAGTGGTACAGGTATGAGAGGATATCTTTAGAAATGGAATCATACCACACTTCTGCAAGCATTTGGTGAGCCCATTAATCTGAGAACATTTGTCTGTTTTCAGACCTGAAATTTAAAAAAAATTTCTTTTAGTGTCATTGTTCTCTCTTTCTGTGAGTCCTGAGAGGTGGATTTTGGACATTTTGGATCTATCCTTTGTGTTTTAATTTTTTTCTTATACTTTCAACCTTTTAGTTCTTTTCTGGAGAATTGGGGGAAAAATATTTTTTACTTCCCTCTGCTAATTCAGTATTTAGCTATGTTTATTTTGCTATTTCTGAAATCTTAGTTGTCAAATTTTAAATTTCCAAGAGCTCTAGGTAATTTATCTCATGTATATAATATGCTGTTGGAACATACTAATGTTACCATACTTAGCAAAATATCTGCTTCTCTTTGATCTATTCTTATTCTTCTTGGATTTTATTTTAGTAATTTTCTTGATAGAACTTGGTTCTTTCTTCATGGTTTTGCTTTTCCTCAATAATTGTTGATTCTTAATTGTTTGCTCATGTAAGTATTTAAGAACCCATCTTCACCCACATGTATGTTAAAATTTGCCTTATCTGATTATGGGGGAGGGATGGGAGGTGCTGTAAGGAAGGCTGGGCTTGGTAGCTTGTCTTTTGGGCATAGGGGATGTTATCTTGCTTAGAGATCATGAGTTGTGTGGGACACTGACAAGTGCCTTTGGCTCCAATTCCCAGAATCCTTGATTTAACCTGAGGTGGATTGTGTGGTGGGAGATGTGGTCACCTGGCCTCATTTCACATAGCCTTCACTGAATTACTGTGGGTTTTACCTCTACAAGGAATCCTTAACTTTTGGGGTTATTTGTGGTAACGTGTCTGTTTTTTTTTTTAATGTTCACATATATCTTTTTCTGGTCTTTAAAAACGTTATGTAATTGGGGGTGCGAAAGAGTGTAGAGAATGCTCAGTCCACTATCTTTATTTAACCAGTCATTGAGTTTGAAAAAATCAATTTTTTTGACTGGTAAATACACAATATAATATACAGATGATGTATTGTAGAGTTGTATACCTGAAACCTATTTAATTTTATCAATCAATATAACCCTAATAAATTCAATAAAAAATTAATTAAAAAAGAAAACCATAAAAAACCCAGGAGAAATATATAAAAATTTAGCTTTAAACTAAAATGAACCTTTGTGGTTTAAATAAGCTTTGTATTTGACAAGTTTTTCTTTCAGACTCTACATTGGGATTTCATATTTTGTAGATTTTTCTTTATAAAGCCTGTGGGCAATTATTACAAGTATTTTATACTTGTTTTTGATAACATGCAGTTATATCTCCAATAACTGATAACTGTTAATAGTGAAGAAAGAATGTTGCTGATGTAACAAAATTTAGGCGACAGCTAGACATCATTTGGGACTTTGTGGGCAGTTAAAAAATGTAAGGAAGGAGAAAAAAGCAGGAGGTATGGGCTGGAAAGATTTTATAATTCATTAGCCTAATGTTGAATTTGTGGAATTAAAGAAAGAAAGGCATTATTCAAGGTGACAAGAAGGAAGGGTGTCAGCAGAGAAAACAGGAACAGAAGTTAGGAAACAAGAAATCTGAATAATGCAAGGTCTGGAAAATCAAAGGGAGAAAATTAGAGTGGTTAATAGTATCAAATGCCAGGAATTTCCAAAGTGATGAGGACAAAGAATTGCATCACAAAATGGTTATTGGTGATCTTTGAGATCATAATTTTATTAATTTAATGGAGATAGGCATTAGTTCTGCATGGGGGTAAGAAAGACATTTGTAGATAACAAATAGGAATTTGCCTGCCAAACAAAATCGAGATTTGACTGTAGTATGAAAAGGCAGAAAGGTCAGTCAAATCCTTTTGTATTCAAAGAGATGTTTAGTCATCATGAGGGAAATGAAAGATTGCTCTACAGAGAGTCAGTGTGTTTTGGTAATAGAGAAACTAAAGCCTCAGGGGGTGGGAGTGTTGAGATCCAGAGCACAATGGTTAGAGTTAACTGGCATTGAGTGGATCACTTTCAAGTTTGGAGTGAAGAGTAAGAGGCCAGATGTTTAGAGAGGAATGATGCATTGAAGGTAAAAGCACACATGCTGAATGATTACATTCCAAATACAGATCAATTATTTTGTTAATGAACTTTGGATGCATTTGGTTATGGAATTAACTTTATAGAAACACCAATATTTATCCACTATTTCTCTCTGTCTTTTTTTTTTGTTTTTAATCCATTATTTCGGTATAGTTCCATTTGGGCTTCCTCTGTGCCTTAGGGCAGTGATTTTCAACCTTTTTCATTTCATGGCACACAAACAAATTACTAAAATTCTGTGGCACACCAAAAAATACATTTTTTGCCAATCTGACAAAAAATATAATTTTTTTCATTCGCACCAGATGGCTATTGTATTGGCTATGGTCATTTTTAAAATTTGACAGTTAAAGGAAAAGAGGTCAGTGCACTTGACTAAATAGTCAGGTCTTGCATGTTTTAAAAATTACTGTGACACACCAGTTGAAACTGGCTGCTTTAGGATACTCTAGTTGCTTTAATCCATCTCTTTTCGTTTTCCCCTTTCAAATGGTATTATTCTTATTTCTCTTTTTTAAAGATTTTATTTATATTTATTTTTAGAGAGAGGGGAAGGGAGGGAGAAAAAGAGGGAGAGAAACATCAGTGTGTGAGAGAAGCATTGATTAGTTGCCTCTTGTATGACCCCAACCAGGGGTGAAACGTGCAGCCCATGTTATGTGCCCTGACTGGTAATCAGACTGGTGACCTTCTGGTTTGTGGGACAACACCCAACCCCCTGAGCCATGTCAGTCAGGGCCAAATGGTATTATTCTCATTTCTTGCCTTTGTTTTCCTTGTCTTTTAATCCATCTTTTAACATATTTATATTCTTTTGCTTATTTTAGAAGAGATGACTAAACTTAAATATAACAAAGAAGTAGAACTTGAAGAATTGAAAAAAATCTTGGTAAGTGTTTAGTTTCTATTATTAGTATACAGCAATTACTTTTCAAATTGAGTGACTTAGACTCTAACACGACATGTTTTATGCTAGTTTTTTTCAGCTAAAATATGAAGAAAATCACATAGGGTTTTTAGTAGAGCCACATTCTTATCTATACTAATACTAATACATCCTGACAATTGTCTTGGTGTCTTTATACTATTTGGACATGTGTTGATAGGACATTTAAATAAGATCAAATATGCATGTTATTTAGCTGATTGTAAATTTGGTATATCTTGGATACCTTTGAGCCAGAAAGCTGCAATTTTGAGAAGTATGTGTATGATACATATTCATACCTGTTTAATATTCAGGTAGAATTATGAATAATGAATTTGTTCAGATAAGGCTTCATTATATTTTAATTGATTTCAATGTATAGACCATGATTTGGCAACCTCTTTTTGTAAAGGACAAGATAGGAAATATTTTAGGCTTGTGGGATATGTATAAAATGTTAATTCTTTCCTACTCGTTCTCCCCCTTCATGTCCCTGTACCTACTCCTCTCCTTGTCATCTTCCTCCTCTCATCTTTTAATTTTAACACCCTAATAAAAATACAAAAGCCATTCTGAGGTCAAGGCCCTAAAAAAGAAACTGCTGCCTGGGCCAGGTAGCTCAGTTGGTTAGAGCGTCATCCTGATACTCAAAGGTTGCAGGTTCAATCCTTGATCAGGGCACATAGAAACAACCCCCAATCAAAAGGAAAGAAAGAATCCCCAGAGAGAGTGCTAAATGAAATAGAGGCAAGTAAACTATCAGACCCTGAGTTCAAAACAATGGTCATGAAGAAGCTCAATGAGTCCAGTGAGAATTACAAAGAATTACAGGAAAGCTGCAAGGAACTTACTGTAGACTATATCAGCATCAAAATAGACATAGAACTATCAATAAGAACCAGGAAGAAATGAAGAATACAATTTCTGAACTGAAGGACACAGTAGAAGGAATTAAAAGCAGGGTAGATGAAGCAGAGGATCAAATCAGTGACCTGGGAAACAGGGTAGGAAAAAATTCCCAGAAAGACCAAGAAAAGGAAAAAAGACTCAAAAAGAACATAGAGGGGTTAAGAGAGCTGCAGGACAACATGAAATATAGTAATATCAGTATACTAGGGATGCCAGAAGGAAAAGAAGAGGAGCAAGGGATAGAAAACCTGTTTGAAAAAGTGATGATGGAAAACTTCCCTAATTTGATGAGAGAAAAAGTCACATAAGCCCAGGAAGCATAGAGGGTCCCAATCAAGATGAACCCAATGAGGCCTATTCTAAGACACATCATAATTAAAATGGCAAAAATCCAAGACAGAGAGAATCTTAAAGGTGGCAAGGGAGAAACTGGAAGTAACATACAAGGGAGCCCTGATAAGGCTAGCAGCTGACTTCTCAATGGAAACTGTCAAAACCAGAAGAGAATGGCAAGGAATATTCCAAGTAATGAAAACCAAAGACCTGCAACCAAGACTGCTTTATCCAGCAAGGCTCTCAATTAAAATGGAAGGCCAAATAAGGAGCTTCCTGGACATAAGAAGCCACAAAGAATACACCTCCAACAAACCATCTCTGCAAGAGATGCTAAAGAGTCTGCTATAAGAAAAGAAAAAAAAGAGTGAGCGAGAGAGGAACACAGGTACGAAAAACAGCAATGAATAAGTACCTATCAATAATAACCTTAAACCTAAATGGATTAAATGCTCCAATCAAAAGACATAGAATAGTTGAATGGATAAGAAATCATGACCCACACATATTCTGCCTTATAAGAGACCCACCTCAGAACAAAAGACCTACACAGACTGAAAGTCAAGATTTGGAAGAAAATATTCTGAGCAAATGGACAGGGAAAAAAAAGCCAAGGTTGCAACACTTATATCAGACAAAATAGATTTCAAAACAAAGGCCATAAAAAGAGACACAGGACACTTCATAATGCTCAAGGGTAGAATCCATTAAGAAGACATAAATATTGTAAACATACCGTATTTTTCGGACTATAAGACGCACCAGACCATAAGACACACCTAGGTTTTAGAGGAGAAAGATAGGGAAAAAAAACGCCACTCCACTGCCACCACCCCCGCCCCCCTGCCGCCAGTGAGCTGGGTAAGCTACATTCAGACTATAAGACACACCCCCATTTTCCTCCCAAATTTGGGGGGGAAGTGCATCTTATAGTCTGAAAAGTATGGTATATGCACCCAAAATAGGAGCACTCAAATACATAAGAAAAATCTTGGAGGACTTCAAGAAAGATAGAGACAGCAACAAACTTATAGTAGGGGATTTTAACTCCCCACTGTCAGAAGCAAAACACACATTCTTTTCTAATGCACATGGAACATTTTCAAAAGTAGACCACATAATAGGACATAAACCTCCACAAATTCAAGAGCATTGAAATCATATCAAGCATTTTCTTGGACCACAATGGCTTAAAACTAGAAAGCAAGGAAAAAACTCAAAAACAGTCAAATTCATGGAGACCAAATAACATGTTATTAAACAATGAATGGGTTAACAGTGAGATCAAGGAAGAAATCAGGATGTTTCTGGAAACAAATGAAAATGAACACACAACAACCCCAAACCTATGGGACACAGAGAAGGTAGTCCTGAGAGAGAAGTTCATAGCAATACAGGCTTACCTAAAAAAGATAGAAAAATTTCAAATGAACAACCTAACCCTACATCTACAAGAACTGGAGTAACAACAATAAACAAAGCCCAGAGCAAGTAGGAGGAAGGAAATAAGATCAGAGCAGAATTAAATAACAAGAGAGACTAAAAGAACAATTTGAGGATTAGTAAATCTAGGAACTGGTTCTTTGATAAACAAAATCAACAAGCCTTTAACCAGACTCATTGAGAAAAAGGGAGGAATCAAATAAAATCAGAAACAAAAGAGAAATTACAACTGATACCACAGAAATACTAAGGGCCATAAGAAATTAATACAAACAAGTATATGCTAAGAAATGTGAAAACTTGGGTGAAATGAACACATTTCTAGAAATATATAATCTTCTAAAACTTAATCAAGAAGCAGCAGAAAGCCTGAACAGACCGTTAACAGCTAGTGAAATTGAAGCAGTAATCAAAAAACTCCTGGCACACAAAAGCCCTGGACCAGATGGTTTCACAGGAGAATTTTACAAAACATTTAAGGAAGAGCTAACCCCTGTCCTTCTCAAACTATTCCAAAAAGTCCAAGAAGAGGGAAGACTCCTAAGCTCTTTTTATAAGACCCAGCATCATCCTAATCCCAAAACCACATAAAGATACAACAAAGAAAGAAAACTATAGGCCAGTATCGCTGATGAACATAGATACTAAAATCCTCAACGAAATATTGGCAAACTGCATCCAGCAATACATTAAAAAATCATACACCATGGTCAAGTGGGATTCATCCTAGGGATGCAGGGATGGTACAATATTTGCAAATCAGTAAACGTAATATATCACATAAACAAAAGGAAGAAAAATCACATGATCATATCAATAGACCCTGAAGAAGCATTTGATAAAATACAGCACCCATTTATAACAAAGACACTCAGCAAAGTGGCAGTAGAGGGAGCATACCTTAGCATAATAAAGGCCATACACAAGAAACCTATAGCCAACATCATACTCAATGGTCAAAAAATTAAAGCTTTCCCCCTAAGATCAGGAACAAGACAAGCGTGTCTACTTTCACCACATCTATTCAGCATAGTATTGGAAGTTCTAGCCACAGTGATCAGATAAGAAAAAGAAAAAAAAAAGCATACCAATTGGAAAGGAGGAAGTAAAACTGTCATTGTTTGCAGATGACATGATAGTGCGCATAGAAAACCCAATAGACTCCACCAAAAAATTACTTGATCTAATAAGTGAATTTGGCAGAATGGCAAGACACAAAGTCAATATTCAGAAATTGAAGGCATTTTTGTGCACCAACAATGAAATGTTGGAAAAAGAAATTAGGAAAAACTTCCCATTTACTAGAGCAACAAGAAAAATAAAGACCATAAGAATAAACCTAACCAAAGAGGTAAAAGACCTGCACTCAGAAAACTACAGAACACTGAAGAAAGAAATTAAGGAAGACACATATAAATGGAAACATATACCACGTTCATGGATTAGAAGAATTAACATCATTAAAATGTCCACACTACCCAAAGCAATTTATAGATTCAGTGCAATCTCTATTAAAATACCAGTGATGTATTTCACAGATATAGAACACAAATATTTCGAGAATTTATATGGAACCATAAACAATTCCAAATAACCTCAGAAATCTTGAGAAAGAAGAACAAAGTAGGAGGGATCACAATACTTGATATCAAACTATACTACAAGTCCACTGTAATCAAAACAGTCTGGTACTGGCATAAGAACAGACATATAGATCAATGGAACAGAAGAGAGAGCCCAGAAATAAACCCCATTTCTCTATGGTCAATTAATATTTGACACAGGGGACAAGAGTATACCATGGAGTAAAAACAGCCTCTTCAACAAATGGCATTGGGAGATCTGGACAGCTATCATGCAAAACAATGAAACTTGACCACCAACTTACACCATACACAAAAATAAGCTCAAGATGGATAAAAGACCTAAATATTTAAGTTGTGACACCATAGAAGTCCTAGAGGAGAACATAGGAAAATTTTAGATGTCCCATGGAGCAAAATTTTCACCAATATGTCCCCTAGAGCAAGGGATAGAAAGGAAAGAATAAACAAATGGGACTACATCAAATTAAAAAGTTTCTGCACAGCTAAAGAAAACATCAGCAATATGAAAAGAGAACCGACCATATGGGAAAATATATTTGCTTATGATACCTCAGACAAGGGTTTGATCTCCAAAATATATAAAGAACTCACATGACTCTACACTAGGAAGACAAACAGTCCAATTAAAACATGGACAAAGGACTTGAAAAGACAGTTCTCCAAGGACATACAGAGGGCCCAGAGACATAAGAAAAGATGCTTAACATCACTAGCCATGAGAGAGATGCAAATTAAAACCACAGTGAGATAGCACTTCACACTAGTCATAGTGGCCATCATAAACAAATCAACCAGCAACAAGTGCTGGTGAGGTTGTGGAGAAAAGAGAACCCTGGTACACTGTTAGTGGGAATGCAGACTGGTGCAACCACTACGGAAAACAGTATGGAGTTTCCTCAAGAAACTAAAAATGGAACTGCCTGTTGACCTGGTGATTACACTGCTGGGATTATGCCCTAAGAACCCTGAAATACCAATCCAAAAGAACCTATGCTCCCCAATGTTCATAGCAGTGTTATTTACAATAGCCAAGTGCTGGAAACAAATGCCCATCAGCAAATGAGTGGATCAAAAAACCCTGGTTCATTTACACAATGGAATACTATGCAGCAGAAAGAATGAAGGAGCTCCTACCCTTCACAACAGCATGGATGGAACTGGAAAGCACTATGTTAAGTGACATAAGACAGCTGGTGAAGGACAGATACCATATGATCTCACCTATAAGTGGAACCTAAACAACAGAACAAACAAGTGAGCAAAATAGAACCAGAGACATGGAAATAAAGAACAAACTGACAGTGATCAGAGGGGGTGGGGAGAAGGATAACAAAGAAAGAAGGGAAAGGGTCGTCAAGGGACATGTATAAAAGACCCACGGACAAGGACAACATGGAGGGGGGGATTGAGTGTGGAAGAGGTGGTGTGGGCAGGACAGGGAAGAGCAATGGGGGAAAAATGAGGACAACTGAACCACAATAAAAAAATTAAAAATCATTTCAGGGCTCTGTCCATTAATTCCTTTCATCATATTTAATTTTGGAATTTACTTAATAAGGACTTATTTTCTCTTTTAAAAAATTTTAGCCAAAGATAAACTCATAATTTTCTCCACAACTTTATTAGGCAGTTTTATTATTTTGAATGTATATGTGCTTTCATTATCATGATTTATTAATTTTTTAAATAGGCAGAACACCAAAAGCTTTTAGATGAAAATAAGCAATTAGAGAAGATTGCTGAAGAATTAAAAGGAACAGAGCAAGAGCTAACTGGTCTTCTCCAAACCAGAGAGGTTTGTTTAAAAAGCCTACATTTTTTCTTTCATGTATTTTGTTAGTAGAGCACAGACTTACAAGATAGATTAAGGTGTAGCTATTAGCTTTGTGAAAGATTTTTTCACAAAATTCCTTTTTAAAATATAAAGTTAGCCTTAAGTTCTTAGTTTACGATCATTTCTTATATTGCTCATGATAATTTTAGAATGTCTTTTATTTGATAAAGTATATTTTTACAGCATAACAGTATTATAACTATTTATAGTAGTATGAACAGCTTAGTTTTTAAGACTGATTTTATTAGTTAATATACAGGGGCCAGCACAAATAACACCCCTTTTTTATTACAAAATCTTTTATTACAAAATCATAAGCATGTAATTCTGTAACATAACAATATCACACTCAAGCACACTGTGACATTT
This sequence comes from Desmodus rotundus, assembly GCF_022682495.2. Classification (NCBI taxonomy): domain Eukaryota; kingdom Metazoa; phylum Chordata; class Mammalia; order Chiroptera; family Phyllostomidae; genus Desmodus; species Desmodus rotundus. Next base: position 64,252,921 of record NC_071398.1, read on the forward strand.
TAGGTGAAATGTTCAAATCAAAACTATAAATTATTACACCCATATTATTACCCTACCAACCACACCCAAACAGGTGTTATTCTATTGGACCTAGTATTTCTTCCTAATAATATAACATTGTAATTGAAATTAATTACTTGATAGAGCAAAAGTAGTAAAAGTATTTTATGATAGATAAATATAATTTTATTGGTTGAGCTTCAGAATATCAAGATGGGATTTACTTGTATTACATTTGTCATTGCTCAATTTTTAAATTATAATGCTTATGGCACCGAATCTACTTAAATTTAAAAAATTTGACATATTCTTACTTAATTTTTGCCAAATATATGACTTACTTGTATAGAGGGAACAAGCTTTTCAAATGAGAAAATTATAAAAGCAACCAAGGATATACATGTTTATTTTCCAGGAAAAAGTACACGATTTGGAAATACAATTAACTACCATTGTGACCAGGGAACAGCAGTATTCACAACAGGTTAAAGAACTGAAAACTGAGCTTGAAAATGAGAAGTATGTTTTCTGTCTTTCTATAAAATAGCTTAAGTATTCAGTTGTTAAGTTTTCTGGTATTTAATAATAAATTAATGTTATATTCGTATTTATTTGAATGGGCTTAAAGTTGTATTTTATTTCTAAAGGTCAAAATAATTTATGAACTTTATTGCTAAGGCAAGCACATACCATTCACATAAAAAGAGTACATCATGAAGTTAAGAAGTGCTTAAGATCAGTATGTTACTTTTCTTGGAGATACTTGGTTCCTCATAAAAGCAATCATTTATAGTTCTAACTCCTTATTTTGGTTGTTAGGCTAAATTATTTCATAGGTTTGTATTGATGAAATGACAAAATACAAATTCATTCCTTACATTTCCAAATAAATTATTTGAGTGAGTCACCTAGTTATTAGTAAGTTTAATTTTCAGAGAAAGTGGGAGGAAATAATTACTTTGTGTTTATTTACAGAGAAGTAAACTCAAATAGCCAGTCTAGTGGTGAGCATGATTTTTTCTTTTTGGTTGCTTCTCAACTCTGGATAAAAATGAGAGGGATGCAGTTTACTCAGGGTCTTGTTTCTTCCTTTCTGTCTCCCGTTCCTTGCTTCTGATACCTTTTCAGCAGTACTTTTTTACAGGTTCATCTGTTAACCCAAACCCCTTTTAATAAATAGACTGAGTGGTTAATTATACTTAAGTATAAATTTGTTATCCTCGGTGTATTTGCTTTTTCATCCTTTCATTTTTTAATGAAAACTTTTATCTACTTTTTCATGAATTTCCACTCTCAGTAAAACAGTAGGAAACAGTAGGTGCTCGTAGAGCCTCACAGTCCCAGTCCTTCATTTAAAATTGATCCTGGCTCCAACTGATGACAGCAGTGATCTCTCTTCCAGTCTAGAGCATTTGAGACCTTGTAAGAGCAGTTAAAATATTTGCACAAAGGTTAAACCTGGTTTTTATTTTAATTAAAAATAGTTCATACCTCATATACTATTGTTTCTAAGACAGTCTATTAGAAAAAAATCACATAAAAAATAGTATGCCCTTTAAATTTGTGGAAAAGTATGGAGAGGTTATGGTGTAGGGAGTATGCAAGGAAATATATTTCATATTGAAAAAACTTAGAGAAAAATTTCAGACGTATACAAAATTTAGGGAATAATGAAATGAACCAGTGTGTACCAATCACCCAGCTTCAGAAAGTATTAACTAATGGCCAATCTTACTTTATACCCCAAGCCCTTCCCTCCTTTCCTCTAACATTATTTTGAACTAAATTTCACATAATTTCATTTTATATGTAAATATTTTTGTATGACATGTTTTTTTGAAAAATAGGCTTAAGAATACTGAGCTAACTGCAAGCTGCAACAGGCTTTCACTGGAGAACAAAGAACTAGCACAAGAAAGAAGTGAAATGGCCCTAGAACTTAGTAAGCAGCAAGAAGATATTAATGTGAGTTGAAAAACAAAAGTACCAGTGACTTAGTTTTCTTACCTTTAAATTTAAGGAGTTAGAATAGATGACCTGTAAAAGAGTCTGATTATCTTAGAGCTGACACTTTGTTGTAGAAGAAAAGAAACATATTGATCTTAGATGGTGATAAGCAACAGAATATGGAGGCCAATGATGAAGTTAATCTAATTTTAAGCATCAAGATTTGTATATTTATTCAACAAGTGTTTATTGAGTAATTATATAAGACAGTGTGGAGGATACATTGAAGAATAAAATATTCTTCCTCTTCAGGAGCTTACAATTCAATAGAAAAAATGCTTACAGAACTTAAACAAAACAGTATATGTGTTGTTTGGAGGGCAGAGTGTCACCTGAGTTCACAGGATCACTTCTGCCTTGGTGGAAGAGGCTTCAGAGACAGTATAGCATTGATTTTAGCCTAAAACATGACTAATCTTGAGTTCAGTAGGTAACAAAGAGTGGAAACCCATTCCTTGAAGCCACAACAATATAAACAAAGGATGTGTCTCAAGGTACCAGTGGGAATCAGCAAATAAGACTTGTTTCATTAGCTGCTGACTAGAGGTTGTTAGAGGAGTAATCGAAGTCTGGGGAAGCAGTGTGGCGCTAGGGAAGTTAGCTCGTTCTATTGTTTTATGTATAAAACAATAGAGTTTTATTTAAGTGAGTTTTATCCTGACACACAAAGCTCTTAAATACTAGTTTCAATTTTGTTTTTGTTGAAACAAGATAATTAATGTAAACAATATTTTTTTAGGATAGCAAAAAGCAAGAAGAAAGGATATTGAAACAAATAGAAAATCTGGAAGAAACAGAAAGACAATTAAGGCAAGACTAATGAGTGGGCTTCTTTTGTCTGACAAAAAATTTAGCATTCTGTTAACTTGTTATAGTTAATTTATATTAAACTTATGGTGCATATAACATAAAGTAAAAATTAGACTTAAATTACTGCTTTGAAATCCTGCTTAAAAATGAAGTTTTAATAATGTCTGTTTTATACTCAGTGTTGAAATAGTGAGATTTGACATAGAAATTAATTTTAAAGAATCATAAGCTCTCTAATATTATTTATTAAGAAGGTACACTAATCATGTGCCAGAAAATTTAGAAGAGAAATAAAAAATATTTAATATTATTTTAAGCATTATTCATGTTTCTAAGTGTTTTCACAGTTTTCTGTATTAATGCCTGTATACCAGTCTGTTGTATCAAGTAGATACAACATTTTAAATTTTAATCCTTTATATTTTTGGATATTTACATTGTACAGTTGTCCACTATTGTAAAATAATGCTATAGTAAACAACTTAGCATATACAGATCTTTTCCTTATTCTGAATGTGATAGTAGGGTTTATTGAGTCAGAGGCATCATTTCATAATAGGTTATTATCTGTCCTAAGCATGCAATACAACCAATATTGTATGAAAATACTGGTTTCAAAATGTTTTAATTGGTTTCGGGTATTCTCATTAATTTATTTGGTAATATAATAGATAAAAACAACTCACTATTCTTGTCATTTGTCCTTTTCATTTTGCAGGGTAAGCATTAGAATTTTTCATATTTGCTTGCTAGAATTTCCTCTTACTAAAATTTCTTATACCTCTTGCCCACTAATATTTTGAGGTCTTGGTTGTTTTATTGATTTAGTTAAGCCTTAAAAAATGTATTAATCCTTTATCTTGTTTTACTTACAGCATAGATTTTCCACAAACTGTTGTTTTTCTTTTATTTTGGGTATTTTTTCATACAGAAGTTTTTGTGATTTTTTAAATTAAATATACTTGTCTTGTCCTTTGTAATTTTTCTTATAGCTTTTATACTTAGAAATCTTTTGCCTGCTTGAAATCAATTATGATCTTTTCTTTAATTCATTTTAAAATTTATATATTGATATTTACTGGTTTATCTTTTTCTTTTTTGAGATCAGTTTACTTCTTAACACAGCTATGGATAATGACCTGGTTTTTGATATACAGTGTTTTCATTTTTATTATTTTATAAATCTGTTTTTGTGTTTTAAGTTTTCTTTTAATCTGTTAGTAATTTAGATAATTTCCAAATGTGTAGGGGGTCTTGTTTGTACTTATTTCTGAAGTATTAAGTTTTGACTTTTTTATGTTAAGTTAAAGAATGTGGTCAGTAAAACTTATTGCTACTTAAAATTATTTGAATCTCTTTTTGATCTACTACACCTCCCCCGTAGGTTTGTTTGAGACTGTCTGAGTTAATGTGAATAGAGTGCCCAACACAGTGCCTGGTGTGTAACTTCCTATTTTCCAGATTTGGAAAGTTATATTTTCATACTTCCAATGATGGCTTTTGCCCCTTTCACTCAATTGTCTTATTCAGAGGTGGCTGTTATTTATAGATTATATCTCTGTGATTAAGCCCCTGTATATTTTAAGGATAAATAGTAAAGGTATATTGTAGGGAAAGGCTATTTTTATTTAAGCCTTTCAAATGGCTTAATTCAAATTATTTGGATAATATCTTTTAGTACATCTATCTGCTCTGTGGGCATACAGAATTCTAAATATAAATATATTTAGGAAAAGTGAGAATATACCAATTAAAGGTTTAATACTCAGTTAAGGAATAAATATTTTGGGTTTAGTTTTCACAAGCCAGTTATTCTACATGATTGAAAACTATTCCATGCATACAGGTTAGACCTGGAAATATATTAGTGGTCATGAGAGAGTACAGTTACAAATAGCTTCAAGTATCCTTTAGAGAAAGCTCCATTGTTTTTAAGTGCAACAGACAGATTTTTAATTAAAAAAAATTAAAATTAAATTTATTGGGGTAACATTGGTTAATAACATTATATGAATATCAGGTGTACGCCATTATATTATGCTCTTTGATATATTGTGTGCTAATGACCCAAAATCTTTCCTTCCATTATTATCTATTTGACCCCTTTCTCTTCTCCTACTCCCCTTTAATTTTTAAAAAGGATAATATAGGATCTGGCGCAAATAATGCCCCTTTTTAAATTACAAAATCATAACCATGTAATTCTGTAACATAACAATATCACACTCAAGCACACCATTTAACATTTTAGATAAAATGTTCAAATTATAAAACTATAAAGTATTACACCCACATTATTACCCTACCAACCACACTTAAGCAGGTGTTACTTCTGCCGGATCCTGTCCATACTTATGGTACGGAACTCAAAGGGACAAAGAAACACTTGGGGCAAGAAAACTATCTTTCTTGCCTTTGTCTCTGTTATCCAGTTTCTTTTCCCAGAGGTGTCACTGTTTTGTGTGTATGTTTCCAGAGATACTCTGTTACGTATGTAAGGATATATGTGTATGTAGATATACCAGTCATGTAGTTTTTCATTAAAATCATTTGTGTTTATGTACCAAATTTATTTGAATAAAATTGTATCTTAGAGTGATGACTGATTTATGATTTAGAAAATAGTAAAGTGAAGTCTTGACTTAAATAAGTATTGCTTTCTTTCTGGGAGCTTTTTAATAGAATAATGACTATATCCAGATAGTTAATTTCAAAATAAATGTATACATTAATTTAAATATAGGGGTGAATTGTGCCTAATTAGTATTAATGCATGAAAAATACCCAGCAAAATGAAAATATAAACCAATAAAATGTAATAGTCAACCATTTTAGAAATTCAGAAAGGAAATAAAATGAAAATATAAATTTTATTACTATGTCACTCTTTCATTTTCTTTAAGGAATGAACTGGAATCTGTGAGAGAAGAACTAAAGCAGAAAGAAGATGAAGTTAAATGTAAATTGGACAAGAGTGACAAAAATGTATGTTATGTTTAATAATAGATTGTATCACAAAATATCAAATCATAAAGGCAATATCATGTGTCTAAAAAAATGACGTATACTGTTGAATAAATAACTAGTCATAGAGGGACTGTTGTAGGCTGTTGACCTTTAAAATATAGGCAGAGTTTGCTTATTGTGCTTATATGGTTTATATCTGGGAGAAATAGTGGTATAATTCTAAATTGCTTTTATAAATGCTCAATATTTAACATTGATTTACATTTTTAGGCTAAATAAAAGCCTCATGCTTTAATAATACAGAATATACTGATAAATTGAGTAATAAGTTTGTGTTGTGCGTTGGTGGATATGATTTAACAAGTTGGGATAGGAGGAAGGTTTTTAGGGAAGAATGTCATGAAAGTGTAACAGTACGAAGTAGGTGGTGTGATTACAGTATGTAACATATGTAGTGGGAGAGAGTTGTGCAAAAATAGATCAAAGGAGATGTGAAGGCCATGAATGTTTTTCAGTCAACAAATATTATTCACTATTTACTGTGTGCTAGACAGTGAATGTTCTGGGTGCTGACTTTGGCTTTTTTGGCTTGTCTGTTTTGTTTTGGTACACAATGGTGATCGAATTAAGAGTTTTTTTATTAGGGAAGTGATATTTTTAATTTTTAAGATTGGAATAGGAAGAGGTGAAAAGCACTGGAATTAGTTGGAAGGCTATAAAAAGTAGTATTGAAAGCTCTGGAAAAAAGTCTTGGAGAGGACTCTCGGTTGTGGTTAGGGGTAGAGTGATCTGGCCACGAGTGAGCTGTGTGTCCGCTTCTGGAGACCAATCAGCCTCTTGTCAGACTGCATAGACTGAGCAGGGTCACTGTGGATTTACAATAAAGGAGTCTTTACAGGAAAGGATGGTGGCCAAACCAAAACACAGGTCCTCTTTATGAATGCTACTGGAGACCATAGAAGAAACGTCTGATCCAGACTTGAGTTAGGACAAGCAAGCTTCCTGGAAAAAATGACATTTAGCTTGAAACCTTAGATTAATAGGAACTTGTGGAAGTCAGAGGGTGGGGGGAAACAAGTATATCAGAAGAAGAGTATTCCAGGTTACACACACACACATGTACATTATAAAGTATATGAGAACCATCATATTTAAGCAACTATAAAACATTCATCTTGGCTGAAAGATGGAGTTTAAGATAGTGGTGATAGTGGAGAGTGTAAGGAAAGATGAAAGTGGGGAGGGATGAGGGTAGAACATTTAGGTTTCATAAGCTATGCTTAAGAGTTTTGACCTTACACTTTAAAAGTTGTATGACTATTGAGAAAGTCCAAGGATGAGATGAGCTGTAATATTTTTAAGGGCTTACAATGGACCAGGAAAATTCTAGGTCCTTTAAATATGTTATTTAACTGGAAGTCATTTTTCCCTCACTTTATGAATTAAGAAATCAGAACTCCAAAAAGTAAAAATCTTTGAAAGGCTACCTTACAACAAGGAGTGGAGTTGACCTTCTAACATTCTTTAGCCTACACCATACGCTTTTTCTCTCATAAAGCTAATTTTTTTAGTTTCATGTTTATTAATTAAATTCAACCAGAAAAAAATGAATTTAATCTTCTCAAGACTTGCTATGTAATTCACTACTTAAAAATTTCAGTCAGAGGCTGCTTCAAAAACTAATCTTGTTTGTGATGAGGAAAAACACGAATTTGATGTCTAATGAAAAATAAAAATATGCCACTAAGAATGTAAATTTATTTTACTAATTACAAAATACTAGTGATTAATTAAGGAAAAAACCCCAAAACACAAGACAGGTTGTTAGCATATTTAGTCTTTCCGTGGTTGGATTTCAGTTTACCTATTGAAACAGTTTCCCAGAAAGAATCCAGTTTGCAAATATTTCTCACGTATTTTGCCTGACATTGAAATTTATTATACTCTTTTTTTTCCAATCCACTACCTCACTTTAGACTTTTTTTTCATATATACTTTATCTGACCCTCAATTTCCTTATCTCTAAAAGGGGGATAATACCTGTCCCTTTTATATCATTGGGTTGTTAGGTGGCTTAGATTAACAAATGTCTGAAAGGTGTAGTTAAAAGATTATAAACATTTAGATGCAAGACAATATTTAAAAATTCAAGATAAATTGGGAAAGCTCATAAAATATTGCCAAGTGATACTGGGCTAAGATAAGAATGTTATAAGATAACGTAAAGGCAGTTTTTTAAAGAAAGCATACTGAAATAAATTAGGAGTACTGATAACTATTAATATTTTTGTAGAAAGAAAAGACTGAGCTTTATAATTCATTTCTAAATGATACTTGTAGAAAATAATAATTCTGTAATATTTTAAATCTGATGTTAAATATTACTTTTTTAGGTTCGAAGCATTGAATGTGAAGTTTTAAAAAAAGATAAACAAATGAAGATACTAGAAAACAAGGTATTATCAAACTGCAAAAATATTTGGGAATAGATACTTTGTAACAATATACAGGATCTGGCACAAATAACACTCCCTTTTTATTACAAAATCTTTTATTATAAAATCATAAGCATGTAATTCTGTAACATAACAGTATCACACTCAAGCACAACACATGACATTTTGGGTGAAATGTTCAAATTGCTGTCCACCTTGTGTGCGACATTCACACAGCCTACCAACCACACTCAAGCAAGCCTTACTTCTACCAGACCCTGTATGTATGACTAGACTCTTTAGGGCCAGTGTTTATACTTAATAGCCATTATAGAAATCTCAGTTCTTGAAGGCTTTGAGGATTAGTGTAGAATTTTCATTGTAACTTTCTTTGAAGAGACTCTGGGTTCAGTTTTGCACAATGCTTCACAAAGCAAGGTTTTATTGTATTCCTCTTTAGTTATCTCTTCCTTTTCCCAAAATTTTAAAAAAGATATCTCTCCCATCTCTCAAGAGAGCTGCAGTAAAATTTCTGCTACCTTTATGTAAAGTGTTTTTACTGCCTGGCTTCCCAATTCACTTCTTTCCTTCTCTGCACCTCACTGCACAATGGTCCTAAATGTGACTTTCTATATAGTGAATAGTCATCTGGAAAGTATAGTTCACTTTCTGAAGTTCTGGCCTCTAATATCAACACCATTTTTTTCCTACCTAGAATTCTGATGAATAAAATTCTTTATTACTGTGTACAAGAATTATTATACTTAAAAATCAACTGGGGAAGGGTGGTCAAGGAACATGTATAAAGGACCCATGGACAAAGCCAAAGGGGAGTAGGATTGAGGGTGGGGGATAGGTAGGGGTGGAAACGGTGGGCGGGAGAGTGGTGGGGTGAAATGGAGACAGCTGTACTTGAACAACAATAAAAATAATGAACTGTGGTAGTTTGATACTTTCCATGATTTCTGGGCATTCAACCAAATTTATTTATCTTAATTAGTCCTAATTTTTCAAATTATTTAAATTTAAAAGGATCAAAAACTTCAATTTTCATTAGCTTATTCAGAAAGAAAGGAGAGTGAGATAGGGGCAATGAGTACAATAAGAAAAAATATTTCAAGGTTCTGACCAAGATGGAGGCATAGGTAGAAACCCTTCACTTCCTTGCACAACCAAGGAGGATAACAACTAATCTAAAAACAATAAACAACCAGAAGTGCCAGAAAATCAAACTGCATGGAACTCCAACAACCAAGAAATTAAAGAAATAGTTAACCAGACCAATAGGAGGGAGACAGGCAGACGGGCAGATGGAGAGAACCCAGGGCAAGGTGGCAGACCACGTGGGCAGGGCTAGCTGAACAGGAAACTGAGACTCAGAGCTGACTGTGGACTACAGCAGGGGTTGCCATGGTGGGAGAAACGCCCAGTCTCACATGAGTTTGTTGGAAAGTGGGGCTAGAGTCCAGCAAGCTGAGCTGCATTGTTCCCTCTCTGACCCCTCCTCTGCAGACAGTGCCACAAAGCAGCAAAGAGTGTTGCCCCACCCTGGAGAATACTGAAGGCCCCGCCCCCTTGCAATTTAACAGCTGTGCCAAGACAAAGAAATATGGCCCAAATGAAAGAACAGAGCAAAACTCTAGAGAAAGAGCTAAGCGATGAGGAGATAGCCAACCTATCTGATGTGGAATTCAAAGCATTGGTAATCAAGATGCTCACAGAACTGATTGAGCTTGGTCGAAAAGTGAAAAAGCAAATGAAGGATACCCAAAGTGAAATAAAGTAAGAGATTCAGGGAACCAACAGTGACAGGAAGGAAACCAGGACTCAAATCAGTGATTTGGAACAAAAGAAATAAACATCCAACTGGAACAGAATGAAGAAACAAGAATTTGAAAAAATGAAGAGAGGCTTAGGAACCTCTGGGACTACTTTAAACATTCCAACATTTGCATCATAGGGGTGCTAGAAGGAGAAGAACAACAGCAAGAAATCGAAAACTTATTTGAACAAATAATGAAGGAAAACTAGACTTCCAGGAAGTCCAAGAAGTCCAGAGAGTCCCAAAGAAGTTAGACTCAAAGAGGAACACACCAAGGCACATCATCATTAAGTTACCCAAGATTAAAGATAAAGAGAGAATCTTAAAAGCAGTAAGAGGAAAGGAGAGAGTTACCTACAAAGGAGTTCCCATTAGACTGTGAGCTGATTTCTCAAAAGAAACCTTACAGGCAAGAAGTATTCGAAGCCATGAAAGGCAAGGATCTATATCCGAGAGTACTCTATCCAGCAAAGCTTTCATTTAGAATGGGAGGGCAGATAAAGTGCTTCCCAGATAAGGTCAAGTTAAAGGAGTTCATCATCACCAAGCCCTTATTATGTGAAATGTTAAAGGGACTTATCTAAGAAATTGAAGAAGATCAAACTATGAACAGTAAAATGATGACAAACTTACACTATCAACAATTGAACCTAAAAAACCCCAAACAAACCCATAAACAAATACTAAGCAAACAACTAGAACAGAAACAGAATCAGAGAAATGGAGATCATGTGGAGGGTTGGTTATCAGTGGGGAGGGAGAGGGGAAGGGGAAGAATAGTGGGGGGGAGTACAGGGAATAAGAAACATAATTGGTAGGCATAAAATAGACGGGGACAGGTTAAGAATGGTATGGGAAACAGAAGTCAAAGAACTTATATGTACAACCCATGAACATAAACTAAGGCGGGGAATGCTGGAGGGTTGGGGGGTGCAGGGCAGAGGGGAGATAAAGGGGGAAAATTGGGAACATTGTAATAGCATAATAAAAAAAAATAAAATAGTGCTCTCAAAAAATTTCAGTCTTGTGCTAATGAGGGAGAATAAATATTTTTTCCATTGGAATTTCTTTCTACTTTAATTGGCATTAGAACAATTTACAGATCTTGGATGTTTTAGGAGGACCCTTTAGAAATCTGTGCTGCTTTTATGGTACTCCAAATATCTGGGGGACTCATAACTTCTTAATCTAATTCTGCATGTGCACCCAGGTGAAGAAGTCCCTCAAAGTGAGATTTTAAAAAGTGGTTCAGCTGGTATTTTAACAGGAATAAAAATACAGTTAGGAGGAGACAGAGTATCATATTATTCCTTTACCGTATAGATAATGAGTAAAAGAGATCTCAGAAATGAGAAATGGAATCATTTTTAAAGTAGTTGAATTCAAATGTATTTTTATTAAGAATTGTTAAGGATTTCAAATTTGTATTGAGATAATCTTTATTAAAATTTGTTCACAGGTTTTTTAGACATTAATGGAATTATTTAATAAAATGATTTTTGAAGTGACTTCTATATTTATGTAATTTTATTTGAAATAACTTTGACTAGAATATTGAATAAAATAATTATAATTTTTCATAATTTTTAGTGTAACAATTTAAAGAAACAAGTTGAAAATAAAAACAAGAATATTGAGGAACTCCAACAGGAGGTATGTATCAAATTATTTTTAAAAGATTTTATTCACTCCAATTTTAGAGAGTAACGCTTTCCTTTCCCTTAGTAATTTCAGTCTTGATTAAGGTGGCAGTGTGTGTTTGAGTCACTTTGGTACTAAATATAATTCTTTATTTTTAACTTTTAACAGAATAAGGCCCTAAAAAAAAGGAATACAGAGGAAAGCAAGCAGTTGAATGCTTATGAGATAAAGGTATTTAAAATCATTAATTTTGTTTTTAAAGTAGTAAATAGATGAGAATTTAAGAATTTTACAGCCTTTTAGCAGTTATTTTCAAACATTATATTTTGAGATTGTGGAGATCAATCCTTTTGATTATGAGAGTGCTCATCTGTGATTTAGCTGTGTTAAAATAGTCTGAGCAGCTTAAAAAATACATGTGTGGGTGTGTACAATATATGTATGTATTCATATTCCTTATGCATACGTTGACAATTGAGGTTGAGTAGATTTGGAGTGGAGCCTTGGAATTTACATTTTTAAAGTTTTCATCTGTGGTTATCCTGATGCACAAGGGGTTAGATAACCATCGACTTTGTAGGAAACAAATTAAAATCCTGGAATGTAAGCTCATGATGTCAAGGTAATAGTTTCTTAGTCCCAATTCCTTGAGATATAATTTACATGTAATAAAATGCATGATTTTAAGTATACAGTTTGATGAACTTTGACAAATGTTTTTGCAACCACGAAACAACAGCACTCAAAGATACAGGATTATTTCCATCATCCCAGAAAGTTCCCTCATGTCCTTCTGAAGTCTAAACCCCGTCCTCCAGAGGCAGCCAATGGTCTACTTTCTGTCTTTTTAAATTGGTTTGTCTATTCTGAAACATCATTTAAATGGAACCATGCTAAATACATTCTCTTGTTATGAGGGTTATTTTGCTCAGCCTGTTCTGAGATTCCCTCATGTCCCTGTAGGTATCAGTAGGTCTTTTATACTGCTGAGTCACCTTCCACTGTATGAACATAACAGATTTGTTTAGTCTCTTGTTAATGGACATTTGAATTGTTTCCATTTTTATCATTTCGAATAAAGCTTCTATGAACATTTTTGTATAAGACTTTCACTGGACGGTTTTTCATTTCTCTTAAGTAAATATCTAGGAAAAGGATTGTTGGATCATTGAATAGATGTATGTTTAGTTTTATAAGAAACAATCAAATCATTATGCAAATTGTATTACACTTTAATAGCAATGTATGAGAGGTCTAGTTAGTCCATATCCTACTCATGTTTGCTGTTCACAGTCTTTTTAATTTCAGTCATTCTTGTGGGTAGAGCCCAGCTTCATGGGTGTGAGACCTGTTGAGTCATACAACATCCTACATTTAGTTTCCTGCTCTATTATTGTCATCTGGGAATTTTTTCAAATATTTTATTTATTTATTTTTAGAGAGAGGGGGAGAGAAACATCAATGTACGAGAGAAACATTGATCAGCTGCCTCTCGCACACCCCCAACCAGAGACCTGGCTGGCAACCCAGGCATGTGCCCTGACTAGGAATCAAACTGGCGACCTTTCGGTTTGCAGGCTGGTGCTCAATCCACTGAGCCACACCAGCAAGAGTGTCATCTTGAAATTTTTAATAATTTATGAACTAGATGTGCCCCCTTTCCATTTTGTATTGAGCTCTGCAAATTATGTAGCTGGTCCTGTTCATGTGTATAGCAATATCCCATTGCAGTTTTATTTTTCATTTCCTGATAATAGTGTGAAGCATTTTTTCATGAGCTATTTAGTCATTTGTGTATTTCCTTTACGAAGTGTCTATTCAAGTCTTTTGCCCTCTTTTTTACTTACCCATATCATAAAACTTAACCTTTTCTTAAACTCTACATTTAAAGTTCATTTACATTGTTGTGCAACTAATCCCCAGGACTCTCTTTATCTCATAAAACTGATGCCCTGTACTCATTAAACAACTCCACATTCCCTCCTCCTCACAGTCCCTGGTAGCCAGCATTCTCTGGCCTCTAAATTTGAATACTCTAGGTACCTTATATGAATAGGAAAATACAGTATTTGTCTTTTTGTGACAGCTTGTCCATTTCTGATAAAAAAGACAGAATTTTGGTAGAGATTGCACTGAAATCTCTTCACTCACTTGATAGTGTCAGGATATTATCAAGAGAGTGAAAAGACAATCCATAGAATGGGAGAAAATATTTGCAAATCATATATTTGGTAATGACATAGTATTTAGAATACATAAAGAACATTTCCAATTCAACAGCAAAAGGCAGTCACAGAAGGACAAATATGGCATGATACTGCTTATATAAGATACCTAAAACAAACTTACAGAAGCAAAGATTAAAATGGTGATTACCAGGGGCTGGGGGGAGGAGGAGATAAGAAATTATACCTCAATTTGTATAAGGTTTCCATTATGCAAGATAAATTAGTTCTTTTAGTTCTAGAGATCTGCTGTACACCATGGTGCCTATAGTCAACAATAATGTATTGTGCACTTAAAAATTTATTAAGAGGGTAGATCTCATGTTAAGTATTCTTATCACAAAAAAGGGACAAAAGGAAACTGTTGGAGGTGTAGATATGTCTATTATCTTCATCTTTTTTTTGATACATTTATTGATTATGCTATTACAGTTGTCCCATTTCTGCCCCTTCACTCAACTCCATCTTGCCCACCCCCTCCCTCCCACATTCCCCCCTTATAGTTCATGTCCATGGGTCATACTTATAAGTTCTTTGGCTTCTACATTTCCTATACTATTCTTACCCTCACCCTGTCTATATTCCACCTATCATTTATGCTATTTATTCTCTGTACCTTTCCCTCCTCTCTCCCCTTCCCAATCCCCTATTGATAACCCTCCATGTGATCTCCATTTCTGTGGTTCTGTTTCTGTTCTAGTTGTTTGCTTAGTTTTGTTTTTGTTTTAGGTGTGGTTGTTAATAACTGTGAGTTTGCTGTCATTTTTACTGTTCATATTTTTTATCTTCTTTTTCTTAGATAAGTCCCTTTATCATTTCATATAATAATGGCTTGGTGATGATGAACTCCTTTAACTTGACCTTATCTGAGAAGCACTTTATCTGCTTTTCCATTCTAAATGATAGCTTTGCTGGATACAGTAATCTTGGATGTAGGCCCTTGTCTTTCATGACTTGGAATACTTCTTGCCAGTCCCTTCTTGCCTGTAAGGTCTCTTTGGAGAAATCAGCTGGCAGTCTTATGGGATGTCCTTTGTAGGTAACTGTGTCCTTTTCTCTTGCTGCTTCTAAGATTCTCTCCTGTTTAATCTTAGGTAATGTAATTATGATGTGCCTTGGTGTGTTCCTCCTTGGGTCCAGCTTCTTTGGGACTCTCTGAGCTTCCTGGACTTCCCAGAGTTTATTTCCTTTGCCAGATGAGGGAAGTTCTCCTTCATTATTTGTTCAAATAAGTTTTCAATTTTTTGTTCTTCCTCTTCTCCTTCTGGCACCCCTATAATTCAGATGTTGGAACATTTCAGGATGTCCTGGAGGTTCCTAAGTCTCTCCTCATTTTTCCGAGTTCTTGTTTCTTCATTCTTTTCTGGTTGGATGTTTCTTTCTTCCTTCTGGTCCACACCGTTGATTTGAGTCCCAGTTTCCTTCGCATCACTATTGATTCCCTGTACATTTTCCTTTGTTTCTCTTAGCATAGGCTTCATTTTTTCATCTGGTTTTCAAACAGATTCAACCAATTCTGTGAGCGTCTTGATAACCAGTGTTTTGAACTGTGCATCTGATAGGCTGGCTATCTCTTCCTCGCTTAGTTGTATTTTTTCTGGAGCTTTGAAGTGTTCTGTCATTTGGGCCATTTTTTTTCTTTTTTGGTCTTGGCGCGTCTGTTACTTAAAGGGACGGAGCCTTAGGTGTTCCCCGGGGCGGGGTAATGCTGGTCTCTGTGCCCTGACGCTGTACATGGGGGAGGGGCCGAGAGGGAGCAATGGCGCCCCCTCCACTCTCCACCGGATTTCAGTCACTCCCTCTGCTACCCACAATCAAACTGGGCCCCTCTGGTGCTGGTTCCCCAGTGGGTGGGCTTGTGCACACTCTAGGCCCCTGTGGGTCTCTCCAATGACCTCTCCTGTGAGGTTGGGAGTCTCTCCTGCTGCCGCCCCAACCCCCACGAGTGTTTTCAATTAGAGGCTTTATTTCCCTGCGCTGGAGCCCTGGGTTACGAGGTCTGCTTCGCTCCCTGCCGTTTGTCCTGGTTTATCTGTGTGCGAGTGTGGGGCCGCGGGGTGCTACCCGCCGCTCTGCCTGCCCCTCTCTCCGCCACTCTGAGTCCGGCGCTCTCAGTTTATCTGTGCGTGAATGTGGGGCCACGGGGCCTGCTCGTGGTCAGACTGCCTGCCCCGTTGGTCCCACACTCCGCCAGTCTCTATCCTGCTGCGGCCACTCGAGTCATCTCCACCCCTCCTACCAGTCTGGATGTGTGTTTCTTTTTTATCTCCTTGGTGTCGGACTTCCTTGCCGTTAGATCTTCTGTCAGTTCTGGTTATGCGAGGAGGCGCAGTGTGTCTACCTATGCTGCCATCTTGGTTCTGGAGCTATTATCTTTATCTTCAAAAATTGTTGCTTTGATTGTGTTGATAGCTTCATGGGCTTATGTATATGTCCAAACTCATCAGATTGTATACATGAAATACCTGTAGTTAAGCTGTTTTTTAAAAGAGAATATGCTTTTTAAAAGTCACACGATTGTTCTATACAAATGGAATACTCACTGCAATAAAACATACTGAACTGAGACTATAAACAATTTAAATATTGTTGAAGCTCATTAAAAATTAAAATATGGCTGTTTTAAAAATATTATTGTCTAAATATGTATTTTAGGGGAGAAGATAAATTTTGTGAATAAAGTACATTTTACCCCATGGAAAAAGTAAGGAAAATGATCCAACTGTAATTTCCATGAATAAGTAATCTTTAAAGATTCAGAGAACCACAAAATTAGTATGACATTTTCAAGAAATCTACAGTATTTCCTAATGTTCATGTTACTTTTTAATTTTTTTACACAAAGGTCAGTAAATTAGAGTTAGAACTGGAAGGTGCCAAACAAAAATTTAAAGAAATGACTGACAGTTATCAAAAAGAAATTGAGGACAAAAAAATATCAGAAGAAAATCTGCTGGGAGAGGTAGGAAAAACTAAATATACTTGAGAATTTGTTATACTAAAACTCTGTATTTGTTTATTTAATAGCATTTTAAGAGAAATATAATTAATTTTTAAATTATGATTTTAAAAGGAATAATAAATTTGTATAAGGGACAATTTATTATAGAAGCTGAAAGTATCCTTTATTCTAAGTACTTGAGTATTGAGTAGTATATAATTATTTTGAAAAGACTAAATGATCATTATAGTGTAGTGCACCCTATAATAAACCAAAACGGTAATGCATTTTCTACTTGGCTTCCTTAAATTTCTGGTGTTTGATTTCTGCATTTTGTATAATAGCATATGGTTTCTACATTTAAGTTAAATTTGTTTTTATGCTTAATTTTAACAAGTACTTCATTGATTTGGTAGGTCGAGAAAACAAAAGTAATAGCTGATGATGCAGTAAAACTACAGAAAGAAACTGATATACGGTGTCAGCATAAAATAGCTGAAATGGTAGCACTTATGGAAAAACATAAGGTAATTTTTTTCTTTCTGTTTAATGAAAATTATTTATTAGAGCCATAATTATGCATAAAATAGCATTCTTATTTATCAGAAAAATTATAGGTCTAGATCTAGATATAATTACTGCTGGAGTGCCCTTGACCTCCCATTTCTCTGTGTTTGAATCTTAGCCACACAAAGCTTAGCTTGGGTGTCACTTTGAGGAAATACTTTTCATCATTTATGGTGGATGGAAGTGATCACTTTTTAAAAAAAAATCTTCACCCAAGGACATTATTTTTCATTGAGAGAGAGGAAGGGTGGGGGCAGGGAGAGAAACCTCGATGTGAGAGAGAAACATCAATTGGCTGCCTTCTTGTATAGGCTCCAATAAACCTGCACCCTGGTGTGTGACCTGACTGGGAATCAAACCTGTGACCTTTCTGTCTACAGGACAGTGCTCCAACCAACTGGGCCACACTGGCCAGGGCGGAATTGATCACTCTTTATCTCAGTTTTCCTAGTTGTCTTGTAACAGCACTTTCTATCTTATACTTACTTGTAAGTACATAGCCAGGATATGTATCTTGCTAATATTTATATTCTCTGTGGGTGTCTAACATACTTGAGGCTAAATAAATTTTTATCAGTGGAATACATAGATGAATAGCTTAATATTTGTCAGGTTTGTGAGTGTGGGTTTCTATTTTTTTCATTGTTCTAAAGTAATCATTCTGTTAGCAAATTAGGCCTTATTCTCTTCAGGATTTGGAGATGAGATGGGCTATACCTGCCTATTAACTTTAAAAATTGTGGCTGGGATATAACATTATTATGGGGTAACCAACGATGATGTAAAAAACTTTTTAACTAAGTTTGTGAACTCCTAGATTTAAACACATTTGGTATGTCTCAGTCCAGTGCAGTTTTTATCCTTGTCTCATCCTCGGCCAGTGGGAGCCTCTTCAAACTGGCTCGCAAGTCTTTTTGACTTGACTTTAATAGTCCTAGATAGATAGCTTTCTTGCTTTCTGCTGTGACAGTGTTCAAGGCTCATCATAAACTTCCTGCCTCTGATCTGGAATCAGCTCCTTTTCTAAGAGGTCCTGGTGTTTCTAGCCTATTTTTAAAATTACGAAATTCAGTGTTTGCAATTAAAAAGAATTATTTATCACTCTTGTGTTATTTTGTTTTCAAGACAGTTATCTATGTTTCATTGTTTATGTAATTGAAAAATTTTAAAAATATGCTCATATATATTACTGAATTAATAATCATTATTTTTTTCAAATTTCAAATGCACACGGATGACAGTTACATTAAAGCATAATCTATTTGGTTTCTAATATATTAAAATGTTTTTTTTTCTGTTTAATATAGCACCAGTATGATAAAATCATTGAAGAAAGAGACTCAGAATTAGGACTTTATAAGAGCAGAGAACAAGAACAGTCATCGATGAAAGCATCACTGGTGAGATACAGAACAGATGGCTATAAAAGCCAATTTTCATGTCAACAGGACTGGTGCTAAAGAACAATATGAAATAAAACAATTTTTTGAGTTGTAGAATCAAAAAAAATCTTAGATCTGAAAGTTAAGTGGGTTAAGTGGGAAAGTTACAGTTAAGTGGGTTTCCAATTTATTTTTTTGAAATGGTGGAATGAACCCTTTTCTTTAAATGAAAAGTTATAAACTAGAGTTACAAATAAGTTTAGAGCTCTAATTGAGATTGGGAGGGGGGGTGGGGTAGCCTAGGAGAGGTTGAGGAGGAGAGATACATAGAGTTAACTATTGCTTGAGAGCAACTATGAAAATTTTGTCTAAATGAAATCTTCAGTTATGTTTAACTAACAGCCTTCTTATCAGTAGGCTTTAAAGTGTATATATTTTGTAAGTAATTTATTTCTCTATGAAACTAAATTTATTTGAAACAGTAGGTTGCATTTATATGTACTTATAAATAAACTTCATGTTTCTTTTTCTTTAGGAGATTGAACTGTCCAATCTCAAAAATGAACTTTTGTCTATTAGGAAACAACTTGAAATAGAAAGGAAAGAAAAAGTAAGTTTTGTGGCATTACAAAGTAACTAATTGTAAGGTTTATTTGTGTTTATAAAAATATGTCATATTAGAAAATAATATGATACATCTGAGTGACTGGATGTAAAAATAAAGTTTTTCCCCGATTAGCTTTTTTCAGAAGTATTTATAATATAGCTTAAAATCAGAAAGTCTGTGCCTCCCACTTTGTTGTTCTTTCTCAGGATTGCTTTGGTTACTCAGGGTCTTTTGTAAAAAGTGCCATTGGTATCTTGATAAGGATTGCACTGAATCTGTACATGGCTTTGGGTAATATGGACATTGTAACAATATTAGTTCTCTATGATTAATAATCCATGAACACTGGATCCCTTTCTTTTTTGTGTGTCTTTTTTGATTTATTCCATCAATGTCCTGTAGTTTTCAGTATAGATATCTTTTCTCTCCTTGGTTAAAGTTATTCATAAGTATTTTACGCTTTTTGATGCTATTGTAAATGAGATTGTTTTATTTCTTTTCAGGTAGTATTGTTAGTGTATAGACACACTACAGACTTTTGTATGTTAATTTTGTATCCTGCAACTTTACTGAATTTGTTTATTCTAACAGATTTTTGGTGGCATCTTTAGGTTTTATTTATATAAAAATTGTCATCTGCAAATAGAGACAGTTTTACCTCTTCCTTTCCAATCTGATGCCTTTTATATCTTTTTCTTACCTGATGTCTCTGGCTGGGACTTCCAGTATTAGGTTGAATAGGAGTGGTGTGAGTGGACATTCTTGTCACTGATCTTAGAGGAAAAACTTTCAGCTTTTACACTGGAGTATGAAGTTGGTTGTGGGCTTTTCTCTATGGCCCTTGTTATGTTGAAGTACATTCCTTCTGTACCTAATTTGTTGAGTTTTTATCATGAAAGAAAGTTTAATTTTGTCAAATGCTTTTAATACATCTATTGAGATCATTAGGATTTTTATCCTTCACTCTGTTAATGTGGGCATTCCATTAGTTGATTTGTATATATGGGACCATTGTTTCATCCCAGGGATAAATCCCACTTGATCATGGTGTAGGATCCTTTTAATGTGCTGTTGAATTCTGTTTGCTAATATTTTGTTGAGGACTTTTGCATCTATTTTTATCAAGAATATGGACTTAAAATTTTCTTCTCTTGCAGTGCCCTTCTTTGGCCTTATACAATGAATTTGAAAGTGTTCTTTCCTCCTCAAATTTTTGGGCAGATTTTAAGAAGGATTGGTATTAATTCTTCTTTAAATGTTTGGTAGAATTCACCAGTAAAGCTATCCGGTTTTGGGCTTTTATTGTTGGGAAATTAAAAAAAAAGATTTTATTTATTTATTTTTAGATAGAGGGGAAGGGAAGGAAAAAGAGAGGAGAGAAACATCAGTGTGTGGTTGTCTCTTGCACCTCCCCACCAGGGACCCTGCCTGCAACCCAGGCATGTGCCCTGACTGGGAATCAACCAAGGACCCTTTGGTTCACAGGGTGGTGCTCAATCCACTGAGCCACACCAGCCAGGGCAATTGTTAGGAGATTTTTGACTACTGATTCTACTTCCTGACTTGTTATTGATCTGTTCTTATTTTATATTTCTTCATGATTCAGTTTTGGTAGGTATATGGTTTTAAGAATTTATACATTTCTTCTATGTTATCCAATTTGTTAGCATGTAATTGTTTTACTAGTCTCTTATGACCCTTTAGTAGTCTCTTCTGATCCTTTGTGTTTGTGTGGTATTTGTGATGTCTCCTTTTATGTATCGGATCTTATTTTATTTGACTCCTCTCATTTTAAATAGTTTATTGAAAGGTATCAGTTGCATTTATATTTTCAAATAATCAGTTTTCAGTTTAATTGTTCTTTTCTATTTTTCTGGTCTTGATTTCATTACTTTCTGTTCTGATCTTTGTTATTTCCTTCTGCTAACTTAGGACATGGTTTTTCTATTTTCTTGAAGTGTAAAGTTAGGTTAATCACTTGACAGCTTTCTTTTTTCTTAATTAGGTGTTTATTGCTGTAAATTTTCCTTTTAGAACTGCTTGCATCGCATAAGTTTTGATATGCTGTTTCCATTTTCATTTATTTCCAGATATTTTTGGATTTCCTTTTGATTTTTTCCTTGACCCATTGATTGATTGTTGCTTATGTTGTTTGATTTTCACATATTTGTAAATTTTCCAGTTTTCTTCCTATTATTGATTTCTAACTTCATGTCGTTGTGGTTTGAAAATATACTTCCACTTTTAAAAAATTTGTTAAGACTCGTTTTGTGGCCTAACATATGGTTTATCCTGGAGATGTTCTATATGCATTTAAGAATGAATATTCTGTTTTGTTGGGTGGAAAGTTGTGTAGATGTCTGTTAGGTTTGTTTGCTCTAAAGCATAGTTCATATCCAGTGATTCCTTATTTATTTCTGTCTGGATGACTTATCCATTGTTGAAAGTGGGGTACTGAAATCCCCTATTATCATTGTAATGTTGTCTGTTTCTCCCTTAAGATATGTTAGTATTTGCTTAATGTGTTTAGGTGCTCTGCTCTTAGGTGCATACATATTTCCAATTGTTATATTCTCTTGCTGAATTGACCCCCTTATCATTATATAATGACCTCCTTTGTCTCTTGTTACAGGTTTGGAGTTAAGGTTTATTATGTCTGATGTATGTATAGCTGTTCTTGCTCGCTTTTGGTTTCCATTTGTATGGCATACCTTTTTCCATCCCTCCACTTAATGGCTATGAATGTCCTTAAAGCTTAAGTGAGTCTCTTATAGGCAGCATATCTGTGGATCATGTTTATATAACCATTAAGCTACTCTATGTATTTTACTTGGCAAATTTAGTCCATTTACATTTAAAGTAATTATTGTTGGGAAAGACTTGCTAAGGCCATCTATTGTTTTCTGGCTGTTTTATAGTTCTAAAGATCAACCAACCATTGGTGGTTGATGGAATATATAATATTGTAAGAACAGTGACTACTGATACATTAAGAAGTGGGTTCTCTGGTTAGGAGCAACACTATGGGAGATGCCATGGTGTACACAAGACATTCAGTGAAGATAGATATTGACACAGGTATCATGGCCAGGCAGGGCAAGTTTTCCTAACGTTCTTTGCATTGAAACTTTCCGTTCTATGAGACCTTTAAGGCTCCCTAGGGCTGTAACAATTCTGTTTTCTAGATGATTGTTGTATTAATGACATACTTACTACATACTCTTTTCTGTAGGCCAGTATTATTATTATTTTTTTTAAAAAAGATTTTGTTTATTTGTTTTTAAAGAGGGGAAGGGAGAGAGAAAGAGAAGAAGAGAAATATCAATGTGTGTACCCGCCCCCCCCCCCCCGCCCCCCGCCCCACCCAGTGGGGACCTGGCCTGCAACACAGGCATGTGCCCTGACTGAGAATTGAACCAGTGACCCTTTGGTTCACAGTCCGGCGCTCAATCCACTGAGCCACACCAGCCAAGGTCTTTTTTTATTTTTCTTTTTACTGCTGAATTCACATACCCTAAGGTGGTGTATTATTTCCTAAGTATTTTGTGCTTTTCTGTACTTTCTTTTTATCCTTCATCTTTGTTCATCTCATGTTGAAAGTTTATTTTTCAAGGTTAACACACAGAGAAAAAAGTGAATTCTGCCTCTAAAGGCCAAGAATATTTTGGATCTCTTTGCTGTTCTTTATAGTTAGTTAACCTGTGTATATTCCTTACTTTGTAATCTGGTCTATCCACTTCATTTTGTGAATTGAGAAAGTTGCAATTCAGATTTTTAAAAGGCTTACTCAAGATTCCACAGATAACATACTAGAGACAGATCAGAATATTTTTTTAATTCATTCATTTTTAGAGATGGGAAGGGAGGGAGAAAGAGAGGGAAAGAAACATCAATATGTGGTTGCCTTTCGCATGCCCCCAACTGGGTACCTGGCCCACAACCCAGGCATGTGCCATGACTGGAAATTGAACTGGCCACCATTTGGTTCGCAGGCTGGCACTCAGTCCACTGAGCCACACCAGCCAGGGCCAGGTCAGACTTTTTAAAAAATATATTCAAAACCAAATAACATTTCGTAGAGAAGAACTAATTCATTTTTGTGTTTTATTTTTATTATTTCAATAAAATTTATAGATAAGTATTTTCTCATTAGTACTTCTTAGTAAAGATTTTGATAATGGGAGCATTTACTTGTGATAATAGCAATGACTACATTGTATGTATTTGATATTCATTTTTAATAGGAAAAACTCAAAAGTGAGGCAAAAGAAAACACAGTGACTCTCAAAGAAAAAAATGACAAGGTAAGAGTTTTATATAATTGTCACTTTTTCTTTATAACCAATTTTCTAACATCTACTTAGAAAATTTTATTTAAGTGTTCATAAATAGGAAAAGAACATTTAAAATATATCACACAATTTCAATTCCTAAACTGTTTCTTGTTATTTATTAATTCAAAAGCACTAGCTAAAAGTTATAAAGCAGTTTCAATTTGGAGATTTAGAGAAAATTTCAATCTTCTATAATTTTTATTATAGTATTATCTTAAGTTAGGTACTTCTGTGTTTGAGAATTTTCCAATGTTAGAAGCAAAATATTTTCATTAAAAATTCTAAAGCTTATATTTAGATTATGTCTAATTTTGGGTTTGAGAGGACTAAGTAAATGACATCCTGATTTTCTCAAGTCTGAACCAATTGAAAAAGACAGTAAAAACCAAACTAATATCTTTGTTAGCTTATATTTGAAGGCAAGGGGATTTCTTAATCCTGAAATCCCAAATTAGACAAATTTGTCTACTCTGTCACAGGTAGGTCTGGGCACTTAAAAATGGATGGCTCATGTAAAGCACACGGCATAAAGGAGGAGAGCTGAGTATGTACTTCTTCTGGTACCCAAGAGGAATAAGGAAGGGATTGAACTCTTATTTGTCCAGTTTCTTCTTCCAAATTCACTAATCCCATTAAGTCATTTTTCTTCCCCTAAGGAATCAGTGAGGTTAGGAATGTTACCTTAGTGTTGTTCCCTGAACATGGAAGGACGCGCCAGGTATGTGGAAGAGGAGTACCCCTCAGTGTCTAACCCATTACAGAAGAATTTTAATGGCAAGGTTTAAATGATTAAATTCTTTATACACAGTGGTGTAGTCAGTCCTGAGTCCTGACAGAGGTTGCTTTTGACTATAAACTGAGGTGATAGGAGTAGTTGAGAACAGTTTAATTTTTAGGTATAAGACAGTGCTACAATTTTGTTATATTTGGGTTCAAAGAAAGAGAAGAAGAAAAGAAATATTGTACCTGTGAGTGAACATTGAGCACTTCATATATTCCAAATACTGTGGTAGGCACTGGAAAAAATTTTATTTGGAGAAATTATTGCCATATTAAAATTAGCCAGCAGGATTAGATGTATTCTAAGAGAAGTATCTGATGAAGATAGATAAATTGGTTAAATTCTAATATTCATTTCTAAATATAGAATGCATTCACATTATGAATGTGTATATATCCCCTATAGTTACAGAGTTGTTTTGACTCATGTATAATCCCAGTAATATATAGCCTATTTTTTATATCTGTTTTGAAGTAGATTAGTAAATACCTTATATTGTATCTGGAGGGGTGTGTGTGTGTATATATGTACACACATGTACATATACATATACATATACTTCTTGCAAATAATAAGAAAATGATAAAAGAAATAATTTAAATAGGCTTATTTTTGCTATACTTTATTTCAAAATTATTGAAATATCACAAGCATTTATGTAATTATCATTAGGTTTATCACACATTTCTAAGTTTGGGCAAGTTACTTCTTTACACCTCAGTATTCTCACCTATAAAGGGATAATAATAGTACCTATTTCCTAAAGTTGTTATGAGGGTTAAATGAGATAATACTTGTAAAGCATTTAAAGTAGTGTTTAGCACACAGGAAACATCGTATATTTGTTTAAAAAGTACAACAGAGAAAATCATGAGTGTTCTATTTATATGCCTCACTGGAAATACAACATTTAGAAATGAATGTGATTTGTAGGAAGGTGCATACTTTTCCATGATGTATCATGAAGAAAGTTATTTCAGTATTCTAGAATGGGAACAGGGGCTCCCATTTTCTCAGGCTACAAGGCTTCTAGGGAAATGTTAATTCTCAGACATGGCCACACGGTGGTGCAGTTGCCATTCTCAGTTCTTTTTGGGAGAAAAATTTCATGAAAGCAGTTATGTTTTGGAGACTCATGACGAATCCAAGGAGCAGAATAAATTTGTTTTCATCAAAATTGTGTTATCAACTATGACATAGAAATATTTGGGAAAAATTGTGGAGAAATGAAACTCTGAAGAAATGCTACTAAAATTTCTATTTGCTAGAGAACAAGGACTGTGAAGTGAGACCACTAGGACAGGGTAAGAAACCTGCAAATCACCTTATTTAGCTACTTGATGATATAAATGGATAAATTTAAGCCTAGAGATACTTAGTGATTTACTTAAAATCACCCAGAAAGATAGTGAAAGATCTGGAGGAAAGAGCGTACTTGACTCCTAGTCCAAAGTTTTTTGATAGCACTTGTGGGCATACTCCTGTACTTTTTACTCTCCTAATTTGTGTAATGAATCTGTGCTCACTGCAGATTCAACCACCAGGCTTTTGAAAGCAGCCCCTTTGGTGTGTGTGTCCTTCATTCTTTCTTGAGAATGATTGCCATGATTGTATTCATGGATATGTGGATATGGTGATGACCAACAAAAGTGGTAAAATAGAAAGTAATGGGCATTAGTTTCATGTAGGGGTCCATCAGAGCAATTATTATTATTATTAGTTTTTACTGGAAAGCTTGGTCAGGTGCTGAAGGGGGGGAGAGAGAGAGAGAGAGAGA